>NC_090276.1:57187500-57830833 GCF_040414725.1 Anabrus simplex
TCGAATGATATGGTCAGAGAGCGCATGCCCTCTCGCCCTTTGTTCAGACATTGGGGAAGTGCTGCAGTGTTACGTTTTCTGTCAACCCAGGATATTCTGATCAGGCGTCCGTAGCACCACATCTAGAAGGATCGAAGTTTTATGGTGGTGTTCTCCGTTAGGGTGCATATCTCGGCACCACAAAGTAAGACAGAAAATACACAACTCCGAAGTAAACGGAGATTGAGATATTTCACAGAGATAGTATTGTTCCAGTTGTGATCAGGTTCACTGCCGAGATACTTAAAGCGTTTGACTTGCACCGGTGATGTGCCTTTTAGTTACCTCTAATGACAGGCAGGGGGATACCTTGCATGTATTCTACCCCACCCGCATCCACAGGGGATTCGTTCACAGGGCGCACATACCGAACAATCTTAACGTTTCTTCAAAGATCATCTCTCTTGAATACACGACGGAATGTCGCGACATCTCTAGCCTACGGACACAAGATTTCACGTTCAAACTCTCGTAAAACGAGTCGACATGCGATTCCTTTAGCATATGAGATAAACGCTAAAGAAACGAGCCAACTGCGAGATATAATCAAACCAAACTCCATGGCGCAACAGCCCAGGAGGGCCATGACCTACCAAGCGACCGCTGTTCTACCCGAAGGCCTGTAAATTACGAGGTGTCGTGTGGTCGACACGACGAATCCTCCCGGCCGTCTGTAAGATATAATAGCCTATAATAAAATTCGTGTTGATGGGGACCACGAACTGAGAGAAAGTGATTTATGGGTAGCCAATTTAAAGTAAGAAGCTTCACTTTGATGGTGATTTTGATGTTAAGGAAATCAGTAGCCTTTACCTGCGGAAACACTAGCAAAAATGGAAGATGTATCGATTGAGAAAAAGAAGGTTGTGGTGGTGATTACTGTTCTGGGAGGAAGTACAACTATACTTCTTTCCACAAGAGATTAATCCTGATGTAAATAAATAGGTGGAGCACCTTGCCTTTACTCGTGGACATGGACGTAGTTGATTGGAGAAGCATCCGTCGCACTCACTTGATTGTATGCGAGCTCGAAGAAAAGTAGTACGTCGGATTAATTAAGTCCCAAGCTGTACAGCAGTCAGTATTCATAGTGAGAGAAATGGAGCAAGGTGTAGGACCACCGCGTGTAGTGAACCACAGTAGAGGAAAACCGCTGAGAAGTGACCATAGGCTGTGCATTGTGAAGGTGTTCAATAAACTAAGTGAACAGAATCCAGGTTTAGTCGTTTATTCAGAAGTTCAGATCTTCGCACTGTTGCCGTATGCCGAACACGAGATGTTGACGGGGTGGAGGTCGGTACTACAGGCTCAGCGAATCACAACTCTTTCTCTGGTAGAGGCGTGGACATACCATGTTTACATCAGTATTAAACTCTCCTAAAAATAATTATAGGCAACCACCCTCTATATAACACTAATGAGACAGAAAACATGGAAGAGATCCGACACTTCGAAAAATGAAGGTATCGGCCAAGGGAAGACAAGCGCCACGAAGGGCGTGAAAATGAAAGACTCCCTAAACCTCGGAAACCTAATAGCGTTGGGGTCAGAAAAGAACAAGATTTGACCAAGGAAGGTCGGATATGATAGATGAAAGTGAGGAGCCTGGGACAAGTAAGTGAAACAATGCCAGGATCCCGTAGTCGCCAGTCCGCACTCCGAAGTTCAGAGCCCCTGGGGTGCCTTTTAGTCGCCTCTTGAGAAAAAGGAAAGGAAGTTCCTCAGAAAGATATTGCCTCCTAAGAAAGCGCCCGTGTTTTACACCTGAGCTCAAACAAGGAAATGTATGCGAGAGTCAAAAAGATCACCACCATTATGGAAAAAACGAACGTTAACCTTTTATGATGACCTGAAAAGAATAAACTTGGAGATATTGGCGCACAAATTGCTCACTTTACAGGCAAAATGGAAATCTCATCCCCGCTGGCTGAAGGAGGTGCACAAAAGACATGCGGGTAAATGATACAAGAGCAGAGGACGTAACGGAGAGGGCCATATTTTAGGAGGAAGTTGCGGGGTTGAAAGAAAGAACCAGGTAAAATGCGGAATATCTCGGCGGAAGAACGGCTGAAAAGGGGCGTGAGGTTGTAAAAAAACTTTTGCTTTCAATGTAAACAAAAAGGTGTAAACCTAAGAAAGAGAGGCTGGTAGCCTGTGTAAACGAAGTCCACAGTAGGCTGTACCGATGTAAATAAATAATAATATAAAAATACTACTTGACTCTGTGGGAATGTAGGCTTCTCAGTCGGGCTGAGTGGTTCACTGTCTTTCTGAGCCCAGTTAGCTGGTTTCGTGGTTGTTGTAACAGGAAATACATCTGGGCTGTCTTTCCATCTTAACACTAAATCAGAAAGGAAACGAAAAGAGGGCGAAGGATGAAGGCAAAAGAAATGGAGGGTCACGGAGGGTGAGAAAATGAAGAACTCCCTAGGCTTCGCAAACCCAGAAGAGACTTGTCAGGTGGGAAAGCTGAAACTTGCCACAAGAGCGTGGAGGCAATGCTAGACTCAGCTAGGGACCCAGTGGTTCCCTACCAGTGCTCCAAACCCTCTGCGGGTGGGGGTCGGAGATGAAGAAAACACTCTCGGTATTATCCTGCCTGTCGTAAGAGGTGCCTAAAAGGGGCGACCAAGTGATGATTGAGTTAGAACCATGAAGCTACTAGTTAATTAATGCTATTTGCTTTACGTCTCACTAACTACTTTTTACGGTTTTCGGAGACGCTGAGGTGCCAGAATTTTGTCCCGCAGGAGTTCTTTTACGTGCCAGTAAATCTACCGACACGACCTTCAAGTACCACCGGACTGAGCCAGGATCGAACCTGCCAAGTTGCGGTCAGAAGGCCCCGCGAAGCTACTAGTAATTAATATCATCATGCGGGGAAAACCTTGGGCCACCTTTACTTGCAAGTAGTAGCAGCAGAGAGCCATTCACTGTGGGTTTTCAGAACCCGTGATTAGTACCACTACATGCGGAACATCACGGGCTTACATTGCCTGTGATTTGTACCATTATGTGAGTAACACCACGGGTCTGGGCGTTGCCTGTGATTCGTACCACTATATGAGCGACACCGTGGATCTGATAGTACCAGTCCCTGTGATTAGTGCACCTGTGTGAGGAACACCATGGGTCTGCGTTACCTGTGCGACGTACTTTTGATTAGTACCGCAACTTGAGAAAATCCATTCTAATTAACTAGCGATAAGTACCATTATGAGGGGCGTTTTAGTATACTTTCTGGGAAGGTGTTGCATTGCGGGTCGGATGGAATGATTGTTTTAACTTCATAATCATTGTTCGTCTTTTTGAATTCTAGTCAGTGGATCGATTTTGAATTATTTTTAACTTTCAGTATTGTGAGTTGACTCCGCTTATTATTTTAAATTCATATTTATCCTTTCGTTCTTCATCATCAAGTTTTGAATTCTAGTCAGTGGATGAATTCTGGACTTTAAAATTGGCATTGCATTTCGTACCATTAGGGACCGATGACCTAGATGTTAGGCCCCTTTAAAACAACAATCATAATTATCACCCGAGTGTGTACACTTCATAGGGAAATTCTGTCGAGGTTGGAAAAGAACCAGACTTGATTGAGGAAGGTCAGGTACGAATAATGAAAGAGAGGAGTCTGTGACAACCAAGGGAAGATTTAACTTTGATATTGTGATCGCCGCTCAACGCTTCCAAGTCGGATGTTTCTGAGGAAGGATAGAGAATCACCGGGCCAGAAAGTGAAGTCTTGCCAACTTGATCCGCTACTTCTTTTCTGTTTCATGTCACCGGAGAGCTCTCAACTGTTTTCGATAGGTCACTTGTTCAGAAATATGAATGCAAACTTCGGACAGGTGAAGATACAGGAACTCTTATGTTGCATAATTAATAAGCATTAGAGTACGTGGAACACAGTGGTCTTGTATTTACATTGCCATTTACTTTCTTTTTCGAGTGCCAGGAAGCTCTTTAAATAAAGCAGCTGGTTACGTCATGTCGCAGTGACCATAAGCGAGCTGTAAGTTAATATTTGTGACCTAGGCTGTGTGCATGACCGACCATCCAGGGTAATTGCTAGCTTCGAGCAAAGCTCAGCGCGTGACTGCAGTCAAGGTGGGTCAGCTGGACTTTATTAGCAACAACAACAACAACAACAACAACAACAAGCTCTTTATCCGATAAGGTGAATGTCCGTGGTGGGGTTCTTTTTTACTCTAGCGTTCAAGTCTCCGCGCGCATTATTACAACATTATCAAGCTGTGTTTCAGCACAGAGAGTATACCCTTCTTCTGTGACATTAAGACCCTTGACCTTCTTAAGTTTTACCGACTTGTCGGGCTAAGTGGCGCTGCCATCCTGGCTCAGTCTGGTGGTATTTGAAGGTGCTCAAATACGTCAGCCTCGTGTTGGTAGATTTACTGTCACGTAAAAGAACTCCTGCAGGACTAAATTCCGGCATCTTGACGTCTCCGAAAACCGTAAAAGTAGTTACTGGGACATAAAGCCAATAACATTATTATTATTATTTCTCCGTAAGGGTCTTCTAAGGACCATGTGACAATTTCAATGCTTCATCCTTTTTTTCTTCTGCCTCCAGTACTTCATCTGCTCACTATGTTTCCTTTTCCGTTCTTCGGACCATTTTGAGCCTGTTTTCTTTCCCTTTCGACCTTGGAATCCTTCCATTTTTAACACTTCCTTTCTAAAAATCATTCTCTCTATTGTATTATTACTATTATTAATTACCGACCTTCCTTCCCCTTTCTCCATGCTATTATAACTAGGGTTTTTGGATCACCTTCCACATCATCCTTAACCATCTTATTGTTGATCTTCCAACAGCTCGCCTTCATGGTTTGGAATACATTACTCTTCTACGTATCCTGAGGTATTCCATTCTTATGTCTTAGCTATTCCAGTCTTCTAACTGGTGAGATGGTGGTGATGTTGATTATTGCGCCAAGGGGAAGTACAACTAGACAACCATTTTCTATTAACACCTAATCGGAAATGAAGAAAAAAAGTGTTCTTACACTTTGAGGGGTGAGGGTATTGGCAAAAGAGAGCGATGGAACACGCAAGATGTGAAAATGAAAGATAGGCTTATTTTATGCCTCGCTGAACAGATACCGTCGGATCGAAAGAGAATAAGGGTCGACCAAGAGTTGTTGTATCATCATCATCATCATCATCATCATCATCATCATCATCATGTGTTCTGCACAATTCCAGGTCCAGTGTGCTATGTCTTCTTCCATGTTCCTGATCTTGTGCTTTTCATGTTCTGCCGGGCTGAGTGGCTCAGATGGTTAAGGCGCTGGCCTTCTAACCCCAACTTGGCAGGTTCGATCCTGGCTCAGTCCGATGGTATTTGAAGGTGCTCAAATACGACAGCCCCGTGTCGGTAGATTTACTGGCACGTAAAAGAACTCCTGCGGGACTAAATTCCGGCACCTCGGCGTCTCCGAAGACCTTAAAAAAGTAGTTAGTGGGACGTAAAACAAATAACATTATTATTGTTATTTTCATGTTCTCGTAACTTCCTTCCTTCCTTCCTTCCTTCCTTCCTTCCTTCCTTCAGACCAGGTCATGTATGAATTTTGTCCTCCCTCGTCCTCTTTCCTTCCCTCAGTAGTTCCTTCAAAAAAAACTATTTTTGCTTAAGTTATGTCCAGTCCAAGTCTTCTTCCTTCCGGTCACTGTTCGTATTAAACTACGGTACTCTCGTATTTGAATTAGAGCCGCTTATCACTGCATTTGAATTTAAACATCCTTTTCGAAGACTTCTAGTCTTTGTCTTTTCTTGGTAGTCCAGGCCTCCAGTTCGTACAAGAGCACTCCCTAGGTATAACATTCCGCCAGCCGTTTCCTTAATCCCAATTCATTTTGCAATTAGTCGGATAGGAAAGCTGAAAATTAGGAGCCTGGCACAAATAAATGAGAGTCCCAGAAAGAAAAAAAACACTCTTAGTCGCTAACGAGGACAAGCACGCAACCAGTGCATTACGAAGCGGGATTTACCTATACTCCAAAATGCAAGATGACACTTGTCATAGCACCTCGTCTACACGTCCATTGAAGTCTCTCCGCAAAAATAATTTTAAACGTGCGTTCGTTACAAAAATAATCTTTGGTACAACTTAAGGGAACCAGGGACACATTTTCTAATTTTCCACAATTTTTGAGCAATCACAATGAAATTGATATGGAATATGTAGGACTATTATGAAAAGAATATATCTTAATTTCAACTTAATATCCTTATTAGTTCATGAGATATGATGTACTTTGTGTTTATGACACTCGCGAAATAGGCAACTTTCAAAAAGTTCCCTGCGGGATGGACTTTTACCTGAGAGTTTGAAAACTTGTGAAATGATTCTTCCTTATAATACAAAACAACTCTAGGATGGAATTTTTGATTCACCCTATGTTTCTCAATTAGCTGTTTCAATTTTTTAATTTTATTTCATGTAATTTTCCACTAATTTTCTGTACATTTTGCCTCATAAAATGAGTATGTTGAAGAAGAATGCAAAATCCATCCTATAATTTCTTTGTTAGGTCACATAGAAGCTACATACCGACTTTGGTAAATATAGGTTTAGATTTGACCCGCATGGAACACTGCAGGTTACCAAAAATGGTGTTTTGAGTTAAATGAATTTTAGTTCTAAAACCATTGAAAATTTTCATAATGGCCTTTCCAAATCTCTTAAAATTCACCAACATTATAACTCCTACCCTCCTGTTTCTTCTTGGCTTCCTCCCTGTGTACCTTGAGGATTGTCAGTTCTTTCCTGGCTGTTTTCTTTTGTTGTGTGACTGATCGCTGACTGCAAAATTTTCTTCTTCCATCTCCTTGTGTGGCAAGTTTGTTGGATACTGGTGAAAGTTTATAATTCCTTATAACCATTTTCATTTCTTGTGTTGCACTACATCACATGTATTCTGCAACTGCGTTAGAAACAGCTATTCCAAGTCTTTTTGAGGACAAAGAAGTCTCTTTTGGGCACATTTTCCATTTACATGCATGAAGACTTTCATTGCATTTTGAGTAGCCCCTCTACAACATCTAGACAGAAGTTCTGTTGATGCCAGCCTTTGGTATACAGGCACAATTTTCAGCAGCATTGCAGTTGTGAACTTAACTGACATTTTTTGTGGGTTTTGAGGGGTTTGTCCAGTTGCGATACTCTTGTTGTAGAAGCACCATGATTCAGGTCCTAAAAGGCATTTCTTATGCTTAGGATCTTCATCTGTTGAGGAGTAATGGTATAGTGAGGCATATATTGGAGATTTCATATTATCTGTTGAGGGAATATTTGGACATATTGCCTGCCTATAATAATTTGTGAGCTTCGCAATAGTTGCTTCTTTCAAACTTCCAGGCCCCCTTCCACCAAGTGTAGTTCCTTTTACTTTCCACTCTTTCACCAAATTCCTCAAACCAGTCCCGATCCTTTTTGCAACATGGTTAATGCACTCTTCTTTCTTCAATTGTACATCTGGTCAATATACTGCTTTATTTAAAAGATGGAGAAATGTTTTGGCATCCTTATCAGAAAGCACAGTTGTGTAGCGCATGCCACATTCTTACACTGATCTTTTTCATAAAATATCAGCTGCAAATACTTCCATTGCTACAAATGATCCCTCATAATTCCTCGAGCATTCCCCACATGCTTTATGACCTTCCAGCCATATATTATATTCTGGAGAATCATCACCCAGTTCCTGAGCAGTTACAACACACATGTGACAATATTTAGATAACACATGGTAATCTATAACTAATCCACTCAGAATGTGAATCACTATGCCAATGCCATAGAGAGATGTATGGCCATGCTTGTGCCATGTTCCATCAACTGATACAGCAATGTCAAGCACTTGTTTACCTACATTGGATGGATCTACTTCCTCATGATTTGATATAATATTCACTAAAAATTTCCCACAACTTTGCTTGCAATTCACGAAACTGACCAAAACAAACCCAATAGTAAACAAGGAAGTGTATAGGCTGATGTCAGGCTGTCCACTAACTTATTAAATATATCATTTGATTACAACTCTCAAACATATTAAAATACTACTTCTAAAAACACATAGAATTTTTTCAAGTCAAACATGTCACTAGAATGGATAACATGTTTTGAAATATAAAGTTTTATGTTGACTAAATTATAGGTTGAAGAAGTTCATAACATAGCCAACAGACGGCAGTATATATTCCAATATTCAAAAATTGTTCCATCTCAATGCTACTGTAAATAGGGAATTAATGGTAACAGAAGGGACACGGATAGCCGAGCATACAGAGGAATGGGGGCGTGGTGGAGAATTAAATGACCGTGCAGAGCCATTTAAAACGGCCGTAACTACGCCAAAAATAGTCACAGCGACACAAAACCACTTTTGTTACGTAGAGGAAGGTTAATACAATTTATTTATGCCAGAATTCAAATTTCGACAATTTCATCCATTTACCGAAAAAAATGTGTCCCCGGTCCCCTTAAGAGTCACACAGGGGGAAGAATCGTAGAGCGAGTACTTAAAATGAGAGAGAGGCGTATCATTAGAATAATTATTGTATGCTTACTAAGTTTCTAAATTATTATTATTTCAAGAAGTATTTACGATATTGCACGAAGAATTTGAAGCTCGAAGGATATGAGTAGCTTAACCAAATTGCTGATCAAACAGTTTCTATGGTGGATCAGATGAATATATTTTCTTACGAAAGTGCGGAAAGACAGCATTTTCGTCAAGACTTTCATGCTTTTAGTGTGGAAGTTTTTTCCCACGCACGTTTCCACACGCTTCGTAATAGATGCGCCTACAGTAGAAAATTTATGTTATATATTAACACTTCATTAATACTGTATTAAGTAGTACTGTGGCGGGGTGCATTCTCCTCGTCAGAATCCATATTTTGCAGGTAAATTATGCAGACTGTGACTAAGGAATTGAATGTACTCCTACTGTTTGTAACAGTACACTGACTGCTGTAACCACAACAAACCTGACTCAGAGATCACCTTCTAGAAATGCGTTAGACTACATCTTTCCAGAAGGCTGTTTCGTAAATACAGTATGAAGATTCTCACTTGGCCTGTATATATTTGTCTTTGATCTGTTAAATTAGGTCACTTTAATAGAGAACAGAGTATGTAATTCACTTGCGGAAATGACCATTGCAAAACTCGTACACTTTCGTACTTGTTTTACAATGGAGCCCTCACAGCATTTGTGTTACAATAGATCCTTTTTCCACCTCATCTCTTGAGTTACAAGTAGATGATGTCTCTTCAAAGGCATGGTACTGCAATAAAGAAAGGAACTACATCTCGTGACCAAAAATGAGAAAGACACGTTCTTGTTAAATTGTCCAGAGAGAACTAGTACTCTCTAGTTTTCTTTTTCTTTTTTCTTACACAAGGTTGGCAGTGCCGTTACATATCCCGAGGTGCTTTATAGCTGGTCACTCATACATTATTGCGGAACTAATGAAGAAAGAAATCCAGTGTTCTAAATACAGTACGTACAGAAAACATTAACTCGTATGACAGTCTTTCTTGGTCAGTTGCTCGTAAACAGCCGACACATTAAAACTCCATGGCGGTTTGTTTACCTGATCGCACTTACGCGGGCAGTAACAAGCCAGTGAGTAGATTCGGGTTACATTACACAGGGAACCCACAATTTTATTTCTATAGATATACCACATGAACTCCACCTTAGAGAATTTTTAAAAATTATAATTTTGTCTGTCCACGTCAGATTTCATATTTCGTTTTTTAAATACCGGGTTAGATACAGTATACAAAAGTTGAAATAATATTGCGGAAATGACCTTTGCAAAACTCGTGTACTTTCATACTTGTTTTTACAATGGAGCCCTCACAGCATTTATATTACAATAGATCCTTTTTCTACCTCATCTCTTGAGTTACAAGTAGACGATGTCTTTTCAAAGACTTGGTTAGTTTCTTTGTTTCCTAGGATATCACGGAAAAACAGCTTACATAATTTCTCAAAAAACTTGATTATTTAAGTTTAGGGATGGCAGGATTGTGCACTGGGATATACAATTTGATACGCAAACAGTTCCGTTAAGATTAGCTGCATCGACAAATTGTGCAAAGTGTAATTTTCAATCGTGTATGTTTGATGCATTTTTACCGAACGAGGAGTAATACCGGCAATATTGGCGATAGATTATTTTATTTATTTATTTATTTATTTATTTATTTATTTATTTATTAATGGCTTGTTCAGTGGTGAAGTTAGGGCCTTAGGTCGTCGTAGACTTAACCACATTGTATGTGCCTCTAAAATAAAACAATTACGGTAAAATAATTAAAATTAATAGAATTTAATATTAATTTAAATAAATTACAAACTAAATTACGATTAACTTGAATTATGTCAGTGTTTAATATTAAGAATTAATTATATGATATTTACTTTAAGATCATCGAAATAGTGAGAAATATTGACACCTTAAATTAAAAAAACATTCTTGAAGATGGTGGTGGTAATTATTGTTTTAAGAGGAAGTGCAGCCAGGTCACCGTCCTCTATTAACACTAATCAGAGAGAAAAATGGAAGGGAATACTTCGAGAAATGAAGGTATCGACCAAAGAAGGACAAGGGCCACGGAGAGCGTGAAAATGTGGGATTCCTTAGGATTCGCAAACCTGATAGCCTTGGGGTTGGAAAAGAACAAGATTGACCAAGGGAGGTCGAATTGGATTGAATGAAAGCGAGGAGCCTGGCACAAGTAAGTGGAAGTAATGCCAGGATTCAGCTAAGGGCCCCGTCGTCGCCATCCCACGTTCCCAAGTTGAGAGGCCGTGGGGCCTCATTTAGTCGCCTCTTATGACAGGCTAGGGGTACCATGGGTGTTATTCTACCGCCCTTACCGTCAGGGGAATCTCCCCTAAACATTTTCCAAGCATGGCCCCGAACACATTTTCTAATACCAGTCGCCAGCTGCTACGGGAAAAGAGTTTCGCTCTGCACGAAAAAATGAAGCTGTTTTCAAGCGCGCGATAATCCAATTTGAAAGTCAATTTGTTGAACACACGAGTTCAATGTCCAGACCAACAAAGATTGGATCTGGCAAGTGGCTGGACTTGTTCGTCTCAGGAAGAACTTTCTTTTGCTTCTGCTGGGACACAGTTCATTGTTCGTGTTATGGACATCGCAAGATAGTATCTATTATTCAGCCTCAGAGCCGTTCGTGCCATCAGCTATGTTCTTTTCTGCTTCACCAACTTGTGACCTCTAACAGATCCAGTAGTGCCTTCTTCTGTATCTCGTAGCACACGAAAGTGATAACGATAATGATCGAGATTTGCATTGTGTTCTACACTTGATGGGTAGGATGATTTCTGCAGCGCTGGTCTAAAGGTTAAGGCTATATTCGACTACCATGAAATGTCATCTAGAACCTCAACGACTGCCCTAGAAACTAAGTGATTTATTTTCTCTAAACAGCAACATTAATTGCACAATTATTTTATTTCGCCAGATTTCATTGAGTTTGGCCAGATACAGCAGCAGTTGTTAATTTTGTGCACGTTAGAAAACTTCTCCAGAATATTGTCAATTTTAGAGAAGTAATGCACTCTATTTTGTAACCGGCCCGGCAGTCTAGGGTTTCTGTGTTTGGCTCTTAGCCGGAGGCCACGGGTTCGATTCCTGGTCAGACCAGAAAATTTCACCTGGATCTAGGGACTGGTTTGCGGTCCACTTAGCCTACGTGTTTACAATAATTGAAGAGTTATCTGAGGGTGAGATAGGAAACCCGGTGTAGAAAGCAAATAGTGATGGTCGGGAGGTTTCTTCGTACCAACCACTCGACACCTCGTAATCCGTAGGCCTTCAAGGCTGAGTAGCGGTCGCTTAGTAGGCCGAGGCCCTTCAGGGCTATTTTGCCGTGTTCTTTTTTTATTTTGAACTGCATTGCCACTATGATTTTTATTGGTGATGGTGGTGATTATTATTGTTTTAAGAGAAAACACAACATGACAACCATATGTAGGAGGTCCGACACTACGAAAAATGAAAGCGTTGGCCAGAGAAGATGATAGCTATGAAGGGCATGAAACCGAAAGACTCCTTAGGCTTCGCAATCCTTAAACCGTTGGGTTTGGAAGAGAACAAAATTTGACCAAGGGAGATTGGTCAATAAGGATGGAAGTGAGAAGTCTGATATAAGTAAATGGAATCAGTTTTAGACTCAGCTAAGGAGCTGTTTGCGAACGCACTTTCCCAGTCTGATAGACCCTGGTTCCCTTTTTAGTCGCCTCTTACGACAGACATACCGTGGATGTATTTTACCGCCCCCACCCACAGATGGTGATACAAGAAAGAAAATGAAAGCACTGCGAGGCTCAGGTAGGAGCCCTGAGGTCTCCATGTTCATCACGGAATAAATAGGTATCTTGGCTAGGGATAATTATCTACATCAAAAGACGGAGCAGAAAACGTAATCACAGGAGTAATGGGAACTTGAAAAATTTAACTGATTACATACAAGCGAGAGAGTGAAAATTTTGAAATTAGTTCCGCAGATTAAAGGATGAAGGCTAATTGACGCTGAAGGTCACAGAGTTGTTACTGCATATGTAGGAGGGTATGTCTGTCGCCAGCGCAGACTGGGACAAGGATCATTTCAGTTAGGAAACCTGTTATACCAAGTACACCTAGAAGATCACAATTCGATAAGCAAACAGGGCTTTGTAAGTTATCTTCTTCCTCTTCTTCGTCTAGGTGCAAAGGATCCGACATATTTGAATAATTAATTTTGTCGTTTGAAACGGTAGGTTGTTGCTACGATAATGATTGTCCTTTCTTAATTTAGCTTTACGTCACACCGACACAGGTATGTCTTATGGGGACGATGGAACAGGAAAGGGCTAGCAGTATGAAGGTGGTGGTGGTGGTGATGATTATTTTTTTAAGAGGATGTACTGAACAACTAGGCAACCATCCTCCATCAGAGAAAAAATGGAAGGGATCCAACATTTCGAAGAACTAAGATATCGGCCAAGGAAAGACAAGGGCCACCCCTAACTTCGCCACTGCTACAATGAAATAAATAAATAAATAAATAAATAAATAAATAAATAAATAAATAAATAAATAAATAAATAAATAAATAAATAAATAAATAAATAAATAAATAAATAAATAAAAAGTCTCCCTAGGCCTTGAATGCTCTAATAGCGTCGGTGTCGGGAAAGAACAAGTGTTGACCAACGGAGGTCGGATAGGATAAATGAAAGTGAGGAGCCCGACACAAGTGGAAGCAATGCTAGGACTCAGCTAAAGGCCCCGTGGTCGCCGACCCGCGCTCCCATGATTAGAGCTCCTGGAGTCCGTTTTAGTCGCCTCTCACGACAGGCAGGGGTGTATTATTCTACTGCCCCCACCCCCACGGAGGGGGGGGGGGCAGTGGGAGGGAAGCGACTGTGGCCTTAATTAAGGTACAGTACTCCCAGCATTTTCCTGGTGTGGAAATTGGAAGCCTCGGAAAACCGTCTTCAGGGCTGCCGACAGTGAGGATCGAACCAGCTGTCTCCCGAATACAAGCTCACAGCTACGCGTCCCTAACCGCACGGCCAACTCGCTCGCCCATCATTGACTTCTACTTTGCCGGGCTGAGTGGCTCAGACGCTTGAGGCGCTGGCCTTCTGAGCTCAACTTGGCAGGTTCGATCCTGACTCAGTCCGGTGGTCAGATACGTCAACCTCGTGTCGGTAGATTTACGGACACGGGACTAAATTCTGGCACCTCGGTGTCTCCGAAAACCGTAAAAGTAGTTCGTGGGATGTAAAGCAAATAACATTATTATTATTATTATTATTATTATTATTATTATTATTATTATTATTATTATTATTATTATTATTATTATTATTATTATTATTATTATTGCCTCTATTTCCTCTGCTTGTCTTGTCAGTCCCCCCATTTTAGGATCCTGAAGTTGTCGGCTGCTTTGGGGCGTGATAGTCGAGTAACTTTTCACTAAGTCGGTGGTGGTAGATCAAAGGGCATGAAAATGAGAGACTTCTCAGGTCTCGGAAACCTAATAGCGTCGGGGTCGATAAAGAATTGACCAAGGGAGGTCGAACAGGAGAGATGAAAGGGAGCAGACTGGCACAAGTAAGTGGAAACAATGCCAGGATTCGGCTAAGGGATCCGTGGTCGCCAAACCACGTTCCCAATTTAAGAGCCCCTTGAACCAGATATGGACTATTATAGTTGCATAATCTATTTTCTCTTATCCCCTGAAAGAAATAGGGTATCTAGTGAAGAAAGGGATCTTTCATTCTGGTCATGTGTTCTTGACAGTGAATGGTCCTCCCATCATCTGTGGCGTCAGCCTTCGTTGTTACATCATTGACCAGTTGCTACACGGCCAACGTCCATCTTCAGACCAGTTCCCTGTCCGGCCGCCTTGTGATCATCAGGCTCATTACCCTGTTTTTGTTCCGGCACTGGCTCTTCCATCAAGATGTGCGATTCTCAGCTAATGGACATTTTATTGTTCTCCTATTATGGCCACCTTAACTCATCGCTCTTTGAGGTGCCCGGAAATATTAGATGTTTATGAATGTAATTTGCAAGGCGCGGAGGATCAAACCTTCAGCATTGCTGCTTATTAGTATCAGAGACATTACAAAAACAAACAAGTCGACAAACTCGGACGTTCAAGTATCTACGATTTTAAAATATATGTTTATTGTAAACACTGAAAAACCAGACGAGGTTGAAGTTGAAATGTAGAAGATTCAAGCGTAAGAATATGAGATTTAGAAGTGCCCATTCTTTCTCTTTCTATCCCAGAACTTTCGTTCTTATCCACGCATATGGTCAATAAGTTTTTTAATTTCATTTCTGCGTTGAACCTGACTAGACTAAAGCATGCCTTCAATTCCTTTCATTTTAAAATATCACTGGAAAAATAAGCATATTATCTTCTCTGTATTACTGTACACTATTCCTGATATTCCTGCTACCGGCAAAAAATAGCAAGGGAAATGCATTCTTCAAATCCTCTGCTCGTCTTCTAAAATTCGACTTGGTGGTGGTCACTTTTTTAGGAGGAAATAATTAGGCATCCAGCCCCTAGGCTGAGTAATCAACATACATTTCACTATAAGGGACCAATTCCTAAGAATTCTGGATCACTTTTAAAGCTGTATTTGTTTTGTTTTTCTTCCTTCTGGTGTGAAATATACTTTTTCCCTTATGCGACAGTGGTTTTTTAGCGGCGATATAGATTTGTATCCACAGCCATTTGCAGTTCGTAAATCACAACTGGAAGATTAATATTATAAACAGGGGTATTTATTTACTTATTTACTGCGCACTACAAGATTTTTAATCCCAAGTACAGTGGCAATTGTTTACATGTGTTTATTAGACTGATTTGAAACATTGAAAATGAATCTAATATCCGAACTATTCTAATATTATATTTACAATGAGAAACAAACAATATTTCACATCTAATTTAATATTTTCAAGAATAAAAAAAAATTAATTTCATACCTAAACTATTATTTTTCTTCTAGTTCTAACATTTATAGGATAGGGTTTAATGCAGAAAGTTTGAAGTACATTTTGTGGTTCAAATCAGCATTACAAGTTATTTAGAGAGTTTTCACAGAGATGGTGAATTTTGTAAAAACAGGTCTAGAGGTACACGGAAATCTAAAGAATTATTTTTCTGAACTGCACTGTCGTAGACACTGCATAACTTGTAGAGTGGGGGATTTTTGTGAGCGGTTGTTCCGACTTTTCTATTCTGAAAAGTTACATTTGTCCTGGCATTAAAGCGGGGCACGTCAAAGCTCAAGAGGCATACAAAGTCAGGGTTGTCAATAATAGAATTTACAGTTTTGTACAGAAATTTCACGTCATCTTCTCGTCTCCTCAGTTCCAAGCTTTCTATTTAAAAGTTTAGGAGAAATTCTTTATATGCTCTAGGCTATGTATTAATACTGTGTTAAGAAACATCATTTTATTAATTAATGTGTGGATTTTCATGCAACTCTTTAAACAGGAACGTTGCGTCGCCTTGATAAAGCTTTCTACTCGTTTGAATCTGAGCTATTACTACTATACAAATCCGCTGCCAATTATAATTGAAGCAATGTTTTTTCCTCACTCATGATGGCAATTATGGCAGAAGAAGCGCCATGCCATAATGACTAAATTATAGTTGTTGTTTGTGGTGGTATTCTACAAGGAATAAGGGAAACCACAAGGGGGACATCAATTTTATCGAAGAAATTTTATGCTTGGGTGTAGTATACAGCACTGCTTCACAGGGACGTTTGGCGGTTTGCCGCTACAGCTGGGCGTCAGACTTTTTCAACTCTGTGGTCTTAATACTCTCGTGTAGGACTCTACTGGGAACCCTGGTTGGGGATCGCTTCTCTGCAAGGAGAACCACCGGGACGAACTTTTCCGTACTCCCACATTGCTGAGGCGAATAACAGACCGGCTGAGTGCTGCGTTGGGCTGTTCTCTTGAAAGGATGATAAGAACTGGAACTGCTCAGTTATGTTGCAAAACTGCTCCACTCATTACAGAACAAAAGGATCGATAAAGATAGAACACGTGAACAAGTACACTTGTGATACACAACACAGCTGGAGAAACAACAAAAAAGCGTGTGGTTTATTTGTCACCGATGTTGATATTGTGTCACTAATAAGATAAATCTACGATAGGGTGATAATCTTGGTGTAGTCTCCCTGCGTACTTCATAATAAATGGCACACATCACATGTAGTGAGTGATACTAAACGAGATCTCGAAATGTTAGAACAATCGTGATAAAATGTTCATACTTTCCACCTTCCAAGAAGAATCACATTCAATGCAATTATTGTTAAGAGAGGATGATGGTCGACGGTGAAAACTGTTTTAAGAGGAAATTACAACTGGACAAACATACTTTAACACTAATCAGGCGTCAAATAGAAGAATGAAGGTATCGGTCAAAAAAGAAGGGTGTGAAAATAAGACTCCCAAGGCCTCCAAAACATAATATCGTCAGTTGGAAGAAAACAAGAGTTGGCCAAGGGAAATAGGATAAGTGAGATTGAGGTGAAGAAGCTGACACGAGTAATGCCAGAATCAGCTACAGACCTGTAATAGAAACACACTCGTGAGCCCCTGTTCAAGACAAAGAACGGTCGGCTTCTTTTTTAGAAGGTCATTTAGCTGAGAATTCACACAGTGTGTTTTGTTGTGATGTTCACACGCGCTTACAGACACAATCACGCTGATACTTATCTGTTGTATAGAAGAACCTTCACATGTGACGTGAGGTCATACCCACAGATGTGTTCACCAGCTGGAAGGCTTCTTTTATGTTCTGGATACTTCTAGAACTATCCTGCTCGGTCGTGGTGGTGATTATTGTATAAAGAGGAAGTACAACGGGGCAAAAAGCAAAGTCATCTCCGTCTAGGCCACAGAGGCCCTTGGAGGGGTGGAAGGTAAAGGTTTCCCCTATTCGTAACCTCGACACTTGATGGGCAGAGTGGTTAGCTCTACGTACGGCCGCTTTGCCCCCAGGAATTAACCTGGTACCCTTTGGTGTAGGATGAGTGAACCTCAGGGCCATGTGCAACCCCGGAAGTGGGAATCTCGTTTCTTAAATTTTACGACTTCCTGACGGGGATTCGAACCCACGTCCTACCGGGCGAACCGGGCACGCCTTCACCGCCTCGGCCAGGCAGGCTCTCACAACAGGGCAGCCATGTTCTATTAACATTAATCAGAGAGAGAGGAAAAACTGAAGGGGTCTGACACTTCGAAAAATGAATGTATCGGCCAAAGAAAGACAAAGACCACGAAGGGCGTGAAAAGGAAAGACTCCGGAGGTCTCGATACCAAATACCGTCGGGGCGGAAAAGAACAAGAGTTGACCAAGGGAGGTCGAATAGGATAGATTAAAATGAGGAGCCTGGCACAAGTAAGTTGAAGCAAGGCCACGACTCAGCTAAGCACCCCGTAGTCGCCAACCCATGCTTCCAACTTAAGAGCTCCTGGGGCCCATTTTAGTTGCCTCTTACGACAGGCAGGCGATACCGTGGGTGTTATTCTACCACCCGGCCCACGGGGGCGGGGTGAGAGGGCGAAACTCAGTGCCGGCACCTAGCCTACTCCTGTCGAATAGCACCAAGGGGTGTGCTCAAGGTTGTACGTTCCCATCCGACAGACGAATCACCAACAGCATCATATGCCCTCACTCCATATGAACACTGCGGAGAGGTTTGGAATTTAATCCAGGTTTTTGGCACGCAATCTAGTGATTAGAAATTGTATACCACCATCTCTTGTACCCTGCCGGCCAACATTCTGATGGTGAACATATTTTCGACCAACGGGAGTCGAACCGCCGGGCTAACTTCGTATAATAGACTTCACGCCTTAACGATCATGGCAACCAGGCGGGCTTCTCTAAGTACATCTTTATGCATAATTTGCTACTTTGAGTCGGTATGAGGGAGACATTGCTACAGTTTTCATTTCCAGTGTTTGTAAACACTTCGCATAATTCATGCGCACATTTTCTTCCAGTTTATGCGCAACTCACAATGGGTTACCTTAAATGTTTTCGGGCAACTCTGCCATCCCCGAGTGGAGCGACTCCAGTCAGTATAAACACGGACATAAATTTCGCTTATTGCCTTGAAAGCCACAAGAGTTCCAAGAATCCTTGTTGGAGATCCATTGTGTCAGAGTTAATTTTGTGTTCTCTCGAGTGAAGGTCGTGTGAGACGTAATTAAGACGCTCACTGTCTTAGCCCACATGCTCAGTCACCACCCACGATATGCATTGCACTCTCACATTTCTTTTACTTTCTTCTCGGCCAGCTCGCCCGTTCGCCCTACTTCACAGCACAGACAACAATCTCGCTTCACTTTAACTGTTGGTAACTAATATTTTGTTACTTTTTAAACTCAAATTTCTTTCCTCCCTTTCATCCGCTATGCAAATGGCACCGTGATACTACCTGACAATAATTTAGAAGACCTTAATTTCATCAACGAAGTAGCAAGGAGTTTGGTCTTAAAGGTTCAGAAAACTAAATTCATGATCATAGATGGCGGTGATTACTGTTTTAAGAGGAAGTACAACTGGGCAACCATCCTCTGTATAAAACTGATCGGAGAGAAAAATGGAAGGGACACGACACTTCGAAAAATGAAGGTATCGGCCAAAGGAAGATAAGGGACACGAAGGGCGTGAAAATGAAAGACTTAAGTAATTTTTCCTTATTTTGTATTTACGTGCGTAATTTCTTCAAATTGCGCGTGAATAGTCATTTTCAGCTATTTATTTTATTAATTTCTTATTTTAAGATATTTTGCTCTGTTCTGCGGCATTATATGATCATTTTTGTACGATTACGCCATTTAATCAATCATCAGAGTACTGGAACTTCAGAAGTTTCAGCTGGCAGTTTTCAACATGCAGGCAGACATTCGGTGCTTATTTACATTCGAGAAAGGTGACCAGTTATTCTGTTTGAAAGAACTTGTAGAAAAATGTTTTGTATCTGTTGTTATATTTATTCCATTACGAATTAAAGATAGTGTTGGCTGCGTACATATTTACTGGTCATCGTCCCCATAAGATCTATATATGTGTCGGTGCGACGTAAAGCAAATTGTAGTTTTAAATTATTCTTGATGATATTTTTGTCATTTTATGGATCTTTTTATTTGCCACTTATTCGTCATTATTTAGTGTTTCCCACTTGATCACCCTCATTATATCTTTCGACTTCCTCTTCATTCTTTCGTAGCTTCCTCCTGTTTTTCTTATATCGTTTAATATCTGTTCCTTTTTCTGTCCTTCACTATCTGTAGCAAGCGTCTTTCCTCTCCAACTGTATTTAACACATCTTCATTCCCCACTCTATTTGTCCAATATTTCGCCACATCAACATCTCAAATGCTTCATTTCTTCTTTCATCGTCCAGATTCTGTCCTATACAAAGTAACACTCCACACCAAGCACTTCACCAGACGTTTCCTCAAGCTACCACGCAGCAGTCTCTTCTACCTCTTTAATGCTTCTCTATCCTTGACCTTGCATACCCTCCCTTATCCAGATTTCCAGCAACCTATTTCAATCACATCTTACGCCTGATACAACTGATCATAAAAGGAAAGCTAGAAAAGGATAATGAGGAGGTGGGTTGAGAAAATTATACTGGACGGGAAACCTTCATTTTTTGAAGGATCGAAACGACAATGCATACTATGCTTTGCTTTACGTCACACCGACTTCATCAGAAGTCCAGTGCGAGGATGGAAAGGCTTCCCTTTTTCCTTCCGATTAGTGATAAGGGAAGATGATTGCCCAGTTGTACTTCCTGTTAAACAATAAATACCACCATCACCACCGAAAGAAAGGGACGGGCATGAAGATAGACACCCTACACTTCGCAAACCTAGTACAATCGGGATCGGAAGAGAACAAGGGTTGACCAGGAGAGGTTGTAGAAAAGACGAACGTGAGGAGACTGACACAAGTAAGCTGCCAGACTCGGGTATTGGCCCATTGATCATCAGCCCAAGTTCATAGTCCCTTGGGGTTCTCTCTCGCGTCGTACGACACGCAGGGATGCCGTGGGTGTAGCTACAAGTTACTTGTAGCTATGCCAGAATCAGCTCCTGTCACCAACTCACGCTCTCCCTCTGAAGCTGAAGCTGAGATCACCTGAAACAAGAACAAGAACGTCTGTCAGAGCTCGAAGAATAATGACGAAACACAGGCGACTGGAAGCGCTATCACACTCGCCTTGTATGCCATAAACATTGAGCTCTTGGTGGGAGAAGCCGTCTGGCTGCAGCTGGATATGATGTTGCCAGATGGGAAGGTCCAAATAAAACTAAACATGCCCGATAGATCCCGACTTTCAGGAGGAAATAAGCACCTGCATAGCAGATTTTGAATGTGCAAACATTGTTTTTATTGACACAACTGGCATAGGTAAAAAATAAGAGTTAAATTATTCTATATGCGAAAATGGACATGTTCGGTTTTGCTCAGACGTTAGCAGGATATGATCTTTTATTGCTCAGACGCTAGCAGGACTTGTTCATTTAAACAAGGAAGAAAGGTGGAGAGGCGGGTGACAAATACTCTCCTTATGATTGGTGGTTCGAACATGTTCTCATGTGTTCGGGGCCAACACTTAGACATGACTGCATTAGTTCAGACCCAGATTTTTGTACTTTCAATGTTAGGAGGCTCTGTTTTGTTCTGGTCAGATTTAAGTTGAGAAACTGTTTCAAAAACAACGCTTAATAAACGGTTTATTATAATGTTCGATTTTTCTTGGGCGTTCCTCATATAGTAGTAATCCGCGTTGGTATGTATTGCCATTTCATGCTAAAGCAAGCTTTTCTGAAAACACTTGGCTATCTCCCTATCACGAGTTGAATAGGTAAGTCCTCGTCTAGCTGATAGTACTATCACTCGCTCCATGTCGTATCTGCTTCAAATTCTTAAGCGAACCGCCCACGCATTCTGGTCACGGCGAAAACAACAAACTACAACCAGTGAAGCTCTCTTGTGGAACGGCGGAGAAAGTCTATAATAGCTGTACGTAGTCTTCTTAGCAAAATACTGCTCTCTTTTAAAACTCTTCTTCTCACAGCATGACAGAATTAGGAAACTATGTAATACATTTGTCGTTTTTTATTCAGGCAGGATATGAGAAGAAGTTGAGGATGATTATCTTCGCATTCATAGTCTTATCGCGAGTAGATTACTGCATTAATGAATCGGTACTAATATTTTTTCCCCTGTTACTGTTCTAAATGGGTCGTTTATTGAGAGGTATAAAATGGCAGGGAGGGAGTCAGTTGCGTGAAAATATAAACTTCCTGACAAAAAAAAAAAAAAAAAAAAAAAAAAAAAAAATCGAAGCATCCGGAGGGGGAGGAGGAAAAGAAATGAACCTTCACGTGTTGAAAGGGTGCGTGATATTATTTCAGTGATTACAAAACCGAGTCGAATTCACAAAGACCTTGGCAGTACGAGCCCACTTATCTGTATGACGTTGCACCCCCTCTGATCTGGATGCATGCACTGATTCGGTTCGGAAGGGTGTCATAAAGCCGTTGTATCCTCTCCTGAGGCAGGCTGGCCCACAACTGTGGTAAATGGTCCTTGCTGTCCTGGTTACTGGCACTGGGACGGAGTTGACGTCCGAGCTGATCCAAAACATGTGGGGATCTTGCTGGCCATGGGAGTATCTCAGCATCACTCAAGACAGTTCATAGAGACACGTGCCGTGTTTGTCCTGTTAAAAAATAGCACCGCGATACTGTCGCATTAGAGGTAATGAGGACGTCCGTGACGTACCGTTGTGCCGTCAGTTCCCTCAATCACTACCAGCCGTGACCTGAGGTGATACCTGATGGCTCCCCACTCCATGACTTAAGGAGTAACAGTGCTGTTCCTCTCCAAAACAGTGGCAGAATAGGACCTCTCCCCAGGTCGCCGCCATATTCCGGGGTAGTGCAGAAACGCGATTCATCGTTCAACACAATGCGGGGTGGCCGGCCAGTTCATGTGTCACGCTCCCACTCTTTCTCTCTCGCACACACATTACTTCCCCACCTCTACCTGCTACCCGCCGCTTACTCCTGTCTGCGCGGTGCTTAAATGAACAGACTCTGGCATCCCTAAACAGGAGCTAAGTATATGACTGAGCATCTAATTTTGATATGGCTGAATAAAACATTCCTACTGAAGTCGTCGTACCAAATCTCGAAACAGATCAGACATTCATGAAAGGGTTTCCTTGTTAGCATAATCCATCTGTCATCTGCCGAATTAATCTTTGTAATGTGTCTCATGTGCAGTGTTTGGACTAACAAAGTCTTTTCTCTGTTTGTTTCAGCATCAGCCGACGCGTTCATCCCGCACGGCGACACAATGGTGGCTTCCTTCGACGACCGTTCACCTCCCAGTGCGGGGAATGATACAAAAACCAAAGAAGATACGGACGTAGCCGTATACTCCGTAAGCGGCGGGTACGCTAACGAAGCCTTCAAAGACGACGGCGAGATAAAGGCGGGAGATGATATCGTGAAACCTCCCGCAAATTCAAAGATCGACGAGGAAGAAGCCAACAACAATGACGGGAAGTGTCGGCTCTCGCGGAAGGAGAAATGGAGAATATTGAAAAACATTGCTGCTGTGAGTCTGGCGTTCATGGTGCAGTTCACGGCCTTCCAGGGCACCGCCAACCTGCAGAGTTCCATCAACGCTCGAGATGGTCTGGGAACTGTGTCACTGAGTGCGATCTACGCGGCACTGGTTCTCTCCTGCATATTCGTACCAACGTTCCTCATCAAGAGACTGACCGTCAAGTGGACGCTCTGTATCTCCATGATGTGCTACGCCCCCTACATCGCCGCGCAATTCTACCCCAGGTTCTACACTCTGGTCCCGGCTGGTGTTCTCCTGGGTATCGGCGCGGCGCCCATGTGGGCCTCCAAAGCTACCTACCTCACACAAGTTGGAGGCGTCTACGCTAAGCTCACGGACCAAGCTGTAGATGCCATCGTCGTCAGATTCTTCGGCTTCTTCTTCCTCGCCTGGCAGACGGCTGAGCTGTGGGGCAACCTCATCTCTTCTCTGGGTAAGTTAACACAAATAGCAGTATTGTTTCTCTCTCAAACAAGGTAGCAGGTAGCTTGCTGGCTACTGATCAGTAGTAGTGGTGATTGTTGTTTCAAGAGGCAACCATCCTCTCTGAAAAAAAATAAATATAAACAAAAATCTGCTTCAGTGAAAGTCTAGAGGGTGACGCCGTCTCTCAGGCCAAGGATATTTGATTCGGTGAAGGAGATGTTCGGTGAGGGTGAAGGGGTTGGCGACCGTTGTCCATACTAGGAACTGCCCCGCCGTTCACATTAGTGCAGGAGAACGGAAAACCACGGAAAACCATTCTGAGGACAGCCGACGGTGGGGACCACACTCTTTCCGCCCCCTGAAAGCAGAGCTGTAGATCCATGGTTTAGTAGTGACCACTGGAACGGCCGAAGCAGACTCTGCTTCACCCGACCCGCGTTTCAAGCTGAACGGCGCTACAGGCGGGAAATGCTTTGAGTTAGGGAAAGGAATTTTGACACCATTTCGTAGGACATTTATTTTATTACTGAATAGTTGTTCTGAAAATGCAGATACGATCTCATTTACTTTGAAGAAAGTGTTTGATTTACGCCTTCATCTTGAGCAATGATGACAGGATGATTCGCAGTCATTTCATTGACATCGCATTTTTCTAACGTTCCAAATCCTCTAAGGTAACACGTAACCTCTGCATTGACAGGGATTCATTTGAGTGCATTCACCATTATTTTAATCATTGCAATTTATACGGAAATTTCACTCATTTCCGATCCGAAAGGAACGCTATAAGCAGTATTTGGAAGCGTTATAGCAGGGTAATATAATTCAGAATTATAAGTTACCGGTATATGAAACTTCTACCATTGTCCTTACGAGAAGAGGGGCCGATGACCTATCTGTTAGGCCTCTTTAAACAATAAACATCACCTTATCAGAAGCACCTAATGAACGGCAAAGAGTTTAAAGCGGGAGGTTTCATCGTATCATTTTCAACCTCAGAAAAATCATGGCTTGATATAATTTTCCTAATTCTGGATTTAAGATTGCGTCCACCACAAAAGTTCTAATTGCAATAAGAGTGTTTGCTTTGCGTTGTATAAAACAGAATAATGTTGTAAATGAGAGAAACAAAATAATATAATTTTGAACCACATTATTCTATAACTATGATCGTTTTTCTTTCCATGGCGCAGTTCTCTCGTCTCCGCACGGAGCGGCGCAGTCCCATGGGAACACGACGTCCACTGAACACCTCAAGTTCTGCGGCGCCAACTTCTGCTTGTCAGCCAGTCAGGGAAATGACAACTTGGAACGTCCTCCTGACAGCGAAATCTTCGAGATCAGCGGCATCTACTTATGTTGTGTCATTGTCGCCGTAGCTATGGTGGCGATCTTCGTCGACCCTCTCTCCAGGTGAGTTCCTCGATGGGTGAATATGAGGGGAAACTGGAAACATCCGCTAAGCAAGGCCTTGCTGATCATCTGTTTGTGACAGACGTGCCAACTCTCCTGATTTACGCGCCTAATTTTTCATCCTTTCTCCTGACCGCAGAAACCGAACTCCCGATTCTGAGAATTAGTATAGCCTGATATACTTGTGTTGTTTGGAAAACCCGCCCTTCTCCTTCATTCTGTTTACTGGTAGAGAGAATTGTTCTGTATTGGTAGGGAATTCTTAAATATGACGGTCTCTCTAAGGTGATATTTGCCATGTTATATGAAGTTAGACGATGTTTTTACACATTTACAAGGACAAGAATTGAGTTCAGATCAAAGCTTCCTTAGAAAACTTGGAATGATGATTCATTCAGTTTTACTACTAGGTGCACCATGCAGCTAGTGGGCAATGTTTTCATCTGACGCGTAGTTCGCTTCTTTTGGTTTACTGGCCCGTTGAAGCCTCTGCCCCTCTTTGCAGATTCATTTTTGGGTAAGTTTGGTTCGCGCCTGCGTAGAACCTACTATTTCTTACCACGCACAGAACGGGAGATTCGGGCATTGGCGAAGCTAGCCGCTACGAAGGGAAACACACGAAGGTTATAGTCGGCGTACGTAACATTGGTAGTTCTTCTGAAACACTGAATTTTGCGAGTAATATTATATTTTCTCAAATGTCCCTAACTGAAAAGACCGAGATAAAAGTACTCGGTCGAAGGGCATCTCATTTAAAACTCGGAACAAGTGGAACAATACCAAGGCGCGAATATCGGCATAGATCCCAGCAACGGGTGTATACAGAACACGAATGTTTGTGCGACTGCGAGTCAAATAACGAGGTTTTACTGTTTTCCGTATCTGTTGTTCGGACTTGACTTGGACGAAAGCTGGTGGAACAGATTTCGAACACTTGAAAGAAGGAAATTAAAAACACGATAGTTCCTCCCAACATATTAATTCATGTGTGGAATGTAGGAGTATGGTGAATCATGTGTGTGTTTTTAAAGGCCCTACAGACACCTGATTTGGTCGGGCAATCAGGTGGATTTGGTGAGATCAGGCGCTAAATCAGGTTTTGTGTAGTTATGTCGTCGTGATTAATACCACTAGGTGATCGGCGCCAGGAGCATGCGTGGCCTGTGATTAGTCCCGCTATGTGAAGAACACCATGGGTCTGTGGTCCCATTATGCGTGTCATACCATGGTTCTGCATTACCTGTTATTAGTAGGAGGAACACGACGGTTCTGCTTTACCAGTGATAAGTACTATAATGTGGGGCTGGTAGCCTGGATTTGGACCCATTTTTATAACCAGCATCATCTCAGAATTGGATCCACTGATCGTTTTGGATTCATGGTCATTTTTGCATCATCATTCGCTTTATATTTTACTCAGTGGATACATTTTGAAGTGTTAATTGTCGTTGCACCTCGTACCATTAGGGACGGATGACCTAGCCGTTAGGCCCCTAGATAATCATCATCAGTTAAGTCGTTAGACGAAACTCTTATCATGAAGTCAGGTGGATACGCCATCCGACCGCCTGACCACCTTACCACATCAGGCAGGTCGGCTCGTCAGTTGACCAGAGCAGTACGTGAAGTACGTGATTACTGAGCGCGAAGTTATTGCGGAGTTTTTGTGGGATACGTCGAGTAAGCAGTATAGTAACAAGGATGCCAGAAATCAGGTTCTTGAGGTCCTGCTGGAGAAATTAAAGGTTATAGAAAGCGACGCAACGATTGTAACAGTGAAGATGTGGTGGTGGTGATTATTGTTTTAAGAGGAAGTACAACTGGGCAACCATCCTCTATATAACGCTAATCAGAGGGAAAAAATGGAAGGGATCCGACACTTCGAAAAATGAAGATATCGGCCAAAGTAAGACAAGGGCCACGAAGGGCGTGAACATGAAAGACTCCCTAGCCCTCGCAAACCTAATAGCGTCGGGGTCGGAAAAGAACAAGAGTTGACCAAGAGAGGTCGGATAGGATAGATGAAAGTGAGGAGCCTGGCACCAGTAAGTGGAAACAATGCCAGGACTCAGCTGAGGGCCCCGTGGTCGCCAACCAACGCTCCAAAGTTCAGAGCCCCTGAGGCCCCTTTTAGTCGCCTCTTACGACAGGCAGGGGATACCGTGGGTGTTATTCTACCGCCCCCACCCACAGGGGGATAACAGTGAAGAAGAAAATAGGAGCGCAACTCATCACGGTATCAGTCGACTCGCTCGGTATAACGATGTTCGTAGTCCATTGTCAAATAATTACGGAAGTTTTAATGTTGAAAACATTTCTTGGCAGACAAAGTAGGGGCCCGCTTGCCATGAAAAACGTAAAATTAAGCAATTTCCTAACTTGTGCCAAAAGTTGAAGGGCTAAAGGGTCCGGAAGCGTTTCAAATTGTGAGTCTTGGACAGCTCTATCAAACTAGAAAAACATATTTCGAAAATCACTTCCGGCCTAAATGCAGTTCCGGAAAAACGGCCTAAAATAACTTGTTTCTGTACTCATTTTCTTTTTGATTCGTGCTCTTTGGTTCAGTACCCTCGGGCGTTGTTTTTTTATTGAAAAATGTCCACACCGAATGTAGTTATAAGGGCTTAAATGAAACTCCTGCATTGACTCACATTAGCGCTCGTAGTGGTGCTTAAGTGAAACAATGCATTGACTCACATTAGCGCTCGTAGTGGTGCTTAAGTGAAACTCTGCATTGACTCACATTAGCGCTCGTAGTGGTGCTTAAGTGAAACTCTGCATTGACTCACATTAGCGCTCGTAGTGGTAGGAAAAGGCAAACTGCTAATCTAAACCACCAGATAACGATGATTAAGAAAATAATGTTTAGGAATGAATATAGCATACATTCTCATACTTAATTTTATCTTATTTAGGTAAAATTCGCAGCTCATATTCCTAGGACGTTTTCAGCAGTGAGTTGCTTGTCTGAAGAACTACAACTGTAGATGTATTATTTCTTTTTTTCACATTGGTTAACGATGCTACAAGCGCGACCCCAACCTTTCGGCATGTTGTGTGTTTTCTATTGAGGAGCCAAAGACAACTGATGAGATCCGTCGCTTATTCAGGCCGTCTGTTGACAACACCTGATTTGGTCAGGCTGACTGGCGGGCCTACAAATCAGGTCGTCTGCAGAGCCTTTTAGTAAGAATGTGAAGTTGTGTCAGTCCTGCTGAGTAGCCGATACTGGTCGAATGGCTTTTCCAGTGACTCCACCGACCTATCGCAGCATTTTCATCTCGGCAACATATAAGGCCACCGTCAAGACATATTTCCACGCTTGTTGTGAAATGTGTATACTTTTCTCTGTTCGGGAACGGAGTCATTTTCTGAACGTAAACTACCTCCAGCGACGCCATCACAATGTGTAGCTGTCAGAAGAAGAAAACGGGTCCTACTAATCTAGTATTAATAACGCCTAAGGCTTCCTCCGCACATGACGTAGCGCTGTTCAGCAACTATAGGGGTTTCCCCATCGACTGTATGCAGTACATTCTGGTGTGATCACAGTGGCAAACATATAATACTTGGATGGCAATACATAGTGTTGCTAGTATGATACGAAAATAATAATAATATCTACAACAAAAAGTGATTACCTAAAAATTTCAAAATATAACACAACACAGTAGTCAAACCGGAATGCATATACCGAATGACAATCTGAATAAATTAGAAGTACTGGAAAGAAAAATTATACGGAAAATACTCTGTCCACTAAGAAATAGAGAACTGTGGAAATAAAGAGGTAATGATGAAATGTACCAGGACATAGAAAATCTAACAGATACAGTGCGGAAGAGGCTATTGATTTTTTATTTATACAGAAAGGATGACAACATGTTACCCAAACAGATCTTCAAATATCTTTGGAACAAGAAGTCAACAACAACAACCTGGATTCATGAAATGAAACAAATGAATTTTTAAAAAGAAAGTGTTAAAAATGGAAGGATTCTAAGGTTGGGAGAGAAAGAAAACAGGCTCAAAATGATCCGAGGAGAGGGAAAATTAGGCATAGTGAGCAGATGGAGTGTTGGAGGAAGAAGGAACTACAAAAGATGAAGCATTGGATTTGTCACCTGGTTCCTAGAAGACACTAACGGAGAAAGAGAATAATAGTTATTGTTTTTACGTCCCACTAACTAATTTTTGATGGTTTTCGGAGACATCGAGGTGCCGGAATTGTGTCCCGCAGGAGTTCTCTTACGTGCCAGTAAATCTACCGACGCGAGGCTGACGTATTTGAGCACCTTCAAATACCACCGGACTACCAAGTGTGGGTCAGGAGGCCAGCGCCTCAACCGTCTGAGCCACTCAGCCCGGCTGATATGAATATGAGCACTTCCTAGTTGGAGAAACCTAAGAGGATTTAATGCCGAGTGGGAAATACAAAAGGGGAACAGTTGAATCGTTTCATGTACGGAGTACTGAGGATGTGTATTCTTCCATGAAAAAATCCACAGCCTGTTTCCATTTCATCTGGATCAGGAATGGAATGAAAGCCTCCATTTAGCGGCGAAGATAGGAACTTCACCGGCTGCCGAAGCCTGTCGCACTCCTCTGGAGCAATGATATACCCTCTACTGCGTTGCCGCCTGAGCCACGGAAGCCGACTGTATTCTTTCATGTTCGTAGTATTTTATACCAAGTGAAACACCGCTAATGCAGTGAGCTCGGTATTCTGCAACAAAGAAGTCGGCTCTCGGAAAAAATTGTGTATTCTGAGACAGACTTTGCTGTGAGGGAGTGAAAGATGAGTGGGTTCAGGACAGGCCCCGCCTTGGGGTAATTATTGGCGGCAGAGGGGAGGAGGAACAACTATTAATGCAAACATTCCTATATAATAACAATATTCAGGTGCACATAAGCAACTAGATATTCTGCAAATACAAGTAGCAAAAATCGGACTTCAAATATCATACGAAAAAACTAAATATATGACTGACATAAAAAAATGCACCACAAGAACTTATCATTGGCACTAACAAAATCTCAAGGGTGAGTGAATTCAAATGCCTAGGAGACTGGATTAATATACAGAAAATTGGAATGAAAGGAAATCCATAACTTCAAAAATTCAAAAGATGGAAACTGCTTTCCAAGTAACAATAAACAGTGGAACAATAAGATACGACATTATAATACAGTATTAAACCAGAAGCACTCTGCGCTGCGGAAACTCGCAACCTGTAACAAAAGGGATTAAAGAACGAAAAATCTTAGGACCAAGAATCATAAACGGAACTCATTACCCTAAACCTAATAGTGAAATATAGCCTACAAGCATATTTCCAAAATTACAGATGCAATTCGAATGCGACGAATCCAATTCACAGGGCATTTGGAACTTGCACATCAAATTTACAAATATCTAAAAAACAAGGTCACTAGACCAAAGTGGTACAAACTATTAGAGAAAGACCTCACTGAATTAGGATCACCAAATGTACAAGATCGAAAAGAAATACAAAACATCATTCAAACACGGGGATTTGAGGAACAAGAAAGGAAAACCACACGATCGGCATGGTCGGAGGACCGGAGACGTGCAAAGTCATTGAAGATGACGAACTACTGGGTAAAAGGAAGGCCGATAAATGTTGATTCCGCGTGATCCTAGGTGACCCAATCGCGAAGAAGAAGAAAAAGATGACAGTATTCACAAACAGGAAAAAAAAGAAACAATAATAGAGCTGGTAGGTAAGGGTTATTCTGCCCGAAGGCAGGTGCGAACCTCCGCAGAGGTGTTCCTGAGCCGGAGTTTACGTGCGGTAGGATGGCCAGTTCCTTTCCGCTCCTCCATTTCCTTACCCCCCACCAACAGCGCGTGGCAACCCATCCAACTCCTGACCACGCCCAATGTTGCTTAACTTCGGAGATCTCACGGGATCCGGTGTTTCAACACGGCTACGACCGTTGGCTTAATAGAGCTTGTTTCCAAATTCATTTTTGAACGAGTTTTATGTACGAAGCTATCAAAAATAATCACTAGTTTAAAAAATTAGGACTTGCTTCATAACTACATTTTCTTAAATAATATCCTGTTAATCTGTGTATTATGCATTTCATGATACGAAATGTGAAAAGCTCTACCACCAGGTACGCCTGGCCAGTCTCCATTGGGAAATGTAGTTCTCTGAAGGAATGCCCGCTTCATTTCTTGATATAAAACCATCTGCCATCTTGTCCAGATTTAACGCCTTAGCAGCCTCCAAAGACTAACAAACTTCACGTTTTAAGGGGACTTAACATCTAGGAGCAGAATTTTAGGGAGGCAAAAGGGCACTCTGTCGTCCTAAGATCATTTTGCACGGGGGGTGGTGGGGGAGGAGGTCAGAAAACGCCTTGCCCCACCAAAGACGGACTCAAGATATTATATTCGTAAGTTGGAAATAACTGGCATAAAAGTCGGTCGGAAGAATGGCAGCAGGGTTCTTGGACTGAGAAGATAAAAAGGGCTAAGTTAGGAATGAACTCGTTGGATGAAGTTGTACGCATAAACAGGCTTCGGTGGTACGGTCATGTGAGGCGAATTGCGGAGGATAGATTACGTACTAGGAAGTGGACCAAGAGGTTAAGAGAAGTAGGAGGAGACCAGAGTTACATCCAGTTTTTACACATTTAAAGATAAGATGTATGGAAATACACGGGGTCACAAAGCTAGTTACAAATAGAGCATTGTGGAGGCAATGAACGCTGAAAGGCTTTACAGGCTATTTAAAAAAATGTACATATGATAGGAGTAGTTTGTAAAGCAATTGTCCCAACACGCGCGGATTTTCCTCTTATGTCAGTGAGCAACGATAATTGCTCAGAACGAACATTACGTAATCGTAAAATAAATAATCTTCAGAGGTGGAGGTGAAGTTCAAGGTCTAGGCTCGACTGTGAACATGGTTTGGTCTAAACAGGCTGTCCGTACATGTGGCAAAACGTTAGACTAGTCTGAGGAACTGCAAGCTTGGTATTGATGGTACAGGACTAGTCTCTAATATTAGCCTACGAAAATAGGTTCGACCCTTCCAAGACATCGGCTAAAGAAAACTGCCATGAACGGGATTCAAATATGTCTCCCTGAGCCTTGCTAACCTAATACTGTACCAAAATGTCAGCTTACTTTGCAACAACAAAATCCCCGATTTCTCCTGTCTAAATTTAAGGTTTCTCATCCCAACCTGTGACCTTACTGAAGACTCGTTCAGTCTCACTGCACAAGGCTTGGAATGGAATGAAGATGCTTGAGTCTAATAATAAAGTCATTGTGTATTTTGTATCTGCTAGTATAAACTGACTTATAATGATGCCAGCAGCTGCACCAGGCTAGTAATAATAATAATAATAATAATAATAATAATAATAATAATAATAATAATACATGTGTCCTTCAAATACCTTGGGGAATCATACTACCATCGGGACTAGACAGTAAGGACAACGTAGAAAGAGCCACTAAACTCCACAAGGCATACAGACTAATGTAGAATTACTACAATGGGAGAGTCATATCGCGTAATGAAAAATTAGGACATTACAAGACAGTTGTTTTGCTGGAAGTCACTCTAAAATATACATAAATTGAAAAGCAAGAAAGGAAAATTCTCCGAAAAATGTATGGTCCCACGAGAGAAACTGGAATGTTGATTAAGAGGAGAACAGCGGGGCTCTACTCATGAACTGACAGGTTCACTGATGTACGCAAGAGTCGCCTGAAATGCTATGGCTCTATCCACAGAATGGACAGCGAGAGACTCGCCAAAAGATCATTTAAAGTAATCAACCCAAAGAAGGTCAAAATTGGCTAGAAGAAACTAATGCGGACCTCTACGAAATGAATATCACGGGCATCATAGAAGATCGTGAAGCCTTTAGTACAACAGTAGCCAAGCACAAATTTGTGGAGAAACCTAAAGGACACTGGTAGGAAGTGGTCCACAGAACGCAAGATGCAAAACAGTGCATTGATGAAGAGATTTTGGGAGGATAAGAAGGCGCAAACCATCAGGCCAACGAACAAGTTCAAGCGCGCTCTGTGAATGGGCATAACGAAGAAATAATAATAATAATAATAATAATAATAATAATAATAATAATAATAATAATAATAATAATACAGGTCCAGCTTGTTGGCTGAATGGTCAGCGTCGTGGCGCATGGATCGGAGAGTCTTGGATTCGATTGTTGGCTTGCTCGGCGAGTTTATCCACATCAGGTTAAAGTTTCTGACTCAGGGATTGGATGTTTTTGTTCTTAATTCTAATCTAATCTAACACACCACAGAACCAGCCACCACCGAAACACGCAGTAGCGGATGTACAAATCTCCACATATGCGACACAGTTGGCACACACACGCTACCTCTCAACATTGGCAGTGTTTATTTCGTTAGTAATTTTAAAGTGAGCAATGTGACTGTTTATTGTGGTATTTTCAGAAGATGACTAAAATGACTGTTATTTTAAGGGTCGTAACATTAAGGCTGGCAGCACATTCTGACACAGATTTCACAATATTATACTGTTCTGTCTTCAGGTACGGAGAGAAGCAGAGAAAGAACGACAGCTCCGAACTGAGCGGTATCCAGCTCTTGTCCGCTACGGCGTACCAGCTGAAGAAACGAAACCAACAGCTGCTCATCCCCATCACGGTATGGATTGGTATGGAACAGGCCTTCATCGGCGCCGACTTCACTCAGGTCAGTAACCTATTATCGGTGTTTAAAGGGTAATAATATTTCAACAGTTACGGTGATGGTACTTTTTGATGTTGTAAGTTGCCACCAATACAAGTATGAAAGTTCAGAGTAGATGATATAACAAGAAGCAACTTAATCGAGTAGAGACTAAGCACAGCAGTGCAGCAGGAATGACCACATGGCTATGACCTACTGCTGGGCCTCTCAAACGTCCAAAAATTCACGCGTGCAAACCGAGGCGCAGAGGTTCTGTGTACCGTGCATCGGTTCGGACCAGCGTTTTGTCTCGGGGCGACTCGGCTAAGCTCGGTTCAATTCTGCTCGGATGGTGCAGCGCTGAGCAGTATGTGAGAAAGCCGGAGACAGGCGGAGCGAGCGAGACAGTCGTAAGGAAAGAGAGGGACAGCGCTATTGCTCAAGCTTGAGGAGTGGGGATATGAAATCTGGTCAACCTAGCAAAGTCTTCTTTTGCACCTTGCGCCGCGCAATGCACTGGTGCATGCAGCCTGAGAGGCCCTGTCCTAATGTGAAACTTTACCCTCTTCCAGATGTTTTTATTTAATAAATGCAATTATAAGATAAGATAAAGAGCGAAAGCTAGTATTTGATATAATTAAGCATATGTTGAATTTAAATAATAATAATAACACCGGGCTCAGTGACTCACACGGTTGAGGCGCTGACCTTCTGACCCTAACTTGGCAGGTTCGATCCTGGCTCAGTCCGATGGTATTTGAAGGTGCTCAAATACGTGTCTCGTGTCGCTAGATTTACTGGAACGTTAAAGAACTCCCGTGAGACAGAATTCTCGCTCCTAGAAATCTCCGAAAACCGTCAAATGTAGTAAGTGTGACGTAAAATCGTTGATAATAATAATAATAATAAGAAGAAGAAGAGGCAGTCTCTGACACGTCGTGGTGGTAATTATTGTTTTCAGAAGGAGCACAATTGGACAACAGTCCTCTATTAACTATAATCAGAGGCGGAACAAAATGGAAGACGTCCGACACTTCAAAATATGAAGGTATTGGCCAAAGAAAGACAAAGGGTTACAAAAGGCGTGAAAAGGAATAACTCCGTAGGCCTCGAAATCTAATACCGTCGGGGTCGGAAGAGAAACAAGATTTGACGAAGGGAGGTCAGATAGGGTAGATGAAAGAGAGGAGCCTTACACAAGTGGAAGCAATACCAGGACCCAGCTAACAGCCCCGTGATCACCAAACCACGCTTCCACATGAACAGCCCCTGGGGCCCTTTTTAGGCGCCCCTTACGACAGGCTGGAGATACAGTGAATATTATTCTATTTCACGCCAAGCAAATTCTGGGACTGTACCGTAAATAAGCCCACGGCCGCTTCTTTCGGACTCCTAGCCCTTTCATATCCCATCGTCGTCATAAGACCTATTTGTGTCGGCGCGATGTAAATCAACTTGTAAAAAATATATATATATTCTACTTCTACCGCCCCCACTCACAGGGGAAAAGCCTTTGACAGTGTGAAGCGGGAGCTGTGCTTTTTCCAACTATGAAATAGTTGGACTGGAGGAACAGATTAATCAGCTGTGTCAGAACCAAAGCACAAAAATAAGCATCAGTAAGGTACAGGACAGAGGCAAGGATTAAAAAAGGAGTTAGCCAAGGACTTACTCCATTCTATTTAATGTGTTCTTTAAGGAAGCTATTCAAATAATGAACGGGCAAACAAAGTGAATGGAAGTCTATAGAGAAAGTTACACTGTATCAGACCTGCTGATGGCATCATAACCAGACTCTGATGGTCAGAATGCTGCAAGTGCTATTAGACACTTTTAAAAGCATGGAAATTAAAAATCATCAAAAAGAGAGGACAGAGATGTTTGATGGAAGTAAAGAGAAAGATAGCCCTGGCAAAACAGGCATTTATGACAAAGAACAACATTTTAACCAGCAAACATATTAATATAATGCCAGAAAATCCTTTGGAGAGCTCTGTGGAAGTGAAACTCAGACTCCAGGTAAACCTGAAGCTACAGTAAAGCAGATACGGCGCAAAATTGCAAGAACGAGTTGGATGGAAAGAAAAAAAAAAAAAAAAAAAACCTAGAAGACATTGAGAAAAGACTAGGGTGCATGAAACTGAGAAGGACAATAAATGAAAGAGAACAGTGGGTGCATTGATGAGGCGTTGCCTTTATTAGGATATAAACGAAGGCTGCTAAGGACCGCGAGATGTCAACTGTTTTGTCTTCTTGCGGGGCCACCAGTTGTGTGCTTTCTTCCTTGCTTCAGAATGGACTTGCTTCAGTCGACTTGGGACTGCTTCTCGGTTTGTGTCTGAGTGGTGCTCGGAGTTGAATGTCCGTTTCTGTGATTCCATACTTGAAAAGATCCTTATCGATCTCCACCATTGGAGGAGACTTCTGAAGTAGGATAACAAACGTTTACAGATTCTTTCAGCTGGGAAGAGGTGAGCGTAAAAAGTTATCCTTTTCTGGATTGCGGTTGATATCTTTTCAGTGTGGGTGTATATTTCTAAGTTGCTCCGAAGTCTGTGAACACCATCTTTGAGGCTGCGACCAAGCATATTTTGGATAATCCTCCTTTCCTTAATTGCCAGTTTTTCAAGCAGGCTATGTGTTCGAAGTGTTACACATTCTGCTGCATATAATGTTTATTATTGGTCCTATTTTATGATGAATAAACATCTTACAATTTGATATAAAAATGGGATTAATTTCGGTACTGTTTCGTGTAAAAAGAGTGAAATTTGGCGTTATTTCGCATAAGAACAAAATAGCTTTACAGCTTTAATGACGCAATATATTGCGTATTTCGTCAAATACCTGATGTGAACTATAAAAGAATCAAAGGAACATTGAGGTTTTCGTTTTGTAGTTTTTAACAATACCGTACTTAGTTACTTGTATTGAAAAACCGTTGTAAGGCTGCATTTGAAATGTACAAAAAGAAAAGGAAAAAATACCGAGCGAGTTGGCCGTGCAGTTAGGGTCACGCAGCTATGAGGTTGCGTTCGGCAGATAGTGGGTTCGAATCCCACCGTCGACAGTCCTGAAAATGATTTTTCCGTGGTTTCCCATTTTTCACAACAGGCAGATGATGGGGTTGGGACTACCTTCCCAGTCCTAACCCTTTCCCATCCTTCCAAGGCCGAAAGTCCGGCTCCATGGCTAAATGGTTAGCGTGCTGGCCTTTGGTCACAGGGGTCCCGGGTTCGATTCCCCGGCAGGGTCGGGAATTTTAACCTTAATTGGTTAATTTCGCTGGCTCGCGGGCTGGGTGTATGTGCCGTCTTCAGCATCATTTCATCCTCACCATGACGCTCAGGTCGCCTACGGGCGTCAAATCAAAAGACCTGCATCTGGCGAGCCGAACTTGTCCTCGGACACTCCCGGCACTAAAAGCCATACGCCATTTCATTTCACCGCCGAAAACCTTGGGTGTGTTACTGCAACGTTTTAAACAAGTAGCAAGCATGCATTTCTTCATTGAATTGAAATAAATTGTCTATGAAATCTGTGAATATCGAACATTATAATTTTATGAGGTATATTTATTACAATTACCAAGCCCGCCTGGTGGCCATGATCCTTAAAACCTTGAAGTCTAAACGGTTTGACACAGAGGTTAGCCGGTTCGAGTCCCGTTGGTAGAAAAAGAAATTCGCCATCAGACTGTTGGCCGGCAGGGTAGGGGAGGTGGTGCTACACAATTTCTAATCACTACATCACGTGCCAAAAGCTTGGATTAAATTCCAAACCTCTCCACAATGGTCATAGAGAGCTTATGACGCTGTTAATGGTGATTTGTGCGTCGGATGGGGACTTTAAGCCTTGAGCAGACTCTTGGTGTTACTCGACAGGAGTAGGCTACGTGGGGGCACCGGATTTCACCATCTCCCTTCCTACCATGATATATCACATCATTCATTTCATCTCATTAACTCCTGTAATGAGGTTGATGTCAGGAAGGGCATCCGGGCATACAAACCCGCCACGACCGATTCATCTCAGCTCATACACAACCCCGTAGAGAAACGGGACAAGGGTTGGACAAAGGTGGTGGTGGTGGTGGTGGTGGTGGTGATTCTTTTAAGAGGAAGTACAACTAGGCAACCATCCTCTATATACCACTAATCAGAGAGAAAAAATGGAAGGGGTCCGATACTTCGAAAAATGAAGGTATCGGCCAAAGGAAGACAAGGGCCACGAAGGGCATGAAAATGAAAGACTCCCTAGGCCTCCATACGTAATACCGTCGGGGTCGGAAAAGAACAAGAGTTGACCAAGGGAGGTCGGATAGGATAGATGCAAGTGAGGAGCCTGGCACAAGTAAGTGGAAGCAACGCCAAGACTCAGCTAAGGGCCCCATGGTCGCCAACCCACGCTCCAAACTTCAGAGGCCTTGAGGCCCCTCTTAGTCGCCTCTTACGACAGGCAGGGGATACCGTGGGCGTTAGTCTACCGCCCGAGCGTAAGACGATAACATTTCGACCTAGGAGGCCTTTAGACAGATTGCACATGTTTTAGTACAATATTACAACAATGTTTCGCGCGACAGTACGAGAGCGCTTGTCTTCGTCACTGGCGACATGCCTGCAGCATTACCGTACATAAATTTAGCCGACAGCAGCAGTGAATCTCAGTTCACCTCATTACCTACTCGAACATAATACGATACGGTTTAAAACGGTTCCTATGCCGAACAAGTTTGCTATTGGCTAGCGAATGCCTGCATGTGAACCGCGCCCTCACCAGAACCTGCGAACCGGTTACAACCGGCTACTTCCAGTTCACCCTGCAGTCCATCGGTCCATCCAGTATCAGAAACATTTCTTTTGCCACGCGCACATGCTTGTTCTGCAAGGCCTTGGAGGACGAAGTAGTGGTGGTGTCCTTCGACAACAAAGAACTCCTGAGGAATTCTTCGTGATACAAGCGTACATGCCAAACATTTCATAAGAAAAACATAAACAAAGGGCGATGGAATAATTCAGCCTTGAGCATCTTCGTAAACATTCTATTCAATTTCATAGTTTATTAAATCATCAAGGTTTAATCAGGACTAATGACGAATATGGGCGGATATTGTTAAACGATTCGAGATTAATAATTATATTTTTTACTAGTACTCTTTACCAGGAATAATTGTATCCTCTTATTGTATAGAGTAGAAGATGGATGAGTTCAGGTAATAATAATATTAATAGTAACTCCATGTGAGATTTGTGCTGGACAAAGCGGAGGCGGGATAGGTACTCCGGTTTTCCCTGTCATCTTTCATTCCAGCAACTCTCTCCAATATTTTATTTTATATGTCAGTCATTAAACATTGCCCAAAGGAGTGTGACAGGCTTCGGCAGCTGGCACAATTCCCATCCTCGCTGCAAGATAGGGGCTTCATTCATTCCATCCCTGACCCGGTCACTGACTGGAAAACAGGTTGTAGGTTTTCATTTCAGTATTATTAATAATACCGAGCTAGTTGACTGCGTGCAACTGTTAGCATATATTTGGCAGATAACAGGTTCGAATCCATCATCGGCAGAAGATTGTTTTCCGTGGTTTGTATTTTTACATCAGGCATATGCTGGGGCTGTATCTTAATAAAGGCTACAGCTGCTTCCATCCCTATTCCATGGTCGCCAAAAACGTATCTATAAATAATAATCATACGGCCTCAGCTATCATGGTGAAGGTGATTATTGTTTTAAGAGGAAGTACAACTAGGCAACCATCCTGTGTTAACACTAATCAGAGGGAAACAGTGGGAGGGGTCTGAAGGTATAGGCCAAGGAAAGACAAGGGCTACGAAGGGCGTGAAAAAGAGATTCCCTGGGCCTCGATTCCTAATACATTCAAAGCAAAGCAAAATCATCTCCGTAGAGGCCATGAAGGCCCTTGGAGGAGTGGAAGGTAAAGGCTTCCACCATTGTTAACCTCGGCAGTGATGGGGTAGAGTGGTTAGCTCTACACCCGGCCGCCTTTACCCCCAGGAACCTGGTACTCATTTTTGGTGTAGGGTGAGTGAACCTTAGGGCCATATGCACCTCCGGAAGTGGAAATCTCGTTTCTTAAATTTTACGACTTCCTGACGGGGATTCGAATCCACGTCCTTCCAGGCGCACCGAGCACGCCTTTACCACCTCGGCCAGGCAGCCCCTTCCTAATACTGTACATTCGGGGTCGGAAAAGAATAAGATTTGACAAGGGAGGTCGAATAGGATAGATGAAAGTGAGAAGCCTGGCACAAGTAAGTGGAAGCAATGCCAGGACTCAGCTGTGGGCCCCGTGGTCGCCAACCCACGCTCCAAACTTCAGAGCCCTTGGGGCCCCTCTTAGTCACCTCTTACGACAGGCAGGGGATACCATGGGTGTTATTCTACCCATTCCATCCATAGCGTATGAGCCTTTACATTTCTTATTATTCTAGTTATCTACTGTAAAGTAAAAATTACATTTTACGGTCCAGTACATTTGTACAGTTTTATTAATTAAATGATTTATGTAATGCTAGCAATGGCACTTTAGTTGATGTAGCCTATATGAAAGCTAGGAGTGGGAAGGAAGCGGTCCCAGCATTTGCTTAGTGTGAAAATGGGAAACCACGGAAAACCATATTCAGGGCTGTAGACAGTGGAGTTTGAACCCACTATCTCCCGAATACTAGATACTGGCCGCACTTAAGCAACTGCAGCTATCGAGCTCGGTAATTTTTCCACTTTAGTAGATATGATTTTACTAAATCTTGTAGTAATTACCGGCATCTCTAACAGTTTTTCTTAACGGCAACGTGCTTCACAAGAGGACCTCTGGTGTTCGCATTCGACACACAGCATGGCTCTGTTACTTAAAATGGTTTACCTCACTGCGTTCACTTCAACGCACTGTTGGTTTCAGTGTCCTTAATTTATTATCTGATTGTAATTTCCACGTACATCTCTCTCACTGCCATCTTCCTATATCTCCCTTATGCCTTGCTTTTTTTTTTTTTTAAAGTCTTAACCCGGAACTAACCATTTTAAACTTCACACAGATACACTGTGCTTATCGCAAAGCAGACACACGTAAGTGTTCGATGTCAATACATTAACAATGGGCTAATACTGCAGGAGGGAATTACTGACGCATGAGGAAAACACAACCGTGAAATCCACAGTACGGTTTCTCGAACCCTGACCTGTGTTTGTTTGTGTCGTCAGAATGCCCCTAGCAACTGACAGATTGGAAGGAGTCACTAGCGCACAGAGAGGTGCCAACCTAATTTACATGAACGAAACGTAGTACCACTGGTAAAAATAAGAGAGGTGTGCAACTATCTATCTCTGCAACCCCATTATGGTGTTTAAGACAGTTCCCATTGTTTCGAAGTGCCACTAGATCCGCTGCAGACTTATGATTCAGTAGAATGGATGTTCATTGTGTGTGTGACTTCCCTGGACTGGGTAGAAGGACGTTGACGTCCATCAAGGTAAAACAGTAGCGGAACTTGTGTGCCTTTTGATGTATTCTTTGTTAAGACAGACGCACAAAGCAGACTTGATTTGGCAAATTGCCTCAGTGTGTGTGTCACACTCAGAATGGTTAATTGGTAGACAATGATTACTGACCTTACCATTGTTGCTGCAACCACGGAATAAACAGCAACTGACTTGCGTCATACTTACTTTCTTGTTTGTATTATTTGTTGGCATGCCATTCTACCGTCCAGGAATAAAGTCAATGGTTGCTCTAGTTTTAAAAAGTACAAGGCTTTGGTTATTGGCGTCTGGGAGTGATGATTGTAGTTTAAAAAAGGGGAAAACAATGGAAATTTCAGCCCCTCATATTACTAAATATAGGAGAGGGCTGACCTTTCCTAAACAACGATGAAGAAGGTGGCTTTAGTTGCCGAGACGGAAAGAATTTGCTACATGGTTCGAAGATGTTTTCGAGCCCCACTGTCGGCAGCCCATGTTCACATTAGGCGGATGCTTAGGCTGTATCTTAAGGACCACGGTCGCTTCCTTCCCTGTCCTAGCCTTTTCCTATCTCATCGTCTGTGGCGGTACTGTGAGCTAGCAATCTGTGTTATACCATGTAGGCTCTCTGAATTTCTCTTGGGTGGACTACGACCGAATTTGTAATTAGTTGTGTCATCAGAGTTCTTTTACATGCCGATACCGTACGACATGGAGTGTCGAATGGACTTTTTCCGATTCGAATACCTCTGTCGGGTTTGAACCTAGAACCTTGGGATCCAGTCGCGGACACTCAATACTTTCGAAGAATGAATGTATCGGGTAAAGAATGAAAAAAAACCTTCGAGAATAGAAGATAACAGTTGACCACGGTCAGTTGGGAACGATGATAGAGAGAAACATGACATAAATATGTGGAAACATTGTCAACTCGGCTCTGGCCCCGTGGTCACCTTTCGACAAGTTGTGAATCTCTCGTCCTTCGTAGACTCCCGGTATCAATTAAATTCTTCAGAATTACTAATTGGCTGCAAAAAGTTCAAGATTGCAGCTGTTCTTACAGGAGAATTATTGCGACAGTTAACTGTCTACTTCACTGACAAAGAATTCGCTTCCTAAGGTCGACGGGTTGTAGCAGACTGTATCAGTAAGCACGTGCTTGAAGTGTGTGTGTGGTTCCTGTGTGAGGCGGGGGTAGCTACAAAAGAGCGCGCCGTCTTCTTCTGGTGAATGAATTTCACTTTACACTAGCCTTATCGCGATAATTCGCAAAAATGAAATCATAATGTCCTTAACCAGAATCACGCAATTCATTGAGACACCTCAAAATCGCTTCAATATATTTTTTTTGTCGAGTTTATCGTTCTTGCGAAAAACACCTGCCTTTGGTCATGGAGTAATAATTATTATTATCTTGTATCACAATTGCCGTATCGTAGATGTGGAACCAATTTCGAAGGTTCCACGTCCAGGATAATCTTCTTCTCCCACGTGCAGGTTTCTCCTTCTATCTATCCTCCAAAATAGGATGACATCCTGTGTTTTGTGAGGGTTGGGATTATCCTTATTCCCATCTCAACAGCATAGAACACAGTTATGTGCAGATCACAGAACGTTGAACCTCCTCCCTCATGCCTCTAAAATCATAGCTCGAATTATCTATTACCGATATAGAGGAACACATATGTGATACTATTTCAGAAGAACAGTTTGTTTGGATTTATGAAGGGAAGGGGAACACGTGAAGCCAGACCAACGGTAATTGCATTCATTGATATAGAGAAAGCCTTTCATAACTTTTTTTTTTTGCAAGTTGTTTTACGTCGCACCGACACAGACAGATCTTATGGCGACGATGGGACAGGAAAGGGCTAGGAATGGGAAGGAAGCGGCCGTGGTCTTAACTAAGGTACAGCCCCAACATTTGCATGGTGTGAAAATGGGAAACCACAGAAAACCATCCTCAGGGCTGCCTACAGTGAGGTTCGAACCTACTATCTCCCGAATACTGGATACTGGCCGCACTTAAGCGCCCGCAGCTATCGAGCTCGGTCTTTCATAATTTAAACTGGAATGTACTGTTTGAAATCATAGGTAAGCTGAAAATATACTTCAGGGACAGAAGAATACTCTACCACTCTAATACTCGTACTTCAGGCACCATTTAAAAAAATATTTCTCTCTATGTAATTAATATTCTAAATTACCATACACAAGGTTTCACCTTACGTGGTATTTTACTGATATCTACTCGACTCTGTTGAGGCTGGTGTAATTTTGTTATGTATAATAATAATAATAATAATAATAATAATAATAATAATAATAATAATAATAATAATTGGCAAACATTGAAAAAGGCGTAAGATAAGGATGTAGAACCACCGCTAATATTTACATCTATATAGAAGAAGCGATAAAGGAACTTTTTAGCTACCAACAGTCATGGGAATGGAAAGAATGAATCCCCCATCTAGTGGCTAGGATATGAATTGTCGGCTGCCGAAGCCTGTCGCACTCCTCTGGGGCAATGATTAATGACTGACAGATGAAATGATATTGGGGAGTGTTGCCGGAATGAAAGATGACAGACAACCAAAGTATCCGGAGAAATACCTGTCCAGCCTAAATCTCACATGGAGTGACCGGGGTTTGAACCACAGAACCTAACGGCGAGAGGCCGGTGCGCTGCCTGAGCGAACGAAACGAAACGCCCCAATTGCACAGGCAAAGAAAGCTTTCAAAAAAAAAAAAAAATCCGTCAACATGGAGATACGAAAGCACTTCAGAAAAGATTTGTATGGAGCGTTTTAAGCTATGGGTTAGAAACATGGACCCTGCAACAAGCGGAAGTATTGAAACTAAAGACATTTGAGATGTGGTGCCGGCGTCGACTCCTAAGAATATATTGGAAACGTTCTCTAAAAATCAGCTGAGACACGCGCCTTGGTTGAAACCTTCAACAGGAGAAGAAATAGCGGTGTTTGCAACTAGTTTCGTCATTCTGATTGATGCACTACCTTGTTTGAAAGGAAACTGGAAGGTAGAAGTAGCAAAGGAAGACCTAGAGGCACACCTAGTCCCACTTGAAACTGTTGGCCAAAGAAAGGAAACTCTTGGAAGACATGCAGGTTACATAGCAACATTAAGGAGAATAAGAATAAGAAGACGAATTTCAAGATTTTCCGTCAAAACGGAGCAACTCCTCGTTGGTGACGTGGTCGACTCATGCTGTGCAAAGAAAATATTACACTTCATTAATTTTAAATCTCTGGAAACGTTTCGCGTGCGCATAACAAGCTAATTGAGATAACTCAGTCATGCCATGATATGAGCTCTTTTCCAGTTCACGAAGTTCATTAAAATAATCACCCAGATACACGCGATCTCGTTAAACCATTAAACATCAACAAATACCATACTTCATTGTTAGGAATGAGTCACAAGAATTTTGGATATAGAACAACAGTTCTTGTTCTGGCCAATAAACTGTCCTACCCGTTAATGACGGTTTGTTTTGGGGAGATGGGAATCATTTGTTCAATGAATCGCTTCATTTGAACTTTCTCTAGGGAATTCTAAACAGCGTTAATCGTTATCTCAGCAGGAAAATGTTCATATGTACAGACAGGTCACTTTAATAAATCAAGAAATTAAACCTAAAGCAGTCCTGATTAGTTAAATAATAATGATTCAGCCTAAAGAAAAAACCAGAGCTGAGTGGCTCAGACGGTAGAGAGCTGATATTCTTAGACAAAGTTGGCAGGTCCAGTCCCGGATCAGCCCAGTGGTATAATAATACATTTCCATTTATTAAGAAATAGCCTCCTGTAATTTATAGGCTGCCTTTAAAACAAGGTAAAGCATATCAAATTGTATCTATACAGTTCTATTCATTAAAGAAAACTCTAAATTACAAAGAAGATATGGTATAATTAGTGCACCATTTCCGTGCTGTAGAGGTGGTGTCAATGATCTGCATTTAGCGTTGTCGCCCAGGTGGCGGATTCCCCTTCAATTGTTTTGCTAGTTCTTTCTTAAACATTTTCAAATAACTTCGAAAATTACCAACACATTCCTTGATAATTTATTCCAATCCCTTACTCTTCCTGTAAATGAATATGTGCCCTCTTGCATTCCACCTTTATCTTCATACTGTGATCTTTCCTACTTTTAAGAGCTGCAGTACGAAATGTTGGGGCTAATAATAATAATAATAATAATAATAATCATCATCATCATCATCATCGTATGGCCTCAGCTACCGTGTGCAGACATTTCAATTTGACGCCATCTGGCTGTACGCTCCGCTACGTTCCGTTTTATTCTACGTCTACTAGATGGCAGACCGAGTAAACCGAAACTCTCTTGGGCATCTATGATGGTGGTGGTGGTGGTGGTGATTATTGTTTTAAGAGGAAGTACAACTAGGCAACCATCCTCTATATAACACTAATCAGAGGGGAAAAAGGAAGGGGGCCGACACTTCGAAAAATGAAGATATCGGCCAAAGGAAGACAAGGGCCACGAAGGGCGTGAAAATGAAAGACTCCCTAGCCCTCGCAAAGCTAATAGCGTCGGGGTCGGAAAAGAACAAGAGTTGACCAAGAGAGGTCGGATAGGATAGATGAAAGTGAGGAGTCTGGCACAAGTAAGTGGAAGCAATGCCAGGATTCAGCTGAGGGCCCCGTGGTCGCCAACCCACGCTCCAAAGTTCAGAGCCCCTGGGGCCCCTTTTAGTCGCCTCTTACGACAGGCAGGGGATACCATGGGTGTTATTCTACCGCCCCCACCCACAGGGAGATCCCACTTTTAGGCCTTCCCTGTACCATCGTCGCCATAACACCTATCTGTAAAGCAAATTGGTGTTTAAAGAAAAACAAAAAGCAGATCCACTCAAGCTTATTCGTCTACTTGTGTCATTCCACGCCAAGTCTCCACTGGCAGCTCGAAAATACCTCGTAGTCGAACATCTCTTCTCCTTACTATCAGGTCTTCCCACCCCATAGTTTGCAACATTTTAGTAACACTACTCCTTCGTCGGAAATCACCCAGAACAGAGCGTGCTGGTTAGGTTAGGTTTTTACAAACCTGCTACCATCGTGTCTGTAGATTTACGCTCGTAAAATATAACTCGCCGTAATATTGCTCAGTGGGGCATAAAATTACTATTAGATAAATTTATACCGTAAAGAATGTAAAAATCAGCTTCAAGAACTAACAGTTGTTAAAGATAAAGTACTTGTGAAGCTGTCCAGTTGTTCATTATACAATACGCGTAGTATGTAAAGAATATTTCTTATTTGCATCACTGTTTATTGGAGCATGGGTGTTTGAGATCCCACGCACTAAATTCATGCCGTTACTATCAGTGAAGTCAAATAAGGACACATGCAAATGTTGATGCAGTTCCTACGTAATACACTTTATGAATGTACGAACGGGCTTTCAGCCAATAATGATGTAATAGCTAAAACGTTTCAAAACAACAGCAGCTGCATGCTGTCTGTGTTTACATGCTCAGTAATAAACAAAATGCGTACGTTACCAGTACCTACAGTACGTCCCAACTCCGAATCACCTTCAAACTTCAGCATTTATAATATTAAGAAATAGAATGCACACGGGGCGTACTTGAACATTGTGCAAAGAATACTCTCCATTCCTTCGGCAAGGAGAAAACAAGATCCATAGCAAAGAGCATAAGAGTTCAGAGCAAAAAAAAATAATTCAGCCGTCAAAGAAATTAATTGCTGTCACAGTTCTGAAGTTGCAGTAATTGCCTCTGACACGTGGTGGATGCCCGGACAAGCAGCACTCACACGTTGACGTCACTTGACCAAAGCCAGCGAGAATAAAGTGACATGTAATGGAGTATCGGGGGGAGCGACCTGGTTGGCTGGTGGCCTTGGTGCGGGACGCTAAAACTCAAAACAAACCTTTGCTATCTTGAGCGCAGGTTCCAATTTAGAACGATACAGCAGTCTTTACCTGAATTACCGTACACTTGATCATTGAGGAGATCGGAATGATGGTGGGTGCTTGAAGAACAATTTCAAACCTTTTAAATACCTGCAATACAGTAATACAAACGAGGAATTTGCTACATCAGCAGTTACGGGATCTGTCGCGATTTTACGGAATCACTTATACGGTGTCTTATTGTTCCTGATCTTTTATACAATTTTCCTATCCTTTAGATAATTACAGATAACCATATTGCTGGTATATTATGTATAGTTCTTGCGCCACCCTCATTAATTTCATTAGCTTCCGAAAAATTAATAATTATCATCCTACCACTTGTTTGACATTTTTGTCATTTTGTATTTCTTCAACACGCAACAGCTGAACCATGTAGAGTTGCAGATATGGAATTTATGTTTGTATTTAGCGTACATGGCTTTTAGCGCCAGGAGTGTCCGAGGACATGTTTGCCTCACCTGGTTGAAGTCTTTCTGTATGATGCCCAAGAGCAACCTGCGCGTGTACGCGCAGAAAATATTGGGAATCAGATTTTCTTTACCCATATAATGTTGTCGGTTTCGATTGTAACATTTCTTGGGAATAGAGATTTTGTCTGTCATCAGATTTGAGGACGACGTACCGTGGTGATTATTGTTTCACTTGAAAGTATCCTCGTGACGTAAATAACATAGAAGTAGTTGAGGTAATTATTGTTTTAAAGGTAAATATAACACTAATCTGAAGGGGAAATGGAGGTCTGAGGCTTCACAAAATGAGGGTATTGGTAAATATGTTGAATACAGTATGCACGCCTCGTGGCCATGACCATTAAGGCGTCAAGTCTATATGGTCGCCGGTTCGAGTCCCATTGGCCGGCAGGGTAGGGGAGGTGCTGGTATACAATTTATAATCACTAGATTACATGCCAAAAATCCTGGAAGAAATTCCAAACCTCTCCGCAGTGCTCGAATGGGGTGAGGGGGTTGATGGTGATTTGTCCGTCGGATGGGGACGTTAAGCCTTGAGCAGACCCATTGGTGCTATTCGACTGGAGTAGGCTATGTGCCGGAAATCTTTATTTATGGAAAATAAATTTGTTGCTCTATGCAACTGACCACAACAACGAGCTAGAAATAAGACTATAGAGTGGCTAACACGGCTGCTACAGCGCTCTGGGTGGTGCCAAGGCGAAATAGCGACGCCATAGTTCAAGCGCCATCCTTATAGATTGTTCTGCTTATTACAGTCCGCTAGTTTTAATAGATTAGATCGAATAAAGTACACTATTTTGAGCGATTAGCAGAATTACTTTGCCTGTGTAGCTCAATCCAGTGTGTGTACAGTAGGCCTAGCCAGACGGTAGAGCCCAAGTTGGCATATTTGTTATTTGAAGGTGCTTGTCACCCGAGTGTCGGTAGATTTACCGGCCTGTAACTGAACTCCGGCGAGATAGCCTGGCACTTCAACGTTTCCGAAAACTGTACAAAGTAGTTGGTAGGACGAAAATCCACTATTTATTATTAAATGGTATCCTGCAAAACACTGTTCCCCAGCATTTTGAAAAATATAGAGAGAGCAACGATGATACAAGACGCTTATCGTACAACGCCACGCCTAAAATGTTTTGAATTTCCTAGTCACCTCATCGCCTTGGCCAACGATATGGAGTAATACTGTATGAGGACATCTCCACTACTACTGAGCGACTTGGCTACGTGGTTCGCGGCATATAGCTTGCATTCGGGATATAGTGAGTTCGAATCTCACTGTCGACAGCGCTTATGGATGGTTTTCCGTGGTTCACATTTTCACATCAGGCAAATACTGGGGCTGCTGTGCCTTAATTATGGCCACTGGCACTTCCTTCGCAGCCCTGGCCTTGCCCTATCCCATCGTAGCGATAAGACGTGTATCAGTGGGTGCAACATAAGGCAAATAAAATGAATCAGTATTAGTAGAATCTTCGTCCAGAAATATCGAAGTGGATTAGGCCTATTCAGGAAAGTATGTGATTTAAAATCATTAACTCAAGGACTGTCCTCTTTTTAAACGATAATTTTAAATTGTTTATCCTACAACTTATGTTCCAGTTATTATTATTATTATTATTATTATTATTATTATTATTATTATTATTATTTTTACGTCCCAATAACTACATTTTCGAATACGCTGACGTGCTGGAATGTTGTCCCGCATGAGTTCTATTACGTGTCAGTAAATCTACCGACACGAGGCCGACGGATTTGATTACCTTCAAATACCACCGAACTGAGCCAAGATCGAACCTGCCAAGTTGCTTAGTGTCTGGCTCAATGATCAGCGTGCCGGCCTTGAGTTCAGAGGGCCCCGGATTCGACCGGTCCGAGGATTTTAACTGGCTAGTCGATAGCTAATTCCTCTGGATCTAAGACTGGACAATCTTCTTCATCTACACACAACATAAATTAACTACGAACCATCACAGAGACGCACACAAGAGTGAATACATCAAGAAGGGCATCCGGCCGTAAAATTAGGTTGAATCCATAGAATGCCACATCCAAGTGACTGGCAAGAGACCCAGTATTATTATTATTATTATTATTATTATTATTATTATTATTATTATTATTTCTCGGTGTTGTTTTGTTCAAGGGTTTCTGTTCTATATTTTCATTCTCTAGGGCTAGATATGCTAAATGAAAATGTAATGTAATTTCTTTCATAATCACTGGAAGTGTGTTAATTTTCCTTTTGTATATAATATGTAAGTATGTAGCCTGTATCTTGTATTTTTAATGCCATTTTAAACAGACATTATGCATCTTGAGTGAGTGCTTTCCTATTCCCACAGCCTCTGTACTTGCTTCATCACCGCACCCACTTGATGTTATCGCTTAGAATATGGCGGACGCGGTGTTCAAGTAGATTCAAATATGGCGGTCCAATGGCCACTCTATAGTCCTCTTTCTAGCTCGTTTACTCACAACCTCCAACTGAGCGCGCGAGTCAACACTGCGCCATCTTATAACAGAGTATGCGAGTGAAATCACATATTTAGCAGAAATTTTCCCTTACTTTCAAGCGCTATTTCATGGAAACTACATTTCAGATTAAAAAAAAAAAGTTTACATGTATCCTCCTCTTTTACCTATCATTTGAGACATTAAACATAATCGTAAGTTAAATACTCTGTAAGATATACGCGTTCTACCCAAACACTAAAAGCATGTTAATTTTTTTTCTTTCCATGTATCCGGTGTCGAGGAACGTAACTGTAATAAAATATTACCTTTTAACGTAATATTAGATACCAGTCTGCTGTGACTCAGCCTGTGTCAGAAAGCCAGGAATATCTTATCGTGACCATGAAAATAAAAATGTCTCCTACCAAGCGCTGAGTGAGTCATTCTTTAGATATCAGATGGCAGCACCATATTCACAAGTATCATTTTGTATTCCCCTGGCAGTGCATGTACTTACGGTTTAATGCCCGAGCTAATTGTCATGACTTGGAGGATGCCTCTTTACTCTTACGTAATATGAACATTAAAGACAATGTCTCCGTACCAGGTACGAGGAGATACCGTACGAGCAGCCACCGAGGACGATTGAGTAATGATAAGCATGGCTTGTTTGTTGACCAACAAGTAAAAACATTGTCTGCTGCATTAAGTTTCACACTCAGCTCTGTTTCTGTTATAAGGAAACATGGTGAAATATTTGTCTGTAGGTTATCAGTCCGGTACGCGTGTTTAATTCAAACTTCACAGACTGGCCATCTAGCGGCGAGGGTAGGAATTGTGCCGGCTGTCGAAACCTGTCGCACTGCTCTAGGGCAAGGTTTAATGACTGACAGATGAGATGAAATGATATTTGAGAGTGTTGCTGGAATAAAATATGACAGAGAAAACCGGTGTACTCGGAGAAAAAACCTATCACGCAGAATCCGGCGGTGAGAGGCCGGCGTGATGCCGCCTGAGCCACGGAGGTTCATTATTATTATATTATTATTATTAATCGATACGGCCACCTGTGGGCCACGTTTACACAATCTTCCTTCTGTCACGCAGACTGATACCCTTCTCTTTACACTCTCGCCAAAGATTCTTGAGTCTTTGACTTCTTCTTGCTCGTTCTTCCACCGAGATGTTCCGTGGCTTCGCATGTTGCTCTTCAGACGCATCCCTCAATCCCGCAACCTTCTTCCTAAATGATGTCCTTTCTTTTATATCCTCCTCCTTGATACCTATTTCTGCCAAGTCATTGTGCACGTGTGGAAGCCATCCCGGTTGTTTTTTCCACTTTTCCTGCAGAAGAGGTATCCTGTTGGTCAATCTCTCAGGGTTCATTCTTTTGATATGTCCATAAAACGTCAGTCTCCTTTTTCTCATCACAGTCGTGATTCTTTCTACTGTCTTGTAGAGCTCCAAATTCGATCTTAACCGGAATGTGTTTGGGTCACTCGTCGACTTTCTAGGGCCTAAGATTTTTCGCAAGAATCTTCTTTCTCTTTTTTCAAGGACTGGGTCAGCCATCCTCGTCAAGGTTTCTGCTCCATAAAGGCACTCTGTTCTAACCACTGTGCAGTAATGTTTTAACTTGGCCTGAATTGAGAGAGACTTGGACTTATAGGTGTCATGACATAGTCTGAATACCAGCTCCATCCTTCTCACCCTCTCCTTTAATCCCTCCTTTTCATCTCCATTATTATTATTATTATTATTATTATTATTATTATTATTATTATTATTATTACACATTCTTGGGAGCCTTCTTCGCAGCCCGAAATCTCTGTATTCTTTCTCTGTCTTCTTTCCTCTGTCCATCCCCTGTTCAGTTTCTGTTCGTCATGGAAGCCTCTGAAGCTGTCGATCACTGATCTATACTTCGTTCGGTTTAAGATGTCTTTCCGATTTAATCCAGACTTATCAAGATCCTTTCTTGCCTCCTTGAACCATTTGTCGGAAATTTTAGGTCTACTGTCAAGTGTTCTAACAATCTGTTTTGTCAGCCTCTTCTCGTCCATTCTAAACAGATGTCCATAAAATTTTACTTTTCTTTCCTTCACTGACTCAAACAGTCTTTCATTTTCTTGGTATTTTTCTCTCCTTTCTCGTAACCTAGACTGCGTTCTGGTGGCCATGGGTCGTCGAGTGTATATTAGACTGTTACGCCTTTCAGCGTTTAGTTTGCAGTCCTCTATTTGCAATTAGCTCTGTAGCCTCTTTTAGGTCCACACCTAGAGTTAAAGCCATACGCTAAATCAATTAATTAGTTACTGTTACTGGTTTACGTGCCAGTAAATCTACCGACACGAGGCTGACCAAGATCAACTACAATATATCAGACCTTAATGCAGCTATCGATATTAGCCAAAATGGCGACGCGATCGGTTTGTTCAAATGTAAACATGAGCATGTGCGAAGTATCAGTTTAGTTCTTTCTGTTCGTTTGGTTTGATTAGCAAACGCTAGTGTAGTGATGTATTTATTGAAATTTGGTTTTAAAACTGTTTTGGTATATTACGACGTGTCGATAGTATTGTGTGTCTGGATGTAATTCATATTACAGCAGATGCACTCACATTCAGATCAAGTGTACTTAATGCATCGTGATGATTTCGTAGTTGCATTAAAACATTAAAATTTGTCAATAGAGAGGGTGTTTTCCGTGTACTTGATGAGCTATATTTTTTTCGGATAAGGCCACATGTCAGTGTTGGTGTCAATTCTAGTACACTCCTCAATTACTATTCCTTTTGAGGTTTTTAAAAGTAACTTTATAAAAATTGATAAAGCTATGTATGAAGATGATATGCTCTTTGTTAAATTAGAGGACAAGTTATCAACTGATATACTGTCACTTACAGTACGTATTTACGTTGCCAACAATTTTGGTGTTAAAGTGCTTTATACGAAAATGCATATCCCACCAGAGAACTTAAAATCGATTCTCCTATTCATTATCTGAAGTGAAACAATGTATAGCAGGTTGGCGAGTCATTATTTTGAGATAATTGAAATTCGTGACAAGATTATGTTTCTAGTAAATTTCTTGAACGAGGTAATCTATTGTATTTAAAAGCGTGTGGTAATATACAGCTCATTCAAGTAAATGTCTTTTTAAAACAAGTATTGATTTATAGGAAGAAGAATTACGATCTGGAATAATTTACTAAGGGTGCCCCCTACTATATCTACACCAATTCCATAAATTTCTGATTTCTTTGAAATCAGTTAAGAAGATACTAGGTAAATAATTGATACGTAATCTGCCATTTGAACGACAGCCCTAAATTCAGATCATTGGTGATTGATTGATTTGATTGGATTAAATTGAATTGAAACTGCCACACTTGGAAACTCATCAGATATTCCCCTAGGACTGATATTTTAGAATGCAAGCCTATATTAGCTATTTCCTGGACAATACTAGTTCACAAGGAAGACTTATATTTTGAATTTTCCACTTATTGCGTATCTAAATATAGGCTATTTCTAGATGGTATTGGTCTATTACGCAAAGTATTATTTTCGTTATTATTGACAACTTAGCAATTCAATGCGATAATCAGAAGGTTATGTTAATGTATCACAGGTTTGTTTACATTCAACCGATGCGTCGGCCATGTTAATTTTGTATTAAGGTCTGATAATATTGTAGATGGTTTTGGTTCGACGTATTTGAGCACCTTCAAATACCACCGGACTGAGACAGGATCGAACCTGCCAAGTTCGGGTCAGTAGGCCCCGGCTGTTAAATCAATTAATAATAGGTCTATACATCTATATATTAAAAATGTTTACTAAAAACAGCTTCGGCAAATCCGTTCGGCCAACTTTGAGTAATCATAAATCAAAACGTTAAAAGATCACTCCAATCATTGCAGGCGAAGGTTTACCCTAACCCGCAATACATTCCATACTCATCAGGTTGCTAAGTGACTATAAAAATTTCATTGATATTCTGATATAAATTATTTTCGTCCTTAGTAATGTCAGTTCATGCAGCCATATTTGTTTAGTACCTGTCAAGCCAGAGAGTACACACTCCCTCCGATCACGGAAAAACATTAGTCCCTGCTAGATACTCTTTGATTCTCTAACATTTCCAAGCTTCCAAAAATATTCAACAGATGGCAGAGTGTTCCAAATAACTTACCGTACATGCTGCTAAGAGAGAAGAAAAAAGTCTGCTTACAAACCGAACCTATCATGACATAACGCCCTAGACATTATCGGGGACACCTGTCGAAGGATAACCTAGCTACATTAGAAAGAATTAAGTCCATGTATCTTACAAAAGTTCTCTGCCTGGCAAAAAACGCTCCTTCGAGACTAACCTATGAGCTCACAAGACAACCGTTCTACGAACTGCGGCGTACCATAACGCTCTTCTTATTAAATGGTCATAAAACCCTTGAAAAGGGCAGGCAAATCATTTATAACAAATGTTGCGGAGCAGCACTATGCTGTTAAAATGCAAGAAATGCATTGAAACCAGAATAGCGCTACACTGTATTCCTTTATCTTATCTAACCTGTAAGCCTATAACTTTTAAAAACATGTCCCAGATGCAACTTTAAAAGTGTCGTAATTTCGGAAATGATCTTTTCGTAGAATTTTTATAGCTTTATTAATAATTTAGAGTCATCGTCGTAAACTCGTCAGGTGCACACATTCCATATAGCTACGACCAAAATGATAGCAAATATAAATGTATAAATATAATATAATATAATATAAATGTATAAATATAAATAATTATTATCACCACCATCATTTTTAAAGTTATATTTGGCTACTTTTACAGGAATATTATCGCATCACGTTCGCTGTTATTCACTGCACAGAGCAGGCACTTGACTTACTGCCTTGTCTATGTTCCGATAAGCTGAAGAGGAAGAAACATTTATCGTGTCGAACGCTTTCTCCCTTTAGTAGCCGATGACGAAATGTGCTACTGTCTTCATCTGACTGCAGAGCGTACGGTGGCGATGAGTACCAGCCGACCTCCATGGCATAGTAGCCTTTTGTTCTCAAGGTTGTTAGTTCGAATTCCACGTAAGGTTATGACGTAATTTAGTAAATAATGCTGTGGCATTAAACAACTTTCACTTGCTGATAAAAGCTGCCCAAGTGCCAGAAAACATACCTACACATAGCCGTCACACCAGCTGAGTTAAAATATGTTCTGCTAGAAGAGGTTACAAAAGTGTACACATATTACGATCCTGATTTTATAGCTGAGTCGCTCGGTGAGCCACACAGTATTTCTCAAGGTGAACTAAGTGATTTGATTCGAGACTGCGGTTCAGTCTGCTAGGGAATCTTCGGGAGGAGTTTACAAAAACGTAATTATTAAAATACAAGTTGTTCAAAACCTTATATTACGGATAATGTGTCGGAAAGAAAGATCACACCCATGTATTCAATTATAAATGCTGAAGCAAATATAATCGAGAACATTTTTCATGAATATTCAACACGCTGTAAGATGTACCATCGTTGTGTATTATACGAACCCACAACTTAGCATAACAAAACGCAATTTCTTGTACTGTACTTCATTAAGCCAGAAAATGAGCCTGAAACGTTTTAAATCATTTGTCATGGATAATAAAACTGTTATTGAAGAAATAACTAAATGAAAATAGCACGTCATCATAATTAGTTTCTATTCGATGCTCCACCATGTGCTGTTGATCATACCCATACTTCAGTCATCATTGTTAAATGAACTTTTTTAACTTTATAATTAACATTTTAAATTACAGCACACAAGATTTCATCTTAAGTGGTATTACTAATATCCTGACTCGACTCTATCGAGGTTGGTGTGATTCTGTTATAATAATAATATTTTATCATCATCATCACACTGGACACAGCAACACGTACACTCGCGTAGTGATCTTCGCCTCATATGCAAGGAATAACTGACTCCATGTAATGTTTTCTCAGGAGGCCACAGACCTAGACTTACGAACAGAAGCCTCAACTCAAAACGAGGTCATTTCGGAATATCATTCTCAGCTGTGCTGATGTTCATGAATCTGATAGGGTCTGCAAGTCATTTCAAGGAACAACACAGCTGTGCTGATGTTCATGAATCTGATAGGGTCTGCAAGTCTTTTCAAGGAACAGCACAGTATAAGTCATGGCTGCTGGCTGAGAAATGCGTTCAATTTTCAGAAAAAATCTGGAGGTCCTTAGTCCCCAGATCCACGTTTACAATTTGAGTTTCACGGTTTTCTCTATAATTCACCAACTCTCGCACTCGAGACGCTAAAAATTATGGCTCTGAATGCATTTATTCAAGGTTGAGCTCTGTAGATTGCAAGTAATCCAAGGAGAAAATAATTTTATTTCAAAGGCTACTTCATTGATGCAGTGACCTACAAGAAATTATAATTCCTTAATTAAATTAATAGTATTCTCCTTTTGTATGGCATACTTTTTTCAAGTAAGGACGCAAAATGACTGGAGTTGTTTACACTTCCTGTCGATGGGCGTGCCCTTCCCTGCACTTATCTGGTAAAGACTGGTAGTTCGCTAATAATAATACTAATAGCGACCCACTTGTAGAAGTGATCTACATCTACGCAGCTTGCCTGTAACGCTGCAGGGAACTTGCCGATGTGAGTGGGTACTCATAACGGGGTGGTCCGGTTAGTCCCGCCACCTGTTTCTATAGCTAATGAGTTTGTGTATGTGTGTGGTCAACAACCCGAAGACTGTTGAAAATTTACCAGGAAATGCGACCATTCAGTTATTAAGATAGTAACAACAGCATTTTAGTTAAGAGTCAGGTTGTTTCACTAAAAGAAAGAGTCTTCTCAATTTTAATTACTACCTTGATGGTGTGAAAGTTGCTTATGGGGATCATTTGTAAGTACGTAGGTGTTAATGTAAGATCTCAAACGGTATTGTGAATAAAGGGTCTGCACATGGTTAAATAATTTCGTATGACTATTTCTAGCCGAGTGCAGCCCTTGTAAGGCAGACCCTCCGACGAGGGTGGGCGGCATCTGCCATGTGTAGGTAACTGCGTGTGGTGGAGGATAGTGTTATGTATGGTGTGTGAGTTGCAGGGATGTTGGGGACAGCACGAACACCCAGCCCCCGGGCCACTGGAATTAACCAATGAAGGTTAAAATCCCCAACCCGGCCGAGAATCGAACCCGGGACCCTCTGAACCGAAGGCCAGTACGCTGACCATTCAGCCAACGAGTCGGACTGCACATGGTTATGAGGGTATTTAGGGCTTGTGGTAAGAATTTAAAGGAGAGGGCATGTAAGTCCTTGGTAAGACCCCAACTAGAGTATGGTTCCAGTGTATGAGAATCTCACCATGAATACTTGATTCGAGAACTTGCTGATTTCCGACAAAAGAATAGCGTTACGTAAATGTTGCAAAGTTTGCGCTGGGAAGATTTGGCAGAAAGGAGATGAGCTGCTCGACTAAGTGGTATGTTCCGAGCTGTCAGTGGAGAGATGTTTAATGACATTAGTAGACGAACACGTTTCAGTGGTGTTTTTAAAATTAGGGAAGATAGCAGTATGAAGATAAAGTTGGAATTTAAGAGGACAAATTGGGATAGAGGAGATTTACCAAGGGAGATGTTAAAAAAATGTCCAAAATCTTTGCAATTATTTAAGAAAAGACTAGTTAAACAACAGATAGGGAATCTGCCACCTGGACGACTGCCCCGAATGCAGATCAGTGGTGATTGATTGATTGATTGATAATTATGGATTGCTATCATATCCGAAGTCTTTTACTGTAATGACAGATTATATCCGTTGAAAATCCTAAGAGAAGAGAATTCGTGTTCATCCCAACATCGCCACGATAGAGTTTTCTACAATAATCCCATAAGCCGGAAAGCATCTTAAGAAATATTGACGGTGAAAGTTTTCATATACGAACATTTATGCAGAGGTTGCTGTTGCAAAAATAAACAACGTGACAGAGAAAATTACGATACAGATTAATAGTCCTTTTTTGTTTTATTTTCTAAAAGACAGCAGTTAATAAGGGCAGCAGAACTCTGTTTCCATTTTCAGTTTATTGGACATAGAAAGTAATGTAAATGCAATAAAATAGTTCTTTAATGCAATGTTTAAAAGAAATGGCATGGGACGGCTTCACGTTAATTCAATTAATGTTATACAAACGTAAATTTAATTAAGTTAAATATTTCCAAGCTTCTTCAGCTAATATTGACTTTAAAAAAGAAAAGATTTTTTCACAATTGGCTTTACGTCACACCGACACATATGTCTTATGGTGACCATGGGTTAGGAAAAGCCTGAGTGGGCCTTTACCTTAATTAAGCTATAGCCCCAGCATTTGCCTGGTGTGGAAATTGGAAACCACGGAAAACCATCTTCAAGGCTACTGACAGTGGGGTTCGAAGAAAATAATTACTACGGTATTTGAAGGAAATTATCCGGCCTAAAAAGTCAAGAATAACGGAATAACGGCCTAGAGGATTCTTCGTGGCGACTACACGACACGTCGTAATCTGTAGGCCTTCGGGCTGAGCAGCGGTCGCTCCGTAGACCAAGGTCCTTCGATGGTATGGGATGTGGTTGGATTTATTTAAAGGAAATTAAGTAAATTGACTTCAAGCTACTTCAGATAATATTTTACTAACGAATACTTAATTGAATATTTAGAAGACATTTAATGTAATGTTTGCAAGCTATTTCAGGTAATATTTTACGAACCAACTCGTACTGTGAACAAATACTCATTTGTTTCTCTAGCCATTCAACATAACACATCGTACGGCCTGTATGTAATGATTCCCTAAATGATTGGCAACTATAACTTTTTATTTCACGGTCTGTATTAATAGTAGAATTACTAATTATCTATGCTTATAGTCGGGTATAACAGGCCGTCAATAATGAAGAAACGGGGAAAAATTATAATCAAGATTATGGGGTTCTTGTAGCGAATTTAAATGCTCAAATTGGTGTTTCAAAGGCGCCATTGTCTCAACGATCAATTGGAAAATTATTCTTCATAATTATATTATACTTAATAAAATGTTAGTGAGATATATTAACTTCATTATTCATTCCCTGGGGCCATCGAGGACGACGTTAAGTCTTGTTACAACTGAGAGTGAGCTTTGCTTTGTTTTGTTTTGTTTTGAGCCCAGAATTCTCTGATTCTTTGCAAATGGACCTGTTTTGCGTTCCTCTGTCCAAGGGTCACAGTGCCTTCTCTGTTGTTCGTTTCTGTTTAGCACGTTCTACACTATCTTTTTTTGGAAGAGATCTCTGTCAAAGGCGTCTTCAGGTTTGATTTGTAGCATTTTGAGGTCTTCTTTGGTGTTTCTAAACCAAGGCATCTTGGTTTTGGTCATCCTGTTTCTGTCCATTGGTTTGAGGTGCGGATTGTGTGTGTAATTTTCTCTGCTTTGCTATGTATTATTATTATTGCAGTAGTAAGGCCAACAGCGAGGTTGACTTGTACAATGCCCTCTTTCTGTCCACAGGCCTACGTATCGTGCGCTCTTGGAATCAACAATGTGGGCTATGTGATGATCTGTTTCGGTGTGGTCAACGCCATCTGCTCCCTGCTCTTCGGCTCCGTCATGAAGTTCGTGGGTCGGTTCCCTCTGATGGCGCTTGGAGCTGTGGTGCATGCTTGCCTCGTGGGCGTCCTGCTCATGTGGAGGCCAAATCCTGAGTACAAGCTCGTCTTCTTCGCTATCTCCGGACTCTGGGGTGTCGGTGACGCCGTGTGGCAGACACAAGTGAACGGTAAGTTTCCTCTTCAATGTTCAGAATATTAGTAGTGCGCAGGTCTCAACATTGACATAACAAGTCATGTGAACTGTGCGTAACTAATGTCCCTTGCCCATCTTATATACGACGAAAAATTATTTTATAAAATCCGTGGAAGTATCAGGATGGTCATCTATGAGCTAAATCGCTGAACTGAGATGTGTATGTCCTGCCAAGGACTGAGTTCGAAACCCGTTTAACTTCGCCCTCACATCAGCCTGGCTTGTGTTCGGCTTTTTTTTTTTTTTTTTTCAATTTGCCTCATGTCGCATTGACACAGATAGATCTTATGACGACGATGGGATAGGAAAGGGCTAGGAGTGGGAAAGAAGCGGCCGTAACCTTAATTAACATACAGCGTCGGCATGATGTGAAAATGGAAAACCAGGGAAAACCATTCAGGACTGCCGATAGTAGGGTATTTGGATATACTTCAGAATTACGTGGTACCACGACTTATGACGTGTGCTGAAAACTTTCAACACGATGGGGCACCACCACATTATGCCACTGCCGTCAAAAAATATGGTCCAAGTACGCCAAATGATTATATTGCCCCCCGCCCCCCTCCCAGACACTCACACCAGGTTGATTTAGTTGTTCTTCTAACAAAAGATGTTGATTATTAGTATACCATCAAGTGGAATTATGTCTGTTAACTTGTCCGCTGAACTTAAAATTGGCCTCGTCAGACCACACAGTTTTATTAAATAGGTTAGGATCGTGTTTTTGTTGGTCAAGCATCAATTCACAAAACTGAAGACGTCATTCTGGATATAATATTCTGGAATATAAACTTCTGTTTGTGTAACATTCTTTGCACTGACCTTCGTGATAAATCCAGCTCAGTTACTAATCGTCTGGTTGATTTTCGCGGACTTTGGGTCACAGCTAAAGATACACGCAATTCATTATCCTCACTTGTGACTGTTCTTGGGCGACCAGATCTTGGTGCATCCATAACAGATCCATGTTATTCAAATCTCTTCCGTATGTCGCCACTGTTTGTCTAGACGGTGGTTTTGATCTAAAGTGTTGTCCCCATTCATTAACAACTACAGTACCACCACTTTTATCAAATGTTTTTAAAGCGAAAATCCCTTCTTTCTTTTTTTTAACATCGTGACAATTCGGAAAACTACAGTTCTAAACACATCTCACACATCGCGCTTTCAACAATGCACTAGTTCGATTATCGTTTTTGTTTTGTTTTGTTTGTCGTAGCCGTTGCCAGCGTTGGCAACGGTCGTAGCATTGTATACCAACTTGACACAGCATAATCATCGCCATTTGTTATTACCAACTTAACGGGTTAACTGTACTACGTCTTGCTGTTACTTTAGTTTTCTTTTAACCAACTGTCCAGTGACTTTTTCGCCACCCTATATATTAATCATGGGAAACACTCAGGAACAGAACGTACCAGGATGCCAGTGTTTAATAAAACATATACAGGAACTTTTTTTTTTTTAAATCAAGCATTTTGCCGTAATGCGGCCAGCGCTCGCCCGGCATTGATTCATAGTGGTTTCGCACAAGATTCCCTGAAGGTATAATGCATATACACGCGGTAACGTAATGAAAATTGCATTGGAACAATTACACTGAGCACTAAACACTTTGACTGATGATAATGATGCTATTTGCTTTACGTCCCACTAACTACTTTTACGGTTTTCGGAGATGCCGAGGTGCCGGAATTTAGTCCTTTTACGTGCCAGTAAATCTACCGACACGAGACTGACGTATTTGAGCACCTTCAAATACCATCGGACTGAGCCAGGATCGACCGCCAAGTTGGGGTCAGAAGGCCGGCGCCTCACCCGTCTGAGCCACTCAGCCCGGCGAAACACTTGACTAAACTGAACCTTAGGCTGATTAAGCTCTCAGCAAACTGCAAAGGAGAACTTGTGGCATCTAGAAGCGCATTGCGGTAAAGTGCTTGGCGGGAGACAGGCTCACAGGTCGGGCGACCGATAATCCACTGAATAGATCAGAACTAATGGAATTCAGTCGACTTGGAATCGTTCCTAAGATTGTGCTAATAGTTTCAGCATTTAAGTGAGAAGACGTTATTGCCAATAAATATTAGGTGTCAACAAATGCACAACATATTAAAAATGCAGTCATGGCATAACTTAATCCATCAGTGAGTCATACGCCATTATGTTATAATACATAAAATATTGATAGTCGTATTATTTAATGCCAATTGTTAACGGCACACTTCAATAATAAACCATTACAGGAAGATAATACTTCATCGGAAATAAAAATTAAGAATGTTTCGCTTTGCGAAAATCAAATGATCATAAATATGTCTCCCGGTCATGGCCATTGCAGATGGCAACCAGCCATAAGACATAGGCTGGACGTTTGCTAGGTAACATTGTCTGGCCATCCATCCAAGCACAGTTGCTATGGTTACACTTCCGTCCGCAAATTTTCAGATGACCCCCAGCCACACGTCAAGAAGAATCCCCAATTAGTGAGAATATTATTTTATTTTCTACGAGGTGTGGATAACAGCAAGAAAGGGAATATCTCGCTGGAGAACCTCCAAACAGTGTTTGTGCTTACTCCCATGGCTGGCTATGGCAGTGCGTTCCTGAATGTCGTTCAATAGGAAACTGTACAGTTAGCCACTGATGAAATAAAAAAGTAATAGTCAAGTCTGTACCACTCCGTATGATACACTACCACAAAAGCGATCTGGAGCAGTCAACCTGGTGGCGATAGCATCAGTAGAAACGTGGCATCGCTGAGGTTGTCAAGGCAACAGACGATTTTCGAGCAGCGCTAGCATGCATCATATAAAAGAACATTTACAGAAGGCCATGGTTTATGACCAAAAAAAAACCTCATTTTGTGTAATTGTGACGTGAGTGAAATGCGCGGCCATCTGAACTGCGGGTTAAATAGAGCTATCTCGCTCACTTTGGACTGTACATGTGGCTAATATCCAAGCTGGCTAAATCTTCCTCACATGCAGCAAGACAGTCAGCTTTCTCTCAGAGGTGGCTGGCCTTCCTAAGATACCGCTATCTCCCCAACTGAAGGTTACATAGCCATTGTATGAGATGAGGTATTGACGTAATTTTCAGACATCTGAGAGGCTAGGAATGTCATGTGGTGACGTGCGGCACCTAGACTAACTACCTACCTACCTACCTACCTACCTACCTAAAACCAAACCAAACCAAACCAAACCCCATGGCACTACAGCCCTTGAAGGGCCTTGGCCTACCAAGCGACCGCTGCGCAGCCCGAAGGCCTGCAGATTACGAGGTGTCGTGTGGTCAGCACGACGAATCCTCTCGGTCGTTATTCTTGGCTTTCTAGACCGGGGCCGCTATCTCACCGCCAGATAGCTCCTCAATTCTAATCACGTAGGCTGAGTGGACCTCGAACCAGCCCTCAGGTCCAGGCAAAATTCCCTGACCTGGCCGGGAATCGAACCCGGGGCCTCCGGGTGAGAGGCAGGCACGCTACCCCTACTCCACGAGACCGGCTACCTACCTACTTAGCTGATAATCTGGCAGTGGAAGAAATTTCTAACCGAGCAAGTGGCCGTGCTGTTAGGGGCGCGCAGCTGTGAGCTTGCATTCGAGAGATAGTGGGTTCGAACCCCACTGTCAGCAGCCCTGAAGATGGTTTTCCGTGATTTCCCATTTTCACACCAGGCAAACGGTATACCTTAATTAAGGCCACGGCCGCTTTCTTCCCTCTCCTAGCTCTTTTCTGTCCCATCGTCGCAATAAGACCTATCTGTATCGGTGCGACGTAAAGTCAATTGTAAAAAAAAAAAAGAAAAAACAACACATTACATTGGTTTTGTTTTGTACAGACGCACATTGGTTATTTTTCCATTACACCTTTGAGTAGGAAATTCATTCGTCCAATTAGCATTCTACTTTGTTAGCCCTCTTTTATCCCATAATACCATTGATGTTGCTAAAGTTTCAGAAAGTGGTTCCATTTGGACGTCTTTTCGGGTCATTTCATTTCTGATCTTATCTCGTCTTGGTTTCTTAAGCAATCACCTCAGTAATATCAGGTTGTTATTGTTACGAAATAGGTCTGTTAATCTTAAATTTCTGGTAGTAGGCTGCTGGAAATCAAACCCAGGCCAACACGTTCTTCCAAAAGGAATAACTTCACAATTACCATTGGTTTCACTCTGTTATATAGAAAGTCTATTATTCTCAGTCATCATGACGGTCTTCGCGAAAATACACTTTTTCCGCAAATCTTCATTAAATGCGCTCTTTATTTTGGGCATTTTTGAACATTTAGCTTCTGTATACGAGAACAAACTACGTAATGCTATGTGACCTATGGCTTTAATATGAGTCTACTATGAATCTCGACCAGAGAAATGGTGTCTCAATACTCGACGTAGTGTTAGTAACCTCTCAATATCAACTGGCAACTCATTCGCACGCGGAGCGGAGAAATACACAGCCTGCCCTCTTGTAGCGCTACCCTGAAGTGACGCCAGCTGTACCTAAGTACCAGCACTTCGCCCCCTCCCATCGCCTAGCTGCTGTGGCCGAGTGGTTTAGGTGTTGGTTATACGACTGGGAGGCGAGAACTTCTGAGGTTCGAGTCTCTAGATTTCCGTGTCGGATATGCGGCCACGTATCCTTCATGGAAATCGCCGTTGTATAACCTTCTGTGTGTATGTGTGAGTGAAAAAATCTCTGGGCGGTGGACCCGGGGTAATTTCTTTCCCTTCTCCCCCCTACACCCTGGGTTCACCCTCAGAGGTTTCTCTCCTGGCCAGGAGAGTTTTGCAAACATTTTGTGTTGAAATTGCTTCTTTATATGCTAGATGTTGAATATTGTGTCTTTTTTTTATTTCTCTGAAACCGTTCGACATACGAGGTTGAAATTTCACATGATGATTATTTCTTTGTTACGTAATAACAGAATATTATTGTCATCAGACCACTTCTTAACTCGAAACGAAGGTTTGAAATTCCAAGTACGTATTTTAAAACATTCCAGCACTAAAGGTCAGTACCGGAAGCGAAATTAAACATCCTTCCAAAACCGCTTGACGTATAATACAAAATTCCTTAGGTGGGGTTGACTCTGAAAATGACAGTACGTAAAACGGTTTGGGAAGAATAAATATTAACTTAAAATTGTACTCGAAGGTTGTCCTAGATGTTAAATAAGAAATTCATTCCTCCATTACTTTGCGACGTACGAAGACAAAATTTCGCAGGTTGGTCGCTTGGTTCTATGTCCTATATGTTAAATAAGGTAGGCTTTTAAAACATTCAGATTCTGAGAGGTTCAAATGAGTGTTAAATACAATCCTACAAAGCCATTTGACGACGTACAAACTTGAGCGTGTATTTTTCTTTCTCAGCCAACAATGGCCTGCCAAAAATATAAAACTTGGAATGATAAATTTCATAAGAAACTCGTTCTGAAGTGACCTCAGAGATGTTACCACATCTGATAACAAAATATCCTGCACGATATGATCAAATTCCAAGAATGTCAACAACAGTTTAATTTGCACACATCAAAACGAGATCCTTTTGATTCCATTTGGTTCGTAAATCATGAGGCAATCTGTTTGGCTTCCTTCCCGGAAATTGTGCTGACACGCAAACATGACATTAAGAGTGTGCGCCAGTTTATTATTCTGCAATAATAGCTGTATGTCTAACTTTCACTCTCCTATTAGACAAGAAAGAGTTAATAATATTGGCTTTCAAGTACTCTCTCAAGCTAACGTGAGTGTACGCAGCACTTTCAGAAACTCGTACTAAAACAGTCCGCTTGGCTACAGGCACAAATCACAATGCATGAAAAAAAAAGTATGATAATTGCATTTTAATTTCTATACTCTTAAAGTATGCCTTTGCTGGCGGGACCTAGTGTTTACAGTGCACTATGTCTTCTGGTATGGGCTAGAGCAATCGCGTTACTTTCATTGATCTGTCTCTGCCTTATCCTTGGCTTTAACAATATAAGGTATGAGCGGTGCTAGTAATGCCATTCCTTCTGCAGCCAGTCCCTGTTATGAATGGTGTGAAAATATTGCTCATAGGGTCGGTTGGTGTATGCATTTCAGTGGGCTTGGCAAACTGATATGTAATAGCAACTTCTGGCTCGGTGAGGAAAGCAACGGGAAACTACCTCACTCCTCATTTCCCTAGTACGCCTCTTCAGTGATGCCTAGGCCATCTATGACAGCTGATGGCGGAGCTGTTGAGGATCCAACTAGCCTTCGGGCTGAGGACTAAACATACATACACTCTTAAAGTGTTTACGTCATTATTTGTCTTTAAATTTTACCAGTTAAGTACCCGTTTTTCGTAGGGATTTGGGAGCAGGGCTTATTTATTTATTTATTTATTTATTTATTTAATCCGTTTACCCTCCAAGGTTAGTTTCCTCCCCGGGACTCAGCGAGGGATCCCACCTCTGGCACCTCAAGGGCAGTGTCCTGGAGCGGAGTAAGGATTTATATAATGAGTTCTAACATATAGCATATTTTCTTCTTTTACATATGTGTCCTTAAAGTTTGTTACATTCTGTTTAGTCGATTCTGAAAAAAAAGTGGGGGGGGGGGGCTATTCTTAACAAATCTATACAAATAAATAAAATTGAAGTGTCTGTTTGTAATGTCAAAACAACGGCATTTTACTAAGTTTATATTTAAGTATATACGGTGGATTACTTACAGAAGTCTATAATTAAAAACCAATTTTTACCATTTTTGTCTGTGTGTTTGTTCCGGCTAATCTCCGAAACGTTGGACCGATTTTGACGGGGCTTTCACTGGGAGATAGCTGGTGGTATAAGGAGTAACTTAGGCTACTTTAAAATTTTCAATAAACAATCTGAGGGCAGGAGATATAAAAATAATAGGCGAAATATCGAATTTGTCATACAGGCACGAGACAAAGCTCATTGTAAGCCCCCTTGGCGCAAAGAACAAAACTCGGTAAGCCCTACGGGCCACAAAACCACCATTATAGAGATATTGGCACCACACTACCCTTGCTCTAGGAATCCGATAAAGAAACGACCAGTCTTAACCATGGCAACAGCAGCCAAATTTTGCCCCCTCCCCCCTTCCCCAAATTGGTAAACATTTGTAATAGTTACGAAATGTCGGATCAAACAAGTACATTCAGTAATTTCTACGTACTTAAGTAAATACACCAGTGATATAATTATCTAATGAAGTCGCTCACATCGACAGTATAACTATAGCCAGTTTCTAACAACCCGTACGAAGAACGGGTACTTCTAATAAGAAGTATAATTAAGGCCGTCGTGATATTTTGTTACAATTAATCTATTTCGAACATTTTTTTTATCAATGTTGCTGCGTTGCACATTTTATCTCAGAAAACAAGAGATAAAGATAATCCACAGCCTGTTTCCAGCAGTCATTCGACCGGGACAGGAATGGAATGAAAGAATCCCAGTAGCGAGGGTAGCAAATGTGCCGAAGCCTGCCACACTCCTCTGGAGGAGTGATTAATGATTCAGAGATGAATGGAGCGATCGGGATTTGAACCGGGGAACCCAGCGGTGAGGGGCTCTGCCGCCTGAGCCACGGAGGCTCTAATGTATTTAAATTTGGTTATAATTTCAAAAAAAAATTACACTTTGTTCCTTTCAACTACCAGAAAAAAATAATTATTTACCTTATTTCATAATTCCAATATGAAGAAGGTAAAGGATAACTAGTACGAGTTCTGGAAGCTGAAAATCGAACCAGGGACCTAGCGTGCTTCAACCAGCTGAACTTGATGATATCTGTGCTGACCTTGCCAACTTGTCCCGGACCACCCACGTGCCTATACCGGATAACCCGTATCCTTCAAGCGTTACCTTTTATTCAAATGTGTTGGTCTGAATATTCACTGTCCACACGTCTGGGATTGCCGTTGTCTACTACACCATAGAACAGAGCTGGTTTTCTTGTCACATATTGAAATTACAGTAGAACCTCGATATCTCGAATTTTATTTCGAGTTATTGAAATTTCGAGATATAGATAGTAACGTTTCTTATCATGTATAACACATTGAATCATAAGTATCTACGGGCTTATACTGAATACATTATTTTTAACAGTAAAATGAAATGAAATGTCATATGGCTTTTAGTGCCCAGGACGGGTTCGGCTCGCCAGGTGCAGGTCTTTCTATTTGACTCCCGTAGGCGACCTGCGCGTTGTGATGAGGATGAAATGATGAAGAAACACGTACACCCAGCCCCCGTGCCACTGGAATTAACCAATTAATGTTAAAATCCCCGACCCGGCCGGGAATCGAACCCGGGATCCTCAGAACCGAAGGCCAGTTCGCTGACCGTTCAGCCAACGAGTCGGACCTTTTTAACAGTACTTAAACATATAAAAACATTTTAGGACATCACTTTAATTATAACACTTATAGTAACTTTTTCGAACACCTTTCGAAAAAATCCGTTAGTCTCCTATGTCTGTTACTGTTAACCTTTCCTCCCTTCACGTTGCACCTTCTCGTCCAATACCACGCAGGCGAGGTTCGTAATTGGAGCTTGTCATCCGCGACTTCGGGGTTGCTTTCGTACGTGACCGGTAATTAATTCACACCCAAGGAACAGCGAGGCTTCGCCGATTTTCCAAACACTAGAAGTTATACTTTTTACCGTTCGTTCTCGTCATATTAGCTCCCATCATCACTGTACCCCTTTCTTTACTTAAGTGTTCCTCACAAACCACAAATACCGCATTGCACAGTTAATGTTGCACAAAATTTGAGTTACAGAGTATTTTTTGCTTCAAGGGAGGAAATGTTTGCTTCGAGAAATCGAGAAATTCGTGCAACCGATTTTCGAGCAATAGAGGAATAAATACACACGAAGAATAGGTCGGGAAATTTAAGTAAATTCGAGATACTGAAAATTCGAGTAATGGAGGTTCGAGATATCGAGGTTCGACTGTAATTGTTGCCGTTGTAATTTAAGAGATGGTGTGTACCAGGCTAAAACGAACAAACAAGTTTGGTGAGACAGTTAATGAAATCTAAATTAGGAAAAATTCCATATTTAGTTTAAATGAAGCGATTACTTTCGGTTTTATGGCTCTTTTATAGGAAAAAGTGGCCCGTTTTCAAATTCCTACAGAGATATCCTTGAAATAATTATCTCGTATGAAACCCTATTGATGAGATTGGGAAGTGCAAAATAATAATCAATTTAAATTCTGATATAACTAATCCTATGGCGCTACAGCTCGGAAGGGGCTTGGCCTACCAAGCGACCGCTGCTCAGCCCGAAGGCCTGCAGAATACGATGTGTCGTATCGTCAGCACAACGAATCCTCTCGGCCATTATTCTTGGCTTTCTAGACCGGATTAAACTTTGATATACACATTGAAAATATGTTTTTGAAGGTTTTCTTCTGGGGCCTGTCATTGTATGAAAGTGAAACAGAAATAAATAAGTTGCTCAGAAAGAAAGAAAGAGAAAAGAAGCTTTTCAAACGCGAAGGTGAGATCGGTAGATCGAATCACGAATGAACCGATACTGAATCTAATTGGTGAAAGCAGAACGATTTGACGAAATTTGATCGGAAGAAGAGATAGAATGATACGACACATCTTAAGACAACCAGGACTTGTTCAGTTGGTTTTTAAGGAAAGTGTAAGACCGGTAGGGGTGCAGGAAGGAATGAACACGTCAAACACATTAGAGTGGATGTAGGAGTTACATAGATATGAAAAGGTTAGCCCAGGATAGGTCAGCATTGCATCAAACCAGTCTATGGACTTACGACCCAAACAACAACGTAGTTTAGGAATTATCGTTGTTTAAATATCGCATTGGGATAAAGAAGCGGGCCTTGGAAAACCCTTTCTTTTGTAAAAAAAAAAAAAAAAAAAAAGAAGAAGGCCTTCCTTGCGTGTTCTAATCTGTATTTTATGTCCTTACTTCGACCATCGTTACCTATTCCCTAGTAACAGTTATACTGTAAATAATAATTTTTTAAATCAAAATATATCGTCGTTGCCGGGACAAAACCTCTTGTGTGATAATATTTTTGGAGATATGTTGACCCGCAGCACATACAGTACATTACGAAAAGCGAGAATGCCTTAACAATATTGCAGAACCTTATCGGTCAAAGTTCTAAGCTAAAATATTTCACATAGGAGGTTTTGTCCCGACAGCGACGATTATATTATTTATCTTCGGGTATAAGCAGTTTATTTTGATAAAGATATTCCCGAATTAATCACCTAACATTTTAAGGGTTGATATTTTACTCCGAACTGTTAGAGAGTGCTACCTTTTTACAGACGGGTGTATAGGCCTATCGTCCGGAACTTTCGACATAAAGAGCTGGGGGTTACCGAAAATTTGTGTGATGGACGTGTAACCTAGCTACCGTGCAGGCAGTGATGTAAGGTGTGGATGGATGATCAGACAATGTAACCATAGCAACCGTACAGGCTGTCATCTGAAATTAGCAGTCATTGATGGTCATGACTGGAAGACATATTTATGATCATTTGATTTTCGCAAAGAGATAAATATTGTTGTTTTTACTTTTCTTTTTTGTAGAACTTCCTATGCTGAACAATTCTTCTACACATTCTTGGGAGGTATCGTTGGCGGTTTGGTCAATGTGTGTTATTTGAGTCATCAGTCCATAGACTGGTTTGATGCAGCCCTCCATGCCACCATATCCTGTGTTAACCCTTTTCCTTTGTACGTAATTATTGCGTCCTACATCGGCTCTAATATGCTTGTCATATTCATACCTTGGTTTACCCACTACCGTTCTTACCGCCTACACTTCCTTCAAAAACCAACTGAACAAGTCCTCGGTGTCTTAAGATGATTGTGTCCTTTCTTTCTATCTCTTCTTCTCGTCAAACTTAGCCAAATCGATCTCCTATCACCTTAAGCATTCTTCTGTAACACCACATTTCAGAAGCTTCCTATATCAATATTTGAAGTGAGCAAATTTCTTTTCTTAAGAAAGCTCTTCCTTGCTTGAGCTAGTCTGCATTGCATATCCTCCTTACTTCTGCCATCGTTAGTTATTTTATTACCCAAGTAACAATATTCATCTACTTCCTTTAAGACTTCATTTCCTGCATCGCCTGACTTCGTTCGACTGCACTCATTACTTTTGTTTTGGACTTATTTATTTTCATCTTGTACTCCTTACACAAGACTTCGTCCATACCATTCAGCAACTTCTTCACATGTTCTGCAGTATCAGATAAAATAAGAATATCATCAGCAAATCTCGAGGTTTTCATTTCCTCTCCTTGGCTTGTGATTCTGTTTCCAAATTCCTGTTTGATTTCCTTTACTGCCTGTTCTGTGTATACATTGAAAAGAAGAGGGGACAAACTGCAGCCTTGCCTCGCTCCTTTTTGGATTGCTGCTTCTTTGTGTCAAAGCATTCGATTCTTATCACTGCAGACTGTTTTTATACAGCGTCGAGTTCTTCGTTCTCGGTATCTGATCCCCATCACCTTTAGAATCTCGAATAGCTTGGTCCAGTCAGCATTATCGACTGCCTTTGCTAGATCTACGAACGTCATGTACGTGGGCTTGTCCATCTTAATTCGATCCTCTGTGATCGGACGTGAAGTCAGAATTGCTTCGCGGGTTCCTACATTTCTTCTGAAGCCAAATTAATCTGACCCAACTCAGCTTCAACTTGCAAGAATGCAAAGACGTGTTAAAATGTTGCAGGCATGAGATACTAAAGTAATAGTGCGTTAGTTTTCACACTTGTCAGCACCGGCTTTCTTGGGAATAGAATACCAGTCTGCTGAAAATCAGATGGCACTTCTCCTGTCTCATACATCTTCCACACTATCTGGAATAACCTTGCCATGCTGGTTTCTCCTAAGGCAGACAGTAATTCAGAGAGAATGTCATAAATTCCAGATGCCTTGTTCCTACTTAGGTTTCTCAAAGCTGTGTCGAATTCTGACCTCAAAATAGGGTCTCCCATTTCATCAGCATCAACACCCTCTTCTTGTTCCAGAACCAAATCATCTACATCTTTACCTTGATACAACTGTTGGATATGTTCCTGCCATTTTTCTGCTTTGTCTTCTCTCCCTAGAAGTGACTTTCCATCTGAGCTCTTAATATTCATACACCTAGATTTCGTTGATTTTCCTGTATGCAGCATCTATCTCATACAACCAACATCCTTGCACTTTCCCTTCAGCCATTCTTCCTTAGCTATCCACTTCATTCTTTAATCGCCTGCATTCTTTTCTGCCCTCTTCATTTCTTGCATTCTTGTATTTTCGTCATTCATCAATCAGGTCTAGTATCTCCTGGGATATCCACTGATTCTTAGTTCATCTTTTCTTCCTTCCTAACATTTCTTCAGCAGCCCTACTGACCTTATTTTTTGATGACTGTCCATTCTTCCTCTATTGTGCTTCCTTCGGCCTTTTCATTTAGTCCTTCAACTTCAGATGGCAATTCATGACCAACAAGTTGTGGTCGGAGTCCACGTCTGCTCCTGGGAAAGTTTTGCAATCGACCACCTGATCAGTGTACGAAATGAAAGCTCTCCGACCTGCTTCATTAAAATAGCCATCGCTCAGGGGATTTTTTTTTTTTTTTGTGGGGGGGTCGAATAATGTTTCATGCACCTAAACCTTCCTTGAAAATGCCCTATACCATCGAAATCCGTTCGGTTGTTCTCGCACAAACACATACACGTACTGGAGACTTCATTTTATGCATAGATTATTCATAGACAGATATTGACTGAGTTTTACTTGCTTAGTGAATCTTTGAAGAACTCTCGCTCAGTTCGGTGAATGAACTCAGCGGCTAGACTTTGGCCATCCCTGGCCGAAGTTATTGTCCGTAGAGAATGGCTGGCACATCATTAAAGAATAAGAACTCTTCTTTCTGCGAGTGGAGGCAACACCCAGCAAAGAAACGACACGACCAGCCGCAATAAAAACAATCAAGTAACAGGTTCTGTCGAGACGGTCGAGGCTAAACTCATCCTCGGCGCACCAGTACAGCAGTTTGTATTTCCTTCGACGTTTCAAGACGTAGATGTAGAACCGTATTAAACGTTAGCTGTAAAGTTAATTTTCAGCTGGTATAGTTCCAGTTCATGGGACCCACGTCAGGATTACTTGTTAGGAGAACTGGAAAAGATCTTACGGCGACACTCCGGAGATAAAAATATATTTTTAACTAATGCGTGGATTTTCACGAAACTTTGTCGGAATGTCACCTACATAGAAGTAGAGATATCACGAACATTTCTTTCCTATACAATTAATAGTTTTCCAAATATTTTTTGATATTTTTAATTCCAATTTTTCATGAAATTTAATTAACGTGTTAATATAAATTAGTAATTAGGTAGATAATACTTCTTTTAAAAGCACTACGAATCGATTTTTCTGTTCATAATTTATATAAGGAGATACATCGTACTAAAGTTTGTGTATTTTTACCTGCTAAAATTCTGGACTTAAAAATCAAAAATTCCATACGCAGGTTTCTTAATAGAGGTGTGATGCATATACCATACAAATTTTGTTACATTTGGCAGAATATTACGGGATTTAAATGTAAAATTACAATTGGCAACAAAGCATTATTACAGTGATAAATTGTTTGAATTCGGCGGAATAACTTCGTGCCAAGAAAAAAGAAACTCAATCCTTTCAATTTCAGTCGTAAAAAAGTTTGACCAAAATATCGATTTTTATCTCCGGAGTGTCGCCTTAAGGATGATGATGCTTGTTGTTTTAAATGGGCCCCCAACATCTAATGACAATTTAATGTTTTTAAAGGCCAAAAGTCATCCATTGACCAGAATTCAAAATGTAACGATGAAGAATGAATATAAATTTAAAATAATCGGCGGATCCAACTCGCAATATTTAAAATTTAAAATAATTAAAAATAATCCACTGATTGGAATTTTAAAAAAAAAGAGACGAATAATTATTGTCGTAAGTTCATAATCAGTGGATTCGACCCGCAATGCTTCACCTTCCCAGAAACTAACTTAAAACAATGGTATATACTGATCAGGGCGCTGCTTGTTGTCTAATGGAGTCCACAATCCAGGTCAACTGCCCTTCATAATGGTACCTATTGCTAGGTAAGTAAGAACCATGGTATTTCTCATATGTAGCGGCACTAATCATGAGTAACGTAAACTCACGATGTCCCGCACTACTCACAGGTAACGCAGACCTATGGTGTTTCTTACTTGATGGCGCCACTCGTAGGCAACGCAAACCCATGGTGTTCCTCACATAGTGGGTACTAATCACAGGCAACGTAAGCCCGTGGTGTTCCACATTTAGTGGTACTAATCACGGCTACTCTAAAACCCATACTGATTCACCCTCTGTTGCTACTAATCACAAACCTATTGTGAACCTAACATAGTGGTTACTACTCGCAAGTAAAGGTGACCCATGGCGTTCGTCGCATGATGGTACTAATTACAAGTAGTCTCATGGTTCTACTGTAATTCAGTCATCCCTGTTAGTTGCCTCTTATGGCAGGTAGGATATACCATGGGTGTATTCTTCGTCTGCATCCCCCATCCACAGGGAGTAGATCTAAAGGAAAGCAGCATGATTTGTTCTGGATGATTTCCGAGAAAAACGTAGTGTTACGAAAAATGTTGCATACTTTGAGCTTGGAAGACTTGGGAGTAAGGAGACGAGATGTGGTATATTTCGAGCTGTCACTGGAGAGGTGGCGTGTAATGATATTAGTAGACGAATAAGCTTGAGCGTGGCTTTTTAGAAGTTCCTCACCTTTCAACGGATACGCTGTTCACAACACAGTCCTTCGACTACAGGTATTATTGATGAATGACGACCGACATGTTGAGCATGCGTTATAAATAGAGCCCAGATTTCCATGCAAATGCATGTTTTTAAATAAGCTGGTTACACTTCTCAAACTCTGTAAATATTGTATGGCTTAACGATTCCAAATAACCCTTCTTTTTCCCTGCATGTTTGCATGTTTTGGCCTTCCTACGAGAAAATTCATGCATAATGTATATTTTGAATACTTTGGACGTAATAGCGAATATTTGCACGTTTAATATTGCATGACCTTTCTTCTGACTTTGATGCGCCTATAATGTTAACTTGCATGATAGTGTCTTTTATGAATGTTTGTTTGCAGAATTTAGGAGAGACGAATGTATTCCTGGCATCCTATGTTACAACCAAAGTTAGTACATACGGCAGAGGCCCTATAATCCAATTAACCAAGCACTTTCTTATCTGTTGCTTGACGTAAGCCTGAGTCCCCACGTCGATCTCTGTAATTCTGAAGAATAAAGTGTGCTATAAATTGAACCTTAAATTGTGCATTACTTATCGACAGCTCAGTTTTTCGTCTATGTTAGACGAACAGAACAAAACTTGTATCACACTTCTGTGACGCCGCGTTACTGAAATGAAATGTTGTATGGCTTTTAGTGCCGGGATATACCAGGACAGGTACCGCTCGCCAGGTGCAGGTCTTTCTATTTGACACCCGTAGGCGACCTGCGCGTCGTGTTGGTGGTGGTGGTGGTGATGATGATGATGAAGATAACACATACACCCGGACCCCGTGCCATTGGAATTAACCAATTAAGGTTAAAATCCCCGACCCGGCCGGTAATCGAACCCGGGATCCTCAGAGCCGAAGGCCAGTACGCTGACTGTTCAGCCAACGAGTCGGACGCCGCGTTACTGAGATAGTAGCGTACACACACCTTTGTTTTGCACTGAACCCTGGAATTTCCTACCCGGAATACTCGTCACACGTGTTTGTTATTGCATCTGCAATATTTGCACTGGAGAAGTAGCTGCAGCAGCTAGAGATCCGTTCAAATCCTGACTTTGAATGTGTCAAACTTGTGTAAGACGCATTGTGGTGAAAATGAGAAAGACTTACAATTTGACCTCACTTTGTCCCAAATGTCTTTATTTAAGTATGCACTCGTCACTTCTTATGATGTAGAAAGGTCATTTTTTGTGTTTAAGAATATGCTGGCAGATAAACGGATGAGCATAAATCAAGACAATTTGGAGAAATTATGGTAGTAGTTGCACAATGATGGTGCATATTTTGCAGTTTATTGTGCATGTTTTGCCTTATAATAGTGCATGGAAATCCGGGCTCTAGTTATAAAGAACATCGTATTTGCTAAACTTCGATTGTGGTTCTATAATTATTGTTTGTCTGTCGTACGAAGGGCAACTTTGTATTGCTGTCATAGCAACTTGAGGAACCAATGAAAAACCAGGGATCGTTTCCCATTCGAGATTCGGGTAGGTACGGTGTGCGATATTGATTCTTCAGTTACCGGTTAACTAATTTCTACTGTAGTTTCTTGTATGTAGTGTCGGTACGAGGTACAAGCGCTTGTACAGTTAAAAGTCATTGAACCTGTTTGAAGAAAAGCCTGGCCGCGACTATTACTCCGGGCAAGAACAAGGCACTGGAGTGAAAGCTGACCCTACTCTCCTTGCCTAGCCAGCTTCTGAAGGCAATTCCATATCAGGTTACTACTACCTGCTATGGATCAGGAATTGAGCGTATCTTCATGAAATTTGATTTGGTCTCTGTGGTCTTCAGTGCCCATTGACCGAATCAATCTTGCATCCCCTAAATAGGAGACCTAACTGCGAGTATGCTAAGCCGGTAGAAGTTAGTCGTGAGTCGAGTATCATGTCTTCGGTGTGACGATTCACTTCTTTATGAAGATTGGTTGAAAGTAATTCTTTTCCCTTCACCTTCGTGCGTGGAAAATCACTTCACATGCTCGAAACATAAACGATTTTCAATACTGCCATAACTTAATGTACAGCTAAAGAAACGAAATGTATGCTGCGGTTTTAAAATCTGTTGCTCGTCAGGTGCAGGTAGTAGTGAGTGTCTTCAGAGAAATCAAGCTTGTAAAAAATTATTTGCAACAGTTGCCAAAATGTGGCATTACAAGAGCTTCAGTTAATTCCATTTAAGTTGTATTGGAAAGATTTGTTTTTATAAAGAATATAGAACTGAGAGAACGTTTTGGCAGGCCAAGTCATGCGTTCGTCCATGACAACGCCGAGATTCTTCACTTGTGATAAAAGAGAGATTGGAACATCTTGAAGAACTACTTTGGGCAACGGACGTTTACTTACACTTGTAACGGGCGAATTGGCCGTGCGGTTAGGGGCGTGCAGCTCTGAGCTTGCATCTGAGGGATACTTGGTTCCCCACTGTCGGCAGCCTTGAAGATGGTTTTGTGTGGTTTCCCATTTTCACACCAGGCAAATGCTGGGGATGTACCTCAGTTAACGCTACGACCGCTTCAAGACCTATCTGTGTCGGTGCAACGTAAAGCAAATTGCAAAAATAAAAATAAAACTTATACTTGTCATTAGGATTAGTTGTGACTTTGTACGTAGGGACCTGGGTGATTTCTTTGGGCAGTACATACTACTCAGCGGCGGTTCGAAACATTGTACTCTGGCAGGGCTGTGTTGCCATTCTTTCCCCTCCCCAATAGGTCCGTTTGTCACTGACCAGCACCACGATACTTTTAGATGAATAATAATAATAATAATAATAATAATAATAATAATAATAATAATAATAATCCGATGGCTGAATAGAAATCTGCTTGCACTACAGCATGAATTGGTTACTTACACTGTTTCACTGATCACTATCACAGATGATAAGATTCACGAACACAAATAAACAGTGCACTCCCGAATTTCCCCCTCTTCTTGCTCAAATTTCAAAGCATGAGAAGGTATTTAAGAATTTGACCACACTACAAAGAGTGCAGTCACGTTATGGTTACATTTTGAATCTTTATTTTAGATTATTTCTAGAACTGATTTTTTAAAAGTCAGTGTAATGGAATTCATCGTTTTGTAAAATGTTTTGGAATTAATCTCTAATAACAACTAATGTCAAACGTGGGGGAAGAAGCCTAGGTACATTGTAAAGTGGTTGGCTTTATTGCTCAGCGCTAGTCGTCTCCTTACCCCTGACAGCCCATACCGTCCTTCCAGGCTCCTCCCGCACCGCGCACATTTGCTAAGTCTAGGGACCTACTGAGGGCTCCGAATGCCTCACGACTAAAAGGAGAACATCCGTGCTTGCTGGACAGCAGCCACGATCTGAAAGCCTTTGCAATTTTCTGGAAAATAGGAAAGCAAAATGTTTTCAGCCGAAATAATAAAGATAACATTGTATAACTGAGTATCACACCACATAAGCTCGACTTCGCTACAATTGCCTATCTCTTCATGTAATCAGAGAGTGAAGCATAGGTGCCAACCTTTGAAGCGGCTTTTCAGTAATCCCCCGCCCCTTCCCTCAGAAAATTTTCGAGTCAAATCCAAAGCATCATGCTCCCTTCTCGATGATGACACCCCCTTTGCCCTTCCCGACAGCAATCTATTCTAAAGTATATACAATTTGCACATTACTAATTAGTTCTGTCATAAAACATTCTTTGTAGCTTGTTTGGCACCCGGCAGCTGCTTTTCAATGTGGGGTTTCTTGAAGCATTCTTTCATCTCTTATGGCATTTTCGCCCTCTGAACAATAAGCGATTCCAGTGTAGATGTGCTTACTTTAGGCCTGAAGGCCTATTTTTTCCTATTAACACTGAATAATGATTCTGTGGGGTACACTTGTCAATAATAAAACATGACATTTGACAGTGGAGAAAAGTGGAGTAGAGTTCCTTCAATCACAATGCATTTCACAACACACACGGGTAGCAAAATGAAGTGACGATTTAAATTTCGTTGCCAACTCATTTTAATATTGAAATGAGGAGGGTTGAGCTGTAATGTTCGAAACAATTCATGTTTCCCTCTTTCCTTTTTTTCCGTACAAATTATGTTTTCGTTATAATGTCGCTTTTCCGTAATAATTTCCCCAATGACCGTAATCGTGAGGGGTAATCCGTAATAATTACGGATAATTCGTAGTATTTAGCACCTCTGGTGAAGTAACGTTAAATGTTTTTTAAAAGGCTGCACGGTGCCCAAAAGCCCTTCATGCACGAACCGCCACTGATACTACTGTAATACATTTCTCTGTTCTGATATAAAAAGAACCACCCTAACACGTACAGCAGCTGCCTTACTAATAAGACTTGTTTTATTCTTCTGTTTCAGGAATCTACGGTACGCTTTTCCGACGAAACAAGGAGGCCGCTTTCAGCAACTACAGACTCTGGGAATCAGCTGGGTTCGTCATCGCCTATGCTTACAGCACGCATTTGTGTGCCCGCATGAAGCTGTACGTCATGTTGGCAGTCCTGCTCGCGGGATCCATCGGCTACTGCATTGTTGAGATCCTGCACACTCGCAAGGTGCGAAGACAGAAGCGTCTTGCCGAAGATCCAAAGGCAGCGGCAGCAGCCGCGGCAGAGCTGGCCAAGGAGAACAAGGTGGAGGAGACGGACGATGAGAAGGATGATCTGGACGATGAGATCATCATCACTCATCTCTAAGGAGGGCAAAGGTCCTCCCTCCCGCGGGAGAGCACACAAATTGTAAAACAACTCTGCGAGTTACGATGGACAGGCAAAAAAACTGGCTGTACAACTCGAGAGTAAGTTTAGGAGTTTGTAGAACATCCACCAGGAACATTCATTTTTAGTTTTTCAAAGTGTGACCCCATTCTCGAACTTGAGAATTCAACTGGTTATGTGGATTGTGTTCAGCATCACTTACTGCCGAGTGAGGGCTGAAGAAATGTTGACATATTATCAGACAAAAATTACAGGCATTAGCGTCCACGGAAAGATGTCATAAATGACTGTGTGATTGTTTTGCATTCTTCTCTTAAAGAATGCTAGTGAGATGTTTTTTCGTTGTTGGAGAGGAGGTGGACGTGCAGAATAAGTGACATCACATTCGCAGTGGTTACGGGAAAAGGTTCCCCCAAAATATCAAGCAAATCCAGGACACCAAGAGAGCATTAGAGAAAGTGAGAACAAAACACCCTTGTTTGTGAATTGTTTCTTTTGCTCCGTGCATTGTGTTTGCACAAAGACAACCACGATACTTGTAAATACTTTGTTTTAAGATTTATGATGATGATGATGAGGCGTTGTTCTGTACAGTTCTCAGCATTATCGTGTATTGGAAAGTGATAAAAATAAATATTTTACCGTTATAACATTTCCAGCTAATATGGTGCTAGCAAGAGAACAATCTACATTACCTGAAATAATTACTATTGTATACATTGTGATACATACAAATTTAGTATTTATAATATCATACGGTAGAGACTGCGCTGTTCAACTTTCGAAATAGTTCCAAACAATATCATATAGAAACTGTTAAATCACATTTCAAACCAGTGTGCTCAGATCTGTAAGCGAACAACGCTAGTGATAATAATTTTATTTTTGCAATTACTTGCCTCATTTCGGACACATCATTTGTCCTTTAGTTAATACTCAAACACATGTGCACGGATATCACAAAATGTGAATGGCTACACGATGATGATATATAGTAAAAGACAAAGACAGACAGACAGCTGGTCAAAGAAGTGAAATATTACAGTGGTAAGACTCACAATTTAAACCTTTCGAAGACGTCTCAACAATGAAATAGCAAAACTTCTATATCCTACAAGATTATATTAATGCTAGAAATTCCGGTGTTATTTCAGATTAGAACAAAATTCAAGTGAATAAATCCAGTACAAATTATTTTCAGTACAAGTTAAAAACAAATTAAGGAAAATTTTAGGTGTTTTCTGGACATTTATTAGTTCTTGTTGTTTCGTTACTGATGTCGAATGATAAAACTGTAAAAGTACAAGTTTTTGGATGAGTCTAGAATGTACACAAGTTCTGTAAAATGATTGCACCGTAGGTCCGGTACGTGAAGAGGAATGTTTAGGTGCGAGTTAAAGGGAACATTGGAGGAGAACACACTAAACGCGGTGCTTGCAAAGGTCGACAATAGATATGGGCCGTTTATTTTGAACAAATAAAAATTTAGACGTCAAAATTTTATGTTTGAATATCGTGTTTCAGTTACCTGAAATATCGGCTATAAACTAGTACTATATTATTATTATTATTATTATTATTATTATTATTATTATTAATCGTATGGTCTCAGCTACCGTGTGCAGACACTTCAATTTGACGCTGTCTGCTCGTCAATTTCGACGTTCCATTTTATTCTAGGCCCCCTAGATGGCAGACAGAGTAAACCGGATCTCTCTTGGGTGTAGATTTTAATGAATTTTGTCGGGTCAACACTAAATGTGTCATCAGAGATCTTATACATGCCGACATCGTACGACATAGTGTGTCGGATGGACTTCAAAAGTCCGACTACCTCTGCCGGGTTTGAACCCGCTATCTTGGGATCCGGAGGCCGACATTCTAGCACGGAACCACAGAGGCAGTGGACAGAAACACGCAGAAAGGAACACAGTGAAAAAAATGAAGAGATATTGGGAAGAAAAGAAGAAGAAACATTGTGCAAAATAAGTTCAAACGCGCTCCACAGTTGGGCACAACGAATTAATAATAATAATAATAATAATAATAATAATAATAATAATTTTACTACGAGGTCTCGAGTGTCGTTTTCTCATAATTCATAAGCCTTACCATTATTTTGCGAACATTTTTCTGTCGATTTAACGGAACTCTTTATCTCTTCTTTGGCTGGCGTCAAAGGGTGCATTAATTGTACCCTCCTGCATGTCCTAAGAATAGGGAACGACCAAAGAATCTGTATTCGCTCTCCTGTCTTCTATGTCGCGTGCCAAGATTCTTTTACTTCCATTTAGCCTAGGTTTGTCTTTACTTTTTATTTTTGATGCAGATTTACCCTATCTTCTTATTATTCAAACGACGTTGTTAAATTCGAAGAGAAAATATCTCTATTTATCTATAGAACTCACTGCCGGTGAAGCATCAGACTTCTGTACAAGAAGGCCATCTGGTGACAGATTAAGGTACCTTCCCAACTATCGGACAAATAGAAAAGTTTTCTCATTTTCTCTGGAGGTAAAGCATCATCGAGTCCGAGGTTAGTAAACGCTGCAGTAAGTGCATTTCTATCTGACTACCAATGTCTTCGTGTCGAAATGGAACAATGTTAAGTCGTCAAGGAGAAACTCCGTCCATAGATTATATGAAGGCCATGTTAGACATAACCGTTATTCTATGGTCTTATGTCTTTATCACTGTTTCATTTTTTTTCAGAAATTCTTCCCTAAACACACCACAATACCATACATGTGCTAAATACTGTAAAGGTAGATAAACCTTCACAGCTGGTGTAAGATCTTGTACGTTGTTGAGTCATTTGTCTAAAGAAATTGCAGGAAGCAGGAGCTTCTTTAGATCAGAACTCGACCTTCTGGATGGTTTTACTTCTATTATAACTGCTTTTGTTGTTCTTCATGTTGTCAACTCAAAATGGTATCATATCTATAATACTCGTTCCGTATGTCACCGCTAAATACTGGAATTGATTTTCCTAGAAGGCAATTCGGGTTTAAGAAAGGCAGTGAGGCTTAAATTGCAGGATTCCAGCAAGATATAGCAGATATGTCCATTTGACCTCCTGAATATATCACGATTGACCTATCCAAGGCTTCTGATCGGGTACATTATGGGCGATTACTGACGAAAATGAGGGCTATTGCACTAGACAAAAGAGTGGTTGAATTGGTGGCTAAATTCATAGAAAATATAATCCTTTAATGATTAAGGGGAGGGTATCGCAAGGCAGTAATTCTTAATGATCTGCACTCTTCCAAATATGTTTCTTTCTTCAGCATGTTGTAAGTTTGCACAACTATAATTTGAACTGAAATTTCTCTCTTGCTAAGTTTGTTCAAAATACACGGCCAATGGAGTTTCGCCAACATAATTGCATACTGTGGGGAGGGGGAGGCAAAAAATATCGGGAGCAAAGTGCTTTACAAATTGGTGACGCGGAAGTTTGCCCGTCTGACCTTGGTTCCAACCGGTTCTTGCCTTGCTCGGGTATGAAGTAAAAGAAAGATCAGTGCTCTTATGTGGAGAGCTACTAACAGCTATTCTTGGGAGTGGCCTTCGCTAGGATACAAGCCTCTTCGATCGAGAAGCGAAACTTCATAGAGGTACGAAGGCAGGCGCACAAAGAACTGTGTCGTCCCAGACCAGTGCATGGGGAAAAAAGTCTGTGGAGCAATAATTGTCGACACATTACAAGTGCAGTTGGCACGCAATGAGTAAAGAACATTGCCAAATCTTAATACGTAATGATTGTAATGAACCAGGAGTGTGAAACAAAAGCCAGGTCTCGTGCCTTCTTGAACAAGATACGTTAACTAATCCTTCTTCTGATTAAGACATACCGGTATACAATTAAGTTAAGAATAGAACTGAATGTCTCTCATAGTTAGTCGTTCCTTCAGTCAATAAAACACAGACGTTGACATTTCTCACATAAAATGTTTAATAACCGCGTATGTCCCAGGACAAGTTCGTTTCGCGAGATGGTCTTTTGATTTCACGCACGTAAGCGACCTAACTAAGCGTCGTGATGAGGATGAAGACTGCACATACACCCTGCCCCCGTGCCAGCTAACTTAACCAAATAAGGTTAAAATTTCCGACTCTGCCTGGAATCGAATCCGGGACCCCTGTGACCAAAGGCCAGCACGCTAACCAATTTAACCATGAATTTGCATTTACAGTTCCCTTCATAGTACAGTAATTCTGATGCATAACATGTTTTTAATTTACAAAATGCCAAAAGGGAGGAGGAGGGGGGGGGGGGGCTGTTATATATACCTTAAAACAGAGAAAGTGTCAGTCACGTTCAGGCGTGAAATTATTGATACTTTTACATGCCAGGTACAAATTCTTATGAAATGTGTACCGTACCTAAGTCATTAATATATTTTCAAAGCATGAAGGATGCTTCAATGATAAACATTTACATTCTGATGTACTTTCTAAATATAAAATGATGGTAACAATGAATTACATAAAACCCCTCATAACCATATCCAGAATTTCAAGCTTCGTTGAAAGAATTTGTGGTAACTGAGGCATATTTCTATCAACGCTCAACACGGTCATTACAACTTCCAAGGAGCTCATAGCAGAGCGCAATGGCCAATTTCTTTTTCCCTGTTCAAATAATTCTCTTAGCGGCCGAGAGATAGGGAAGGTAAAACACGTAGCTCCAAGGAGAAATGAACAGTTGACACTTCCGTGATAACCCAGATGTTTTAATTTAATTTCACAAGTACGAACAAGATCGTTTTAAACAAGGGAACCTGTAATAGGAGTTCGAAAAACTCTTCTGTATTTAGCTTCATGTTCCCCGAGTGTGGCAGGGTAGTTGTCCGCCAGTGTTCCCTACGAAGACCATTATGACGAAAGGTTAAGTAAACTGGTGGTAGAAAGAAGATTGAAGAAGTAGCAAAGATTTGAGTATAGTGCACAAGAAGAAAAATAAAAGCAACACCACTACTCCGAGTGCTTTGCTTGCGTAGAACTTATTTTAGCTCTAATATTGTTATTTATAATAATTATAAGGTGGAATTGCAAAGAATATTAATTTTATGTGCAATTTCTCTTTAGATTTATTATGTTATTATACTATTTTGTTTTTATTTTTAGTGTGTGCCTGAGGTTTGAGAGGGGGCATTGTTGTATTCATCCGGACAACTTTGAGAATACATCCGAAATTATAAATGTGTCACAGAAGCGGTTAAGAATGATTCAGAAAATTATTTGGATTCCTCGAAAAATTATTTTCGGAAAATATAGAAGAAATATAAATACTTGAATAGAACGCCAGTGAACAGTGCACACGGAAAAAAGTTAATTGTTTCTGTTCATAACCTAAGTCCAACTTTAAAATTTTAAAAACCCATTTTCTGCTCGACTTTATTCCTTGAATTTAATTTAAATTAATCTATGTTCTTGAATCATTCTCTATTGCCTCGCGACGCTGACTTTGAGTGAACTTTTCTTTAGATAATATATTTGTACCTGTAAGTTTTAAATTAACTTTTAGGGATACCAGGAAACTTCAGTATTATCAGATATATTGGGCAATAAGTTAGGATGAGCATGTAATCTAGTCCTGATGTTTTCCCTAATTGTTGAGGAAGAAAAATATAATATTTGTTTTGAGTATAGTTTTTCAGTTTTCACTCTCACTGTGATATTGGTCACTATAGCTATCTTAAAGAGAAGTTCAACAAACCAGTAGTGCTCATGTGTGAATGTGTATCAGTGTGATTGTTCCACTATAACACGAAGTACAGAGAATGCAAACGGTATATTCTGAACTTCCTCAAGGTAGAAGATGCAATATATATATATATATATATATATATATATTCCGTTTTAGATGCTGGGGCTCAGTTTAGTCAAATTTGTACCGACACAAATAGCAAACAAATTAATTTCTTATCTCAGCGTTATTTGTAAATATGATCTGAAATAACTGTACAAAAAAAATACAATAGCTCCCTTCAAATCAAAGAAGAAACACATTTTGTCGAAGCTATGAAGCCAACAAGACAAATGTGGAAGTATAAACATATTAACAAAGGTTACAAGAATACAAGTGGTTAAATGCATGAAGAGAATACTTTTCCATTAATTTTTTAATATTGAATTTCTATGTCATCTTTTATCTTTAATGAATTAACTGGATATTATATTGATTGACAATAGAGTTTTGAATAAAGCACTAGTTATAGTTATCCACGTTTAACTAATTTTCCAACCAGTGTTGCAAAAATGGTTTAGTTCAGTCATCTCCTCGAGAAATCTACTTGGAAAATGCTAGCTAAAAATACATAAATTTACAATATTTGTTGCTCCTTTTCTGTTAGTTCCCATTCCAGTCACAAAGCACGAACTTATAAGTTGTGTGGGAATGATTTTGCTTTCCATCTTGAGTGAAGGTAGTTTTGAACTATGTAAAATTACTTGAACAAATTTTTTGCAAACATTTGTATCCTTTCATTAATGCAGTGGGTAACAGATCACCACCATTCAAGCTGGATCAATTTTGTGAAGTTGCTGGGGAAAAAAAATCCCACTTGAATTAGTCGCACACTGTTTCCTATCATTTATCATTAAAGCAGAAAAATAGGGTTACATTCTGTTCCTGACAGTAAGTGCTCAGTGTTCCATCACAACAAATGTTGAGAAATTTAAAACTAGCAAATAATTTGAATTTGAGAATGGACTGAAATATTAGTTGGGGACTGGACAGTGTGTCATGCAATAAATTTGGATTTCTTTTGTAAGCAAAATTCTCTTTCAACACTTTTTCTTTCTTTCCTTGAGGAATGTCCTAATCTTATACCGTTTACAATCTCATTTTCCATTTGCAAAGCTGTTGTACATACATTTGTCCCGTTCAACAAATACAAAATGTACAACAACTGAATCAACAATTCTTCAAATTAAAACATGACAGGCATTCACTTCTTCTATAAATGCTGTGCACAATGTAGAAAAGAAATGAATGGCTCGTTTTGGAAACTTCAATATGAGACGACAGAGTGCATGTGTGGTAAGAGAGTCTTTCATTTGCAGCCCCCAATCTAGTTCGGTTTTAAGTTATAATATTGTTCATACAGTTCACCCCAAACTATTCTTAAAATATTGTGTTTCTGTATTAGACAAAATAGTTATAATTTATCTAGAAGAATTATATTGGAGTGTACAGTTCCTAACTCCGACTTGAAACAGCTATGTCAGAGTGTTAAAATGGATACAACTATTTCACTCTTCAGATGAAATTGTAAGGCAAATTATTTGAACTCGGGGATTTTTTTCTAAGGTAATGAGAAACTTATTTAAGCTATAGAAATGTATGTGTGATTGCGTGCGAGAGAGGAAACATGTGTTATCTGTGATGCATTCTTTGTAGAATAATAAATGATATTTTATTGCCAAAAGAACCCTGCTGTGTTTTTTTCTTGCGAATATATTCAAACAATTGGATAAACCCTCAGTATGTTTTTTCGTCCCAATATGGTTATGCAATTAATTAATTTACCCAGATACATTTTCCCTTGCGCGGCTGTGAGCTTGCATCCGGGAGATAGTGGGTTCGAATCCCACTGTCGGCAGCCCTGAAAATGGTTTTCCGTGGTTTCCCATTTTCACACCAGGCAAATGCTGTGGCTGTACCTTAATTAAGGACACGGCCGCTTCCTTCCTATCCCATCGTCGCCATAAGACCTATCTATGTCTTCACCTTGCTAAAATATATATATATATATATATACAAAATAAATTTGTAAATCTCCACAGATAACTTGGTCTTTTCTGCCACAAATTTCCCAAAATCAACACAATATAAGCTTGTAAATTTACCTTAGTGTTCTCCATAGGACCTTTTTAATACCGCCTGGTTACCATAACATAGATATTATGTGCTCCAAATTGAAACGTAAAAACTGTTTATTTAAATGATAAATCGTCATTGTTGTCAGCATAATTGCGTCTGGATTAGCGTGGAATCGCATTCAATTCCGCATGGTACTCCACACCAACCGAGTAGAAAGCACCGGTGTTAAATGGTTATGAACGAACAGTAGAACCCTAGAAGTTCAAAATACTCTGTTATGTCTTGTTCGTGATACCAGTACAATAGTCCAATTTTGCAGTAATGGCCTACGAGGAACAAACCATTTTTTTTTTAAATATTCGTTACCCGCCCGGCTAACGAAAATTTTTGGGGAGAACACTGTACCTGGTTGCATTATCTACATCCTGACCCAATTCCCCGCAATGAATACCACGATGAAGTTTTTAAAAATAAACACAAAATAACTGCGATGAAGTTACCGAGAATCATATGCAATATAGATCAGGAAGTTTACCAGAATAAAATTGATGATGCTGTTTGTTGTTTAAAGGGGCCTAACATCTAGGTCATCGGGCCCTAATGATACGAAATCTAATGACAAATTAAAAATTAAAAATCATCCACTGATCAAATTAAAAAATGTCATGAAAAATGAATGGATGGATATGAATTGAAAACATCGGTGGATCCGACCAAAAACTATCATAAAATAGTGTTACTGACCAAGGGACAACTTCTAAAGCACAATCCTGAATCGAAGATGCTTGTTGTCCAAAGGAGTCCAAAATCCAGGTCAACGGTCCCTCATGATGGTACTTATCGCTAGTAAAGTAGAACTATGGTATTTGTCATGTTGCGGTACTAATCAAAAGTAGCGTAGACCTAATAGCAGTCAGTTTAGATATTAATAAGGCATATGACATGGTATGGAAAGACTATGTAATCAAAGTACTGACACATAATATACCTGGAAATATCCTATATTTCATTTATAATTTTCTCCAAATGCGCCGAATTCAAGTTAGAGTAAATGGAAAGGAAGTAGTAATCAACAATGGTATAATCTCTAACATCCACTCACCAGTTAAGTGTTGCCTTTTTGCTGACGATTTGATAATCTTCTGCCCAGGGAAAAATATTACGAGACTCAACTCCTATTACAAGAATCAATTGTAAATATTCAAAACTGGACTAAAACTACAGGATTCAAATTATCTAAAACTAAAACCAAATGTATTCTCTTCTCCAAAAATAAACATACCATCGCTAACCCTGAATTATATATGGAAGACCATAAAATTGAATCAGTTAAAACTATTACAATTCTAGGACTTCTATGTGATAACAAGCTCACCTGGACCCCATACCGTAAAAATCTTAAAGAAGAGTGTCAAAGAAGAACGAATATCATGAAAATTCTCTCAGCAAAAAACTGGGGAGCAGACTACCATGTCCTAATGAACACACACAGAGCCAAACTGGATTATGGCAGTATAGTATATTGTTCTGCCAGACCATCTACTCTTAAGATCCTTGATACCATCCAATCTTCAGCTCTTCGAATTGCCCTAGGAGCCCACCGCACCAGCCCCATAGCTAGTATAGAGATTGAAGCCAACGAACCACCACTTGAAATCAGACGTAAACAGCTGAGTTTGACATACGCACTCAAGATACTGTAGCTGGTACAAGTAACCACAGCACTTGAAAAAACACCTACTTTCAAAGAGACATAAAGGAAAACTAACTGGATCTCAACCCCAACCCTTTAACATCAGAATATCCAATCTTCTCAAAGAAATAAACCTCAGCCTTCCACCCATTTTATTTCCACACAACTCACTAGATACCCCTCCACGGAAAGCTCATTTTCCTCCAGTCAACTGGGAATTGAACAACAATCTTAAAGCTCAAACTGACACAGCAAAAGCCCAATAGTTATTTAATGAAATTTGTAATAGATACTCATCATATAGTGCAATTTATACTGACGGATCAAAATTCAATGAGAGAAATGGTTGTGCAGTGAAATACAAAGACTATAGTAAGCTATACAGATTACCAGATTTTTTCACAGTTTTTACAAGTGAACTGTGTGCTCTTAAACAGGCCATGATTCATATTTCAAAAGCAAGCTACAATAACTCATTCATAATATTCTCTGATTCCAAAAGTGCATTAACTTCAATACAAAAGCCATCAACAACACACCTCCTTGTTAAAGAAATTCAAATGCTGTACCACAAGATCAAGATTGCAGGAAAAAAATGTTATTTTTATGTGGATACCATCTCACAGAGGAATACCAGGCAACGAATCAGCTGATCAAGCAGCAAAAGAAGCTACTAGTCTTCCAACCAACGACCGTCAAATTGCCACGCCACATTCTGATATCATCGCTTATATCAAAATCAAACTATACGAACAATGGAAAATGAACTGGCTTAAAACTTCCACTAGCAACCTCCAAAAAATTAAAATGATATCTACGAGAACATATCCTCTCCAAAACCTCACCAGACATGCAAGTCTTAATCTCCCGACTAAGGATAGGACATACGAAGATCACCCACAACTATCTCCTAGAAAAGAAACAACCTCCCACCTGCAGCAAATGTAACTGCTCTCTCACTGTCAAGCATATCATCTCAGAATGTCAACTGTATGACCATTGGCGCCAACACCACAACATACCTAAGGAAATGGAACTAACATTGTCTTCTCCAGCACTGAGTCATCAAGTCATCAACTTCCTCAAAGACACTGGCTTGCACTCCAAAATCTAATTACATTATACTTATTTATTTTTTCTTTATATTTTTATAATTACAATATTATTATTATTACTATTATTCTGTAAGCGACTATAAACAACCCTAATTTTTTAAAAAAGTAGCGTAGACTCACGGTGTTCCACACATGATGGTGCTACTCAGAAGTATTGTACGTCGCACAGGTAACGCAGACCTGTGATGTTTCTCACATAATGGCGCCACTCATAGGCAACGCAAACCGATGGTGTTCCTCACCTACGTGTACCAATCACGGACGCCGGTATTCCCGTGGTGTTCCTCATATAGTGGTACTAATCACAGGCAACGCCTAATCAGGGGTACTGGAAACCCACAGTGAACCCCTCTCTGTTGCTACTAATCACAAACCTCTGGTGTACCTAATATAGTGGTACTACTCGCAAGTAAAGGCGACCCATGGTGTTCCTCGCAAGATGGTTCTAATAAAATCATCCCTTGGTCGCCCCTTTCAGTCGCCTCTCACGAGTTGGCCAAGGGAGGTCGGACAGAATAGATGAAAGTGAGGAGCCTGGCACAAGTTAGTGGAAGCAATGCCAGGATTCAGCTAAGGGCCCCGTGGTCGCTAACCCACACTCCCAAGTTAAGAGCCCCTTGGGCCCTATTTAGTCACCTCTTACGACAGGCAGGAGATACCGTGGGTGTATTCTTCATCTGCGTCCCCCACCCATAGGGGTCAGGATAAAATTACCTTTTAACCCTCTATGATTAGCTGGAATTATATTATTAATAGGAAAAGCACCCGAAAGGCATATACAATATATGATATGATTAAATCACTCTTTGCTAATTTGCGTGATGCTTTTGCTCCTTTTTAAACATAACACAATATGGTATTTTTCGCAGCACTTCCCACAGTTATTGCTACATAACTTGTGGTGGTAGCCTTGTGATGATTGTGTGTCTGTTCTTCGTTAGCGTTTGTCCATGATCTGTCTTGCATTGCATCGGCATTGTAAAATTCCAAGTCGATGTCCATTCGTTTCCTTTGTCTAGCAGCTAGACAGAGCGTCAGTAGATGGCAGGTTGAGCTTATATCTGATGTCTTATATGAAGAAGGTCTCTTGCTAATTCATGGGCATACTTCCCTGTTCGCAGGCAGTGCCTTATGCACCTTGCTTTCACCTTTTCAATTCTCTCGAGGTTCTTGTACATTAGATTTTCCCATATTAGTTCTATGCCTGGTGTTATTGTGGCGTCGAATAGCGTCATAGCTGTATTCAACGATATGAAAAACGTTACACGTGGTCAAAAACAACGTCCGTTTGTAATTTTTTTTCACTGGATAAAGTTCCCCAAAATCAAACATTTTCTATGCGTAATGTTAATCTAATCACCTTCCCTTTAATCTCATAGAGATCCCTAGAATGAAACAATATAATTTACAGTACTAAGTTGGCCTTACCGTTACCACGATGGATTCCCCAGAATCAACAGAAAATAATATTCCTTGAATACCAGGTTAATATTTCCTTCACCCCTATTAAGTTCCCCAAATCAAACACAATAGTGTTAGTAAGTTTATCGTGGCGAAAGTAAATTAAGTAACATCCAACACATTTCCCCGACTAAACACTCTGATTTTTACCTCTTGATTGTGATGTTTTGAAAATCTAAACGAGTCATTTCACAGGTTGAAAGATGTCTTCCAGAAGCGTTACCAACACTGGAGAAAGTATAAAGGAAGTACGGTATATGTCAAGTCCCTGAATGTTTGGATCATACCTCGCATATATAAAACCGTGGTTCCTTCATTTTCGCATCAGTCAGATACCTGGGATTTTATCTTAATTGAATCGGCTCATGCTAAAACAACCTCAGTCAATCAAACCTAGGAGGATGTGGGAGTTTGAAACTGATCCATTTTTGCATTCTCTCTGAACGTCTGGGAGCATTGTTAAGATATGTTGTTGTATCATCTAGGATATAGATTCTTTGAAATAAAATGGTAGCACATAGTTGACATAGTTACATTTATTGGGTAGTTTCAAGTATGTGTGTTGGGTATTCATCCCGAAGGCTGGTCTGTTCCTCCACAGCTCTACCACAGCCTACGCTTCACTGAAGAGGCATACTAGTTTCAAGAAACTAAACTGCCCTTGGATAAAATGAAACGTCCTACAGAAAGGAATAATTAAAATCTTGATATACGTATGAATGGTTGCGAATTCATGCATATATGTACAATTATGTGTTCTTCGGAGACAGCAATCGTACCTGACATAAAACAAACCCTAAAATACGTCATGAGAAAAAAAAACGAAGGTAGTGTTGCAATGAAATACTTTCTCATGTAGCTACTGAAGGCAGTGTATGAGCCAAAAAGCGAACACAGGTACTGTACAAAGTAACGAAAACCCATCCCACCTGAAACTCTAAAAAAAACTTATTCAAGGAAAAATTCATGAAATCTCGAGAAACAGACTTAGTATATACATGACAAGGAAAAAGAAAAGTGGGAGAATATATAAGACGTCTGGCAGTTATTCAGCAGCAAACAAAAGCTCACTGAAATTATGAGTTTGGAACACCTTGTTTGCTCTGGTTTTCACAAAGATTCGAAACTGCACTGGTACAATTTCTTCTGAAATAATATACTTATCTCGAAAGGCTCCGATTTACGCACAATAAATGTATTCTCTAACTAATTTAAACCCACGCAAGCAGCAAGAAGGAAGTGTTGAATCATACATTTTATTATACTGTATTTATGAGCACAGTGTCCGGCTCCATGGCTAAATGGTTAGCGTGCTGGCCTTTGGTCACAGGGGTCCCGGGTTCGATTCCCGGCAGGGTCGTGAATTTTAACCTAATAGGGAACATGCATGATCCGTGGTTTTAATTAAAAATATGCTAATCTGATTCAAAATTTCATGCAGAATTCAAAAATGTGATCAGAATGTATAAATAATAACTCCAAACGTGATAAAAATCTACGAAAATGTCACGTCACGCAAGCACGCGATCTCATTGGTCTGACGTCATCGTACAGGTTGACTGAATTAGCAGACGAAGTAACACATATTGTGCTGTGAGAAGCAGGATACACTTCGCGTATTTTTACTTTACGTTAGTGTCTAGTATGGTTAAATTCGAGGTCTATACATTGGATAATAATCTGAGTGGTATATTTTAGACTTAAAATGAATCCTGCGCAGACAGTGAGGCAGAAAACTTATAAATGGTGTAGAGTTCCGATGTGCAATAGCACATCGCATACCATACCAAACAAATTGTTTATAAATGTTCCAAAGACGCTAAAACTAGGGAGAAATGGATTTTGGCGAGCCGGAGAAATGCTGGTGATATATCGGAAAAGTCTACAGTTTATTTTTTTGAAGATTTTAACGTAAGATGAATTTGTTTGAATTTTCAAATCACTTTTCCATGTCAGCTGTTCTAGTGCTAAAACTTTAAATTTTAATGTATGATGCTTTATTTAAATGCTTCAATTACATCTTGGAATATGAAAGTAAAAAACAGTGCATTAAATAATGCTGATTATTAAAGTATTCTCCTAACCTAACCTATGTTTTGGGTGATCCATGTCAAGATAATAAATCAAAGGGGTTATGAACCATTTTGACAGCTCTAATTCTACCAATATATCTTGGCATGGGACAGTTATGTATGTCTTTATTGAAGAGCTTAATTGGTAAAGAAATTTAGGCTATATCTAAATACTCTATAATGTAACAAACAATAGGCCTGTACATCATGAAAGGAAACAACGTGAATTTAACAAATGTATAACTCTACACAAAACCAATGCTTGTCTGTTGGGGTCTTATAAGTTAACAATGCTCAATTATAATAATTATCATAATATTAATGAAATAAATAACATAATTGCACACAGGTGAAAATAGTGATGTAGGTGTTTAAAATATTATCCAACTTAGCCTAAGTTTTAGGTTATACAAGCCAAGTCAATAAACCGAAGGGTAAAAATACCGCGCGAGTTGGCCGTGCGGTTAGGAGCGCGCAGCTGTGAGCTCGCATCCGGGAGATAGTGGGTTTTGAACTCTACTGCCGGCAGCCCTGAAGATGGTTTTCCGTGGTTTCCCATTTTCACACCAGGCAAGTGCTGAGGCTGTACCTAAGGCCACGGCCGCTTTGTTCCCATTCCTAGGCCTTTCCTGTCCCATCGTCGCCATAAGACCTATATGTGACGGTGTGACGTAAAGCAAACAGAAAAAAAAGTAAAAGTCACAGCACCCAAAGACATTCCTGTATTGAGCAACTAAAATGTCACCGGGACACTTTTCTTTCCTGATATGCTCAGCTTGTTAAAAGCCAAATGTAATTAATGGTATTGGCTTCACGCCCCGCTAACTACTTCTACGATTTTCGGAGACGCCGATGTGCAGGAATTTAGTCCTGCAGGAGTTCTTTTACGTGCCAGTAAATCTACCGACACGAGGCTGACGTATTTGAGCACCTTCAACTACCACCGGACTGAACCAGGATCGAACCTGCCAAGTTGGGGTCAGAAGGCCAGCACAGTCTGAACCACTCAGCCCGACTTGTGAAAACTAGATGAAGTCATATTTATCTTTATCATGTTTAACTTTTTCCCTCCACAAAGATATTTAATTCTCTTTCATGGGCCCTGGAAGTGGGTAGGCCAGTTGTCCCAACCATAAATATATATTTTTTTGGGAATGATAGATTATAGCCCTATAGTACTATGATCTTTCTTTCCTTCTTTCTTTCTTTCTTTCTTTCTTTCTTTCTTTCTTTCTTTCCTAATCAGTGTATCCTTCAGGTTTAGTTTTCTCTCGGACTCAGCGAGGGATTTCACCTCTACCACTTCAAGGGCAGTGTCCTGGAACGTGAGACTTTGAGTATGGGATGAAACTGGTGAGGAGGGCCATTACCTCGCCCAGGCGGCCTCACCTGTTATGTTCAACAGGGGTCTTGTTGGAGGATGGGAGGATCGGAAGGGATAGACAAGGAAGAGGGAAGGAAACGGCCGTGGCCTTAGGTGCCTGGAGGAGAAGTAGGACAATACGAAAAACCACTTCGAGGATGGCTGAGGTGGGATTCGAAACCCTTCTACTCAGTTGACCTCCCGAGGCTGAGTAGACCCCGTTCCAGTCCTCGTACTATTTGTTTTCAACTTTCATGGCAGAGCCGGGAATTGAAACCGGGCCTCCGGGAGTGGCACACATTAACCACTACACCACAGAAGCGGACTAGTACTATAATGCTACCTATATGTTTATGTTAGTGCTGAAATCCGATTTCTTACTTTACTAATGCTGAAAGCCCGAAAATGTAATGTTCTTCTTTAATAGGGGAATCAGTCTAGAAGGAAATGTTGAAAGTGATGTGATATCTATCCCGGTTCGTTGTTATCCTAATACTATGGGTTACAGTACATTGCACGTATATAAAAGACGCCACTTACAAACTTGCTTGTTATCCGCGAATTTCTGCGGCCACAAAAGTCACATTTTTCAAGAATGATGACATCTACACATGGTAGATTGTCTGACTGTGCTGTTTCGAACCTTTCTTCTGTCATTTCGAAGTTATTCGCGATCGTGAATAATAAACAATCGGCTTTTAGCAACGGCTGATGCACAACGGCTGATAGAGCTCCATGCGGTACTGGATTGTGACGTCACAGCGCGCCGCTTACGTCAGAGGCCGTTTCACTCGCCTTGCGGAAAGGCACTATTAAATATTTTTTTAATGGTAGAAAACAAGGCAACATACCACAATGTAATACGTTTCCGTACTATTTCATTGGTGTACTTTTCAAAAAAAATATTTTTGAAAATGATGCATGTTCCCAATTGGTTGATTTCGCTGGCACGGGGGCTGGCTGTATGTGTCGTCTTCATAATCATTTCATCCCTTTCACGACGCGCAGGTCGCCTATGGGAGTCTAATCGAAAGACCTGCATCTGGCGGACACTCCCGGCACTAAAAGCCATACGCCATTTAATTTAACTTATGAACACAGTAGAGAGAATACCTGCCTGTCAGAAGGTGTATGTCAACAGCTAGCTCACGTTTCATATGTAGCGCGAATCGTTACATTTTGTCGAGATGTACTTGTCCGATTATCAAAATAATTACGGTTTGAATTTGTAGGTTTAAAGGTATCTGTAGAAAACAGCGTAATTCCATTAAAAACTAAGTTTGTACCGTTTACCTTAGTAGATATTGGTACCATGAGAAAGTGCATTAAGTCCGACTATAAACGGTAATTTGAATTTTATATTTGTCTTGGATAAACTGAACTAGTACATAGAAATGTGAGTAAATTACAAAGAAATAATCATTGACCTCATTTAGTCCTCATGTGATCCTTAGCTTCCGTCAGGAGGTCAGTGCATTATTTCATCGTAGAACTGCTTTTATTGGCGGCTTATTTACATAGGTCTAGGCACACTAAGAAGCTGTCTCGGGTGGAATATCGGAAGGGGCGGTTTTAAGCTTTTTAACTATTATTTTTTATACCAGATGGCCCTCCAGCCCCGTACTTTCTATGTATCAGCATCCCGGATGCAGTAATGATGAATGGAATGCCGAATCGCTGGTTTACAAAGGAGCGGAACAAATAGCAGTCATTTTACTACATACGCTGTGTAACGCCAAAGATTCAGAAAATAAAGATTGATAAATGGACAGCTATATAGATGGATGATACACTCACGTTCATAAAAACCAGAACACCTGAAAGACTAGAGACAGGAAGTTCATATTCACAGAACGTCCATATCGATTACTCGGCGCGCCACCACCGACTGCTAACATGTGCCTGCGGCTCTCGTTGTCGCCATAAACCGAAGGTAATGGATCAGTGTGACCTGAGCAGACGAGCAGGATGCTTCGCTGACGTACCGAGAACCGTACCGTCAATTGAGTGAGTTTGAAAGAGGGCGCATGATTGGCATGAGAGAACGTGATGCATGCATCCGGAAAATTGCTGCTCGTGTGGGACGAAGTGTGTCGGCAGTGCAAGGGGTGTGTACAGAATGGTCCACAGAAGGCCGTAGAATACGACAAGATGAGTCTGGTCGCAAAACCCACACCTCCCCACCGAGAAGATCGACACATCATCCGAATGGCATTGCAGGACAGATCTGCGTCCTCCTCGGCTCTGGCACAACACTCATGGTGGTGGTGGTGATTATTGTTTTAAGAGGAAGTACAACTAGGCAACCATCCTCTATATAACACTAATCAGAAGGAAAAATGGAAGGGATTCCGACACTTCGAAAAATGAAGATATCGGCCAAAGGAAGGCAAGGGCCACGAAGGGCGTGAAAATGAAAGACTCCCTAGCCCTCGCAAACCTAATAGCGTCAGGGTCGGAAAAGAACAAGAGTTGACCAAGAAAGGTCGGATAGGATAGATGAAAGTGAGGAGCCTGGCACAAGTAAGTGGAAGCAATGCCAGGACTCAGCTAGGGGCCCCGTGGTCGCCAACCCACACTCCAAAGTCCAGAGCCCCTGAGGCCCCTTTCAGTCGCCTCTTACGACAGGCAGGGGATACCGTGAGTGTTATTCTATCGCCCCCACCCACAGGGGGACAACACTCATGTCCGTTGCCGTTTATTACGGTCTGGGTTACCGGCACATCGTCCACTTCTCCGCCTACCTTTGACTAATGTGCATAAAAATTCTAGACTGCAATGGTGTATGGAACGAAGTCACTGGGGACAGTAGTGGCAGCAGATAGTGTCTGCGGACGAATTCAGGTTCTGTTTGTTTGAAAATGATGGCCGCATTTTGGTTCGCCGCAGATAGTGACATCACAATGACTGCATTCGCACAAGACATACAGCGCCAACTGAAGGCCTTATGGTGTGGAGTGCTATTGGGTACAACCACAAATCACAGTTAGTACGTGTCCAGGGCATTGTGACCAGTTTGACCTACGTGAATGACATCCTGCGACCCGCAGTCATACCCTTTCTGCACGACACCCCAGACGCCATATTTCAGCAGTACAATGCGCGACCACATGTTGCTGCACGAACATGTGCCTTCTTGTTGTCACAGGATGTCAGAATGTTGCCCTGGCCCACCCGATCACCGGACTTGTCGCCAATCGAAAATGTGTAGGATATGGTGAAACGACGGGTGCGGCGCTGTGACACAATGCCAACCACCAAAGAAGAGTGCAGCAAGGATGGCTATACCCCAGAACGTCATTCGCGCCTTATACGCATCGATGCCATCACGCATAGAACAACTTATCAGTGCCCATGGAGGACCCAGTGCCTACTAGGCAGCAGGACACATGCTGAACCTAGGTGACTGAAATGCTAATCGTTTCTGCAGAACATACTAATGAACTTGTCCTCTGAATATGAACTTCCTATATCTAGTCTTTCAAGGTGTCCTGTTTTTTTATGAGTTATTCCAATCCCTAATTCCCCTTCCTATAAACGAATATTTGCCCCAAATTGTCCTCTTGAATTCCAGCTTTATCTTCATATTATGATCTTCCCTACTTTTAAAGACACTACTCAAACTCATTCGTCTACTAAATGTCATTCCATGCCATTTCTCCAATTACAGCTCGTCCCCTTTCTCCCAAGTCATCCCAGCGCAAAACTTTGCAACATTTTTGTAACACTACTCTTTTGTCGGCAATCACCCAGAACAAATCGAGCTAATTTTCTTTAGATTTTTTCCAGTTCTCAGATCAAGTAATACTGGTTGGGGCCTTACCGGAGACTTATACGCCCTCTCCTTTGCATCCTTACTACAACCCCTAAATACCCTCATAACCATGTGTAGAGATCTGTACCCTTTATTTACAATACCGTTTATGTGATTACTCCAACGAAGATATTTCCGTATATTAACACCTAGGTACTTGCAGTGATCCCCAAAATGAACTTTCACCCATCAAGGCAGTAATTAAAACTGAAAGGACTTTTCCTATTTGTGAAACTCACAACCTGACTTTTAACCCCGTTTATCATCATACCATTGCCTACAATATTGTCGATGTCTTTTTGGAGTGGCTCATAATCTTTTAACTTAATTATTACTCTATACATAATAACTTCATCCGCAAAAAGCCTTACCTCTCATTCGAGTTATTTACACATATATCGATATATATAAGAAAAGAAAGGTCTAATAATACTCCTTGTAAGGCCACGGGCACTTTCTTCCAACTCCTAGCCCTTTCTATCCTATCGCCGCCATAAGATCTGTCCATGTCGGTGCGACGTAAAGTCAATTGTAAAATAATTATAAGATACATATTCATTATAGACTTATGCGTTTCAGCCTTCGGTCTACAAGCCTCTTAATGTTACTATTCTAAATGCCGCCACAATTCATTACTGTATTTGTAACTAACTCTGTGAGCTCGTTTAATTCCACACTTCTTATAAATCATTAGAAAATTGATCTAATCATCGTCGTCTTAGTCTCTCTCTACTTCTCTTACCCTTCATGACAGAGTCCATTATTCTTATAGGTAAACTCCTCCATTCTCCTCACATGACCCCACTACTAAAGCAGGTTCATGCGTACAGACACATCAATCGAGTTCATTCCTAACTAAGCCTTTATCTCCTACTTCCGAGTATCCTGCCTTTGTTCCAAGCTGTTTGTACTAGCGATCATTGTCGTTACTTTTATGCCTGTTATTTCTAACTTATGAATAAGAAATCCTGAGTCCACCCTGTTTTCACTGCCGTACAGCAACATTGGTCTCAAAACAGAAGAAAAAAATAATAAAATAAAAGAGCATTGTCAAATGATTTTCAGAGCAAGGGGAAGAAAGAAATATGTGTAATGTTATATGAGGCTTTGAAAATCTCGAGAGAACTTGGATGCAGTCTTGCAGAAGGACGTACAAGGTTGGAAGATAGGAATGTAAACCAGAAGTTCCTTTCCCTTCTTCGATATCCAACGATTAGAGGTCGGCCACCTGATTGTTTTGATCACCTGCTGGTCCCAGCGTTACGTCAACACTGAGATCTGGATCAGCCGAACTAGTGACCGCGGAATTCCTCCGTAATGAGCCCAGAGGAACACGAACTGTGGTCACGTGCACCTCACCTTACGATCACGTGAGCGCACCTCCAGTTCAAGATGACCGTGTACTACACTCGGACAGTGGAGTGAGAGCAATGTATGAACCGCAACATTTGTTGGTAAAAGGAGAACGAAGAGTTTGAAAAAATCTCGTATTAAGTTTCTTCTTTCCTTCTTAATCCGTTTACCCTCCAGAGTTGGTTTTTTCCCCTCTGACTCGGCGAGGAATCCCAACTCTACCGCCTCAAGCGCAGTGTCCTGGAGCGTCAGACATCGGGTCGGGGGATAAAACTGAGACGGAGGACCAGTACCACACGCTGGCGGCCTCAACTGGGGCTTTGTGTGTGAATGGGAAGATTGGAAGGAATAGAAAAGGAAGAGGGAAGGAAGCGGCGTGGCCGTAAGTTAGGTACCATCGCGGCATTTGCCTGGAGAAGAAGTGGGAAACCATGAAGACCACTTCGATAATGGCTGAGGTGAGAATCGAACTCTATACTCAGCTGACCTCCCGAGGCTGAGTGGACCCCGTTCTAGTCCTCGTACTACTTCTCAATTTCCGGGGCAGATTCGGAAATCGAACCCGGGCCTCCAGGGGTGGGAGCTAATCACACTAACCACTATACCACAGAGGCGGACCTCGCATCAAGTACAGAATTAAAATTCTTGAACTGGCCGGAGAACGAACCCAGGTCCTTGGAATAAGAGACAGGTGGTCACCTCTACACCAAAGGAGTGGCTATAATAATAATAATAATAATAATAATAATAATAATAATAATAATAATAATAATAATAATAATAATAATAATAATAATAATGCCAATTGTAAGAGGCTACTAAGAAGGAAACTTACTCTCTCGTCTTGTAAGCCCATACAACCGAGCAAGTAGCCACGCGGCTTGGGACACGTAGTTATCAGCTTGCATTCGAGAGATAGTGGCTTTGAACCCCAGCAGTTGTTAACAAAAAGACGCACACACGAAATGCTCGCAATTGTGCACAGTTTCATTTACACATTATATACACGTCAATAAACTACCATTTTGGACACTTAAGACTGTTACGAAGGAGGAGAAGAAGAGACTGCAACACTCGCATGTCAACCAACTACCAACGCAACAAATTCACATACTCGATTAAGGACTCCACTCAACTCCCAAGACTGCCTCTGTATATACGTTGCCTGGCCAGGCTTCTAGAAGAATATGACACAGCATGTGTCCTCGTAATTTCGAGAGTCTCCAATAATAATATATTTTTCTGTAACTCTCTGGTGCCAAAGGTACGTTGTCCTGGACTATTACCGTGTGTTGCACAGCGTTGCATTGGATTTATACATCATATATACAAGTAATAATAAATTATATACTATTAATTACATGTTCTTTAATTAAATAAACTCATATTAATATACATACAGCAGATGTTTCATGACATAACCTCACAAATAATACGACCACGATTTATATCAAATAAAGTCCGTACATAACTACGTAATTAATAACAATACTAATAGATGTAAACAACTTCATAGCCACACCTCACAAGTCATAATAATCATCATAGAGGTCGATATTTCCATTATGTACCCATGGGTTAGAGAATTGTTTCCAAGTTATACTATTCCCTTACACTTGCATCAAGGTCACGGCCACTTCCTTCCCATTCCTAGCCCTACTATCTCACCAATTTCAATACATGGTACATTTAATTGACGAGTGGTTCGAGACCTTTGAAGGTGAAATAATAATATTATTATTGCGAGCGCTAAGTTGTAGAACGTGAAAGAAGTCGTGCTTCTCTGAAGTTCAAGCTGAGAGATAGGGAAGCAAGTGGCGCTGTGACCTTGATCTTGCGGGGAACTACGCTACCTTAATACATTGTGTGTTGTGAGAAGACATAATTACCGCTCTAGCGATGGGATCTCAGCAGCAACAAACAATGTGGGCAGCCGACCGGCTCAGTGCTCTCGCCAGGGGTGTGTCTGAAGTCTCTCTCATTTTGGAAACATACTTCTAAGCGGTATAATAATGAGGTCAATTGCAGGTTTTTCGAGCTGACGCCCTGCCAATCTGTGAGGATGAGGCCCTACCTAGGATGAAATCCAATGGTGAAGACAGCATACACACCTAGTCTTCGACTCAGAAGAATTAATCAATGAAATTTAAAATCCCCGAACCAGCCGGATATTTAACCCAGAACCCCTGGAACCAACGAGCAGGCTAACCGGTTAGCCATGAAGCCAGACTTAAAGAAAATATTACAGTCTATAACTTCACCCTTCTATATGTTCTCCATTACACAGAAAAACATAGAGTCATAGATATGTTTTGGGGCCCAGAAGACGAGAGAGAGCCACAGATTCTTTGGTTGTTCCGCTCTTAGTAGCCTCTTACGACATGCAGGGGGTACAGATGATGCAACCTTTGACTCCATCCACAGGGGAGATAAAGGGTTCTGATAAACGGAAAGAAAAATGAGCGTACCTACAAAAGAGTTGTGAGAAAATGAAAAAACATTCTCGCCCTCGTAAATATAATACTCATATTATTATTATTATTATTATTATTATTATTATTATTATTATTATTATTATTAGAGCCTCCATGGCTCAGGCGGCAGCGCGCCGGCCTCTCACCGCTGGTTTCCATGGTTCAAATCCCGGTCACTCCATGTAAGATTTGTGCTGGACAAAGGGGTCTCCGGGTACTCCGGTTTTCCCTGTCATATTTCATTCCGGCCATTTCATTTCATCTATTATTCATTAATCATCGCCCCAGAAGAGTGCGACAGGCTTCGGCAGCCGGCACAATTCCTATCCTCGCAGCTAGATGAGGTCTTCACTAATTCCATTCCTGACCCGGTCGAATGACTGGAAACAGGCTATGGATTATTATTATTATTATTATTATTATTATTATTATTATTATTATTATTATTATTCATGTAAAATTCAAAATGTCTCAGTTTTAAGTCCGTATTGGGCAATTTTAAACGCTTCAGACTGTTGAAGACAAATACATGAAAACTGACGTACGTTATCCGCATGTTCCTACGCTTATAACGACTACAGTTATATCAGTCAAACATTTTATTTAGAATGTATCGACTTAAGGATATTATTTGGTACATATAATTTCAAAACCTTTGAAAATACTGGAGGTTTGCGTCCAGCGTGGAATAAAAGATTCGAAATATATCGGGTGATGCTGGGTTTACGAAGAAATGATATGGATAAAAAATGGTGTAATTCTAAGCAACGTTTGTTCAGTAGGATGAATTTTATAGAATTTTGCTACTATCCTGGAACAACTAGGACTTAGACTTGGTACATATAGTCTACTCTATCACCGCAGCTTATTCCTAAGAACCCCCTCAGACCAACGAACTTTTCCTTTGAGTTATAGCGCCTACAGGTTGCAGTCACAGTCTGTTTGAGACAATATATCTTAAGATCAAACGCGCCGGGCTGAGTGGCTCAGACGGTTAAGGCGCTGGCCTTCTAACCGCAACTTGGCAGGTTCGATCCTGGCTCAGTCCGGTGGTATTTGAATGTTCTCAAATACGACAGCCTCGCGTCAGTAGATTTTCTGGCACGTAAAAGAACTCCTGCGGGACTAAATTCCGGCACCTCGGTGTCTCCGAAGACCGTAAAAGTAGTTAGTGGGACGTAAAGCAAATACCATTATTATTATTATTATTATTATTATTAAGATCAAACGCAGAAAATATCTTGCTCTCAACATTCATTGACGACCAGTCATAAAACATATGCTACATAAACAAAATATTTCCTTCTAGAAAGAAGCGTTATTCCCTAAGACTGATGTAGATATACATTTCAATGGCGGATCCTACCGAATTCAAATAATAGAACTACCTAAATTCTATAGTAAAAAATGGCATTCAGTACAATACTCATACTCAAGGAGACAGTGGCGAGGCTACCTTCCACACCTGCTGAAGAACCCAACTGAGCTCAACAGTTGATACTCCGATTGAACAGAAAGTTTTGCGCCAATAACAGGATTCTAAAAGTCTGTACTCCTGATAATTAAGCAAGTGTTTGAAGGAACGTGCAAGGATGGTTAAGTAATAACCAGCAGCCACTCAATGCGTTGTGCTCCGCGGAAAATTTCACCGCCTTAATTACCACTTGTGCCAGGTCAAAATATGGTTATTTCATGAAAATAATCACAACGGAAACAGCTTTCCCAGGAAACGACTATGGGACCATCGCTGGCCGACGAAGACCACCAGAGCGTTTATATTTTCCTCCTAGTAGAATGTACCGGGACCTAACGCCAAAGGCTATGCAACCACAATGCCAGTCGCATGTCACTGGTTGCCGATGTATCAGGCGTCGACCAGCAAATGACTGTGGAACCAACGCTAGTCAATGTAGACCACCACAGCGTTAATATTTCTCATCGTAGGGTGCACAACTTCAAAAAACGGCAACATTTTTTAATAACTGTCCGGCTTCATGGCTAAATGGTTAGCGTGCTGGCCTTTGGTCACAGGGGTACCGGTTTTGATTCCCGGCAGGATCGGGAATTTTAACCATCATTGGCAAATTCGGCTGGCATGGGGGCTGGGTGTATCTGTCGTCTTCATCATCATTTCATCCTCATCACGACGCTCAGGTCGCCTACGGGCGTCAACGCAAAATACCTGCACCTGGCGAGCCGAACATGTTCTCGGACACTCTCGGCACTAAAAGCCGCACGCCAATTTTTGTAATAATTGAATTTTAGTACCCTCCCAAGGCCATTTAAAAAGCTTTTTGTTAAGTCAGCTACTGATGAGTGAATACAGTCATCACTTTATTTTTGCTTTCCTGTAAATTTGGTATTTTGCAAACTAAGGTACGTTTATGTCTCGAAGTGTCTCGGATTGAGTAATACACTGACTGACAGAGCAAATGCAACACCAAGAAGGAGTGGTCAGAACTTTATGCCAATTGCAGGGTAGACTGACGTCACTGAGGTATGCTCATGATGTGAAATGCGCCGCTGTGCTGCGCACGTAGCGAACGATAAATGGGACACGGCGTTGGCCCACTTCGTACCGTGATTTCTCAGCCGACAGTCATTGTAGAACGTGTTGTCGTGTGCCATAGGACACGTGTATAGCTAAGAATGCCAGGCCGCCGTCAACGGAGGCATTTCCAGCAGACAGACGACTTTACGAGGGGTATGGTGATCGGGCTGAGAAGGGCAGGTTGGTCGCTTCGTCAAATCGCAGCCGATACCCATAGGGATGTGTCCACGGTACAGCGCCTGTGGCGAAGATGGTTGGCGCAGGGACATGTGGCACGTGCGAGGGGTCCAGGCGCAGCCCGAGTGACGCCAAGCGGTGGCAGCCCCGCACGCCACGTCAACCGCCATTCTTCAGCATGTGCAAGACACCCTGGCTGTTCCAATATCGACCAGAACAATTTCCCGTCGATTGGTTGAATGAGGCCTGCACTCTCGGCGTCCGCTCAGAAGACTGCCATTGACTCCACAGCATAGACGTGCACGCCTGGCATGGTGCAGGGCTAGAGCGACTTGGATGAGGGAATGGCGGAACGTCGTGTTCTCCGATGAGTCACGCTTCTGTTCTGTCAGTGATAGTCACCGCAGACGAGTGTGGCGTCGGCGTGGAGAAAGGTCAAATCCGGCAGTAACTGTGGAGCGCCCTACCGCTAGACAACGCGGCATCATGGTTTGGGGCGCTATTGCGTATGATTCCACGTCACCTCTAGTGCGTATTCAAGGCACGTTAAATGCCCACCGCTACGTGCAGCATGTGCTGCGGCCGGTGGCACTCCCGTACCTTCAGGGGCTACCCAATGCTATGTTTCAGCAGGATAATGCCCGCCCACACACTGCTCGCATCTCCCAACAGGCTCTACGAGGTGTACAGATGCTTCCGTGGCCAGCGTACTCTCCGGATCTCTCACCAATCGAACACGTGTGGGATCTCATTGGACGCCGTTTGCAAACTCTGCCCCAGCCTCGTACGGACGACCAACTGTGGCAAATGGTTGACAGAGAATGGAGAACCATCCCTCAGGACACCATCCGCACTCTTATTGACTCTGTACCTCGACGTGTTTCTGCGTGCATCGCCGCTCGCGGTGGTCCTACATCCTACTGAGTCGATGCCGTGCGCATTGTGTAACCTGCATATCGGTTTGAAATAAACATCAATTATTCGTCCGTGCCGTCTCTGTTTTTTCCCCAACTTTTATCCCTTTCGAACCACTCCTTCTTGGTGTTGCATTTGCTCTGTCAGTCAGTGTATAATTTTGAAGGAAGGTACATGGTGATATTTTCTATTTACTCTACCGAATATAATTTATTTATTCCAAACTTTTTCATTACATTGCAAAGTAATGAGTGAAAATCTCGGAATATAATATAAAAATCGTAAAATTGAGTACGATTTCACAAAATATTTTCTGAAAAAATATGTAGACCTTCCTATAACTGCTTCCGTGATTTGAAATTCTTGAAAAGTGTATTTTAACATTATTTTGTATCTAAAATTAATTGAATTGCAATTTGCTTTACACAAGCTAGGTCTTATGGCAACGATGGGATAGGCCGGGCTTAGGAGTCGGAATAATGCGGCCGTGCCCTTAATTTAGGTACAGCCACAGCACTGCCCTGCTGTGAATATGAGAAGGCACGGAAAACCATCTTCAGTACTTCCGACAGTGGGCTCGAACCCACTATCTCCCGAATGCTAGCTCATAGCTGCTTGTGCCTAACCGCGCGGTCCACTCGTTCGCTTTTTTAATTGTTAAGATGACGTCAACAATGAACACTGTAGGAAACAGCTGTTGTGATCTGGTAATAAATTGTCAGGGTGACGTCAACAATGAACATAGCAAACAGCTGTGGTGATCTGGTTATAAATTGTAAGGATGACGTCAACAATGAACACTGTAGCAAACAGCTGTTGTGATCTGGTAATAAATTGTAAGGGTGACGTCAACAATGAACATAGCAAACAGCTGTGGTGATCTGGTAATAAATTATAACGGTGACGTCAACAATGAACATAGCAAACAGCTATGGTGATCTGGTAATAAATTGTAAGGGTGACGTCAACAATGAACATAGCAAACAGCTATGGTGATCTGGTAATAAATTGTAAGAGTGACGTCAACAATGAACATAGCAAACAGCTGTGGTGATCTGGTAATAAATTGTAAGGGTGACGTCAACAATGAACATAGCAAACAGCTGTGGTGATCTGGTTATAAATTGTAAGGATGACGTCAACAATGAACATAGCAAACAGCTGCGGTGATCTGGTAATAAATTGTAAGGGTGACGTCAACAATGAACATAGCAAACAGCTGTGGTGATCTGGTTATAAATTGTAAGGATGACGTCAACAATGAACACTGTAGGAAACACCTGTGGTGATCTGGTAATAAATTGTAAGGGTGACGTCAACAATGAACATAGCAAACAGCTGTGGTGATCTGGTAATAAATTATAACGGTGACGTCAACAATGAACATAGCAAACAGCTATGGTGATCTGGTAATAAATTGTAAGGGTGACGTCAACAATGAACATAGCAAACAGCTATGGTGATCTGGTAATAAATTGTAAGAGTGACGTCAACAATGAACATAGCAAACAGCTGTGGTGATCTGGTAATAAATTGTAAGAGTGACGTCAACAATGAACACTGTAGGAAACAGCTGTGGTGATCTGGTAATAAATTGTAAGGGTGACGTCAACAATGAACATAGCAAACAGCTGTGGTGATCTGGTTATAAATTGTAAGGATGACGTCAACAATGAACACTGTAGGAAACAGCTGTGGTGATCTGGTAATAAATTGTAAGAGTGACGTCAACAATGAACACTGTAGGAAACAGCTGTGGTGATCTGGTAATAAATTGTAAGGGTGACGTCAACAATGAACATAGCAAACAGCTGTGGTGATCTGGTAATAAATTATAACGGTGACGTCAACAATGAACATAGCAAACAGCTGTGGTGATCTGGTAATAAATTGTAAGAGTGACGTCAACAATGAACACTGTAGGAAACAGCTGTGGTGATCTGGTAATAAATTGTAAGAGTGACGTCAACAATGAACATAGCAAACAGCTGTGGTGATCTGGTAATAAATTGTAAGAGTGACGTCAACAATGAACATAGCAAACAGCTGTGGTGATCTGGTAATAAATTGTAAGAGTGACGTCAACAATGAACACTGTAGGAAACAGCTGTGGTGATCTGGTAATAAATTGTAAGAGTGACGTCAACAATGAACACTGTAGGAAACAGCTGTGGTGATCTGGTAATAAATTGTAAGAGTGACGTCAACAATGAACATAGCAAACAGCTGTGGTGATCTGGTAATAAATTGTAAGAGTGACGTCAACAATGAACACTGTAGGAAACAGCTGTGGTGATCTGGTAATAAATTGTAAGAGTGACGTCAACAATGAACACTGTAGGAAACAGCTGTGGTGATCTGGTAATAAATTGTAAGAATGACGTCAACAATGAACACTGTAGCTAACAGCTGTGGTGATCTCCTAATAAATTGTAAGAGTGACGTCAACAATGAACATAGCAAACAGCTGTGGTGATCTGGTAATAAATTGTAAGAATGACGTCAACAATGAACACTGTAGCAAACAGCTGTGGTGATCTGGTAATAAATTGTAAGAGTGACGTCAACAATGAACACTGTAGGAAACAGCTGTGGTGATCTGGTAATAAATTGTAAGGGTGACGTCAACAATGAACACTGTAGGAAACAGCTGCGGTGATCTGTTAATAAATTGTAAGAGTGACGTCAACAATGAACACTGTAGGAAACAGCTGTGGTGATCTGGTAATAAATTATAACGGTGACGTCAACAATGAACATAGCAAACAGCTATGGTGATCTGTTAATAAATTGTAAGGGTGACGTCAACAATGAACACTGTAGGAAACAGCTGTGGTGATCTGGTAATAAATTATAACGGTGACGTCAACAATGAACATAGCAAACAGCTATGGTGATCTGTTAATAAATTGTAAGGGTGACGTCAACAATGAACACTGTAGGAAACAGCTGCGGTGATCTGTTAATAAATTGTAAGAGTGACGTCAACAATGAACACTGTAGGAAACAGCTGTGGTGATCTGGTAATAAATTATAACGGTGACGTCAACAATGAACATAGCAAACAGCTATGGTGATCTGTTAATAAATTGTAAGGGTGACGTCAACAATGAACATAGCAAACAGCTATGGTGATCTGTTAATAAATTGTAAGGGTGACGTCAACAATGAACACTGTAGGAAACAGCTGTGGTGATCTGGTAATAAATTATAACGGTGACGTCAACAATGAACATAGCAAACAGCTATGGTGATCTGGTAATAAATTGTAAGGGTGACGTCAACAATGAACATAGCAAACAGCTGTGGTGATCTGGTAATAAATTGTAAGGGTGACGTCAACAATGAACATAGCAAACAGCTGTGGTGATCTGGTAATAAATTATAACGGTGACGTCAACAATGAACACTGTAGGAAACAGCTGTGGTGATCTGCTAATAAATTGTAAGAGTGACGTCAACAATGAACACTGTAGGAAACAGCTGTGGTGATCTGTTAATAAATTGTAAGGGTGACGTCAACAATGAACACTGTAGGAAACAGCTGCGGTGATCTGCTAATAAATTGTAAGGGTGACGTCAACAATGAACACTGTAGGAAACAGCTGCGGTGATCTGTTAATAAATTGTAAGAGTGACGTCAACAATGAACACTGTAGGAAACAGCTGTGGTGATCTGTTAATAAATTGTAAGAGTGACGTCAACAATGAACACTGTAGGAAACAGCTATGGTGATCTGGTAATAAATTGTAAGAGTGACGTCAACAATGAACATAGCAAACAGCTATGGTGATCTGGTAATAAATTGTAAGGGTGACGTCAACAATGAACACTGTAGGAAACAGCTGTGGTGATCTGTTAATAAATTGTAAGGGTGACGTCAACAATTAACACTGTAGGAAACAGCTGTGGTGATCTGTTAATAAATTGTAAGAGTGACGTCAACAATGAACATAGCAAACAGCTATGGTGATCTGGTAATAAATTGTAAGGGTGACGTCAACAATGAACACTGTAGGAAACAGCTGTGGTGATCTGTTAATAAATTGTAAGGGTGACGTCAACAATGAACATAGCAAACAGCTGTGGTGATCTGGTTATAAATTGTAAGAGTGACGTCAACAATTAACACTGTAGGAAACATCTGTGGTGATCTGCTAATAAATTGTCAGGGTGACGTCAACAATGAACACTGTAGAAACCAGATGTGATGTCTCATTTTTACATTCCTGGGGTTAATGTAGTAATCCATGACGTCAGTGCCGTTTCTCGCCGAATCAGGAAGTAATACGCTCACACCTGTAAGCAGGAAGTTGACCCTCCCGCGTGTAGCCCTGGGCAACGTCGCTATGCACACGGAAACTTTCAGCGGCGCGAATCATTAATAACAACCAGCCTGAGCTGTTAGCAATACCTTCAGGGGTCATCCATCAGTATTTGTACCATGATAATCATTACCAGCACAACGTTAGTATTGGTACGCAGGCCATCTGCATGGAACCAATTGATAGGGTATTGTTATTATTTTGGTGACGTTTATAAATGCTATTCACTGTATTACGAATGAAAATGATTGAATGGTAATTTGAACAACGCCCATTTAACCATTTTGAGTAAATATTTTCCTCCATGTTTTGGGTAACATTTTTGGCGAATTAAAATTCAAATTTGAAGATCTTCTTCCATCTTATAGTTTATTTCTTAGCATTGATTCAGGTTATATTTATGACAGTTTTTCAGTTCCATATTCTAATATAAATCTTCGTACTCGTATATTTTATCCGCCGCACCGCAAAGCATAGAATCATGGATATGCTTTTGGGTTTGGAAAGCGAGAGTGCGAGTACAGATTCTTTGGTTGTTCTCGGCCTCTTACGGCATGCAGGGGGTACACAGATCGTTCAATTTCACCCACACGGGAGATAAAGAGTTCCGATACATCGAAAAAAACTAGTGTATGAATTGCGAGAAAATGAAAGATATTCTAGGCTCGCAATTATTATTATTATTATTATTATTCCCTGTGGTGTAGAGGTAATTTGCCTGTCTCTTGTTCAAAGGCCCTGGGTTCGTTTTCTTGCCAGTTCAGCGATTTTTTTTTTGCTAGGGGCTTTACGTCGCACCGACACAGATAGGTCTTATGGCGACGATGGGATGGGAAAGGCCTAGGAGTTGGAAGGAAGCGGCCGTGGCCTTAATTAAGGTAAAGCCCCAGCATTTGCCTGGTGTGAAAATGGGAAACCACGGAAAACCATTTTCAGGGCTGCCGATAGTGGGATTCGAACCTACTATCTCCCGGATGCAAGCTCACAGCCGCGCGCCTCTACGCGCACGGCCAACTCGCCCGGTGTTCAGCGATTTTAATTCTGGACTGAGTAGAACTTGGTTCACTTGATACGAGATGTTCTCAAGCTCTTAGTTACATGAAGAAAGTGCACAGTGAGAAGATGACGCTACTGACCGAGTGAACATAGACGTACAGTGGTTGTCATGGTTACTATGATATCAGTAAATCGATGCCTTTAACTCCAGATAGAAAAAAAACATGTCCATGTTAATAGGTTTATTATAATTAAATAGAATAAATTAATCAGTAACAACATTTCTATCTGACAACTAATATCTTCTTCGTCACACCTAAGGAACTGACTGTCATCATGGATTTGATTTGATTTGATTTGATTTGTTTATTTATCATCAACAGAGTTATTGATTCTCCAATTACAGATGATATAATACATTCAAATAATAACAATATTAACAGAACTTACTACTACCACTAATTATAAATAAGCAATATATAATATATACATATTTACAAAACACATTACGAAGGATAAAAGACATGTTTTGAAATGACCGAAGGAAGGAAGTATAACTTTCAGTTACTAAATGGGCAGAACAAGATACAAGCAACACTCTGTCTATGAAGTGTCCATAAGATGTCTGCGAATTTCACTAGCTGACGAGTGAAATATATCCACTATCCCGCTAATTTCGTTCAGGGATCTTAGGGCCTGCATAAACCAAGAGTTCCTGTGTGATTCCGTTCTGCACCTGGGTAAGTGAAAGGTGACAGCCTGTCGGGTATTGCGGGAAGGAACATGAATTGGTAGCAACTGGAGTAAATTGGGACAGTCAAGGAAATTACCGATACATTATATGAATGTTGTTGTCGTCGTCGTCGTCACAGTCGTCAGTCCATAGACTGGTTTGATGCAGCCCTCCACGCCACCCTATCCTGTGCTAACCTTTTCATTTCTACATTACTACGACATCCTACATCTGCTCTAATCTGCTTGCATTATTCATACCTTGGTATAACCCTTCCATTCTTACCGCCTACACTTCCCTCAAAAATCAACTGAACAACTCCTGGGTGTCTTAAGACGTGTCCTATCGTTCTATCTCTTCTTCTCGTCGAATTTAGTCAAATCGATCTCCTCTCACGAATTAGATTCAGTATCCCTTCATTCGTGATTCGATCTATCCATCTCACTTTCAGCATTCTTCTGTAACACCACATTTCAAATGCTTCTATTCTCTTTCTTTCTGAGTTAGTCACCATGATTCACTTCCATACAATGCCACGCTCCAGACATCTTTCTAATTCCCATATCAGTGTTCCAAATGAACATTTTCTTTCTTGAGAGAGGCCTTCCTTGTTTGTGCTAGTCTGCATTTTATGTCCTGCTTACTTCTGTTGTCATTACCCAAGTAACAATATCCATCTACGTACTCAAAGACTTCATTTTCTAATTTAATGGCTTTTTTTTTTTTTTTTTTTTGCTGTTTGCTGTTTGTTTTACGTCGCACCGACACAGATATGTCTTACGGCGACGATGGGATAGGAAAGGCCTAGGAATTGGAAGGAAGCGGCCGTGGCCTTAATTAAGGTACAGCCCCGGCATTTGCCTGGTGTGAAAATGGGAAACCACGGAAAACCATCTTCAGGGCTGCCTACAGTAGGACTCGAACCCACGATCTCCCGATTACTGGATACTGGCCGCACTTAAGCGACTGCAGCTATCGAGCTCGGTCTAATTTAATGTTAGCCTACCTGTATCTCCAGATCCTGTGCAGACTCCGATAAAATAACAATATAATCGGCAAATCTAAGGGTATTGATTTTCTTTTCTTGGATTGTGATTTCCTTTACCGCCCCTGTTCTGCATAAATTTTGAAAAGGAGGGAAGGACGACAAAATGAGCCTTGCCTCACTCCTTTTTGCTTTGCTGCTTCTGGCCATGCCAAAACCTTAAGTGTCCTTCCATGGTTCCCTCTGTTTGTTACTAAATCATCTTCTCATTGTCAATACCGACACTCTTACTTATATAAACATCAATCAATCAATGAATCAATGAATCGCAACTAAACTTCATTTAGGGCAGTCGCCCAGGTGTCAAATTCTCGATCAGTTGTTTACATAGTCTTTTCGTAAATTATTTCAAAGAAGCTGAAAATGTATAGAAAATCCCCTCGTAAATTATTCCAATCTGTTGCTACAGACGAATCAACATATCGGACGTAAATAACAAAGTTCATTTCCATAGGCGCAGAAATACAGTTTGATACATGTCAGATGGAGGACCAGACTGCCCTGCAGGAGCAGGCACAATACATCACTCAGTAGCTGATTTAAATATGTATTCCGCGTGAATGAACACCATATATCTACACATATGTACAAAGAAAAATGTAGACTGCTGCCGCGGTCGGATAAAGATAATAAAAGACGCGACAGCACGTTGCCGTCTGTGAAAATGACAATCAAAATGCGGCAGGTGAATTGCCAATACAAGAGCCGCAACACAATCACTAATTCATCTTTCTATACACGGATATTTGCCGCAATCTGTTCTCTTGTATCCCAACTTGTTCTTCATATTATGAGCATACTACATCGTGAGATTTGGCCAAAAGCTTGTCATGGCCTCCTCAACAGAAAGATGAAGAGAGCACCCCGACTGTGACGTCAGCGGCACACTGCCAGGGTGTGGTGGGTTTCGAGCGAAGGCCACCGCCCCAAGGCTGTCGGCCAAGGTATGCGGATGTCTACTCCACACACAATTCCCCACAGGACATTGATAGCCACCAGATTACTTGCGGCGAGCACGTATCTACCCTTGTATCCCTTTGGTCTGTAAACTAAGGTGACCAGAATAGTAAATTTCACTGCTTGTATAAAACATTGTAAGCTTATGGAAACAAAGAACTGTGGTTTCAAAGTACTTTTAGACCTACGTGTTTGCAAATTTAAAGATAAAAAAACATGGCGCAACAGACCAGGAGCACCGCAGATTACGAGGTGCCGTGTGGACAGCGCTACGAATGCTCTCAGCCGTTATTCTTGGCTTTCTAGACCGGGGCCGCTATCTCACCGTCAGATAGCTCCTCAACTGTAATCACGTAGGCAGAGTGGACCTTAAACCAGCCCTCAGAACCCTATAAAAATCCCTGAACTGACCGCGAATCGAATCCGAGTCCTTCTACACCGTGGGTGGGACATGTTTGCATATTAACTCACCATTGATCGTACTCCTGAGATGATTGTTTTCTTAAGTAGAGCGAGATCGCTTTTGTCTTTCATTCAGTAGTTCATTCGTGATCTTGATTTTATGTACTGCTGTGGGTGGGGGCGGTAGAATAACAGCCCTGTCTGTTGCAAGAGGCGACTAAAAGAGACCCCAGAAGCTCGGAACTTGGAAGCGTGGGTTGGCGACCACGGGGCTCTTGGCCGGGTCCTGGCATTCTTCCACTTACTTATGTCAGGCTCCTTACTTTCATCTATCCTATCTGACCTCCCTTGGTCAACTCCTGTACTTTTCCGACCCGACAGTATTACACGTGTGAAGGCCTAGGGAGTCTCATTTTCACGCCCTTCATGACCCTTGTCTTTCTTTGGCCGATACCTTCATTTTCAGAGTGTCGAATCCCTCCCATTTTTTTCTCTCTGATTAGTATTAGAGGATGGTTGCCCAACTGTACTTCCTGTTACAAGGGGGCATTCTCTACTCGTCACCACCGATTTCGCTCAAATTTATAGAACATGCAGGGCTTGGCTAGAAATGAAAGTATCCAAAGTGGGAACTCCAGATGGCCAAGCGTATAGAAAATAAAAATAAAAATGTTGACGTGGCTCTCGCACCGTTTAAGCAACTTACGTTGGTGCGCACGCCGAACAGTGTTTGGCCTAGCGGTAAGAGCTCGGACTGGTAATTCGATGGTCGTGGGTTCGACTCCGCGTGTGGAGACTGCTTTTTCTGTCAACTTTTATATTATTAATTTTCCAATTTTAAGCAAAGAGGCGAATAATTCATTTTATTTATTTATTTATTTATTTATTTATTTATTTATTTATTTATTTATTTATTTATTTATTTATTTATTTATTTATTTATTTATTTATTTATTTATTTATTTGCTAGTTGCTTTACGTCGCACCGACACAGATAGGTCTTATGGCGACGATGGGAGAGGAAATGGCTAGGAGTGGGAAGGAAGCGGCCGTGGCCTTAATTAAGGTACAGCCCCAGCATTTGCCTGGTGTGAAAATGGGAAACCACGGAAAACCATTTTTAGGGCTGCCGACAGTGGGGTTCAAACCTACTATCTCCCGAATACTGGATACTGGCCGCACTTTATTTATTTATTTATATGCAAAAGGTATTGAAAAGATTAAAAAATGGGATTTCATTGTCAGACTTTTTTCTACCCGCGCCAAGAATCTATTGTTTGTGTACAGCCGCCAGTAGCAACCTTCACTTGTCAGGTGGAAACGAATCCTACAGCGAAACGACTATTCACGTTTATGGCACTTTCCCCAAGGAGGGGGGAGAGCCAATAAAGGAGAAAAAAAAAGAAGAATTTCTGTTTGAACACGTCGGGAAAGTTCGCAACTCCAAATTTTCTACAATTGTGCGCTCATTAAAAAAAATGACGTGCTATATGCCCGTTGCATATAAATAAATACAATAAATTAAAATAAATGAATAATATAAAAATTGAGAAAAATTCTCCGCACGGGGAGTCGAACCCACGTCCACTGCATTACTAGTCCAAGCTCTTACCGCTTCGCCAATTACTGCTCGGCGTGCGCTCCAACGTAAGTGGCTTATACGGTGCGAGAGCCGCGTGAACATTTTTATTTTTATTTTTATTTTCTATACGCTTGGCCATCTGGAGTTCCCACTTCGGGTACTTTCATTTCTAGCCAAGCCCTGAATGTTCTATAGATTTGAGCGAAATCGGTGGTGACGAGTAGAGAATGCCCCCTTGTTAGAGCAACAATCACCACAATCACTATCTCAGAACTTATGGCACCATAGTCACATGCTTATGTCCGCCTCTGTGGTGTACTGGTTAGCGTGATTAGCTGCCACCTCCGGAGGCCCGGGTTCGATTCCCAGCTCTGCCACGAACTTTGAAAAGTGGTACGAGGGCTGGAACGGAGTCCACTCGGCCTCGGGAGGTCAACTGAGTAAAGAGGGTTCGATTCCCACCTCAACCATCCTCGAAGTATTTTTCCGTGTTTTACCACTTCTCAAACTAGGTACCATCCCGGCATTTAACTTAAGGCCACGGCCACTTCATTCTCCCCAGTTTCATCCCCTGACCCAATGTCTCACGCTCCTGGACACTGCCCTTGAGGCGGTAGAGGTAGGATACCTCGACGAGTCCGAGGGAAAAACAGATTCAGTACTCTCCGCACAAATGTTCATTAGCCGGGCGGGGAAAAAAATGAATAAGATAAAATTTCAATGTATTCCCTTCGGGGTATTAACAACATCAACAATGGCCTCAGCTACCCCCCCCTGTGGGTAGGGGCGGTAGAATAGCACCCACGGTATCCCCTGCCTGTCGTAAGAGGCGACTAAAAGGGGCCCAGGGGCTCTGAACTTTGAAGCGTGGGTTGGCGACCACGGGGCCCTCAGCTGAGTCCTGACATTGCTCCTACTTATTTGTGCCAGGCTCCTCACTTTCATCTATCCTATCCGACCTCCCTCGGTCAACTCTTGTTCTTTTCCGACCCCGACGCTATTAGGTTGCGAGGGCTAGGGAGTCTTTCATTTTCACGCCCTTCGTGGCCCTTGTCTTCCTTTGGCCGATACCTTCATTTTTCGAAGTGTCGGATCCCTTCCATTTTTTCTCTCTGATTAGTGTTATATAGAGGATGGTTGCCTAGTTGTACTTCCTCTTAAAACAATAATCACCACCACCACCTCAGCTACCGTGTGCAAACATTTTAATTTGAAGCCATCTGGCTGCTTGCTCGTCAATTTCGACGTTCCTTTCTTACTCTAGGCCTGCCAGATGGAAGAGTAAGCGGAATCTCTCTTGGGCGTCAAAGTCTGAGTTTTAGTGAATTTTGTCGGGTGAACACCAACACCAATGCTGACATCGTACGACATGGACAGTCGCTCTACAAAAATCCAACTACCTCTCTTGGGTTCGAGTCCGCTATCTGTGCCACTGATCCACAGAGTGCATTAACAGCAATATCAGACAGGTAAATAATGTTAGTGTTATTATCACGAATAAAAAGTTCTAGTGTTCTACTGCTCATTCATAATGAAACACCAGGGCTTACCATACGGGTTTGTGACGTCATGAGGAATCGAGTGCTCTCGTGCGATTCCACGCTTGCGGACGACACTACGTTATAGTTAAGCTAAATCATTTAAACTCCGATGTAATTGATGCAATTATGGTAACAATAATGAAGATTTATCATTTAAATAAACAGATTTACAGTATTTACATTTTAATTTGGAACACGCAATGATTCAAATATGTATTAATATTACGTAACTAGCATATGGGCCGCCTCTGTGGTGTAGTGGTTAGCGTGATTAGCTGCCACCCCCGGAGGTCCGGGTTCGATTCCCGGCTCTGCCACGAAATTTGAAAAGTGGTACGAGGGCTGGAACGGGGTCCACTCAGCATCGGGAGGTCAACTGAGTAGAGGTGGGTTCGATTCCCACCTCAGCCATCCTGGAAGTGGTTTTCCGTGGTTTCCCACTTCTCCTCCAGGCGAATGCCGGGATGGTACCTATCTTAGGGCCACGGCCGCTTCCTTCCCTCTTCCTTGCCTATCCCTTCCAATCTTCTCATCCCTCCACAAGGCCCCTGTTCAGCATAGCAGGTGAGGCCGCCTGGGCCCAGTTGTATCCCCCGATCAAGAGTCTGAAGCTCCAGGACACTGCCCTTGAGGCGGTAGAGGTGGGATCCCTCGCTAAGTCCGAGGGAAAAACCGAACCTGGAGGGTAAACAGATGATGATGATGATGATGATGAATTAGCATGTGTCTGGGTTTTGTTAGCCGGGCGGTCTGTAAAAACGGCAGAGTGGTGCGCCCAGTAAAATGGCCCTAGGGCGGACGCTGATGTTAAGAAAAAGAAAAGAAATTAAGAAAGAAAATTGCATGCTTATACTGGTGATTTATACAGCATATAGTCTAGTCATAGTACCGGTAGTTCATTTCTTGTGACGTACTGCGAATAAACGTCATTGCATGAGTGAAAGCGATAGTGCAAGTCGGTTTTCGGAAAGGAAATCAGCCGAAAACTTTTAATGTAGCTAAACTCACGTCAGTTCCACTTTAAAATCGTAGTACTTAAATGACGGACAATTTGGAAAATAGCAATAAGGTGTGGTCTAGCGTAGGTGACTCCCTATAGGCGACCTGCGTGCCTGTGAGGACTGGACCCTACATAAGATGAATTCTAATGACGAAGACGGCACACGAGCTGCAGGAATTAACTATGTAAGTTAAAATCCACCACTAGACCAGGAATCGAATCTGGGACCCCCTGGACCAAATACAGGCGCGCTAATCATTCATCCATTACATTTTAAAAAAGCTACTGAAAAATGAAATACAGTTCAATGTTTTCAAGGAAAGTAAAAGGTCAGGCAGGCACAAAGTTTGTGTATCGTGCTGTATATTGAAGTTTAGTCTGTAGTGTAAGAGTTAAGAGAGCCCGGAACATACCGCTTAGTCGAGCAGCTCGTCTTTTCCTAGCCCAAAGATTCTAACATTTCCGTAACAAGATGAAGCTAGCGTGGTTAGGTAAGTAATATGTATGTGAAGTTGAGCTCTAAAAATATGTGGTATGGATATTAATGTACGGGAAGAGAGGGTGTGGTTAACATCCTGTAAATTCGGTGAATACCATCACATTATGCCGAGCGACTTGTTTGCGTCAAGTAGTTGTGAGCTTGCATTCGAGAGATAGTTGGTTCGAACTTCTATGTCGGCAGCCGTGAAGATGGCTTTCCGTCGTTTCATTCCTTAATTAAGGCCACGGCCACTTTCTTCTCAATCCTAGCGCTTTTCCATTCTTCCGTCGCCAAAGCCCGGTGCTGGACTCTCCTCCTGTGAAAGACCAGCTACCTTTCACGGTTCCACCATATTCCTAGCCTTAGGCACAAGAGTCGAAGCAGTCGAAACTATTCAGGTTCACGAGACCTTCACCAAATATTTCATCCATAAAACACTTAAGTTAATTTGCTCTTACGAAACTGAAATACGAATGTAAGTTGTAAAACAATACACTGAAATCTACCTGCCGTTAAAAAGAAACCAGACTGTTTCCCAACGTAACTCAAACTATTAGATCCGACAGCTACACTTTGCTGTCACAGGCTGAAGTGGACGAAAACATACAGGGCAGACTAGGAAAAAAAGTTTGCGAGAGTGAGGGATGCACCCGAAAAGCCATGGAACATCTCGGTGGGGGACCGAGAAAGGAGAAACAAAATGTCCATAGCAGACGCCCCTTCAACAACTTGTAGTACTTCACTGTGAGGCATTTAAAAAAAATACTTTTTCCTTGTCTTTCATCCCTTCGTATTCTAATTCATTCTCATTTTTATTTTCATTCTCTTTCGCTAGTGCTACTATTTCTAAAAGTTCAGACTTTTCATCCTGCCCAACATCACCGCCAGTAACATATTCGCAGCCTGGGAATTTTCTTCAGTAACTTCACAATTTTCTATCTCTTCCCTGCTTTCTTGAAACTCATCTCCTGAATGGCCCAGCAACTTTCTCTAGGAATGAACGAGGCTTATGTGCTAGATTTCATTCCAAGATTGAGATATCCACCCCACTTCGTCCAACGTGTCTATTTTCTTGAATGTATCGATCATGTCACACTCTTCCCCCCCCCCCTCCCACACGGCTAAGACAGGAGAAGAAAGAAGCTTACGTATGTAGGCCTATCTCTTTTTTTCTAATGCTTCCAAGATATCTCGACCAGCAAAAATAATTTAGCGATTAAAATAAGACAATTAGTGCTCGTCAAGTTATCGAGTTATACGGAATTCTACTGTATTACCTCAACAGCAATAAATTGTATTCAGACATTTACGGTCATTGTTCACGAAAATGCGCACAATGTGAAAAATACAAAAACTACTTTACTCTAGTCCTAGTTTTGTTACTGATATTTGTCTTTCTGCAGATATTTGCATGATGTCCTTCACACTGTTCATTGCACAATTCACACACACACACACACACACAAATTTTCATTCGGGTGATGAAATCTCTTATTTTCGGCAGAAGTTGTGATGAAAACCATGTGTTGCATATCGCGTTATTACGTGACGAAGCTCGTAATTTGCTTGCTTCCAATCATCGGTCATTTTGGCGTCTGTTTAGTAAAAGTCTTTTCAGATATAGCTGCGTTTTTCTATGAGAATTTGGAAAGTGTTCTCGTAGGTCTTATAAGAATGCAGATACACCTGCCAAACTCTGTCTTCTTTATGATGATGATGATGATGATGATTATTATTATTATTATTGTTTAAAGGGGCCTAACATCTAAGGTCATCGGCCCCTTTATGTCTTCTATGAAGGAAGTTTATTTTAGTAAGACACAAGTCAGTCTTGATAGTGCTGTTTTCTCGATACCCAGGATTCGGGCTTTAACTTTAATTTTAAGTTTATCCGAGATTATATGGATCCCATAAGTTGCTATTTGTGCCATCGCTGTTTTAAATAGTATCATAGTTGTTTTTGTCGAAAGTTAATTTGGTTGTTGAATGTTGTAAATTGCTTTTATTGCTGATGTTCTTTCTTTGATAATATGCTTCTTAAAAGATGCCAAGCCGGGCTGAGTGGCTCAGACGGTTAAGGCGCTGGCTTTCTCACCTCAACTTGGCAGGTTCGATCCTGGCTCAGTCCGGTGGTATTTGAAGGTGCTCAAATACGACAGCCCCGTGTCGGTAGATTTACTGGCACGTAAAAGAACTCCTGCGGGACTAAATTCCGGCACCTCGGCGTCTCCGAAGACCTTAAAAAGTAGTTAGTGGGACGTAAAGCAAATAACATTGTTATTATTATTATTATTATTATTAAAACATGCCAATGTTGTTTGAAGAGTAACTCCGAGATATTTGAATTACGGCTATAAAAGTTGTTATTTACTATCAGTACTTCAGTTTCGGAAATAATCTGGTATGGCATTAAACAACCTAATATCAATTGGAGTGGGGGAATCTCCCACCACGAGTTCACCCAGCCGTAGCACATGGCTAGAAATTGCTTGAAACCACAGCCAGAGCAGGCTATGCATTGCTATTGTGCGCTTGTGGCGCCGAGCAAAGCCCCCATCAAGTAGAGAGGACTTTCACCTGACAGATCACGTGATCGCGCCGAGCGATTCATCCCCTGCGGCTAGGGCACTGCTCCGGAAGGTCGCCTGTACGTGGAGAGACCCGCTCACTCAACGTAGCGAAATATAAATAGCAGACTTAGGAAGATGAAAGTAGATGCAACTCTTGGTTAAAAGAAAATAACCATTCCTCTTGCCATTATCATCAGCTACAAGGCGCCATTTTAACATAAATATGTCGTATGGCTGGCGGAATCCTAAATTTGTGGAACGTGACGCAAGTGTAACCATAGCAACTGTTCATGGTTGGATGGATGGCCATGACCGGGAGACATATTCATGATCATTTGCTTTTAACAAAGGCAAAAGTGTTTTTTATTTTTCTTAAACAATGTTCAAATTACAAAAGGATTACCAGGACCGTGCTTATCAGAATGCCCTTCAGTATCCACAATCTGTTGCTACTGAACACCTCACTGGAAGTCACTGGAATTAAAACCAGGGACATTTGGTTTATTTTAAGTTTTGGGCACAAGGTTTAAGACCGTATTCCATGTCTCACGACAAGTGATTGTTTCGAATATTGTATCCTGCACTACTAGATTAGAACAGCAACCGTCACTTTATAACGCTACCAGCTACCTAAAGAACTGAGCCTCACAAAAGCTTTCTTTCACAAATAATAATAATAATAATAATAATAATAATAATAATAATAATAATAATAATAATAATAATAATAATAATAATGGACATGGGAAAATAACACAAAGGGAATAACTATTGGTCCACTCCTCAAAAATAAATTAGCATTGTTTGGCCTTCGCAGATAACCTAGCTATTCTTCCTAGCAACAAACAAGAAGCAGTTCAGGCCCTTGAAAAACTTATGAAATTGCAGCTGAGACTGGGCTCGAAATATCGTATGAAAAACTCAGTACATAGAAGGATCCGCTCGTTATCTAGGTAGGAAACCTCTAAAGACTGAATTCGGCAAAACTAATCAAGTTAATAAGTCCAAGTACCTAGGAAAAGTGATTTAGCCATCAGGCTTGAATCGCGAAGCAAATAACGAGAGGATATCAAAATTACAGAAGGCTTATAGACTCACCTGAAAAAATGAAATGGCGTATGGCTTTTAGTGCCAGGAGTGTCCGAGGACAAGTTCGGCTCGCCAGATGCAGGTCTTCTGATTTGAATCCCGTAGGCAACCTGCGCGTCGTGATCAGGATAAAATGATGATGAAGACGACACATACATCCAGCCCGCGTGCCAGCGAGATTAGCCAATTATGGTTAAAATTCTGACTCCGCCGGGAATCGAACCCGGGACCCCTGTGATCAAAGGCCAGCACGCTAACCATTTAGCCATGGAGCCAGACAGTCTCACCTGGAACAGATATAACAAAAAAATCAAGATCCAGGAACGCAAAATTATGACATTACAACTCAATCAAACCTGAAGCACTATACGCCTTGGAAACCTTGATCATTGGAGGAAGATCACTTATTAAATACGGAGAGACAGGAGAGGAAAATACTGAGGAAAATCTTTGGTCCAGTCTGCTCAGAGAGAATCTGGATGAAACGGAAGTCTCAGGAGCTTTATCAGCATTCCGACACCATCAGGAAAAGGCGATTAAACTTCTACGGTCACATTCTCACAATGAACAATGACAGGCTCAGCAAAAGGACTCTCAAAGAAGGTCAAGAACAACTGGCTTAGTGAAAAAGACCTCCAGAAAATTGGCATCCGACAGGCAATTGTTCAAAAATGCAGTCAATAACCATCATTTTGCTAAGAAAATCAATACTAGAACCAATAAATTGCGGACTGAAGGACGGAGAAAAGTGTTCAGTGCCCAGATGAAGAGATTTTGGGAGAAGAAAGAATCAACATCTGGTAAATACATTCAATCGCGCTCCACAGATGGGCATAATGCTGTACAAAAAAAAAAAAAAAAAAAAAAAAAAAAAAAAAAACATCAAGTAGATAAACTTACGTATCTAGGCTAACTTATTCAATCAGCAAGGATAAATCAGGAAGCAAAACGAAGAAAGAACTGAAAAGAGCTTACAAAATCACCTGCAAGAGGTACAGCAAAAAATCTATATAAAAAATGTAAAATTCCGACACAACAACACGGTCATCAAACCAGAGAGGCACTTTATGCACCCGAAGCCCTCTACAAACATCGAAAAACAAGAGAGGAAAATTCTACGACCAATATACGAAAATTAAATTTGGATGAAAAAGGAACCACAGAAAATGTAATTTGGATGAAAAAGGAACCACAGAAAATGTATCCGATCACATAGAAATCAGAGGTACAAAAGGCGATTAACATTCTACCGACACCAATAGAGAATGGGTAACAACAGGCTTACAAACAAAGCTCTGAACCTAGCACTGTCCCTGAACAACTGTTTCGTGGAAATAAACAAAGATCTACAAGAAATTGCTATTATCGAAGAAACATTTTAAAACAGAACAACTTTTAGAAGCTTAGTAAACAAACTAATTTACAGATAAACCTAAAAGAAAATGTATAGGATGAACAGAAGAACGTAGAAAGGAACACAGTGAACCAATGAAGACATACTGGGAATAAAAGAAGAACAAAACATAACCCCATGGCACTACAACCCTTTAAGGACCTTGGCCTACCAAGCGACCGCTGCTCATCACGAAGGCCTGCAGATTACGAGGTGTCGTGTGGTCAGCACGACGAATCCTCTCGGCCGTTATTCTTGGCTTTCTAAATCGGGGCCGCTATCTCACCGTCAGATAGCTCCTCAGTTCTAATCACGTAGGCTGAGTGGACCTCGAACCAGCCCTCAGGTCCAGGTAAAAATCCCTGACCTGGCGGGGAATCGAACCCGGAGCCTCTGGGCAAGAGGCAGGCACGCTACCCCTACACCACGGGGCCGACCGAGAAAAGAAGATACATTGTACTAAATAACTTCAATCGCGCTCCTTATTTGGGCACAACGGTGTGAAAATAATAATAATAATAATAATAATAATAATAATAATAATAATAATAATAATAATAATAATAAATGAGATTGTAGTCATTCGCAACTACCACAACATTATGTTGAAAGATTCTGTCACCGTGGTCGATAGCTGCAGTCGCTTAAGTGCGGCCAGTATCCAGTATTCGGGAGATAGTGGGTTCGAACCCCACTGTCGGCAGCCCTGAAGATGGTTTTCCGTGGTTTCCTATTTTCTCACCAGGCAAATGCTGGGGCCGTAGCTTAATTAAGGCCACGGCCGCTTCCTTCCCAGTCCTAGCCCTTTCCTGTTCCATCGCGTCATAAGACCTACCTGTGTCGATGCGACGTAAAGCAAAAAAAAAAAAAAAAAAAAAAAGATTCAGTCATTGCATCAGGTAACTGCTGCCCCATGCTATTAGAAAGCATACGTTATATCAGGCTGCCCACAACTAACGAATTAAAGGCTACAATGGTCAACACAACCAAATGGCGAATATAATCTATAATCACCAGAAACTTTGCCCTCCGAGTAAGCCTCTTTCAACATCCTGTTATTATTGAAAAAACACACCAGATGCAACACCTGGACATTTGTTAAGAAGGAAGTCATACTTTTTCGCCATCGACTCAGTTAATGCCAGTTTGAAGTGTTTCAGTCTGAGAAACTCATATAACGTACAAGCATGAAGCCACCGTCACACTGAATCCCAGTACAAGGTTCCAACATGTGTTGTTTATAAGCTCTGGGAAAGCATTCGTTCTGATTATACAACCTGTGACAATAAAGTTCGGTGAATGAAGTCAGTACGGTCGATCCCGCAACACTGGCGACACGCAACGCTGCACGTGCGTAGCAGCAGGTTTTGACCAACTGCTCCCAAAGTTGTTCAGTTTTGCATCGTGTGTGTGCCGTGTAAGACCTGTTTGACACAGTGCGTGTTTAGTGCGTTGGTTCTGAACTGCGAACAGGAACATAAACGACCAAAATATCAATGTACAGTTTTGTTTTAAACTTGGCAAGACAGTGAAAGAAACGCATGCGATGCTGGTACGTGTTTATGAAGATCAAGCACTGTCCTTGAAGCTTGTGTACGAGTGGTTCGCCCGTTTTTGAGGAGGCCGGGAAAGTGTTTCTGACAACCCCATAGCGGAAGACCGGCGACCGCCGTCACTGACGAAGACATTGAGAAGATGAGGACATTAATCACGAATGATCGGCGATTAACTGTGCGCATGATAGCGGATGAACTTCAGATTAACCGTGAATCCGTGCGACAAATCGTTACCCAGAAGTTAGGGAAGAGGAAAACGTGTTCTCGTCTTGTGTCACGTCATTTGACTGACGATCAGAAGCAGGCACGTTTAGAGGCTTCACAGGATTTTGTCGAAACGGCGGATGCGACACCAAATTTCTTGAACTATATCGTCACTGAGGATGAAACCTGGTGTCTCAGATAAGACCCTGAAACGGAACGGCAAAGCATGGAATGGCATTCTCCGGGATCCCCTCGTCGGAAAAAAGGTCAGAGCCGAAAAGTCACGCATCAAACTCGCTTTGAAAGGAAAGAGATTTGACCATATTCCTGACATCCAACGAAACGTGACGAGGCTTTTGAACACCATCCCAAAGGAATCCTTCTCGCAAAGTTTCCAGGATATGTATCGCCGATCTTAGCAGTACATAATTATGGGAGGAGACTATTTCGAAGGAGAGTAAGGTCACTGCCGTGCATTGTTCATCTGTGTGATAGTACAGGACTATTCAACGAACTTTATCGTCACAGGTTGTATTAGACACGTTTGCGAAATTACTAACTGGTTTGATAGAAGGCAGTTCGGGTTAGGAAAGCTTATTCCACTGAAGCTCGACTTGTAAGGGTTCCAGCAGATATCTTAACATTCAGGAGGTCGAATGGACAGTATCGTCATTGATCCATCCAAGGCTTTCGATAGGGTAGATCATGGAAGATTAATAACGAAAATGAGGGCAATTGGTCAATACAAAAGAGTGGTTGAATGGGTGGCTACATTTCTGCAAAAAAACTCAGGGAAATAAAGTAGTTGAAAGATTAAGAGAGGGGTCCCGCAGGGCACTGCCGTTGGACCTTTATGCTTTCTTATATATAAATGATATGAGTAAAGAACTGCAATCAGAGATAAGGATATTTACGGATGATGTTATAGTGTATAGAGTAGTAAATGAGTTTCAGGATTGCGAGCGGCTGCAGGACTTAAACAATGTTGTGAGATGGACAGCAGATAATGGCATGAATGTAAATGGGATTAAAAGTCAAGTTGTAAGTTAAACTAAGAGGAAAAGTTGTCATAATTTAAATTACTGTGTTGATGGGGTGATAGTACTTCCTGGGGGACACTAAATTCCCAGGTGTTAATATAAGGAATGATCTTCATTGGGGTAATCATATTAACGAGGTTGTTAAGAAAGGTTACAGATCTCTTCACATGGTTATGCGAGTATTTAGGGGTTGTACTAAGGATGTGAAGGAGAGGGCGTAAAAGTGTCTGGTAAGACCGCAGTTAGAGTATGCTTCCAGTGTATGGGACCTTCACCAGGACTACTTGATTCGAAAACTGAAAATCGAAGGAAAGCAGCACGATTTGTTCTGGGTGATATCCGACACAGGAGTAGCGTTACGAAAATGTTGCAAACTTTGGATTGGGAAGACTTGGGAGAAAGGAGACGAGATGCTCGACTAAGTGGTATGTTTCGAGCTGTCAGTGGAGAGTTGGCATGGAATGACCTGAGTAGGCGAATAAGCTTGAATGGAGTTTTAAAAAGTAGGAAATATAATAGTATGAAGATAAAGTTGGAATTCAAGAGGCCAAATTATAGCACGAGGAGTAGGGGATTGGAATAAATTAACAAGGGAAATATTCAATAAATTTTCATTTTTTTGGAAATGTTTAAGAAAAGGCCAGGTAAAGAATTAATAGGGAATACGCCAAATGGGTGACAGTCCTAAATACAGATCATTAATGATTGATTGATCGAAGATGCAGGGAGTCCTGCTGCTCGTATTTGAACATTTGATGTGGTATATTGGTGCGTTCTGTTTCTGTGTGTTTCCCATTATTAGTGTAAAGTTGTAACATGGAAATACAGCGTTTGCAGGCCCATGTCCACAGAACATATATTTTAATCTTCATCGCGTGAGGAATGTGCCCTGGAAGTTTGTCTGTAATTTTTTTTTTTTACAACCTGCATATCATTTGAAACTATTAGAAGTGTCCTTTCATCTTTTCAAAGCGTGGATAAACGTCGGCCTACAAGTGGCTGATTCGTGGTCCGACAGCTCTGCACTCCGACCGATCAACCGAGCAAAGGAGCGGTGGCCATGGCTCTACCGTGCCTCTTTATTCCGGAGACGGAGAGAGGCTGGTCCCCACCGTCGGCTGTCCTGAGAATGGTTTTCCGTGGTTTTCCATTATCCTGCACTGAGGCGAATACCGGGACAGTTCCTAGTCAGTGGCGGCTCGTACAGAAAATTACTTGTGTACTGTAAACCATCTCCCCTCCAAAAAATTCAAATATTTAAAACAAATGCTGTTTTCAAGAGGCTCTACACTGAGTTTTCCACACTGAACATACAGCAAACAACCCCAACACATTCCTCATACAAAACTAATTAAACAAACAGTAACACCTGCAATGACAAAACATTCACGAACTCAGAAACACTTAGTGTGAGCGCGCAAAAATAGAACTTCTCAGTGTTACCAAAATCATTGAAACAAAACCAGCAACGTCGTAATGCAAAATTACATGTTATGTTGTTATAGTGAAATGTATAAACTACACATTTTTTATTAAAGAAAATAACAATATCATGTCCTTATTTTACAATATAAAAAGTACAATTTTAATAGCTCATCGATTTACAAATGTGACTATGGATTAGGCAAGTTGGGAGTATTAAAAGACTTGGCGAAACAGCTGATGGCTTCCTCTACAGTATTTTGTTTCCCCTGTTTGCTTTGGGCGATCCCCTCGTAAATACTACCGCTGAGTCAAGAGATTGCTCCCTGCCACGTTCTCATTTCCGTCGAATGCAAGCGACACCAGTACTGCCTCTCTGTGATCGAACGAAGACTCGCTGTGAAGTGATAGATATCTTGGCTGTTGTTTCCACAGCCACTGCCTTCGTGAAGTACAGGCCGTACTGCAGCAAGCGCGGGAAAGCAATCAGCTGATCGTTAGGGGGGAAGTTTAGCACATGAGTTAGTTGAGTTTCATGTGAATTCTTCGCTGTTTTATTGAAATGTTTAACGTTGGCCGCATGTTTACTCAAATATATATCAGAATGAGTCGTTATCGACTGCATTATTAAGTAAAAAGTCCTCATTTAGTAAAAAAACTTAGTTTGAGTGTGTATTCATGTGAGGCTATGGATTAAGAATATCCCTCTGCCGTGTTTTAATTTTGTAGTTTATTTGTCTAATGTTATATCCCTAGTGTAAAATGAATTGAGTTAGTACATTCAGCGTTTTATTATCAACCACGATGTGTATATAATTGAATTAAGGTTATCAGTGAGAGAAATCACCATGCTAAGAGTTGCGGTGTGCCTGGCTGCAGAGCAAATTATAAACGAGGAGAGTACATTCCAGTATTTGTGTTTCCTTCTGATGAAAAAAAGAGTTAGGTTATGAAAGAAGGCTATTCCTAGGGAGAAATTAATAATGAATCGCCACACAGTTGTGCAGATCTACCAATTTCCTGAAGAATAAATCCTGAGGAAAATAATAGTGTCTCGTCCAGATGGTGAATTAACATTTCTTATTATATCAAAAACATGAGTAACATTAGATATATTTTTATATAATCAGACTTACGCCTTATTTGAATTCTGTGTATCTGAAAATTTAAGTCCAATTTATGCATTTTACCATTTTAGGTAGAAATTTATTGTGAAATAAAACTGCTGAGAACTTCGTCGCCATAAGACCTATCTGTGTCGGTGCGACGTAAAGCCCCTAGCAAAAAAAAAAAAAACTGCTGAGATTTTTCCTATCAAATTTCATATCATAGGCAATGGAACAGGGTTATTCCATGAAAACTGAATATGAAAATAATTGTATAGGCATTATTTGCTTTTTAAAAATCTACATTTTTGAAACAATAACTGAATTTCATGTTAGTGACAGTAAATGTTTTGTTATTGTTGGAGGTTAGCTTACTCGTAATCTCTCTTGTAGGTACTGGATTGGTGGGACAGAAATAATTTACATTTGTAGTATATTGTATTGGTAACTGGTAGCTTGTTTTCTATCAGTGTGTAGGATGTGAATGTTCCAGTTGACTAGAAAATGGATAGAAACGCAAGAATATGTCCCAAAGTGTTAGATTGTACTCACGGAAACGAACGGATATACGCGACAAAAAGAACGTTATGGGGAAGCATATACATTGCATGTCAGAAGTAACAAATATTTATGAATAGTTTTTTTGATTTTATAAGGTGTTAACAGTTTCTTAAGTAATTCAAGTGTTATTCAAGCGGAGCTGATGCGTATTGCCTCCAAGTCCTACCCAAAGCGTGACGTCATCAGAGCTACATTACGGCCTGTATATCACAAAGGCAGTGCCACAGCACATCGGAAAAGTTGGGTACTTATGCGCAAAAGGCAGAGTTCCTGCTTTCTGGCAAAAAGCTTAGAAATTCTCGCTGAGCTGTGATCTGCTCAGCACCCGGCGTGGAGCGCACGACCAGTTACCTGGTTGTGAGGGGAGTTGAATGATTTCTTATTCTTTGGCTGACATCTTTTACAATGCACTGTATTTGGTTGTAGATCATATTATTAAAGTAATTTATTTTTCAAATAGACAATGTGTTGCAGCACTTCAGCAAATAAGGTACGGCCGCCCCTGTTCCTAGTATAGGCCATGGCCATAAACCCTCTATCTTCACCGCAAATCTACTGGCCTGAGAGACCGCGTCACCGTCTAGGAGGCCCGCCTCCCCCTTCAGGGGAGTGAAGAAAACATTTTAGTAGTAGTAGTAGTAGTAGTAGTAGTTGCATGATGTGTGTTCTACGTGATATGAAGATTTACACAGTTTACTGGCCCAATATTTAGCTGGGCAGTTGTCCAAATTTAGAGCAGTTCCTCTGAAATGTAAAATGTTACCGTCTCGGCCGTAACCATAACAACAGCGGTAACAACGTACTTTCACCATATTACAGGCTGCCGCACAGATTAGCAGGTGTACACAGTCCAGCTTGACATTCAGGGGGCCATGCCTGACGTCACAAACAGACAAAAGACGACGTGTAGGCAATGGAAGTTGGAAGTGACCCAAACGGAGAAGGACTTTCCTCGAAGGAAACACGAATTGAGCAATACGCTAACCTCATAAATCATTCTTGCCAGACTTGGCAGCACTCTCAATCACTTTACTTAGTATGTAAGAGTACTTGTCTCCAAGATCTTTTCTAGGTCGCCCGCCGTGTCTGCGAGGATGGAGCCTGTGGAAGAAAGTGCCAACTTCCAGATGAGAATAATATTTCCCTATTTGGTGCAATACATTTTAATAATTTCGAACAAATTTCATGTTTGTCCTGGGGATGCTAGAGTTGCGTGGTGTGGTCAGAATCTGTATCTCGAGCTGCACAAAACATTTGAGGTAAGGCATTAACGGATTACGTGCAAATTGTACAAAAATGTGGTCAAGAATTGCGCGAAGTGGGTACAAACACTGAAAATGAAAACTGAAGCAACTTCCCCTTCTAAGGCCCGTATTCACGAACGCGAGTAAAAGCTTTTATCTTGGTTTAAAGCTAAGAAAACCGAGATAAAAGTTACATTTGTACTTACCAACAATATTATCTCGGTTAAAAATGTTACCGGAGAAAGGTTGGCCGGTAAAATAGAAAAATTATGCCTTTCAAGACGGCTGGAATATTTAACTGAAGAGCGACGAGGAATATAACCAAGATTATGCAATAATACGTCCTCGGTGGATAAAAACGAAAACGCGCAACATATTTTGAAGACTACGATGTCACTGATTTTGAAACAAATTTTAGGTTATCCAAAGCTTCGACATTGTCAGTGTTATACATAATAGAACATAACCTGCATTCTGAACACATAGGTGGCTTAAGATGAATTCATGATTATAACTTATATCTCGTACGGTACACGATTGAATGACTTATTAACGAAAAATTAAGCTAAGGTAAGGGTGTATTGTGCCTGAAGGCAGGTCCGAACCTCCGCAGAGGTGTGCCTGAGCCGGAGTTTACGTACGGTACGGTGCCCAGTTCCTTTCCGCTCCTCCATTCCCTTAACCCCCACCCAGCGCGTGACAACCCATCCAAATCTTGACCACGCCCAATGTTGCTTAACTTCGGAGATCTCACGGGATCCGGTGTTTCAACACGGCTACGGCCGTTGGTTGGCAAGAATTAAGGAATAGTACTTTATTTAAGTGAAATATTCAATATGTAAGCTATATATTTTTCTCATCTCTATGTTGTTAATGCTTTCTGCCACCAAATTCAATAAAAATTCATTCTCTTGGAAAGTCACCTTAGGCTTCTTTCTTCGTTTATGGTCAACAGCGGACATACAGTACGCGAACCTTTTCTTGATACCAAGTTTTACGGAATGAGGAGCAAGGAGGGAGCTCTCCCGGTTCCGGCTATACTGCCAACTGAATGGAAATGAAATCTGAATTGAATCGATAATATGATCGATCGATATGAATTTTCTAAACATTCATTATCTTAAGCCAACAACTATGTCACACACACTTTATATAACATTATATAACATTTCTCGATGCGAATCTTGTTCCTAGCATGAATTCTATAGTTTGGCTTTGATGTGTAAACAACAATAGTACTAGTACGTAAAGTGTACGTCAGATGTCTCACGGCGATGCATAAGCGATTCACAGTTTGTTTGTCAAAGGTTGCCAATACTCATTTATGACGAATTATTTGCAAACCCCGAATGAAATCATAACTTGTTTTCATTTCCATAGTGGTGGCAGCACGTAGTCATTTCTTTTCCGTGCGTTTGTATGAACAATTTGAGGTTCAAATTCAGTTTGAAACGAAAATTTAGTTTTGATAAACCGAGATAATAAATTCTGTGTTGAATACAGCCAAGTACGAGGCACATCCCTGCCTATATTCAGTGGACTCCGTAGAGGACCACAGCACTAAACTTGTATTATCTTACGCAAACAAATGTGTCACACACACACATTATATAACATTATATAACATTTCTCGATGCGAATCTTGTTCCTAGCATGAATTCTACAGTTTCGCTTTGCTGTGCAAACAACAACAGTACTAGTACGTAAAGTGTACGCCAGATTAAAATCACTTGGGTGTTGTAATCTTGAAGAAATATTTTTAACTAGAACTTGCTTCTTCTTTCATTGAATTCTACTCTTCTTCCTAGTCGCATTGTACTGTGCTGCAAAATGGCTGATCCACTTGTTTGTCCTTTTCGAAGTTCAAAAGGTGGATTCACTGTTGGTTTGAGTTAAGAGTTGTGTTCACAGACATTTCAGGTTGGACAGCTTGTTGCACGATCCCTGTCCGATTCACTTTCTTTACTCCCCGTGGTTACATCCTTGTAACACCCGTCCCCTTCCCGCCACCACAACACCCCCCCACCACCACCTCCACGCCATCCGTCCTTTAGTAACAATAGTTATAAAGTCAAGAAGCATTTTATTAATGTGCTTACTTTAATGTTTTTATCTAAGCTTTTGTGTTTACAGCTGATGATGATCGCAAAGCGATCGAAACATGTACTGTTATTTTTAATGATATTATAAATATTTTTACGAAATCATTACACTGTCAAATCTTGTCAAACCTTCAGCAATGTTGAACAATTTTTGACAATATTTGACATCTTCTTGTGGAGTATTGTGAATTGAAAGCAAGATCCGATGGTGTACAACAGATATTCGTGTGCGGTGTAGTAGACTCTGTCCTTCAGGCGCACCCACATCAGTTCGTCCTACGATTTAAACACGATTCTCGAAAAAAAAAGGTCCAAAGTAATTCTGTCACGATTATCGTTAACGTTAAAAAGTCATCTCTATGTATAAGCCGCCAGGTGATCGAGTTCTGCTGCAATCTCCCTCTGGCGATAGCTAGCTAGGGACGTAGTACGTAAGTGAGGTCAAGCTATATACGGTTAGTAGTAACCTGTTGTCCCACATGCAAATCGCACAGCTCCTCCGTTATATGGTGGGTTATCAGGACGAGGGGCTTGTGTGTCACGTCCGTGGTTCGAAACTCCGACTCGACAACTCTGGGTGTCCACCCAGACGCATGAAAATTGAGGAACAGCCGTTCGTTTCCGCCCGCTGGCACAGAGCGAATACAGTGGCACCTCGATATCTCGAATCATCTCGGGAGCTAAATTTTACTTCGAGTTATCGAAAATTCGAGATACAGAGAATACGTTTTGTGCATGTATAGCACATAATTAAATCATATGTATCTACGAGCTTATACTGAATACATTATTTTTAACAGTATTCAAAAATATACAAACTCTATTTTACGGCATCGCTTTAATTATACCTCTTAGGGCCGGTATTATAATAGAGGTTTAAACTGCTGGTTCAGTTTAAACTTAGGTTTATCTGTTAGTCGTGTATTATAAAACTTAATCTTAAGTTTAACTAGAGATTAATTTTACTGCCACTCACCTACCGTTTAAACTGAAGTTTAAGAATACATAACCTTACAACATGGCAGAACGAATGGATCTCGAAGATATTTTTGAGGTGTCTGAAGAAATACTAAGCGATGACGAAGTGGTTCAAATTATTGAACGACCTCGGGCACTACGAGTTTTCCCAGCAAGGCGACGTCACTTTCATATATGGAATTAAAAATTGTTTTTCGATAGGTTCAGGCTTACAAAAGAGACTGTCATAACCCTATTTCAGCAAATTGGTGCTAGAAGAAAACATGCAACGAAAAGGTAAGACTGTAAAAGTGACTTTTTGAACTGTTTGAATGTCAAAAGTGTAAATTTTAGAAAATAAAGTAACTTCCTCCTATTTCAGAAATCATACTCTAGAACCCCTCAGTGAGCTACTACTAACATTGCGGTTTTATGCCTCCCGTAGTGTGTTTATTACAATGGGAGATATCGGAGGAATTCATAAGGCCACTGTTTGACGGACTATATAAATATTTCTGTACTAATTGTACGATAAGCAATTCTATTTCCTTACAAGTAAAATTAGGACAACGTTTATTGCTTTTATCCGCCATTTTACCTACAATAAGTAAACAAAACATTATCGACAGTCATCTTTTCTCGCAAGTCACTGCTACCAAGATCGTATATTTTCTTCTTCACCTCAGTTTAACTTAGGCAGGCCATTATAAGACTCAACATCGGTTTAAACTCAAGTTACAGTTTAACTCAATCTTCAGTTTAAACCCTCATTATAATACCGGCCCTTATTATAGTAACTTTTTAGAAGACAGGATACAATAGTGAAAGAAGAAACATACAGCCTTTAACACCTATGGGGAAAAATCCGTTAGTCTCTTCTGTTTGTTACTGTTAACCTTTGCTCCCTTCACGTTGAAACTTCTCGATAATGCCACGCAGGCGAGATTCGTAAATGGAGCTTGTCATCCGCGACTTCGGGGGTTATTTTCTTACGTGACCGGTAATTATTTCACACCCGAGAAATAGCGAGGCTTCATCGATTTTCTGATCACTAGAAGTTTCAGTTTTTTCGTTCCTGTCGTATTAGCTCCCAGCATCACTGCCAACCTTTCTTTACATGGTAACTGTTTCTCACAAACCATAAATGCCGTATTGCACAGTTTGTGTTGCACAAAATTCAAGGGAGGAAATGTTTGCTTCGAGAAATCGAGAAATTCGTGTAACCGAATTTCGAGTAATAGAGAAATAAGTACACGTGAAGAATAGGACAAACGGCCGGGAAATTGAAGTTACTTCGAGATACTGAACAATCGAGTAATGGAGGTCCGAGATATCGAGATTTGACTGTAGGCTACTTTTTTTTTTTAAATGTAGTATTTAATCGTTCAGCATAAATACATGCTATATCAGATTACTGTTGACAAGAGATAAAATTAAAACAATCAAACAAACAACAAACAAAAATCTTAGTACATAACAAAACAAGGCAAAATAATCACTTACTAATGACGAGATTTGAAGTCGACCTCCTGTAGGCCCTTCTGTAACTAGAATAAGTGACTAGAGTTTGTAATAAAGTGCTGGAAAAGACACACACACAGATAATAAATTTTTGTAAAAAAAAAAAAAAGAAATTGGTCACTAACACAAACGGATGTTCCAGTTTTTCTAGTCAAGTTAACTCTTATTTTCTTGGTAATGCTTGTTATACTAATATTTCACTGAGAAGTAAATTGGTAGTTGAATAAAAGAAGCACTGAGCAACAATAGCACTCGAGTGGAAATTCGTACACTTTGATTTATTTTATTTTTGATATACACAGACACTCACTGTTCATCTGCAGATTCTTCTCTGGGCGAAAGTAAAAGATCTTGGGGAAGTCTACTTTTAATCCGGCGTGGAAGTGTGGATCGTTTTCCAAGGGCGAAGAACACAGCACCAGGCACATTTTGGAGTTTCTTGAAGAACGTCTTGGCGTGCATTGAAATCACGTGTTCCAAAATGTCTAACTGAAGTTCACGATGTAACTGTTTGTTTCGGACGTACCAAGGAGCGTTGGTGATGATACGGAGAACTTTGTTTTGGAATGATTGCAAACGTCTGATAGTGATTCGAGCCGCCCCTCCCCAGACTGGACAGGCGCAGGTGAATAAAGGACGGAGCAGTGATTTGTAGAGAAGTAATCCACATTCAAATTTTAGGGAAGATTTCCTGTTTAGGAGAGGATATAGTCTTCTTAGTCGTGCATAACTTAGATTTAATTTCTGATTTATATGGTATTTCCATAATAAGCGACGGTCAAGGAATACTCCCAGGTACTTCACGGCCTTGTCATTAGGCGTCCATTGGATGGCAGTTCCATTTAGGAAGATTGGTGGTGGGAGAGGTGGACGTCGAAGAGTAAAGATCATGGTTTCACATTTTGGTACATTCAGTGAAATTCTCCAGTCATTTAACCACGTTGATATGGTTTGCAGAGAGGCTTGCAGTCGACGAGTGGCAGTTAAAATGTCATGGTGGGATGTGAAGACAGCAGTATAATCTGCATACATTGCGACGTTGACGAATGGAGGCGATGGAATGTCATGGGTATAAATGTTGAAGAGGGTTGGACCAAGAATAGAACCTTGTGGGACGCCGGCGTTAATGAGCCGAGGTGTTGAAGACGTGGAATTGATACGTACGCGAAAGATACGCTGACTCAAGAAGCTGTAGATGATGCTGAATATATAATGTGGAATTCCGATTGTGTGCAATTTGTATAATAGGCCTTTATGCCAAACTTTGTCAAATGCCTTTGTAAAATCTAAGAACGCTGCAAGAGTGTGATGTTTGAACTCGAAACCTTGCGCAATGTGTTCCGTAAGACGTAGTAGCTGATGAGTTGTCGAATGCCGTTGACGAAAGCCAAACTGGTGATGTGGAAGGAGAGATGTGTCCTCTAAGAAATTATTTAGACGTTTAAGGATGATTTTCTCAAATAATTTGGATAATGTTGGTAATAAACTTATTGGTCGGTAACTCGTGGGCAGTGTCGAAGGTTTCCCAGGTTTGTGAATTGCAATTATTTCTGCATGCTTCCATGTGTCGGGAAAGTACCCAAGACGAAGAGGAGCATTGAATATAGACGCAAGGAATGATAGTGCTTCAAGGCTATGTTAGGGATGAGATCATGTCCAGCAGCTTTCTTGACGGGCAGGTTCTTGATCAGATTTCGTATTTCTCCTGGTGAGGTAAATTTGATTCTTTCTGGAACTGTAGGGCAGAATGTTGGAAACGCTTCTATTTCACTGTTATACTCGTGATTGATTGGTGGGTTTGGAGTGAAGGAAGCTTCAAAAACATCTGCAAGTATATCACATTTTTCAGAATCACTCAAATAATGGGTATCAGATGCTTTCAGAGGAGGAATAAGGCTTGGTTCATGCAGTATTCGTTTGGTTTCCTTCCAGAGTGTACAATCATCAGGCGACAGACCAGAGAGATGATGCTGGTACGAAGCATAACGGTGATTATCTAAAGTAGTGCGTACTAATCTGATAAGCTGGTTTAATCTATGATGTTGCCAAGGTAGGCGCTGAGCCTGCCACAGACGTCGCATTTTATGTTTAGCATTGATGAGTCTTAAAATTCTGAGGGGAAATGTTGAGTGAAGAGGTGGCTGTTGCGGCCTCCTTTGGGTCAGACTAGCTGCTTTGAGTGAAGTAGTGATAATGGTGGTGAAGTGGCAAATGGCATTGTCAAGATCTTCTCTAGTCTTGAGGGGCATATTTGGTTGAAGGCAGGAGTCAAGCTGGTGGTGATAAATGTCCCAATTAATATAACCATGAGTAAGAGTACGTGGTTGTTGACCGAAAGTTTCAGCAGAAAAGGATGTAATTACTGGACAATGATTCGAATCCATTTCAGCCATTGGTCTCATAAATGGGGAAGGCGACGTTTTAGATTAGGGCTATGTCGAGAATATCCGGCTGGTGATTGAAGTTAGATGGGTAATGAGTCGGTTCGTCTGGAGCAGCGACGTGGATGGCATGAAGTTCAGTTGCTGCTAACAGCTGTCTACCATTGGGAGTTGTTACACGACAGCCCCAAATCTCGTTCTTGCTGTTAAGATCTCCCATTAGGATGGTTGATAACTGGTCTTGAAACAATAATCTTATATCTTCAACGTGGAGTCGAGCTGATGGGGGTTTATAGGCTGCTATGACTTGCAAAGGGGTTCCATTGCGTAATTCAATTTTAACAGCACAAGCTTCGATAGTCGTTAACTGTGGTAAGAATATCGGATAATGTTTAAGTCTTTTCTTTATGATGACTGCCACTCCACCAGAGGCAACAGGAGCTTGGCGATCACATCGGTAGATGTTGAAACCAGATGCTGTAAAACGTTCATGTTCAACGAGATGAGTTTCAGAAATGCATGCTACATCGATATTATGGCGGGACATGAACTCCAAGAAGGAGGCACGTTTGACCTTCAAACCGTTAGCATTCCAGTTGAGAAATGTGAGATGGGAAAACAGAGGATTGGCACTAACAACCATTGTTAAGGAGTTCTGAGAGTAATTTCATGATAAATGATTTGATTTGGGGGTTGAAAGGCGTAAGAAAGGCTATAATCTGTTGGACAAGGCTGGAAGACGATGCAGGTTGAGAAGAATTTTGCGGTGGATTCTGAGCTGAATATACTGGGTTTTGCGGAGAAGGTTGAGAAAGCGGGCGTTGCCATGCTGATGGGTTAGGAGTTCGAACGAGCGAAGGTCGAGATGGTAACGGAGGAAAGTTCGTAGCATTATTAGCTGGTGGTGTGGGGGCGATAATGTTGGGCTGGGTGCTGGTGAGCATCGGTGTTGGAGGAGAAGTACTTGCACGCCTGAGCTTGTTCTTCATATTGAGATAATATGGGCAGCCTTTGTAATTTGCAGCGTGATCTTGGCCGCAGTTGACACACGTTGGAGGTACTTGTCGTGGTTTATTTCATGCTGAATAGTGATGATTATTAGGGCATTTGGCGCAGCGTGGATTTAAGTTGCAGAAGTTTTTAGTGTGACCGAATCGTTGACATCGGGTACACTGTGAGATGTCTTGTGGTTTGCGACGAAGTTCGACCGAAATAATGGCACGCTGAATGTGTTTCAAGTCAAAAATTATTTTTGCATCTTCCGTGTTGTCCAATTCAACGGCGCAGAGGGGCATGGGCTGCTTATCTTTGAAAAGAAGCCGAGTAACTTTGCGTACCGGGAAGTTAAGCTCTTGTAACTCTGAGGGGAGTTCCGAGTCAGTAACAGAGTATGGGACATCACGAATGATAACTTCAAGTTTTTTTGGTGGTAGGGTCCTGGAAGGTATGAAATTGAAGCTCGGATTCTTCTAGAAATTTGGTGACGGAACGATAATCGCTGATAGTGGTAGTATTTATCTTGAGAACTTTGCCGCGCTGTTGTGTAGTGTAATCACTGCTGATTACAGTATTCAAGTCTCTAATAATTTGCTGATAATTATTTACTTCGTGGAGAAAGATTGGTGGCACGTTAACTTTAGGTGTTAATGGGGCAACAGTGTCACCTGCAGTGTTATCATCCATGCGTTCAAGAGGAGCATACTTATTATGAACGGCTGTGAGATCTACCATGTACTTATTGTTTAATCTTGCAGCGGATACAGTTAACTTTTTACTGGGAGTCTGAAAACCATCGTCCTGTTGTAACGGGGGATCGGGAGAAGCAAGTGCTTCGTGCGCACGTTTAAGTTCCGCAAGTTTACTTGGTTGTAAAATAGATCGTGATGAGGTTGAAGACATAGAACGTTGATTAAGAAGTTCTGGACTTACATGATGATGTTCCCGTCGTTGTGAATGCTGCTGCTGTGAAGCTGCTTGTTGCTGTAGATTTGAGGAAATTTTCACTAAAGGCTGGTTTGTGTTGACTTGTTGACTGGGTTGAATTGGTTGCGTTGAATCAATGTCCGCTGACGACGAATAATATGTTAATAAACTTTCTTTTAAGATAGTCCCCGTATCAGGGTTTATTCCATTAGCCATGCTGAGAGAAGTGTAAGTTCGTAGCGTGAAAGCACACGAAGTTTAATTACACAAACACACTGAAGAACGAACACACAATACACGTTATGCTACACTGTCAACACAAGCGAGAGGTAAGAGCTCGGAGTGACTTGCTTCGGCTGAAGCTCGCTAGCGACTGTAGGCTTCTTGCAATTAGAGGAAAATAAATCCAAGTATAAATTAACTCCGCCATTAGCAGTGGGTCCTTTGTAATTTTCCGTAGAAAGTGGGTTTGAACACTCTCCAGGAAGTTAGCAGTGTTAACGTCCTTGAAGTGCTGTTTTACAATGTTCTGCTGCATCTCTCTATGGCGATAGCGAGGCATACCTCATGTGGTCGTACGTCGTGAATTTTGATCCAATGTCCCGCCACTCAAAACGCGTGAGGGGACCGCGAATGGTCCCGATTTTTCTGTCCTAATTTGTCATAAGTAACACTGACATGAAAGATTAACATATTGCGGCGAGTGTAGGACAATGACTCTTTTGTGCAATTCTTACTGTCACGTTACAAATCTACATAATAACCATGCTGAGAAATCTTGACGCACATTGTGTTTTCCTCCAGGATTCTTGGCCAACGAACGGCATGTTTCAAAACTTACATTTCGGGAGAGGGAAGAGGGGGGGGGGGGGGGGCGAGAGTGGAGAAAGAAAAATGTGTCCCGATTTTTGGTGCAAGAAAAATGCTCACATTAAGCACACCGAGTGCAGGTTTAGTAATGACATTTTATATGTCAGTGGTCCGACTCCATGGCTAAATGGTTAGCGTGCTGGCCTTTGGTCACAGGGCCCCGGGTTCGATTCTCGGTAGGGTCGGGAATTTTAACCACCATTGGTTAATTCCCCTGGCACGGGGACTGGGTCTTCATCATCATTTCATCCTCATCACGATGCGCAGGTCACCTACGGGAGTCAAATCAAAAGACCTGCACTAGGCCTCTCCGGAGGCCACACGGCATTTAATATGTCAGAGAAAAATTAGAATATGCAGTTCTAGTATACAGGGTGGCCCACTTAAATTTTTCACCGCAGATATATCTGGAACAACAAAATATATTGTAAAATGACTTTCACAGGCATGAAGGCAGGGAAGGGGCTAATTAAAGTAAATACTATGAGCCAGTCAAAAACGTAGGAAAATAATATTTTCAAAATCAACTTACGTTTTTTTTAAATGGGCACCCTGCATTATTTCGTGCTCAATCGTTAACATGAAAAATCACATAAGTAATGGCGTTTGTTCCATCGCAATAGGTCAATTACATCCCGAGATATTGCAACGTGAAATTGACGCTTGAGATAAACGAAACGCGCAGCAATTGCACATCCCGAGAGTCAAGCGCGAACCTCACGGTCCTCTTACTCGCGATATGATTGCCGTACTACAATGCGACAGGCGCTATATTTAATGCTATTTGCACTGCTCTCAAGAGGGATGAAAATAAGAGAAGGGTTTCCTGCCACAGCAAAAGGATATGTAAATAACGGTTTCTCTCTCGCGTGTTTTATTTACCTACACAGTACATTGCAGTACTCTGTACTGCACTACTTCAGAATGTACATATAATTCGTACAGCAAAGTTACTGTAACGAAATTCTCTTATTTTCATCCCTCTTGAGAGCAGTGCAAATAGCATTAAGTAAAGTGCCTGTCGCATCGTAGTACGGCAATCATATCGCGAGTAAGAGGACCGTGAGATTCGTGCTGCGCGTTTCGTTTATCTCAAGCGTCAACTTCACGTTGCAATATCTCGGGATGTAATTGACCTATTACGATGAAACAAACGCCATTACTTATGTGATTTTTCATATTAACGATTGCTTACGAAATAATACAGGATGTCTATTTAAAAAAAGCATAAGTTGATGTTGAAAATACTATTTTCTTACGTTTAGACTGGCTCATAGTATTTACTTTAATTAGCCCCTTCCCTGCCTTCATGCCCGTGAAAGTCATTTTTCAATATCTCTTGTTGTTCCAGATATATCTGCGGTGAAACTTTTAAGTGGGCCACCCTGTAGAATTCCAACTGTAAAAGTGTCTCAAATTTCCCACTGGAAAAAAAATCAGTTGATCATAAATATGTCCTTCATTAACGAAAAACTCAGGTTGAACGATTCGTTTCCGGGAGCCTTCTGTGTGCAATTTGGAGGTCTACAAGTGCATTTAGAGTATCTAAAGGGAGAAAATGTCTCAGGGCCTATAAAACTACCACGTATGAAGTCGTCAGTTCTCTAGAACAGGGGTTCCCAACCGGTGGTACGCGTGGGTGACACGAGCACAGAGATAGAGTACGCAAGCACGCCGATCCCATGCATCGAAGACAGAAGGAGAGAGAATACAGGGGACGTTTGTTACAAGTTACTTGTGTGAGAGTAGATTTTCTGAACTTGTATACATCAAAAATAAACATAGAAACAGAATAACTGTTGAAGAGCACTGAAGTTCCATTACTCCTGATATTGATATTTTAATCTCAGACAAACAACAAGTTTCGCACTGAAAATTTATTTTTGATGATGTTGATCGCAGTAATCGTTTTATTTTTTTCCCTTTATTATCTTCTTCTTTCTTTCTTCGTTTCGGCCTGCTATGGACTACGTTATTTCAACCGTTTGCATCCTTGAGCTTTAATTCTTCCCCAGTACTCACGCATTCTCGTTCTGAGAGCCTCCTTTCTTTCATCAGTCCACTTCTTGCCTGTTTTCAACTTTGGCCTTTCTTGGAACCTCTTGTATCCCTGGAGCTTCTTTCTGGAGAGGAGCACGTTTCTGGATGTCTTCGAGTGTGATTCATATTTCTTGAAGGTCTTTTTCAACTTCGATAAACCAGGGTCCCTTGTTTTTCTTGTTAAGAAAGTAGGAAAAGATCCTATTGGTCTGTCTCTGTGTGCTCATGCGTGCTATATGGCCATAAAAATGAATCCTCCTTTTCCGAATCGTGTCCGTTATCCTCTCGATATGCTGGTACAGATCGCTGTTGTGTCGTCTCCTGTACTCACCATTTTCTTTGATTGGTCCAGGAATCTTTCTCAGGATTTTTCTTTCTTTAGCTTCTAGCTTCTTCATCAGACCTTTTCTGTTCATTGCAAGGCATTCTGCTGCGTACAGTGCTTCCGGGCGTACAACCGAACAATAATGCCTAAGCTTGCCGTTGATGGACACTGATCTTTTGTTGTAGACATTCCTAGTCAGCTGATACGCCACCTCCATCTTGTGGATTCTGCACATGATTGCTTCTTTCTCAGAGTTGTTAGGTACTATCCACTCGCCTATGTACTTAAACTTTTCCACCTGCTTGATTTTTCCCTGTTCCACAATGAGCTCTCTGGGAGCTGGCTTGATGTTGGTTATAAACTCTGTTTTTTGGAAAGAGATTTGGAGGCCAACTTTTGCTGCTTGGATTATCTTTTTCCTTTATTATAATAATGTTATTAATGTATATATATATATCTATATATATTTTAAAATAAGAATTAGCAAGAAAATTTTGACAAGTAGTTATATAACTTATTGTTTTCTTGATAATAAAGCCCAGTCAGCACTGAATTTCATCAATAAATTCACTGTGAGTTCACTGTGAATTTCAATGCTTACAGAGCAGTAAAGAAATTAAATACGTTGACATTCACAAAAACTTCTCTGCAAGTTCATTGTGAGTTAACAAATAATTCACTGCAAAATCATTTGCGGCATAATGGGGCGCAAATTGTGAATTCAATGCCGACTGGGAGGGTTGAAAAAACCGAAATACAAGTGCGTTACTAATTAACTACGAAGTTTTCTCAGTTATTTAATTACAATAAAACAATCCCTTGGGCACTTTTGCGACAGTAAATATGTTTCCAAGAAGAATAGGACTGTTGATACGCCAATATTTCTAAAAATTTCAAGTGGTACGCAGTTGCTAAAAGGTTGGGAACCCCTGTTGTAGAGTATGATGAGATGAGGCCTTCCTGATTAAAAAAAAAAAAAATCTGGTGGTGGTGGGGATTATTGTTTTAAGGGGAAGTACAACTGGACAATCATCCTCTATATAACACTAATCAGAGAGAAAATATGCAAAGGGCTCGACACTTCGAAAAATGAATATATCGGCCAAAGAAAGTCAAGGGCCACAAAAGGCGTGAAAATGAAGCACTTCCTAGGATTCGCAACCTAATACCGTCGGGGCCGCACAATCGCCAACCTACGCTCCCATGTTGAGAGACTCTGAGCTCCATTTAGTTCCCTCTTGCGACAGGCAGGGGATGCCGTGGGTCGTATTCTACCGCCCCCACCCACAGGGAGAAAAAGAGCCTTGTATAATTTGTCTCTCAGTCATGGCCATCCAACAATACTTCACATCACAGCCTGCACGGTTGCCGTAAGATATATTTTTGTGTTGCATCCGGGGGATAGTGGGTTCGAACCCCACTGTCGGCAGCCCTGAAAATGGTTTTCCGTGGTTTGGAATTTTTACACCAGGAAAATGCTGAGGCTGTACCTTATTTAAGGCCACGACCGCTTCCTTCCCTCTCCTAGCCCTTTTGTATCCCATCGTCGCCATAAGACTTATCTGTGTCGGTGCGAAATAAAGCAAAGTGCATGCCTACATATTTTTTCAAATACATCACATTAACAGTAACATTTCAGAAACTTTTTGTCAGATTCATGAATTACGGAGTAACTGGCATTTATCCCCACGTGGTTCTGTACTTACAATTATCAGGGAATATGGGTACAGTAAGTTTGGAAAATGGTAGAAAAATAACTGATATTGAGGAGATGGTGGTGGTAGTGGGGAAGTACAAGATAACCATCAGACGGAATATGTCCGACATTTCGAAAAATGAAGGTAGCGGCCAAAGAAAGGAAAGGGCCACTAAGGGAGTGAAAACTTAAAAAAACCCCGGGGCCTAGGGCATTTTCTCGTAAAAAACGACTATCTTAATGATCTGCAAGCGCATATTTAAGACTTTGTTTTTTCTTTACAAGTTGCTTTACGTTGTACCGACACAGATAGGTCTTCAGGCGACGACGATGGGATAGGAAAGGGCTAGGAGTGAGAAAGAAGCAACCATGGCCTTAATTAAGGCACAGCCCCAGCATTTGCCTGGTGTGAAAATGGGAAACCAGGGCTGTCAACAGAGGGGTTCGAACCCACTATCTCTCGAATACTGGCCGCAGTTAAGCGACTGTATGTATCGAGCTCGGTCTGAGTGGCCCAGACGATTGAGGTGGTGGCTTTCTGACCCCAAGTTGGCAGGATCGATCCTGGCTCAGTGCGGTGGTATTTGAAGGTGCTCAAATACTCTGCCTCGAGTCGGTAGATTTACTGTCACGTAAGCGAACTCCTGTGGGACAAAATTCCGGCACCTAGGCGTCTCCGAAAACCGGACGTAAAGACAAATAACATTAATATTTATTTAAGACGTAAATGCGGCCGTCATGTTCCTGGAATACTTCCAATTCTTTCAAGTGGTACGGATTGCCCTATCTATATCCATAAAATAACACGTCCTGACTGACTGGCATTCATCATTACTGAGCCAAAACTACTGGATATAAACGAATGAAATTTTGGGGATACATTTATATTACAATGTACATGCTAACTAAGAAAGGATTTTTGGATATTCCATCGCTAAGGGAATAAAAAGGGGGGTAAATTTTTAAAATGGGTATATGTATATCTCTAAAACTTGACGGTTTAAAGCCGTGAAAATTGGTATTTGGAAACTCCTTTAAAAATATAGAAATACGTATTTTTGTTTTCGAAAATACCTTTAGGGGGGAGGGTGAAAAAAGGTGAAAAGAGTGTTGAATAGATTTTATGAAGATACTTATATCTCAAAACCTGAAGATGTTACAGACATGAAAATTGGTATTTAGAATGTCCTTTAAAAATAAAGAAACACATATTTTTTATTTTTGGAAAATCCAATTAATGGGGGATGAACAGGAGTAACAAAGGAGGTAAATTTTTAAAAGGAGTAAATCTACAGTATATATCAAAAACTTAACATATTACAGACGTGAAAATTAATATTTTTAATCTGTTTTAAAATAAAGAAACATGTATTTTTTGTTTTCAGAAAAGAACACTTAAGGGGAAGGTGTAAACAGGACTGAAAACGGGGTTAAATTCTTTTTAGTGAGATACTGATATCTCAAAAATTGGAGATGTTACAGACATGAAAATTGGTTATTGGAGTCTCATTAAAAAAAAATTCTACTTTTTGTTTTCTGAAAATCCATTTAAGGGAGAAAGAATTGAAAAATTAGTTTAATTATTTGTATGAGGATAATTATAGCCCCAAATCTAAAGATGTTACAGACGTGGAACTTGGTATTTGAAACCACCTTTAAAAATAATGAAACACGTGTTTTTTGTTTTAGGAAAACCCACTTAAGGGGTTGAGAAGAATTGAAACTGCTGGTGAATTTTTAAAACGAGTACTGGTATATCTACAGCATATGTCAAAAAATGTACACTTTACAGACTTGAAAAATGGTATTTGGAAAATCCTTTAAAAATACTAGAACATGTATTTTTTTTGAAAAGGCAGTTAACGGGGGTAGAAAGAATTGGAAAATGAGTTAAATTATTTTTTCATGAGTATACTTATACCTCAATATCTGAAGATGTTTAAGACGTGGAAATATGTATTTGGAATCTCCTTAAAAAAGAAAGGAACATTTTTTTTTGTTTTTTTTGTTTTTGGCTTGAGAGAAGACTGTTTCTCACATGTACAGTTCTGTGTCGCATGGTCAACTTAACCCCAAAAGGCAATGCCACAAACGTGATTTGAAAATAATTTGTGGGGTAAATTACACTCAATTTTTCGGTGAGTTCTTGTACCTTACGGATTTTCAGGTTATGTCTTAGTACAGTATCAAGGAACGATTACTTTTATCAAATTATGAAATCCAGGCGAGCGAAGCCGCGGGTAACTGCTAATCCTAAATATTTTTAAGTCACCTGTCTCTTCCCAGGTAGTGAGCCGGTCAAGTGATACGTAATGTCCGGTGGTATGAAATGTCCCTGGTACCGAACTGTCCGGTATTCATCAATTCTAAACACATCAGATTTATTTATTTATTTATTTATTTATTTTCCCTAAACGTTACTGATCAGAATCTGACACAGTAGACCATCACCACTGAGACCTTCTCGTAATTAAGACGCTGATCACGGCGGCAGATTAAACGGTTGATGAACACGTAGATCTTAGAGTAGATCGGTCAAGGAATTTACAAGTCGCATTTTAACCTTCATAAATTGTACAAACACACACACACACACACACACACACACACATTGTGGAAACCTGTGTGTTGAACACGATAACCTCACATAACCTTTAGGTCTCCTTTCACTGAGGAGGACGTGAGGAACAAGTTAAGAGCTCGCTTGGCCTCCCAGAGGACGTCGTCATTGTTGTGCCTAACGAGGTTACTAGTAATTAAATGTTAAAGAGTAAATGAATTTAGCTAGCAAATGTTCTTTGTTTTGGTACCGGACCTACATACACATCATTGGTGACTGAGTGCATATCTCTTGCCTCAACTTAGCCCAGCCCTATCAGTGGAGAGTTAAAATCTACGCGGTTGTCCGCAGAGAAGGTATACTTCTTTTTTGATATTCGCCCGCTCTCCAGGTGTGCTGTGATTAAAAAAAATACAATTTGGTTTACGTCTCACCGACACTGATATGTCTTATGGCAACGATGGGACAGGACAGGCCTACCAGTCGGAATGAAGTGGCCGTGGCCGTAATTAAGGTACATCCCTAACATTTGCCTGGTGTGAAAACCGGAAACCACAGAAAACTATCTCCAGGGATGCCGAAGGTGGGATTCGAACCCACTCTCTCTCGAATCCTAGTTCACAGCTACGCAGCTCAATGATGTAGAAACGATTGTCTGCTTCGAGTATGATTAGCAGTGAAGTGGACTGAGTACGAAAATTAAACGCAAATTCCCTGGTGGAGGAGTTCGCCTACAGGAATATAACAAGGCGGAGGCGGTTCAACACCTAGCATCAAAGCCATAAGTCTTATTTGTATGCTAAGTAATTAAATGATAATCTATCTATATCTATATAAAATAAGAGTTTTGTCTGTACATTGCTCAGAATTTTAAAAGGATGGTATTTATGTATCGGTCGTGTCCACAGTAATAAGGAAATGCACTTTTTAATTTTCCGTAATTTCTGTATGTATGTATGTATGTATGTATGTATGCATGTATGTATGTATGTATGTATGTATGTATGTATGTATGTATGTACACGCATCAAGAGTAAACGGCTGAAGAGAATTTAACGAAAATCGGTATGCAATGTCGGGGAATAAGTCGCTACAACCTAGGTTATACACAATTTTATTCACGCTGAGTATGAACTGGCGTCTGGCTTTTAGTGCCGGGAGTGTCCGAGGACAAGTTCGGCTCGCCAGACGCAGGTCTTTTTTTTATTTGACTCCCGTAGACGACCTGCGCGTCATGATGAGGATGAAATGATGATGAAGACGACACATACACCCAGCCTCCGTGCCAGCGAAATTAACCAATTAAGGTTAAAATTCCCGGGACCCCTGTGGCCAAAGGCCAGCACGCTAACCATTTAGCCATGGAGCCGGACTTCACGCTGAGTGAAATGGTAGTTTAGGGGAAGGCCTAAAGTTTAATTCTCAAATATTTGTTATTAGTGGCCCTATCGATAAATACTACATAACTGAAGTTATATAATATTACATTTCCGTACCAGCTATGATAACGGAGATATTCATGAATTTCGATTTTTGTTGAGTAAGTCCATATCAGCGCAGCGTTACGAGAAAATGGGTGAACAGAATTCAATAAAAATCGGTATGCATAGTCGGGGAATAAGGAACTACAGTCTACGCTATAAATAATTTTATGAGACGCCCTAATATCACTGAATCGAAAGAAAACTAAATGCGAAGGCCTGCAATATAGAAAGCTCACAAAATTGATCAGCAATAACATTACGTTGACCATTGTTTGTTGTGATGTGCTTTGCGCCTTCTGTTGCCACTCATCTCCGATCGATGGGATTACTGCTGCGTACCGAGTATTTTTTAAATTTGCTTTACGTCGCACCGACACAGATAGGTCGTGAAGGATGAGATAGGAAAGGGCGAGGAGTGGGAAGGGAGCGGCCCTGGCCTTAATTAAGGTACAGCCCCAGCATTTTCCTGGTGTGAAAAAGGGAAACCACGGAAAACCATCTTCAGGGCTGCCGACAGTATGGTTCGAACCAACTATTCCCGGATGTAAGCTCATAACTGCGCGATCTTCTTTAGCATCCCATTCCTCTGATTCATTAATTTTCTGATACTACTGGTACTTTACACACTGGTTCATCATAACATTCGAGCTATTCAGTCCCTACTCTGAGGCACTGGTTGGAATGAGCAGTGTGCATATTTAAGGGAATTATGGTAGAGGAGTGTTCATGGCTGTCTGTGGCCTGGTCATTCCAGCACTGGGACTTTGGACTGATAGATCGGCACCGTAATACTGTTCGTTAAGAGTGAGAAAATGTGCGGTTTTCATTTAATCGAGTATTTTATATGATAACATTGCTTTTAATCGCTACTTTCCTACTGACGTTTCTGTAATGACCTACGTTGACTTCAGGTAGGAAAACCACAAAGACAGTTTTCTAAGAATCCCGTAGCGAAGCACGGGCACATCAGTTAGTAATAAATAATAATGTTATTGGTTTTACGTACCACCAACTACGTTTACGGTTTCCGGAGACGCCGTGGTGCCGGAAATTAGTCCCACCGGAGTTCTTTCACGTGCCAATAAATTTACCGACACGAGGCTAACGTATGTGAGCACCCTCAAATACCACCGGAAAGAGCCAGGGTCGAACCTGCCAAGTTGGGATCAGAAGGCCAGCGCCTCAACCGTCTGAGCCACTCAGCCTGGCAGTACTTAAATAATGCTACTACAGTGTTACTGCTGTTATACATACATACATACATACATACATACATACATACATACATACATCATTATAGACCGTTATGTCTTTCATTGTTCAGTCTGCAAGCCTCTGTAAATTCACTAAATGCCGCCACAATCCTCTATTTGTAACTAGTTCTGAGGCCTTTTATCATTACATCGTTAGAATCTGAGTCTGACCATCGTCATCTTGATCTCCCTCTACTTCTCTTACCCTCCATAACCGAGTCGATTATTTTCCTAGGTAACCTATCCTCCTCCAGTCGCATTACACGACCAATTCACTGAAGCTGCTTTTATGCGTACAGCTCCATTCATCAAGTTCATTACCAACTTATCCTTTATCTCCTCATTCTATTGTTACCAACTGTTCGCATCAGCGATCATTCTCCCAGCTTGTATGTATGTTTCTTCTAACTTATGAATAACATATCATGAGTCCACCCAGCTTTCATTTCCGTACTGAAATTCAATGTCAAATTGGTGATACAAAGCTGGAAAAGGTAAATAATTTCAAGTATTTAGGATATGTGTTCTCCCATGATGGTAATATAGCAAGTGAGACTAAATCAAGGTGCAGCAAAGAACGCAGTTGCGATCAACAGTATTCTGTAAGAAAAAGTCAGCTCACAGAGGAAACTATCTTTACAGGAGTGAAAGCTGGGTGGACTAAGGATATCTTATGAATAAGTTAGAAGTAACGGACATGAAAGTAGCGAGAATGATTGCTGGTACAAACAGGTGGGAACAATGGCAGGAGGGTACTAGGAATGAGGAGATAAAGGCTGAGTTAGGAATTAACTCGATGGATGAAGCTGTATGCATAAACCGCCTTCGGTGGTAGGGTCATGTGAGGCGAATGGAGGAGGATAGGTTACCTAGGAGAATAATGGAATCTGTTATGGAGGGTAAGAGAAGTAGAGGGAGACCAAGACGACGACGACGGCTAGACTCAGTTTTTAACAATTTAAAGATAAGAGGTATAGAACTAAATGAGACCACAGCACTAGTTGCAAACAGAGGAGTGTGGCGACGTTTAGTGAATTCACAGAGGCTTGCAGACTGAACAATGAAAGACATGACGGTCTATAATGATGTATGTATGTATGTATGTATGTATGTATGTATGTATGTATGTATGTATGTATGTATGTATGTATGTATGTATGTATGTATGTATGTATGGAGATTTTTCTGAAGAATGTAAAATACGTGGATTGTGCGTCGAAATCTTTAAAATCCTTTATGCGCATTTTCCCTTTCCGTGTTTTGACTGGTGTACTAAATGAAGGTGTTTCAGTTCCGTGCTGTCTCTGTTCCTTTTTCTTCTTGCTAGTTGTTTAGCGTTACACTAACACATTGAATGTTTTTGACAACAAGGGTTGGGAAGGGTTAGGATTGGGAAGGTAGAGGTTGTAGCCCTAATTAAGGTACAACCCCAGCATTTGCCTCGTGTGAAAATGGGAAACCACGGAAAACGATCTCTGGGGCTGCCAACAGTGGGGTTCGAATCCACTATCTCCCGAATACCGGATACTGGCCGCAATTAAGCTACTACAGCTATCAGTAACGAACCTCCTTGTTGTATGTTGTACATGTATGATATATTGTATGATGAACACTTGTTGTAGAAGTTAGTCGCCAGGCTGAGTGGCTCAGGCGGTTGAGGTGCTGGCCTTCTGACCCCACCTTGGCAGGTTCGATCCTGGCTCAGTCCGGTGGTATTTGAAGATGTTCAAATACGTCAGCCTCATGTCGGTAGATTTACTGGCACGTAAAATAACTCTTTGTGAGACTAAATTCCGGCAGCTCGGCGTCTCTGAAAACCATAAAAGTAGTTAGTGGGACGAAAAACAAACATCAAAAAGTTAGTCATTTTATTTTCAAACCTACATTAAGTACTGTAAATAATTGGTATCCCAGAGACGCCGACACGGGTAATCACATTCCGCTTGTTAATTTATTGCACATCATGTTAACAACATTTTTCTTATGCATTATTAAAACTTTAAAATTATCATTTCTTCTTCTTCTTTTCCTACAGCTTTTCCCACATCTGTGGGGTCGCGGGTGCGAACTGCGTCGCAAATGTGTATTTAGTCCTGTTTTAGGCCGGATGCCCTTCCTGCCGCCAACCCTATATGGAGGGATGTAATCACTATCGCGTGTTTCTGTGGTGGTTGGTAGTGTGGTATGTTGTCTGAATATGAAGAGGAGAGTGTTAGGACGGACACAAACACCCAGTCCCAGCGCCAGAAGAATTAATCACAAGCGATTAAAATCGTCGATCCGGCCGGGAACCGAACCCGGGACCCTCTGAACCGAAGGCCAGTACAATGACCATTCAGCCAACTAGAAGTATTTCCACACTTGCCGGACGCGACCAAAGAGTGACCGTCACGATAATCACACGCTCGTGCTTCCTGTGACAATCACAGATAAAAGTCACAGATACACCGGCCACAGTTATACAGTAGAGACAATACGCGACACTTCCGGATTTAGCCTTGTTAAAATGGGAGACAAGTCGCAAGTGGCGCTCATAGTGGCTTGACCTGAAAATTCGCGCTAAATTCAAATATGAATGGAAATGTATATACGGAAATGGATAAATATATTACGTCTAGAAATAAAGTGTTACTAAGATATTAACTTCAAAGTTGCTAAAGAAATTCTGGATAAAAGAATGAAGAACGATTTAGCAGATTATTATTTAAGACTGAAATTAGATATATAATCAAGATGTGAAATGGACTGCTGTGAAAGGGCTTGGTCTTTCATTTATGCATTACGTTTTTAGCTTTAGAATTCCTGCCTGAACGTTCACGGCTAGATTTGTCTTTTTTTTTTCACATTTAAAAGCATTGTATCATCACATTAAAACACTTGTCAACAAAAATATCGGCACATTCCTTACACACATGATTCAATGTATTTACATTTAAGAGCTGGACAATTTTCCTTTTAACTCGAAGACTACTAACAGACTCAAAAACATTCAAACTTTCCCTATAAGCAATACTTCCCATAATGCCATTACATTAGGGTAAAGCAAATTTCCATAATCATATTGTTTCAACAAAATATGTACATTTCGTAAATCACCCATATTTTCTTCAGTGCTTGACAACGCATTACGGCATTCCAAATGGAGTAACTTGGAACGCAACCAGCCACACTCATGTGCATATGTATTTTCCTGAATTAAATCAAACCCACAGATCACACCTACAACAACACATTGATATTGAAGGTTAACTGCTGCACTATACAATAAAATAAGCATATTATATTTTAAGCCAATTAAAATGTGGGTCGCGCAGGTCAGAAGTTTAAGAAGTAATATAAAAATCTCTTTTAACTGGAAGAATATATATGCAAACACAATATTTACTTACATTTTCTTGTCACGAGGGAAACGGAAGAAAGACCCCGAATCCTTCTGCACTTCATAGTTATTGCAGCCAAACACAGCACATATCTTTCCGCTCATATTGAGAGGAGATATAAAGGAATGACACACGCTTCTATTTACTTATGTCAACTTAATGCAAACGCATAAATAATGCCAAAAACTTCACACGCAGATACACGTGCTCTTATGACAGAATCAGTAGTTCTCAGGTCAATCCACTAGAGAGAGCTCTAATAGCTATCCCTCTATATCTCGCACAGTGTCGCGTATTGTCTCTACTGTATTTGCTTAAGCTCATCTCTAAGTCACAAGAAGCTGCCCCTTCTCTACCCTTCCCACCCTATTCAGCATTCCACTAAGCTGTCAATCAACATGCGATAGGTCCGCCAGCAGGCTTTGCTTTATTTTCAAGTCTCCAAATGATTTGAAACAGTCATACCATTTCGATAAGAACTTAATGGATAGACCTTAGAACAAGGAGAAGAAATTTGACACACTCCAGAAGTCTCGACATAAAGTTGAGACAAAGGATATGAAAAATACAATTCCCATCACTGCTGATGATAATGTTCATGCAAAGCAGTCCTAATGGTGGAGTAGCAACGGAAGGTCATTTCCAAGGCCACCTGTCTACCGGAAGTGTGCCAAGATACACATCAGCTCCCAGATAGCGAGATAACTCGAGAAACACGTAAACCACCTCTGTTACGTCACAGAGGTTCTCACGGGTACTGCGTCCTGTGTCGGTAGAAGAGCCATCGATCTTAATGCGTCTGCTAACCTAGATTTAGGAATTTTAAGTATGAAAACATAAGTTTTGGCCTCCTGGAATAGGTAACAAACTTCTAAACTAGGTAGGCTAAAACATACATCTTCTTTACAGACTATTATGCCTCTCATCGTTCAGTCTGCAAGCCTTTGTGAATGAACTAAGCATCTCTACAATATTGTATTTTTAATTGCAATGAATGTACAACGATAGTCACCTCTATAACGATAAAATGTCGTGTTCCTGACAGTATTCTTCCCATTGATTCAATCACTCAATCAATCTGCATTTTTGAGCAGTCATCCAGGTGGCAGAATGCCTATCTGTTTTTTACCTAGTCTTTTCTTAAATAATTGCAAAGAATTTGGAATTTTTTTTTTTTTGCTATTTTGCTTTACGTCGCACCGACACAGATATGTCCTATGGCGACGATGGGATAGGAAAGGTCTAGGAAGTGGAAGGAAGCGGCCGTGGCCTTAATTAAGGTACAGCTCCGGCATTTGCCTGGTGTGAAAATGGGAAACCACGGAAAACCATCTTCAGGGCTGCCGACGGTAGGGCTCGAACCCACTATCTCCCGATTACTGGATACTGGCCGCACTTAAACGACTGCAGCTATCGAGCTCGGTAATTTGGAAATTTATTGAACATCTCCTTGGTAAATTATTCCAATAAATGAATATTTGTCACAATTTGTACTCCATCTTCATATTGTGACTTGATATGGTTGGATGTCTGTGGAGGTTGCGTCGTGAACTTTGGCGCGATTTCGCCGTTAATTGTGATAACCGTTTCACCAATTTATTACAGTTTTATCAACGCCACCAGTTGAATTCAAACACCAGAGTTTGTGAATGGTGTGAGCATAACATAAAATTAAGTGAGAACAAGAATCGCATAGTTTTTACGTGTTGTCGCACAGCTGAAGGCGGTGGTCAATATTGTTAGTTTGTTAGTGGGCGGAAATTCACATTTTTTGACGACTCTAAACTGTCACTTTTCGGTCCTTTGTTAGAAACGAGGGTGCACGAGTTCTTTAAGGTAGCCGGCGAATTGTACCGATGCTGCTGATGATAATCATGCTGGTTGTTTAAAGGGGCCTCACATCTAGGTCATCGGCCACTAATGGTATGAAATGTATTGACAATTTAAAAGACCAAAATCCTCCACTGAGCAGAATTCAAAACGTGAATACGAAGAATGAATGGGTGAATATGAATTTAAAACAATCAGTAGATCCGACCCGCAATGCCCCACATTCCCAGAAACTATCGTAAACAAAAATAAATCGAAAAAGACACAGTTCAGAACTCTTCAAAATTTACAGATAGCGACATCTTCTGAGAAACTTGAGACTTAACACGGTAGTTAAAGTTCAGGCTTCCTCCAGTAGAGGAGTTTCAACTGGCGCAAAGTTTGAATTAGCGGTGCGGAGGTGTACCTCCCGGTACAACAACAATAATAATAATAATAATAATAATAATGCCGGCCCCGTGGTGTAGGGGTAGCGTGCCTGCCTCTCGACCTGAGTGCTGATTCGAGGTCCACTCAGCCTACGTGATTAGAATTGAGGAGCTATCTGACGGTGAGATGGCGGTCCCGGTCTCGAAAGCCCAGAAAAACGGCTGGTTTTTTGGGGGGGAAATTTTGTGTTCATAAGTTTGTTCTTTGTTAAATTTCTTTCAGTCATTGTTTAGGTTGGCTGTATAACCCTTCTCTTTCCGCCAGTTTTGAATTCGACCAATGAGTAATTTTCGTAATTAATTTTCCACCAATCCTGGTTTTCTTCTTCAGTCTTGACATGTAATCTTTTGGTCGTCCAATCTGATGAACACTTGAAATGTTACAAAAAATGTCCAGTAGCTTTTAAGAAGCGGCGGACCATGCAGACAGAACGTATACATATCATGCATGACGTAGCAAAGTTTAATAACATCTCAACGACTTACCATAACTAATACGCGTACTGAATTCTTGCCTTCCATCTCCAACATGAAAGAGGCGACAAGAAGGGGCCTCAAGGCTCTTAGCTTGGGAGCGCAGACTGGCGACCACCGAACCTTTGCCTGAGTCACGGCATTGCTTCCACTTACTTGTGCCAGGCTCCTCACTTTCATCTATCCTATCAGACCTCCCTTGGCCAACTCTTGTTAATTTCCGACGCGGACGGTATTAGAGCATTCGAGGCCTAGGGAGTCTTTCATTTTCACACCGTTCGTGGACCTCATCTTTCTTTGGCCGATACCTTCATTTCCGAAGTGTCGGAATCCTTCCAATTTTGCTCTCTGACTAGTGTTAAAGGAGGATGGTTATCCACTTGCACTTCCTCTTAAAACAATAATCACCACCACTATCAGACATGACGCGCATGTAACACTAAATTACAGAAGTGTTTAAATGAACGGCGAGTAACCCACCAAATGACCCTCATCTCCCCAATCTGTTGTCTAATTTCAAAATTATTTCATGACATTAAGACCTGCACCGGTTCATTTATCGAAATTGCATCTCAACGAAAAATTTCGTACAGCCATTCATTCCTGGTCACGGCTTCGAGGTTATGGAACATGTTGCCGACCAGTGTTACCAACTCAAACACAAAAAGTAGCTAAACCGTAATCAAAATGTAGCTAAAAATGGCTACAATTACCGACTAAAATAGCTTTTTAAAAACCTAGATGAACTCACCGAGCTCCGACAAGGGGTCACTGGCGAGTGGAGCACAATGTTCCGACACAATGTCCTGCCTCACGTGCGCCTAATGGGCTTGTAGTGTGGAAGTCTATTGTTCGCTGACGCTGACAGGTTAAGCGATCGGTCGCTCTCTTATGTTTATCGCCTAGTGCATGTGGCCTTAAATCAAACAACTTTGATTTTATTTCATACTTACAGTATTTGCAATATGCTGTAGTTTTATCATTAGAAACAGGTTGAAACCACCTTTTAACCTCCACCAAAATTACCACTCTCTTCTATACTATTGCGTATACTTAGGAGGCAAATTCACTATTAAAACTACACTACTCGCAACTATATACAAACTATTCGTTATTACTACGCTATACATGTATTTTTCAATTTTCAAAAGACATCAGTTCACAAAGCGTGAATGACCACAAGGACCCTGAATGTTTACAATTTAGGCGATGATAACCGAAAATATTACAATTATTTCGGCTCCATGGCTAAATGGTTATTGTGGTGGTCTTTGGTCACAGGGATCCTGGGTTCAATTCCCGGCAGGGTCGGGAATTTTAACCATCATTGGTTAATTTAGCTGGCACGGGGGCTGGGTGTATGCGTCTTCATCATCATCATTTCATCCTCATCACGACGCGCCTACGGGAGTCAAATCAAAACACCTGCATCTGGCGAGTGGAACATCTCCTTGGACATTCCCGATATTAAAAGTCATACGCCATTTCATTTCATTTCATTAAAAGTATTGTACAAAAAGGAAACACTAGATGATTTATCGTTTAGGATGATTTAAGACTGTTACCGAATCTTTTAAAATGTCCACTATATTTATTTTTCCAAAGTCGTGCTCTTAGGTACACGGCCTCTGCTTCCAAATTGCAGACTCATCACGGACGAATGTTATGTCTCTCACTAAGATATGGGGTGCATGGTTCGTAAATACTCTTCTTTTCCTGGTCAACGTTCTTGGCCTGGGATAAGTCTCCTTCAAACCGGATGGTTGGATCAAGAATAACAGCTGTTGAAGTCTGCAGGTGGATAACAACAATACCTGCTCTTCTATTGGTCCCCGTGGAAGAGATATAGTGCACTTCTTCATAACTCTCCACTTCGAACCCCAAATATTTCAGTAATTTAGCAACTGCACTGGATTGGACATTGTCTCTATTTGAATATGAGACTCTTAGCCAACCAGGAACTGATGGAAGTCAGGAGTTTACCGAGTGATGGACTGCTGACAGCCTGTAATGATGCAATGTAATCCTCAAATCACAGTGATGTAATTAATAACCGTTGCACCAATTCGTCAAAGGTCACCTATAAGTTAAACATGCAGCACGACTCGTGTGTCATTCGCCGTGAATATTTACAAAAATTCATTAACTACCAAAGAAAAGCATGAAAAAGGGAGAAAGCAAAATCAGCGCACGTAACGAAAATTTATAGCTAAACATGTAGCTAATAACTAAACTCAAAATTTTGTAGTAAATGACTTTTCAAAATAGCTAGACTGGAAAATGAAATGGCGGATGGCTTTCAGTGCCGGGAGTGTTCGAGGAAAAGTTAGGCTCGGTAGATGCAGGTCTTTTGATTTGACTCCCGTAGGCAACTTGCGCGTCTCGATGAGGATGAAATGGTGATGAAGACGACACATACACCCAGCCTTCGTGCCAGCAGAATTAATTATGGTGAAAATTCATGACTCTGCCGGGAATCGAACAAGGGACCCCTGCGACCAAAGGCCAGCACGCTAACCATTTAGTCATGGAGCCGGAATATAAAATGGCTAAATTGGCAACACTGTTAGCGACAGACGTTAACAACTCATCTTCCCCTAGCATGTTGTTTCAAACAGCGAGTCGTAAATTCTTCCAATGTACGGTCGCTCCGAAAGTGGGTGTATGGTATTGTGTAAGTTCTTCGCAGCTTTCTCAGAAATACGTAATAATGAACCTAGAGATATAATGATTTTTGTGGGTAGCCACTGGGTTTCTATCTTAATGGGAGGTAAATTCTAATTTGATAATAATTAAAATTAAGTCTGATAAAATATTCTGTGCGAGAAACATACAATACTTCATGAAATAAACTTTTCAGTTCTTGAACATGGAATGGAATTTAATTTCTTCCAACCGAAAGTGAGTTACGCTATCGCGGAACGCCTGGAGGCTTGGTACCCTTTCAACAAGAGAGTAAATCGGGTTGCCGATCCGGCACACTGCAGGGAATGCAACCAAACTGAAGAATAATACAAGGAGCGTCCAAAGTTTATATCACTCGTTCACCACGTTGGTAATGGTTTCTAGTTCCGTTTGGCGAATGATACTAAGTAATTATCAAAATAAAATATAATAAATCAGAAATAATATATGTGTTCCTAAACAGGAATAGGACTCAGTGGCGAATGCTGGGATCAAGACGTGGTCTACCGCCAGACTTAAGTTACCCCTTTTCGATGGTTGGTTTATTGAACGTCAAGCCGTCAGCGTTTTGAGTTGCAGTCAAAATCTAACGGAGAAGCCTGTTGTGTTGTCAAAGCTGCTTCACAAGCTGCTGCCCTGGCCTCTGTCACTGCCAATACTCAACATCTGATCAGTCAAGATCGTAGCCTAAGGTTTAGCTAATTGAAGTCCAGTTTAGTGTTTAAATGGGTAGAATTCTTGCCTTTGGTCCGATGGCCTCGGTTAAATTTTCAGAATCAACCCCCTCATACTGTTAATTCGCCTGGCTTGGGGACTGGGAGTTTATGACAGCTTCGCCATTCATTTTATCCTCATTAGGTCACCATTATTATTATTATTATTATTATTATTATTACCTCCGTGGCTCAGACGGCAGCGCGTCGGCCTCTCGCCGCTGGATACCGTGGTTCAAATCCCGGTCATTCCATGTGAGATTTTTGCTGGACAAAGCGGAGGCGGGACAGATTTTTCTCCGGGTACTCCGGTTTTCCCTGTCATCTTTCATTCCAGCAACACTCTCCATCCTCATTTCATAGCATCTATCTAGTGGCGAACCCATCGTACTAATAGCCTATATATGATTCATTCATTACATCCCTGACCCCGTCAATGACTGGAAAACAGGTTGTAGGCTTTCATTTTCATATTATTATTATTATTATTATTATTATTATTATTATTATTATTATTATTATTATTATTATTATTACACTGACTGGCAGAGCAAATGCAACACCAAGAAGGAGTGGTTCGAAAGGGATAAAGTTGGGAAAAAAACAGAGACGGCACGGACGAATAATTGATGTTTATTTCAAACCGGTATGCAGGTTACAAAATGCGCACGGCATCGACTCAGTAGGATGTAGGACCACCGCGAGCGGCGATGCACGCAGAAACACGTCGAGGTACAGAGTCAATAAGAGTGCGGATGGTGTCCTGAGGAATGGTTCTCCATTCTCTGTCAACCATTTGCCACAGTTGGTCGTCCGTACGAGGCTGGGGCAGAGTTTGCAAACGGCGTCCAATGAGATCCCACACGTGTTCGATTGGTGAGAGATCCGGAGAGTACGCTGGCCACGGAAGCATCTGTTCACCTCGTAGAGCCTGTTGGGAGATGCGAGCAGTGTGTGGGCGGGCATTATCCTGCTGAAACAGAGCACTGGGCAGCCCCTGAAGGTACGGGAGTGCCACCGGCCGCAGCACATGCTGCACGTAGCGGTGGGCATTTAACGTGCCTTGAATACGCACTAGAGGTGACGTGGAATCATACGCAATAGCGCCCCAAACCATGATGCCGCGCTGTCTAGCGGTAGGGCGCTCCACAGTTACTGCCGGATTTGATCTTTCTCCACGCCGACGCCACACTCGTCTGCGGTGACTATCACTGACAGAACAGAAGCGTGACTCGTCGGAGAACACGACGTTCCGCAATTCCCTCATCCAAGTCGCTCTAGGCCCGGCACCATGCCAGGCGTGCACGTCTATGCTGTGGAGTCAATGGTAGTCTTCTGAGCGGACGCCGGGAGTGCAGGCCTCCTTCAACCAATCGATGGGAAATTGTTCTGGTCGATATTGGAACAGCCAGGGTGTCTTGCACATGCTGAAGAATGGCGGTTGACGTGGCGTGCGGGGCTGCCACCGCTTGGCGGCGGATGCGCCGATCCTCGCGTGCTGACGTCACTCGGGCTGCGCCTGGACCCCTCGCACGTGCCACATGTCCCTGCGCCAACCATCTTCGCCACAGGCGCTGCACCATGGACACATCCCTATGGGTATCGGCTGCGATTTGACGAAGCGACCAACCTGCCCTTCTCAGCCCGATCACCATACCCCTCGTAAAGTCGTCTGTCTGCTGGAAATGCCTCCGTTGACGGCGGCCTGGCATTCTTAGCTATACACGTGTCCTGTGGCACACGACAACACGTTCTACAATGACTGTCGGCTGAGAAATCTCGGTACGAAGTGGACCATTCGCCAACGCCGTGTCCCATTTATCGTTCGCTACGTGCGCAGCACAGCGGCGCATTTCGCATCATGAGCATACCTCAGTGACGTCAGTCTACCCTGCAATTGACATAAAGTTCTGACCACTCCTTCTTGGTGTTGCATTTGCTCTGTCAGTCAGTGTATTATTATTATTATTATTATTATTATTATTATTATTATTATTATTATTATTATTATTATTATTATTATTATTATTATTATTATTTCATACAAATGTTGAATTTTACAGCGGTCGTACCCATCGTTTACTGGTTAATTAGCTTCCTGGGGATATCAGTGGTGGTGTCCGATCCCTGATCACGGGTTCGATTACAACCAACGAAAAGAACACTAAACCTGAAAGATAGCATTTCATTTTAGCAGATCTGCCAATAAAAAGAAAACTATATTGCTCCCTTAACAGCAGCCCTGCAGTGTCTTCCTACAAGGATGTAGAAGTAAACGGGGGTGAAATACCAGCACTCTGTTATCTATATAATTAAGCCAGAAGTATGAGTGAGAAAGTACATACGATGAGTAACGCATGCTTGATAGTTAGCAGTGGCGATCTGACGGACCGAAGCCAACCACACCTATCTTCCGCCATCCTCGCTCCAAACCGATATACAATTATTGCAAGCCGCGTGTGGCGAGTTGAGGGGACAGGGGATATAGTTTGGGCTGCAATATCAGTCTCCGATGCCTTGCTCTCAGAAATACGTTCGACGTTTTTTCTCAATGCTTTCAAGTTTTGTAAATGGAACAATGTGTCAATTGATTACATTATCATGTGTTTTAGACTCCCATCATTCTCAGGTGAGGTTTGGGCTTCACTGATAGCCTTGGTAGCCCTCAGAATGCGCCACTGATAGGACTAGAAATTGTGAGAAACGGCCATTGGTGGCTTTCGCTGTAGTTTTGCCGCGAACATCTGCCCTATCGCCACATCAGTGAGTGGTGGAGATAGACACCACGTGATTAATGGCTGTATCTCAACCTGAGGACACGAGTGAAAAGGAAAATTCTACTTCGTGCAAAAGAAATGTTAATTCTCAGAGGAAGAATGTATTCCTATGCTCAGTTACAGGAGATAATACACAGCGAACAGTGTGCAAACAGAATTTTATTATAAAAAAATATATAATTATGTTACTGATTTTTACGACCTACTAACTACTTTTGACGGGTTTCGGAGACGCCGAGGTGCTGTCATTTACACTGACTTAGCAAATGTCATGGGATAGTCACCTAATAGCGCGCGGGGCCTCCTCTGGCCCTGCGAACTGCAGTGAGATGCCGTGGAAGTGAGTCGACAAGTCCCTGGTAGTCCTCTGGACGCAGCTGACACCAAATCGTTTGCAGAGCGGCCGCCAATGCTGGTCTGTTCGTGGGTGCAGGATCCATGGCACGGAGCCTGCGCTCCAGGACATCCCAGATATGCTCGATAGGGTACATATTGGGGCTCCTGGGTGGCCATGGCAGTCGTTGGACCTCCGCTGCATGTTCCTGGAACCATTCCCGGTCGACGTGGGTGCGATGTGGCGGCGCGTTATCATCTTGAAACACCGCAGAACCATCTGGGCGCTGGAAGACCAAAAATGGGTGGAGATAGTCTCCGAACAGCTCAACATACCGCGTACCATTCAAAGTCTCTTCCAGAACAACTAGGGGGCCCATTCCATACCAGGAAAATGCACCCCAGACCATAACAGAGACACCAGCGCCCTGGACCACACCTTCGAGGCAGGCGGGATCCATCATTTCATGTGGTCTGCGCCATACACGGTGCCTCCCATCGGCATGGTGCAGTTGAAATCGTGATTCGTCCGACCAAATCACGTTACGCCATTGTTTCAGTGTCCATCCCTGGTGACTGGCGACAAATGCGCGTCGTTGTGCCCGATGACGTTGGGTTAACAATGGCACCCGTGTGCGGCGCCGGCTCCCATACCCCATAGAACCCATATTCCTACGGATTGTCCATTAGGAGACGTGTCTAGCACGGCCTGTGTTGAATTGAGCCTTGATTTGTTGCACGATTGCCCGTCTGTCACTATTGACAATCCGTCTCAGATGTCGCCAGTCACGGTCATCGAGTGTGGCTGGATGGCCGGTTGTTCGTCTGTTGTGGACGGTGACATCCGCATTCAACCATTCACGATACACCCTGGACACGGTTGATCGTGTGAAGCCGAATTCCCGTACCACTTCCAAAATCGCACTTCCCATCCGTCGGGCACCGACCACCATACCCCGTTCGAACGGTGTCAGCTCACGACGACGTTCCAAGTTACATCTGTCACATGCACAGCCACTGCTCACAAGGTCTCCTATACAACTGCCGCTGGCACAGGGGGCGTGTGGTGCGCAGACAACACACCTATGCATCAGTGCTCCGCTATCCCATGACATTTGCTCAGTCAGTGTAGTTCCGTAGTTCTTTTACGTGGCAGTAGATCTGCCTACACAAGGCTAACGTATTTGGGCACCTTCAAACAGCACCGGACTGAGCCAGTATTGAACCTGGCAAGTTGGGGGTCGGAAGGCCAGCGCAGCGCCTCGACCATCTGAACCACTCGGCCCGGCTATTATAAACAGAACGATATAATAAAGTACTCCGAAATAATATTTCTTCCATGCTAAAGAGAATGTGGTTTACAATGACTGAACAGAAGTGTCAGAGAGAGCAACCCTTCCCGCACTAGTTCACAAGCTGGAACTAGCCTTTCCACTAATTCAACACACTGACATCAAGCGATGCCTGTCACACAATCTGCAGCTGAAACACTACACAACAGTCATCCGCCTTGTATGCATGAAATCGCATGATTGAAAGATTGGAAGTCAGATGAATCTTAGGCCTGGAACTGGAATGTAGGGAATAATGGAGACTTCACAATTCAGAGCTCTACTTCCAGACAGAGACTGTGCAGGAAAAGGAGGGTAGCCTTCCTAATTGACACCTAGCTCAACAATACCACGGGGGAGATTAGAGGAGACATCAGACGCACTCCCACTTATTAGCTTCCCGTCCTCTGCCACATCATGCCGGAGAATATATAACATGACATGATCATTACTTATCTGGACCTTCCTATTCACGACGACATCCCAGACCTTCAGAGGGGCAGGCTGAAGTCCAGACATCCGCCTATTGTTTACACCCAGAAACTGAGAACCCCTTTTAATCCATTCAATGAATTGAAAGGGAAGTGACCTACTACACCGACCATCTGCTTTGGCCTCTGCTCAGCAAACACAGCCCTGTTCCAGGATGTCATCTCCCAAGAAGGACATCGTTCGCTCTAAATAGGATCCGCAGAAATACTGGAATCTGCGCAGAGTCCTTGCTCAGATGGGTGCAAAGTTCCGTCTCCCCAGCGTCACTGTGATGCCCCTTCTCAGTCTGTACTACACATCACATTCGAGCGCGGACTGTCTGGAGCGTGGTATTGTACGGAAGTGGAAATATGAACAACAAGTAGCTCAGAAAGGAAGATAATAGAAGCTTTCGAAATGTGGTATTACAGAAGCATACTGAAGGTGAGATGGGTAAATAGAATCACGAATGAAGAGAAACTGAATCGAATTTGGTTGAGAGGAGATCGATTTGGCAAAATTTGACCAGAAGAAGAGAGAGAATGACAGGACACATCTTAAGACACCCAGGACTTGTTCAGTTGGTTTCTCAAGGAAGTGTAGGTGGTAAGACCGGTAGAGGTAGACTAAGGTATGAGTATGACAAGCTTTTAGAGTAGATGTATGATGTAGCAGTTACGTAGATTATCACAGGGTAGGGGGCATGGAGAGCTGCATCAAACAAGAGGAATAGGTGTTTGTGCTCGCCTTAATGTACATCTTGATTATACATGACACATCGTACTAAAATAATGCGTGAAAATCCCTGTACATCAAGTGGCGTCAGGAAGGGCATCCTGCCGTAAAACTAGTTCAAGAAGAATACTGTATGCATTCTGATAACATTTCAGCTTGCCATCAGTGATCCAAGGTGGCGTAGTTATATTTTTCACGAATGCATTACGTAAAAATAAGGTATGGCGGGACTGACGGGGCAGATTTCTCACACTTAGACGAAAAAACATATGTTAGAGAGACATGTGTCCGGAAACGCTTTATTTGCATGTTAGAACCTGTTTTCTACAACTCTCCAAGTGTTGACAACTTAGCTTTTTCCTCGTTAAATCTAGATTATTTAATGCAATGTTTAGCGGCAAAAGAACAATATTCCCGCTTTAGCTTTTTCTCCTCTAAATCTAGCTTATTTCATTCATCATGCCTCACGGGATCTCTCCCTGTGTGTGGGGGTGGTAGAATAACACCCACGGTATCCCCTGCCTGTCGTAAGAGGCGAGTAAAAGGGGCCCCAGGGGCTCTGAACTTCGGAGCGTGGACTGGCGACCACAGGGCCCTTATCTGAATCCTGGCATTGCTTCCACTTACTTGTGGCAGGCTCCTCACTTTCGTCTATCCTATCCGACCTCCCTTGGTCAACTCTTATTTTTTTCGAACCCGATGGTAGTAGGTATCGAGGCCTGGGGGGGGGGGGTCTTCCTGTTTCACGCCGTTCGTGGCCCTTGTCTTTTTTGGCCAATATCTTCATTTTTAAAGTGTCGAACCCCTTCCATTTATTCTCTCTGGTTAGTGTTTTATAGAGCAAGGTTGTCTAGTTGTACTTCCTCTTGAAACACCACCACCTGTCAGGATTAGCTAAGACTACATAATAGATTACCCAGGGTTTACGGTTACTGTACTTTGCTGATTGAACAGAACACAAAACAATTTAATTCGCTACCCGGTGAGCAGTACTATAAATTAAATGTTCTAAATGTCCTCCGTTAGTACAGTTCATTTGAACGACTTGTTTACTTGAACTGGTATGAATTCGTTCAAATATTTCGTTCACGCGAGCATAGGAGCATGTTAAGGGATGAAGACCTAAGCAAGCAACATCTATTATGAAATGTACGTACTAGTTCGCGCCGCTAGTGCTTTTTGCGAAGATAGCTCATAATTAACTACCTATATATATATATAAAATAACTTGTCCTGACTGACTGACTGACTGATTCATCATCGCCGAGCCAAAACTACTGGACATAAAGAAATGAAATTTTGAGGATATATTCATATTAAGATGTAGGTGCTCGCTAAGAGAGGATTTTTGGATATTTCGTCGCTAAGGGGGTGAAAAGGGGGGTGAAATTTTAAAAAGAGTGTATCTATATCTCAAAACTTTCAAAGTTTACAGATGTAAAAATTGGTATTTAGAATCTTCTTTTAAAATAAGGATATACGTATTTTTTTGTTTTCTGAAAACCCCAATAGGAGGGGTGAAAAAGGGTGAAAATGGGGAAAATGGGTTGAATGCCTTCAATCAGGATACCGGTACTTATATCTCAGAAACTGAAGATATTACAGACCTGAAAATTGGTACTTTTGATCTCTTTTAAAAATAAAGAAATACGTATTTTTTGTTTTTGGAAAATCCAATTAATGGGAGGGTGAAAAGGGGGTGAATTTTTAAAATGAGTGAATCTATATCTCCAAACTTTTAAAGTTTGCAGATGTAAAAACTGGTATTTAGAATCTTCATTAAAAATAAAGAAACACGTATTTTTTTGTTTTCGGAAAATCGCAATAGGAGGAGTGAAAAGGGGTGGAAAAAGAGTTGAATGCCTTTAATGAGACTACTTATATCTCAGAAACTGAAGATATTACAGACCTGAAAATCAGTGTTTGGGATCTCCTTTAAAAATAAAGAAACACGTATTTTTTTGTTTCTGGAAAATCCAATTAAGGGAGGGGGTGAAAAGTGGGTAATATTTTAAAATGAGTGTATCTATATCTCAAAACTTTTAAAGGTCATAGATGTGAAAATTGGTATTTAGAATCTCCTTTAAAAATAAAGAAACACGTATATTTTGTTTTCGGAAAATCCTAATAGGAAGGGTGGAAAAGGTTGAAGAAAGGGTCGAATGCCTTTCATGAGTCTACTTATATTTCAGAACTTGAAGATATTACAGACCTGAAAATGGGTGTTTGGGATCTCCTTTAAAAAAGAAACACATAATTTTTTGTTTTTGGAAAATCCAATTAATGGGGGGGGGGGGGGGGGTGAAATGGGGGTGATTTTTTAAAATTTGTGTATCTATATCTCACCTTTTAAAGTTTATAGATGTAAATATTGGTATTTAGAATCTCCTTTAAAAATAAAGAAACACGTATTCTTTTGTTTTCGGAAAATCCCAATAGGAAGGGTGTAAAATGGTGAATGCCTTTAACGAGGCTACTTATATTTCAGAACCTGAAGATATTACAGACCTGAAAATTGGTATTTGGGATCTACTTTAAAAGTAAAGAAGCACGTATTTTTTCGTTTTTGGAAAATCCAATTAATGGCGGTTAAACAGGAGTGACAAATTGGGGTGAATTTTTTGAAAGACTATATCTACAGAATATCTTGGAAACGGATAATGTTACAGACGTAAAAAGTGGGTGTTTGGAATCTCCTGTAAATGTAAAGAAATATAGGTGATTTGTTTTTGGAAACTCCACTTAAGAGGAACTCAAAAGGGGTGAAATTTTAAAATGAGAATTTTTACAGTATATCTAAAAAGACTTAACATGTTACAGAAGTGAAAAATGGTATTTTTTTTTCTCTATTAAACAGAAAGAAACGTGTATTTTTAGTTTTCGGAAATATCACTTGGGTGGAAGGGGGGGTAAAAGTGACTGAAAATGGTGTTGAATTCTTTTAATTAGGCTACTGATATATCAAAAATGAAGATGTTAAGACGTGAAATTTGATATTTTCAATCTGCTTTAAAAGTAAATAATCACGTATTCTCGGAAAATCCAATGAATTGGGGGGGGGGGGTGAAAGAATTGAAAAATTAATTGGCTTAATTGTATGAGAATACATACATCTAATAAAAACTAAAGTTGTGACAGACGTGAAAATTCGTATTTGGATCTCCTTTAAAAACAAAGAAAAACGCGTTTTGGGCGGGAAACCATCTTGGAGGGCGGGAGTGTAAAGGAGTTGAATTCCTTTCATGAGGACACATAAATCAAAAACTGAGGAAGTTAGAGTCTTGCTAATTGGTATTTAGAAGATCCTTTACTATTAAAGAAACGAGTATTTTTTGCGGGAAAGTTCACTTAGGGGGGGGGGGGGTGAGTAGTGTGAAATGAAGTGAAAAAAGTAAATTACTTTTATGGAGATACTTATATCTCAAAACTGAAGGTAATAGACGTGAACATTGGTGTTTGGAATCTCCCTTAAACATAAAGAAACAAGTCTTCTTTTAATTATTTGGGGGGAGGGGGTGGCGGTAAATAAACTTAACGGCGGTGGGGTGTAGAAGGAGGTGAGACCAATTGATTTTACTGTTATTAATGTACTTATAAGGATCCTCCGTTGCTCAGGCGGCAGCGCGCCGGCCTCTCACAGGTGGGTTCCGTGGTTCAAATCCCGGTCACTCCATGTGACATTCGTGCTGGACAAAACGGAGGCGGGACAGGATTTCTCCGGATACTCCGGTTTTCCCTGTCATCAGCCATTCCAGCAACACATAATAGTATTAATAATAATAATAATAATAATAATAATAATAATAATAATAATAATTTGTTCCATATTAAAAATGCTTATAAGAAAAGATGGCAAAGATTTAGGGACCCAACTGACAGGGTGGAATACCTGGACCTAGCCTGGGAAGTACGAAATCGATTGCTGGAAATAAAGATTGAAAAATGGGAGGAAACTTGCCATAATCTATTAGAAAACGAGTCAGATCGCGAATTTTGGCGGATTCTCGCAGAAAACGATTCAGATCGCGAATTTCGGCTGATTATATATCTAAAACAACATTCAGTTATAAATTTCAGTATAATACCGTAGCGAAGCACGGGTATCTTGCTAGGTTTATATATATAGATTTGTAAATCTTTATGAAACAGAATTTGGTTAACTAATAATTATTTTTATGAGTTCTAATTTTATTAGCTAATATTATTAGTTAGTTTTATGAAACAGGGCCCAGGCACGAAAAAGTCAGTCGCTGGCCAGCCTCTTTCCTATTGAATTTGCATGGGGGGGTCAAAGCGAGGCAAATCGTCTTCAGATATGGAGGTTATTTGCAAAACAATCCCGAAGTTCTTATCTTGCTTAGTTCTTAATTTGTGACAGGAAGAATATATCTCCTTGAATTTTGGTTTCGCGCGTGACTCGGCTGGCTGCCCGGCTGGCTAAGTACCTGTAGTGATCTCCCAAACCTGCGCTTTTAACATTTCCAGACAGTCGCATGCAGTGCAGTGCTCATTTCGTCAGTAGTATGTATAATAGTGATTAAATACATATCAGTGACATATGTACAATTCTTGAGGGCAAGTGTATTTCGTTTGTGTGGTTCGTGAGTTCGTGCTCGTGCGTTGGGATCTAATTTCGAAGAAAAAGTGCAGAAGGATCATGGCGTGGTTAAAGCAAAGCAAACGGTCGTCGGATATGGAAGTTATTATTAAATCATACCTTAAGTCCTTATCTCGTTATCTCTTAATTTATGACAGGGAGAACGTCTCGTTTGTTTACGTTTCACGAGTGACTCGACTGGCTGAGCTTTTAAATATGCTGACAGCCGTGTGTAGTGGTGTTCATTTAATCAGTTTTACAAGATTGATTAAATAAAGATCAGTGATATATATATATATATATATATAATATTTAATGGCGTGTGGCCTCCGAAGAGGACGAGTGCAGCTCTTTCGAGTTGACGCCGCATAGGCGACCTGCGCGTTTATAAGAATCGGGCCCTACCTGTGATGAATTATAATGCTGAAGACGGCACACAGCCCAGCCCCCGAGCCATTGGAATCCACCAATGAAGGTTAAAATCCCCGACCCGGCAGGAAATCGAACCCGGGGCCCTCTGGACCAAATGCCAGCACGCTAACCATTTAGCCATGGAGCCGGACAAGATCAGTGATAAATGTATAGTTCTTGAGGACAAGTGGATTGTGTTTGTTGTGTTTGTGTAGTCTGTGTAGTTGTCAGTTCGTGTTCGTGCGGGGGGTTCTTAGTTCAAAAAAAAAGTGCAGAAGGATGTACAATGGATCGTCAAATTAAAAAGAAACGTTCCGTAGGTAAACTCAGGGGAAAAGAACGCAATATTTTAATGAGTGTCCTGGAAAGAACAATCTATGCTATAAGGAAGGAACACGCACATGGTCCTTTGCGAACTCCCGCAAAAAAAGAGAGAGAAACAAAAAAAACAGAAGGACGGCAGAAAAAGGAAAATTAAATATGATGAAATTGTGCGAAGTGGAGTGCGTCGAGTGGTTCACTCTCTCTTGTTTGCTAACATACCACCGACATTGAACGTGATTTTGAGTCGGGTAAATGGAGAAGATTCTTTGCCACGATTTTCCAAAACTACGTTGTATCGCTTCTTACATGATATAGGCTTCCGTTATTTAAGACGGGGTAATAAAGCAGCTTTCATTGAAACCGATGAAATTATTAATTGGAGGCACAGATATCTCAGGGTGATAAAACGTTTGAGGGCACAAAATAAAGCTATAATTTACACAGATGAATCGTGGGTAAATATTGGGCAGACAGTGACAAAAGAATGGAAGGATACGACAGTGGAAAGTGCACGGCAGGACGCCACTGAAGGGGTGAGTTCGGGACTTAGGCCACCGAAAAGCCGAGGACCGTGATTTGCCTTAGTCCACGCGGGTAATTAAAATGGTTTTGTTCCAAATACTGAACTAACATTTTTATGCCATAAAAACATAAGTCAATTGGGCAAATTACGTGAAGGAAGTAAAGAAAAATTAAGAGAGATTTGTGGAAAGCAGACGAATTACAGGACGATGTTGACGATGAAAAGTTTTTAATACGACTTTCTTCATGGTCCGGATCATCCTCAAGTTCATCTTTCGAACCCAGTTCATCCAAAGCGGGAAGATTAGGCCTTGCAGAAATGATAGAAGGTGTACGTCCAATGTCTGAGAGCAACGCCAATGATTAAGGTGTGTTGTATTTATTTTACCATCCTACAAACATTAATTCATGAATGAATGAACTTAAAATTACGAAATTACAAACGAAAAATGTGGAACTGTGACGCCCTGTTTGAGTCACACTCGAGCGTGATCTTCACGAGTCGATTTCGCAACATCGCGCTCCATCTACGCTGTACTGCAATTTAAGGTTGGAACGCTCTATACCATAGAGTTGTAGAAAACGAGTTCTAACACGGAAATAAAGCATTTCTGGACCCATGCCCATATTACATATTTTAATCTTTTACATGTGAGGAATGTGCCCTGAAAATTTCGACCTAAATTATTGTTACATTCTGCATATCTTTAATCGCTCAACGTTAGGTACTGGTATTGATTGAGCTCTGCTCTCCCGCCTTTCCCATTCCATCTTACGGTTCTAGGGCATTTCGTACCACCGGACATTTCGTACCACTTGACCGGATAATTACCTGCGAAGTGTCAGTTAAATATTTAGGAGAGGACATTCCGTACCACCTTAAAGAGAATGGAAGTATGCCGAAGTAAAAACGATTTCCTAATTAATGTATTCATTTGTATACTCATTGTCCGCTAGTGGCGTAGAAGCCTCCGCACGGTGTGACCGTTGCTGATTAGTGATGTGCGCGAGTGATGCCTGGAATCGCGGTACTCGACTCTTTCGAGTCCAGGCTCGGGCTCCTTTCGCTTGCGAAGACTCGATGACAGCATGACGTCACACGTTCGCTCTCTCGCCCGCTCTTGGATGGATGGAACATATGTACAAGTGGTCGCAGAGGTTTTATGGGATTGCGATGGACCGGTACGACAAATATTCTTAACGAGTGAGCAAAATAAATAATCTGAATTTGATGATGACTTGCGAAAGATAATACTACAACTATATACGCATAATAAAGTATGAAAATATCTGTTCACGGCGTCTCTCACCCACTCCATTGAATATGCCCTATATTCTAATAATGACAGCATAGCTTCTCTGGCCTTCAGCCCAACTTGGCAGGTTCGATACTGGTTTAGTCCGGTGGTATTTGAAGGTGCTCAGATACGTCAGCCTCGTGTCAGTAGAATTGCTGGCACATGAAAGAACTCCTGGGTGACTAAATTCCGGCACCTCGGCATCTCCGAAAACCATAAAATGTACGTAGTTGGACGTAAAAGTGGTGGTGGTGGTGATTCTTGTTTAAAGAGGAAGTACAACTAGGCAACCATCCTCTATATAACACTAATCACAGAGAAAAAAGGAAGGGATCCAACTCATAACATTATTATTATTTAAAATCACTGTCACGGTGTCCGGCTCCATGGCTAAATGGTTGGAGTGTTGGATATGGTCACAGGGGTCCCGGGTTCGATTCCCGACAGGGTCGGGAATTTTAACCATCATTGGTTAATTTCCCTGGCACGGGGGCTGGGTGTACAGTATGTGTTGCTTCATCATCATGTCATCCTCATCACGACGCGCAGGTCGCCTACGGGAGTCAAATCAAAAGACCTGCACCTGGCGAGCCGAACCCCTCTTGGGATCTCCCGGCACTAAAAGCCATACGCCATTTCATTTTTTTTACTGTCACGGTATGCCAACAATCGTCCAAGGGGACAGATGAATAGTTTATACTTTCATCATACTTTCGGCAGATATAATGTAGGGTATTAAGATTAGGCGTCCGGAATGTGATGTATGTACACGACGCAAATCATCAGACAGAACGTCATTCTGTTCTAGCTAAACAATGAAGGCAATGAACAAAATACACCCTCCGTTTTGACATTTATCATTGCAACACATGACTGTGCAAAGGAACAAAACCGAGTGTAGTCTTTAGAAGTTGAGCGAAGGTCGAAGAATAGCGGCGGGATGTAAGCAGTACTTTTCTTTTTGCTATTTGCTTTACGTCGCACCGACACAGATAGGTCTTTCGGCGACGATGGGATAGGAAAGGCGTAGGAAGTGGAAGGAAGCGGCTGTGGCCTTAATTAAGGTATAGCCCTGGCATTTGCCTGTTGTGAAAATGGGAACTCACGGAAAGCCATCTTCAGGGCTGCCGACAGTGGGATTGGAATCCACTATCTCCCGGATGCAAGCTAACAGCCGCGCGCCCCTAACCGAACTGCGTGTTTCTGTGGTGATTTGTAGTGTAATGTGTTGTGTGAATATGAAGAGGAGAGTGTTGGGACGGACACAAATACCCAGTCCCCGAGCCAGGAGAATTAATCAGAAGCGATTAAAATCCCCGATAATGCCCGAACCGGCCGGGAATCGAACCAGGGACCCTCTGATCCGAAGGGTAGTACTCTGACCATTCAGCCAACGAGTTGGACAATAACAATAAGTGATACTAGAGCACATGTATGTTTCTGAACGCCCTACACATGTATCTTTGCAATAAATTCTCTGGCAGTAATATTGTCATTATTTCGCACAATATTACACGTTTTCCTACAAGGACGTCGCGGGAATAATATTTCATAGCTATCAACAAATCCCTGGTGGCTACTTCCAGGCTGCACAATAATAATAATAATAATAATAATAATAATAATAATAATAATAATAATAATAATAAGGCGCTGCCGTTATGGACATTAGAAAAGGTCCCCACCACAATGTGGAAATTGTCCCCATCCCACGCTCATGTTCGGTCCTACGTGTCTATCTTGCAAGTTGACGGTTTGTTAGTAAGTCATAATTATTTTGCCTATGATGATAATTATCGTAACAATCAAATTATTGACGACCGATGACTCAATGAAACCAATCATCAGCAGCAAACATATTGCAATCCACATCACAAAAATATTCTGAGAGTGACCCTGAATGCCGTGCAATCTATTTCTAAGACAAGTCCACAGATAGCGACACTATTATGCTTGGACTCGAGTCTGGAGTCGAGTATACCGATTCTAAGAGCACATTACTCGATTCTACTCGATTCCGTCGCTAGCCCATCACTAGCTGCTGATGTTAAGCTTCCGTCGAGTACAACTGATCTGACTGGTGCACGTGTTAATTTTTATCTCGTATTCCCCATTCGCGGGGACCTAGCTACTTCCACCTTTCAGTAGTTTCGTGTTTCCGCGTGACCTTCACGCCCATATCGGCCAGTTCGATCGCCTCTCCTAACTCGAGAACGATCTACGCTGTTTTTACTACGGCTAGGGAACACTACATCTCTATCTTCGTACCCTAGCCGTGCCAATAAAACATAATCAAGCCAGGCACCAAACTGGAAGTCGGCCTCCCCTACAATGCCTAACTGTATACTACCAGGCGTAGATCTTTCCTACACGGACGCAGCATTATTTCGATACCTGAAGAATGAAGGCATCCCAATTACAAACCTCAGCAGAATCCAACTGAACTTCGCACCCACGGACCGAGTCCTCATTCAGCTAGCCTCGGAAGGAGCAGTCCAAACAGCGATAAGTAGAGCCCGGATTTCCATGCACTATCAAATCACAAAATATGCATGCATACATGCACTATCACATGGCAAAACATGCACAATAAACTGGAAAATATGCACTATCAAAATTCAGTTCCTTTTGAAACATGAACAAAAACTACCCTAATTTCTCCAAATTGTCTTGATTTAAGCTCATCCGTTTATCATTCAGCACATACTTAAGCACAGAAAATGATCTTTTTACGTCACGAGAAGTGATAGATGTATAATTCAATTAAGACATTTGGACAAAGTGAGGTCAAATTGTACGTCTTTTGCATTTTCACCACAATAAGCTTGACGAATTCAAAATCAGGATTTGAACGAATTAGTTTGTTCAACTTATCTCTATCTGCGGCAGCTGCTTCTCCATGCGATGATTGCAGACACATTCGAATGTCCTCAGTAAGTGGTAACGATTGCTTGCTGCGTGTGACGATTGAGAGTTCCGGGTAGGACATTCCAGGATAAAAACGGTAGAGGGTTCAAAACCAGAATTTGTAAGCTGCTATCCCAATAACGCGGCGCCACAGAAGTGCGATACAAGGTTTCTTTTGTTCGTCTAACAGACGAAAAATGAGCCGTCAATGATTAATGCACAATTTACGGTTCACTTTATAGCAATGTACAACTGTAAAACTGGGACACCTTATTCCTAAGAATTAGATTTCGACGTGGGGCCTTCCGACTTACGTCATTGTTTACTCAAGCAACAGATAAGAAAGTATTTGGTTAATTGCATTTTACTGTAGGACCTGTACCGTATATAGGCTACTAACTATGGTTGTCGCATAGGATGCCAGGAATACATTCTCTCCGTCTCTCAGTAATAGACATACTGTAGCCTACAACGTGAAAAATTGACCCAAATTCTGCAAACTAACATTCAGAAAATGCACTATGATGCAAGTTAACAATATATATGCGTCAAAGTCAGAATAAAAGTCGTATTATGCAATATTAAACGTCCAAATATGCGCTATTAAATACAAAATCTTCCAAATATGCATTATGCATGAATTTTCTCCGAAAAATGCCAAAACATGCAAACATGCACGGAAAAAGAACGGTTATTTGGAATTGTTAAGCCGTAAAACGAATATTTGCAAAGTTTGAGAAGTGTAGCTAGCTTATTTAAAAACATGCATTTGCATGGAAATCCGGGCTCTAGCGATAAGATATGGCACCTTCATCAATGGCAAACCACATTACGCCGAGCCCTGCCCACCCCATATGGAGAATGACTTCGGACCGGACCCGGGAATCAAGCCACCTTACCAGCCACCACGAATAAGGACACTCCCATATATCCCACCACCCCAGCCATCAACCCATCCGCTCACCACCCTAGTTACTACCATTACTACCACCACTGCCACTACTCCCGCCCGCAGCGCTCCCTATACCCCTATAACCACTACCACCATGGCCCACTCCTCCCCCATCATGATGTCTCCCACCACCTCTACCCTCCCCAGCCCAACCCGGCCACCGACTGAAGAAGAAGCTCACAACGCTACCATGGAAACAGAAAGACCAAGATCACCGCCACCAGCTCCCGAGTCCGAACCCAACAGAACAACGCCGCCGCTACCAACACCAGACTCCAACACCAGCTGCGTCATCCGAGGCGTAAATCCAGCTATCCCGCCAGAACTCTTAATCCAAGAACTACGGCGAACGGGACTCCAACCGAAAAAAGCCACCAGGATCCAAAACGCAGCCGGGCCTACCTACATGGTACGGCTCCAACTCCAGCCTCCCGAAGAAACCCATCGCCTCATACAACACGGGGTCCAGCTCTTCGGGAAGAAACACAGGGTGGAACCATCACGCTCTCCCCCTCAACAACCCACCCGCCCCAAACCCAAACCTAGCCCATCTCAGAATCATTCCAGCCTCTCCTCCCTACCTAACTCCCAGCTCCTACTACTATTCACCTCCCTAGCTAATATCACCTCCTTCTACCAGCAAATCACCCATCTATTCCTTCCGAATCACCGTACCCCGCAATAGACTAGAATTATAAATCATGTAACTTGTAACTAATCAAAAACCATGTATGTAAACCTTTGTAATATCTATGTAATTAAAATCAATAAAAAGCACGAGAGCAGACGCTACACCCCTTAGCCAAGAGGCCAAATCTCCACATCACCAAATCAAAGCTCCCTCCTTTTTATCATCCAACCCTATCAAATCCCCAAACCCCGCCAAATCTCCTGGCCAGAGAGAAGGCGTAACCTTCTAGGTGGCCCGCTCCTTCCCTTTGGTTGGCCAGTTCATCAGAAACATTTATTTTACTTACTTGATAATGAAATAATGCAGGAGTTTATAAATATTTACGGTAATAGTAATATGATCCATCCTTATGCTCGTCAGGCATTTTGCGCCCGAACACGATGTATATTCTATTGTATTTTATTGTTTTGTTTCAGGCTTTGTACTTCAAAAAAATCGACTTTCTTATGATATCTACGTAACCATAAGTGATAAATATAGTTTAAAGGGCAATTATTAATATAGAAGTTTTCTTCAGTAAATATTGTAAATTGTTTTTGGTTTCTAAAGTGTGCCTGTTAGGCTCATTACGCCCGCTGACGTGGACATGGAATTCCAATATGACATTAAGTGGTACGAATTGTCCTGGCGTAAATATTTGAGGATTACGGGAAACCCGTTCGCAGGTAGATAACGACCTAGATGGTACGAAATGTCTTCAAAAATCAAGTGGTACGGAATGTCCGCGGTACGAAATGTCCGGACACCCCATCTTACAAGTCTCATATCATCGAGATCACAAGGGATAAGATATAATACCACTTTTCCTTTAGCTTATCTCCCTTCCTTGAAAGATGTGGCTCCCGGTCATTTCCTCCTCTGATTAGACTTATCTTCCCTTTACCAGTAAAGCTATTTTTAACAGTATGCATCACTTCGATTACAATAACGAACTATTAAAAAAAGATAATGGTGATAAGGGCTGCAGTGAGAATTGATAGTAGAAGGAGTTCTTGGTTCAAGCTACTTACAGGGGTTAGACAAGGCTGTAATCTTATATCTACTGTACGTTGTTCATAGTTTACATGGATCATCTGCTGAAAGGTATAAAGTGGCAGGGAGGTATTCAGTTGAGTAATTATGTAGTTATCAGTCTGGCCTATGCTGACGACTTGGTCTTAATAACAGATTGTGACGGAAACCTGCACTCAAATATTTGGGAACTTGATAATAGCTGCAATGAGTATGGTATGAATAGCTTTTCGAAGACTACATTGATCGCTGATATCGGTAGGTAAGAAATGTAAGAGAACTGAATGACAGGTTGGGGATACAAAGCTGGAACAGGTAGATAATGTCACGTATTTAGGATGTGTGAGATTGAAACAAGGTCCAGTAAAGCTAATGCAGTGAGCTCGCAGTTGCGATCAACAGTATTCTGAAAGGAGGAAGTCAGCTCCCGAACGAAACTATCTTTACATTGGTCTGTTCGCAGAACAACTTTGCTTTACGGGAACGAAAGCTGGGTGGACTCAGGATATCTTATCAATAAGTTGCAAATAACAGACATAAAAGTAGCGAGAGTGACTGCTGGTACAGATGGGAACAATGACAGGAGGGTACTCGCAATGAGCAGATAAAGTCTAACATAGGAATGAACTCGATGGATGAAGAAGCTACACGCATAAACCGGCTACTGTAGTGGGGTCATGTGAGGCGAATGGAGGAGGACAGGTTGCCTAGGAGACCAAGACGACGATGGTTAGACTCAATTTCCAATGATTTAAAGATATGAGAGAGAGAACTAGGCGACCCCACGTAACTAGTTACAAATAGAGGATTGTGGCGGCGATTAATATATTCACAGAGGCTTGCAGATTAAACGCTGAAAGGCATAACAGTGTACCGTTTTCATCGTCCTGATAACGAGAAAAACGAAGGTGTTACAATATTTACGTTTGCCTGCACGGTAATGAGATCACAGAGATTATGTAATTGAGCCATACATCTAAAAAGAACGAATGTATTAAGTTAAATAGGCCGTGATTTCATAATATATTGAACCCTTGAACTTACCATTCCATCGTTGGTCGGCCACAGCTGCTACAGTAGAGCAATATAGAACTCTTAAATCGTTGCGGGAAGAAATTCGGTCACGATCTTAACCAAACGATGGGGTTCAGAAGAGAGCCTAACTACTTGAAATGAGGAGCAAAAATGTGCTTACTAACTTTTATTAAAATCGAAATGGCACGACAACATTATTATTTTAATATAAATCCTTAAAATAAAAAATTATAAGTTATTTATTATTGAATGTTTCAAACGCAGTCACATTACATAGCGTTGATTTTATTTCTCACAATATCGAAGAGTTGCTTCGGAGAAAGTAATAAATTAGTGGACAGCGAAACTGAAAAACTGAAAAAGGAAAGACCTGAAAACCGGGCACCTATTACTCCAAACGAGAACTGAGAATTAATCCACACGATCCGTGGAAAATCTGACTTTCAACAAGTAGAACGCCTGATTTCCTCTCAATTAAGGTTATCCACCAGTCGAATACCCTTACGGATACGGAACACCCGCCGAATGGACCCTTAATCGAACCAAATTGACTATCAGTTGCTTTGGATAGGTTGCGAAATATTATGGGAAAGCATGGTGTTCACTACGAGTTAACAGCATCATTCACAATTGAAATAAAATTCCACCATGTATTTGTCATTCATGACACCCTTAAGTGATAAAATAATCCCGATGCTAAATGTGCATCACCCAAACAACTGTTCGGAAGGAACCAACAACAACATGATCCGCGAGGATCTTACGTTACATCGTTCTGAAGGAACAAAACTGCGAAATGCAGGAAACACTTATTCATCACGCATTTAGAAGAAATGCCAAACACTGAAGTTAATTAAAATGTGGTAAATCACTTGAAAAGTATTATTATCAAACCGATTTTCAGGTTAGAAATGGTTATGTTACGCTTAATAAAATTACCAGTCCACATTGAAAAATACAACCAACTTAAGGAATTCTTTCCTTTCTCAAACAATGACTACCATTACAGATCCATCTACTTATTGTTTGTCCCAACACCCTACCTACAAAGTTAGCACTTAATCGAACTCAACTACGTATATAAATGAAAGAACGACAAAGATTGAAAATAAAAATAATATTACCGGCTGACGAATCGAAACCACATTCGCAGCTCAAGTCTCACACTAATACATTGAGTGTCAATATGCACACTATCAAACGAAACGGACGTCAGAACGAGAAAACAATTAAGTCCGTAAAATAAAATTAAAATATCAAAGTCATTTAACTCAACACGCATGGAGAATTACAGTAAAATATTTAATCACCCTTAGGTCGACATCCAAATGTTGGGCAACCCTCATTCGCCGATAACGGTCCCATATCTTAGGGAGCACCTTCCAGCTGTTGGAGCTGCGCACACGTTGGCCTCATTATTACCGATCTAACCCTCTTCAGATTTCGTATTTTACTGTAGATGCTACCTTCTCCCAGGTCACTTCGCAAAAACAAAAATAAACAAAAAACCATCTAATCTGAGACTTGAGTATGTACAGCTAACATCCCAGACCTATCGTCGGGCTCACTTAAAATCTGTACACCCTAACACTAATCTCTATGTACACAATACCTTCCTAATTCTGTCGTCGAGCGTGAACTAGGACGTCTCATCATCAGTGTACTCCAAGGATAACATGTGACGTCCTAAATCTATTGTCGGGCGGAAAATGGGTCATATTACGCATCCCCTGGCATATCAGGCAAACTAACAATTTCAAACAAACTCTGACATTTCAGTAATAACCAGGTCAGACTAATAACACACACGGAACAACGTCTCTTACTATTAAACGAATGGAAGTCGAAAAATGCAGTAAGTCTCTATCTCGTTACAAAACGTGAACTCGAAAAATAAATATACGTGACGAACAATCCTCCAACTCAAACACGATCTCAGCATGCGCAATGAAGTTTTAGGGAAGAATATAATAATTCCCAACACCCGTCTGCCATTTAGTGGATGTTGTCCGAAAATAATAATCATCACTACCGCATTGGAAACCTTCAAATCGCCTACCGTTAATTTCAAATATTTATATCTATGACTATCCAGTGAAACGAAATTCAATAAATTCACACGATCAAAACAACACCAACCGTGTATTCTAAATGCTCTTTTATCCTTGAGGTCACATTATCTTAATATTCATACTAGTAAGATTTTTAATCTTTGCTAGAATCGTTTTCACTTGGGATCTTACTAGAAATCTACAGTGCCTCACACAGTAGTCGTCTCAGTTTTCGGATTGTTAGCGGAAAACACTACAGCCTGCCACAATACAGCCTGTCTCACAATACTTTCTCGGCAAACATAACCTGTCTCAAAACTCATTCTCCTCGCCTTATCCCAGCGGTATTATTTAAAATCCAGGCTCCCTTTCATCTCCAGTATCCCCATCACTCTCATCTCCACATATATAAATTCTTCGCTCTCAATCCATTTTTCTTATATTTCCAAGACCCTTTTCACATTTCAATCCTCTGGTGAAAACAATACCCATTTTAAAATACACCTCTTTATTTTACTGTTACTACAACTTTCGGACCTCGAGAATACAAGAACACACCGCGATTTTCCGTATCATCGACATACACGATGTCACAAAATTTTGCTTCTCATGAATAAAACATAACTCTGTCGAATTTCACTGGAATTTTCTAAATGCCTGCGATCCTTGTAAAACAATCTTGTTAAATGCACTTTTTAACATAGGAAAATTTTTATCCCGCGGTAGACATTATTATTATTATTATTATTATTATTATTATTATTATTATTATTATTATTATTATTTTCGACAAAAACTTCTGAATACAAATGATACTTGATTGAAATTAAGACATTCGCCACGACTACTTTACCATTATCGCTTTCCTGTCCGACTCGTTGGCTGAACGGTCAGCGTACTGGCCTTCGGTTCAGAGGGTCCTGGGTTCGATTCCCGGCCGGGTCGGGGATTTTAACCTTAATTGGTTAATTCCAATGGCACGGGGACTGGGTGTATGTGTTGTCTTGATCATCATTTCATCCTCATCACGACGCGCAGGTCACCTATGGGTGTCAAATGGAAAGACCTGCACTTGGAGAGCCGAACCCGTCCTGGGATATCCCGGCACTAAAAGCCATACAACATTTTCATCGCTTTCCTGATTTTCCTCACTTTGGACAATATCTCAAGTTGGCTTCTTTGAACGGCGAAATAATGTGATTTACCTAACACGGCAGAGCAGTGTAATAATTAACAAGCGACCCGGCCGATAATGATAATGTTTGCCAATGAATCATTGTTAATTGTTCGAGTATAATACAGACAGGGATTACAGGACCCTGCCTTCATCGCAAGAGGTTGTCAGTTCGATGCTCAACGTAGGCATTGGAGGCCTACAGCGTCAGAAGAAAGATCAAAGTGCCTTTTACGTATTTTGTTGCATATCATGTATCATTTATGTGTTCTTTATGTCATGTGTGGTTGTACATAAGGTCAGTGGTGGTTCTGTCCATCAGCTTGGCGATGTCTATAATAGCGAGGGTCGGTTCGAACCCAGGTGTTGTATCATATGTGTGTATTTTTTTTACGTCATTTCATTGGGAAATCTAGGTCTTCATTAGAATTGGGATTGCTCAGACGTGTTGTCGGGTGCATGTTAGTTTTATGTGTTAGTGATAATATAGCCTCAGTGTTATGATAAAATTTCCATTCGCTACGTGTCACGATACACCGCTTCGCGATAAACGTACTCATTTCTATCAAGCCTAACGAACAGATGTTCACACAACAAAACCACAACAAACATTTATACATTTTAATGTAATTCATTAGTGTTATTTAATGCGCCATTTCCCATCATCATTAAGGTTGAATAAACCGGTTTGTGAGTCAAATATTCTAATTCGAATGTGTTCTCATTTTAGTTATGTATGCCCCGCTTCTCCTCCCCTGTACGCCTTTAAGTTTACTTTAGTTCAGCGCCTATTTATTTCATACTTCTTGACCCATGTGCGACCCTGTAGATTCCATGCCGGTGCCATTTAGGGAGGGGGCGGGTGCAATACAGCATTTCATTATCCGCAAGTAGCCTTGTCTGTGATGCTAGTTCTTTACTCATATCATTTATAGCCTATATATAAGGAAACGAAGGTCCAAGGACAGTGCCCTGGGGGACCCAACCATTGTAGGATCAGATAACACTTCACCTACTCTAATTCTCTGAGGGTTTTTTTTGCTAGTTGCTTTACGTCGCACCGATAAGTATTGCATAAACAAAAGTTATAGAGAATACAATTTCCGATCATTTATGTCTTATAAAGTTTTACCGTACCGACTACGATGATGATGCTTGTCGTTTTAAGGGGCCTAACATCTAGGTCATCGGCTCCTGATGGTACGAAATGAAATGACAAAACAAAAGTTTTAAATCATCCACCGACCAAAAGAAAGGAAAAAAGATGACATGAAGAATGAATGGATGTACATGAACCCAAAACAATCAGTGGATCCTACCCAAAAACTATCAGAAAGTAACAGCGTTACCGACCAAGGGACCATTCTAAAGTACAATCCTGATGATGATGATGATGATGATGATTGTTTTCTAAAGGGGTCCAAAATCCCGGTCAACGGCCCCTCATAATGGTACATGTCGCTAGTAAAGTAGAACCAAGGTATTTGTCATGTTGGGGTACTAATCAAAAGTAGCGAAGACTCACGCTGCTCCACACATGATGGTACTACTCACAAGTATTGTACGTCGTACAGGTAACGCAGACCTATGGTGTTTCTCACACAATGTGGCCACTCATAGCCAACGCAAACCGATGAGGTTCCACAACTAGGTGTACTAGTCACGGGTGCCGGTATTCCCGTGGTGTTCCTCACATTGTGGGTACTAATCACAGGCAACGCAGACCCACGGTGTCGCTCATATAGTGGTACAACTCACAGGCAACGCCCAGACCCGCGGTGTAGCTCACATGGGTACGACTCACGGGTACTGGAAACCCACAGGCGAACCAACTCACTGCTGCTACTAATCACAAACCTGTTTCGTACCTAATATAGTGGTACTACTCGCAAGTACAGGCAACCCATGGTGTTCCCCGCGTGATGGTACGAATCAAAAGTAGTTTCATGGTTCTAATTCAATCATCCCTTGGTCGGCCCTTTTAGTCGCCTCCCACGACAGGCAGGGGATACCGTGGGTGTATTTATCGTCTGCGTCCCGCTTCCCACAGGGGGTAGAGAGAGAGAGAGAGAGAGAGAGAGAGAGAAGAAGAAATGAAGTAACGGACGATGAAAGGCAAGGGCCACGAAGAGCGTGAAGATGAAAGACTCCCTAGGCCTCGAATGCTCTAATACCGTCGGGGTCGGAAAAGAACAAGAGTTGACCAAGGGAGGTCGGACAGGATAGACGAAAGTGAGGAGCCTGGCACAAGTAAGTGGAAGCAATGCCAAGACTCAGCTAAGGGCCCCGTGGTCGCCAATCCACACTCCAAAGTTGAAAGCCCCTTGTAGTAGCCTCTTACGACAGGCAGGGGATACCGCGGGTGTATTTTACATGTGCGTCTCCCACCCGCAGGGGGTAGTGTGTTTGGTCCTCGAGAGGTATTTTATTTCCCTCAAGTCCGCCGGCAAGCCGGTTAGGACACCCCTATCCACCACGTGGGAGTATCGCCTCTCCCACTGCTACGCCAGCGTAGTAGGTTCGTGGACTACGATGATAGAATTCAAAAATTTAGACTTTCCTAGCCTAGTCCTTATCACCGCCGAGTATTGTTAGCGTTGAAATATTGTTTAATCTTGTTAACTGGCGATGGTTTTTCTTTGTCATGATTGTCTTAAGGTGTAAAACCGCGTGGTCATTGGTCCATATCGACAAGGAAAATTGTGAACATAATTATTTTAAAAAATCGTACAGGAGCGATCGCTTGAAGAAAAAGACAAGAGGGAGTCATGAAAGAAGGAAGGACTGAATGTGAAGTAGGGAAGGCTGAAATATAACGTAACAGTTACTTTGTCACAGTTACATACCTGTCACTGTTACAAATGTAACGATGACAAAAATAACAGGTTACTGAGTAACGACAACAGAATAACATACTAGTGAAAACAGTAACTGGGAAGTGGGAACTGTCACTACTAGTAACAGCTTACAGACACGGAATGTGACTTTCAGAGTTCAGAGAGTACGCATGTCTTCGAAGTGAGAGCGCTTTCGTAGGAGATTGCTTGAAGTCAAATACACTATAGTGTATAATATACTCTACAGTGTATTTGTTTAAGTTGTTGCTGTCATCTGGTAACTTAAGTGTAAACTGTTATGACAGATTCAACTACTCAGGGGTAATCGTTGACTCAGACACCGCGCAGGGCTACCTACATTATAATATTAGGATTATAAGTTTTACCCGTACAATTTTTCTTGTACCATAAATAAACTACTGTAGTATGCTAACTTTCCATATTGATATTACAGATGAAATAATGTTATGTTATTTTACATAATCGATCCTCTTGTACCGGTTTGTGTCGAGGTTTGGCAGACAGATCATCATGTTTTCTTGTCTTCTATCCTTGATCGGGGCATTGTCAAACTCACTCCTCTAGATTTCACAAAAGACGCTATGCTGTCTTCTCATCTCATCCGTTGTCTGCCTCTCGTTAACTTTATAGCAAACAGGAATGCGTGTTTTGCTGCACCGACTTTCACAGTGGAGTGATGCGTGCGCGCATGTGCGAGTGGATGAATGGGATTTCGCAGCACAGCTGTAAGGAGACAATCTTGAAGCCGTGACCTGGCTGTGACCAATAAAAGGTGAGTAATGTTGGACGTTATTTTTAACTGTTACTTTTCACAGTTTCTTTATTGTAGCCGTCACATATGTAGCAGTTACATAAAAATAACCGTTTGTCGCACCTCTAATGTGAAGGCTTACAATATCGAAAGCTCAAAATTGATCAACATTACATTGACCATTGTTGAGAAGTGATTTGTATCTTCTGCTGCCATTCATCTCCGATAGATGGGATTACTGCTGCGTTCCGAGTAAAACAGCCTGCCTGAATATTGGCGGAAAGAAGCTGGGGATTTAGATATGCTATATGATTGTAAATAAATAAACGTCATACTCCAACTATAAAATAAAAAACCTGTACTTACAACACACCAAACTATCACACACACACGCACGCAACAATAAATACATCGCTCCACACAGAGTTGGCATCAGGACGTCGCCGGTTGCAGAATAGTCTTTGGTTTACAAGTGACCACGGCTGACCGTGGTTCGAACCCCCTGTGGGTATCCCCGGCCTGTCGTAAAAGGCGACTACAAGGGGACCCAGGAGCTCTAAACTTTGGAGCGTGGGTTGGTGACCACGAGGCCCTTAGCTGAGTTCTGGCATTGCTTCCACTTACTTGTGCCAGGCTCCTCACTTTCATCTATCCCATCCGACCTCACTTGGCCAACTCTTGTTCTTTTCCTACCCCGACGCTATTAGGTTTCCGAGGGCTAGGGAGTCTCATTTTCATGCCCTTCGTGGCCCTTGTCTTTCTTTGGCCGATACCTTCATTTTTCTCTCTCATTAGTGTTATATAGAGGATGGTTGCCTATAATAGTTGTACTTTCTCTTAAAACAGTAATCACCACCTCCACCTGTCCGAGGTTAGAGCCCTGCACGGATGCGGATATCCGCGAAGTTAGTGTCTTGGAGGATACAAACTGTATGGCAGTGCGGATAATTTTGCTGATAATTTCTAAATAATTACGTGTGATTAGGCGACCCTTCACAGTGGTTTTGGAGAATGGTGATAAATGAAGAGCCTTGAGACCATAAAGCCGTAAGTCCGACCTAAGCCTACCTGACTCCTGCCCGCGATTAATGGAAGGAAGGAACAAATGTTAATACGTTGGTAGTTTTCGCAAGAGAAAATCTCTCATAAACCTGTGACTGTAGGGGTTTTGGTGCCAGGTGTCAGGCCTATTGTATTATGTTAACAGATCTATCAGTTTCAATCCCTTGGGTGTAATATACTGTAGTTAAATATTGACAATATCAGCGGATAACAATTCGCGGATGCGGATATTATTTTGTATATCCGCGCAGGGTTCTATCCGGGGTCCGACTGCTCTGCACTCCGACCGACCAACCGAGCAGAGGAGGGGTGGCCACGGCTCTACCATGGCTCTATGCCTCTGTATTCGGGAGACGGAGAGGGGTTTGACCCTACCGTCGGTTGTCCTGAGAATGATTTTCCGTGGTTTTCCTTTCCCCTACATTGAGGCGAATGCTGGGACAGTTCCTAGTACAGGCCACGGCCACCAACCCTCACCTTCTCCGTGCATCTCCTTCACCGTATTAAATCTCCCGGCCTGAGAGACGGCGTTACCGTCTAGGAGGCTCGCCGTCCCCTTCAGGGTCCGAATGAAAACTTGCGTAGTAGCAATTGGCAACAGGAAGGACAGCCGACCGTACAACTGGGCCAAACGCACCACAAGATATATAGAGAAAAGCCAAGAAAAAGCAAGAGAAGAATTCTGTGTCAGTTACTGCTCATCACACACGTACTGCTATACACACAGTGTTGCCAACTTAGCGGATTTTCCGCAAAATTTGGCGGAATTAGAAGACTGTCGGCGGAGAAATATATCATTCAGTCGACATTGGATTTTTTGGCGGAATTCTAAATTTATTATAGCAGAATTTAGCGTTTTATCTATTTTACGTTTAGAAAAAAAAAATTGTACTCCAGTCTGTCTCCGAGCTATTCCGTATTTCTTGTCAGGAGCTAGCAGTCACATGAGGAAAACGTGTTATTTGAATTTGATGTTATGAGATTATGGTATCATAAATTTGTAATGCGTGGGGAAAGGGTACTTAGCTCTTAGTTGACGAATGACGACAGATAATGAAACTGTAAGAGAGTAGCATTTATATTTATGCTATGAAGGAAGACCGTTTAATGAACTGGCCTGTTCTCAGTGTGTTGCCCTTGAGGTAGGGGATTCACCTAGTTTACAAGTTTTAGCTCGCCGATTCGCAGGCAGGGGTTAATCCCAGTGAAACTCACAGATCAGATGAGTGCAGACATTTATTATTATTATTATTATTATTATTATTATTATTATTATTATTATTATTATTTCCGGCTCCATGGCTAAATAGTTAGCGTGCTGGCCTTTGGTCTCAGGGGTCCCGGTTCAATTCCCGGCACGGTCGGGAATTTTAACCATCATTGGTTAATTTCCCTGACACGGGGGCTGGGTGTATGTGTCGTCGTCGTCGTCATCATCATTTCATCTTAATCACGACGCGCAGGTCGCCTACGGAGGTCAAATTAAAAAACCTACCCCTGGCGAGCCGAACATGTCTTGGAACACTCCCGGCACTAAAAGCCATACGCCATTTCATTATTATTATTATTATTATTATTATTATTATTATTATTATTGCTCATTATTTAAGATCGGATTTCTTGGCGGAATTTTAGCGGATTTTTAGTAGTATTTAGCAGATCTTGAAAATATAAGTTGGCAACACTGTACACACATCGCGATGCGGGATTCACTTGTAGTGTCATATTCTACACATGCGTCACTCCAGACAGCTGTGAGTCAAGTGCGAGCGGCCGATCGCCCCGCCTCACCCACTTCCCGGAAGACTCGATATAGTGAGTTCTTTTCCTCGTCGCCAGTCTCACTTGAACAGACCAGTGTGAGTGTGTTATCACCAGCTTCACACAAGACATGAGGAGCACAGTCCTGAAGAATGTCCGTCTTAGCTGAAGACTGTGACAGCAGTGGGGAAGAATTTGAAGATGCGCGGGAAGAATGGTACGGAGATGGTGTGTCGGTGAGCGGTGAGGTTCAGATATGTTCGGAACTAGGCCTGTCCGAGGATAGCCGTGTTAGAGCAGCGAGTGAGTCAGACAGTGACAGTGAAGAGTTTGTAGATGCTGAGGACAGTGTCGATGTTCTGCCAGATATGGTCCAAGGCTGCAGGATAGACAAGAATGTGGAGAAAGCCTTGGATGCCCTCCTGTCCTTCAGAGGAGGGCGCGCTATCACCAAGGAGGAGATCGCTAACATGTACACCTCACGAATGGTCCATGTGGGGAATGTGAAGTATGACTTGACGCGAATAAACCTGAGCGAACACCAACGGCTCCTGATGTCACAGCAGGTCCGCACCAGTTACCAGGATACACAAGGTGAGTGATTTATCACTTCACTTCTGTAAACCACCAAACTTCTCAGGTCTAGAACAATTACGGCAAGCTTAAATGGGTCCAGAATGCATACATGTGCAAGCAAGTTCAGTGAGCAGAGACTAGTGTCCACCAAAATAGTATGTGTATTCGAGTTTGGAGGGGAATTGAACCCGAGTCCTCTGGCTGAGAGGCAGACATCCTACCTGTAGACCGCGGGACCGGCAATAATAATAATAATAATAATAATAATAATAATAATAATAATAAACATGTAAGCTCTTTAGGTTATTTCAATCGTGAAATAACCAGCGTTTCGCCCCAGTGTAGCAGTGGGCTCATCAGTTGGACTGCTACACCTTTCCAAGGCGCTGGCGGCTAGTGCACCGTTGAGACACCACTACAAGCCTCTTATGTAGGACAATGCAGTGACTGTGCACTAGGGGAAGCATATGCCTGCCTTTGGCCTTTATAATAATGTCCAACTCCATGGCTGGCGTGTTGGCCTTTGGTCACAAGGATCACGGGTTCGGTTCCCGGACGGGTCGGGGATTTTAATCGCGTCTGATTAATTATTCTGGTCCGGGGACTGGGTATTTGTGTTTGTCCCAACAATTTGCACTTCATTTCAAGACACTACACTACCAACCATCACAGCAACACGCAATAGTAATTACATCCCGCCGTATAGGGTTGGCGTCAGGAAGGGCATCCGGCCGGAAAACAGGTCCAAATCCACATTTGCGACACAGTTCGCACCCGCCACCCTGCAGATGTGGGAAAAGTGGTGGAATAATAATAATAATAATAAACATCCTTCAAGAAGAGAAGACTCTGCTTCTACGGACACATTAAAAGAATGCCACCAGAGAGAACAGCCAAGCGAATTCTGGAATACATGGAGAACAGGAAGACACAAACTAGCTGGCTTAAAGGGGTCAAGGAGGATATGGAGGAAAATAATATATCACAGCAGGTAGTATACAACAGACAGGAATACAGAAAAATCATCAACAAAATTACGGGATTCCAAGATCAAAGTAGCAAAAAACGGACCGGCAACAACTGGTCACGAGAACGTAAAGAAGCCCACTCCGAAAGGATGAAGAAGTACTGGGCCGATCGAAAGAGGAAGAACCGTAAATGAATGATGCTTAACGTGGTCCATAGTAGACCCATTCGAAAACAACAATAATAACAATAATAATAATAATAATAATAATAATAATAATAATAATAATAATAATAATAATAATGAATCCACGTTCGCTTTAACCCTACAACTGGTAATGTTAATTCCTGTGGTGGAAGCCATAAATTTGGCAACTTTTACATGTCTAAATAAAATACAAAATATCCGCAAGATATAAAATAAATCTACGAAGTTTTATATCTTTTAATTTTTATAAATAGCTTTACGTCGCACCGACACAGAAAGGTTTTATGGCGACGATGGGATAGGAAAGGCTGAGGAGTGGGAAGAAAGCGGCCATGGCCTTACTTAAGGTACAGCAAACCAGCATTTGCCTGGGGTGAAAAATCAGCGCAATTGCTGGCTCCGAGGATTTTTCTTTCTTTTTCCTCTATTTCTTCGATATATTTTTCTGTGAGCTCGCTTCCGGGAGATAGTGGGTTTGAACCCACTGTCGGCAGTCCTGAAGATGGTTTTCCGTGGTTTCCCATTTTCACACGAGGCAAATGCTGGGGCTGTACCTCAATTAAGGCCACGGCCGCTTCCTTCCCATTCCTAGGTCTTTCCTGTTCCATCGTCGCCATAAGACCTATCTGTGTCGGTGCGACGTTAAGCAACTAGCAAATAAAAAAATTAAAAAAGATATATTTTTCAGTTGGTAAGCGCGGGCATTCTGAAGCATATAGCACTTTTGTTGGAATTATTATTATTATTATTATTATTATTATTATTATTATTATTATTATTATTATTATTATTGTCGTTGTTGTCGTTGTTGTTAAGCTCAGTCTATTTTTTTGCGACACGATCGACAATAGGTGTCATCTGCAGCCATGTATCTGTAGACAACCACCAGACGTCAGTCTGGCTTATCTGTTGCACACACTTGGTGTCGATGTCTGCCGCGAGTCGTGCGCAACACATGGCTCTCTCTGTCTCTCCTCTTAGCTTGCAGTTCTCCGGAAAGCTAATACAGTGAAACTTGTTCATACAAGAAACCTCATCTTAACGGAAATATTTTATGCTCTCGTGATATTGAATGTTCTGTAGGAAAAAAGTTAGTTCACGGAAGAAGCTATCAAGTGAGTTGGCCGTGCGGTAAGGGTAGGGGCGCGCAGCTGTGAGATTGCATCCGGGAGATAGTGGGTTCGAACCCCACTGTCGGCAACTTGAAGATGGTTATCCGTGATTTCCCATTTTCACACCGGACAAGTGCTGGGGCTGTACCTAAATTAAGGCCATGGCCGCTTCCTTCCCACTCTTATAGTCCTTTCCTACCCACCGTCGCCATAAGACCTGTGTCGGTGCGACGTGAAGCTATTTATAAAAGAAGAAATAGGAACAAGACATTTGTTCTAGCTCATACAAGAAGAGACAGTGCACTGTAACCACTAGGGGCCGATTGCAGAAGAGATGACTACTTTTAAGCCCTGAACAACGTCAAGTTAGCCACGATGTTCCAATGTATAAACGATGTTCAGCTGGTGTTTTAAGGGGCCCATAGACGTACAATATTACTGCACAACAATCGGGTTTGTGCAATAAATAGAATCGTGTGGAGATTATATTGATGATTGTGCAATACAGGGGTGTTTAAAAAATGGGGGTCATAATTACAGGTATGTATTTGTTATATGTAGACAATCAAAATAGTTCATTACAACAGGTGTCCGGAAATGCTTCATTTCCGAGTTGTGAAGGCCATAACACTGAACTTCACAGGAACGTTTTTCTTCCGCAGGTCATTGTCATTACAGAAGATGTTCAAAGTGTCCACCTCCTGCTTGGATACAGACGTCACATCGATGTCTCATTGACTTGGATCGAATGTTTCCTGATCGATGGATAGGTAGAGGTGGCCCGATTGCTTGGTCTCCACGCTCACCTGATCTGAACCCTCTCGTTTTCTAATTGTGGGGCCATTTAAAAATCATCGGTGTATTCGTCTCCGGTGCCTGATGTGGAAACCCATCGGAATCGAATTGTGGCATCGTGTGAGGACATACGCAATACTCCTGGAGTTTGGGATCGTGTTCGCAGGTCAATGAGACATCGGTGTGACGTCTGTATTCAAGCTGGAGGTGGACATTTCGAACTTCTTCTGTAATGACAATGACCTGCGGAAGAAAAACGTTCCGATAAAGTTCAGTGTTGTGAACTCCATAACTCGGAAATGAAGCATTTCCGGACACATGTTGTAATGCACTATTTTGATTGTCTACATGTAAAAAATACATACCTGAAATTATACCCCCTATTTTTGAAACAGCCTGTATATTGTGCAAAGCGGTCATAGACGTACAATATACGTGGCAATATATAGCCAGTTCATGCCGGTATTTTGTTTGGTGAACATGTTTAGTGACACTGATCTTTGCTGTATTTTGGTCGCCGTGTTCGTAAGTGCCAAAAAGAAGCAGAAACGGAAAAGGACATGTGCCAAACAGTGGTTTCTAGACATATAAAAGTACACTCGTGAAAATGTACGCAATGGGCTGAGAAAATGTGAGCCAAATGATTTTCGAAACTTTCTGCGTATGAAGAGTGAATTGTTTGATGAACTCCTCCGGGTATTTTTCGCGATATTTCTCAATAAGCACCTCGTACTGTTCACCTTTTTTTTTTTTAACGCGATTACTGTAATCTTTGCTCTTAAAGTCCCATAGAGCCGGAATGCCATGGTACACCTCGATAAACTCCAAAACAAACTTTTTCACCACCTGTTTGTATGCCATCACGATACGTTCTCCCCCACTTGTTGATAACAACTGGCGGGAGGACGGGATATTACACAATATTGCCAACACATGGCGCAGTATTTTGCGATTTGCACAATATATTTCAAACTTCTTTGATTTTGTACAATATACTGCACAACCCTTCACTATTAAATACACACTATCAATTATATTGCACAAAGCCCAATATTGCGCAATAATATTGCACGTCTATAGGCCGCTTAAAGTGTCAATATTGGTTCGAAAATGGAAATAGAAGTATCTTTCATGCAACTCTTCGCTTGTCGCAACCAATGCGCGCCAAACGTTGTCAGCCGTCGTCTTCCTGCATTTCATAAACATAGCCTATGGTTAAACATGAGCATGACTTGCCGTCAGATAAGAATATCGCTTTCGGTGGAATTGAAATAGCATATTATCGAAACTAAAGCAACACGCCACCGTACGAGGAAGTGTAGCTATGATTATAGTGTTGTTAGGTGAGTGAAATGTAAATAGCTTCGGCGAAGGGAAAATGAAACCATAGCACTGTGTAACCGAGTGAGTTGTACGGGTCATATACAGTAGATGTAGCTTGCATTCTGGAGATCATAGGTTCGAAACGCTCCATCGGCAGCCCTGAAGATTGTTTTCAGTATTTTCCCCATTTTTACACCAGGCAAATGCAGGGGCTGTTATTATGGCTTTTCCCAGTCCTTGCCTTTTCCTTTCTCATCGTTGCCGAAAACTTAATTGAATTAGCGCGACGAGTATCCGCAAGAAACAACCATAACCTGCTATGTAGTGTCACTATTATGTGTGCTTAGTTGGCAGTAAAAATAATATAATCGAATCCCTCCAGGATGATGTATATGACAGCCCTCTGACAACCAGGACAAGTATTTTGATATAGATGTAGTCAATGTGACCGATTATTTCAAGGAAATAATTATTATTATTCATCTACCGGTTTTCCCACACCTTGTGCGGTCGCGGGTGCGATCTGTGTCGCACATGTTTATTTGGCACTGTTTTACGGCCGGAAGCCCTTCCTGGCGCCAACCCTATGTGTGGGGATGCAATCACTATTGCGTGTTTCTGTGGTAGTTGGTAGTGTGGTGTGTTGTCTGAATATGAAGAGAAAAGTGTTGGTAAAAACACAAACAACCAGACCCCGTGCCAGAAGAATAATAATATGCGATTAAAACCCGGAACCCTCTGAACCGAAGGTCTCAACGCTGACCATTCAGCCAAGGAGTCGGACAATTGAAAATGAAAATCCACAGCCTGTTTCTAGTCATTCGACCGGGTCAGGAGTGGAATGAATGAAGCCCCATCTAGCGGCGAGAATATGAATTGTGGCGGCTGCCGAAGCCTGTCTCACTCCTCTGAGATAATTATTGAATGACAGATGAAATGAAATGATATTGGAGTGTGTTGCTCGAATGAAATATGGCAGGGAAAACCGGAGTACCCGGAGAAAAACCTGTCTCGCCTCCGCTTTGTCCAGCGCAAATCTCACATGGAGTGAGCGGGATTTGAACCACGGACGCCAGCGGTGAAAGACCAGTGCGCTGCCGCTGAGCCACGGAGGCTGCAGTCGGATAATTATTCCAAGGAAATTATCCCAAGAGTGATAAAATATATCGGTTGCGGAGAATTGGAGTCAACAGTTACCGGACTGTCCCTTGTGTCAGGCTCAAGAACGAATCTCTTATATTATCACTTGAAAAGCGAAATCGTATTTTAAACTGTACTTCAGCGCACATTTCAAATGATGTTTTGCGATTTCGCAGCAGACGACGCAGAGATAGCTACTGGACTAACCTTTCTTTCCAGAATCGTCTCAACATGGTGATACAAATTATATGTTTCATGGCGCCTAACCTCTGATTGTGATTCACTCCTAAAATTTGAGGTTAAACGATGTTCTCGGCAGTGTTTAAACATGGCCGGTTGAACATTGGCTTTAAACAGTGTCTGAGTGAAAATAACGTCTTTGTAATGCGGCAGTCATACTTAGATATTGTTTAACCATAAACATCGTCTAAATATAGTTCCTGTAATCGGCTCTAAGGCACAAAAAAGGCCTTAACATTACCTGTCACATGTCAATTTTTCTTCGTTTGTAACCTACGACCAGTGGCGGCGCGTGGATAAAGCGTCTGGGGGTTCACTGCTGTCGAAAATAACGTGTTGAAATTTATTGTTACTTTATGTTTACATAGATGTAAAATAGTGACATTGCTTGATTAGAAACGCGACTTTCCTTTGAAGGTACACGGCTACAGCTCGAAGAGGTTATCAAAACAATGAAGATGCAAGACAGAGAATATAATGTGCAATTACTTAAAGCTGATCCAATTTCCTCTGATTTTGGAGACGTTGCTTGCGTACAAATAACTTCTTCAAGAACGTGTTAGGCAGACTACTGTTGGTTATGTATTATATTTTGCTGCTTACTTTTCATAAAACACGTATTTCTATTGAAAAGCTCCAGGGGCTCTCAACTTGGGATCCTGGGTCGACCACGGGGCCCTTAGCTGAGTCCTGGCATTGGTTCCCTTTACTTGCACCAGGCTCCTCACTTTCATCTATCCTATCCGACCTCCCTTGACCAAGTCATGTTCTTTTCCGACCCCGACGGTGTCGGAGCACTCGAGGCCCAGGGAGTCTTTCATTTTCACGCCCTTCGTGGCCTTTGTCTTTCTTTGGCCGACACCTTCATTTTCGAAGTGTAGGATCCCTTCCATTTTTTCTCTATGATTAGTGTTATAAAGAGGATGGTTGCCTAGTTGTACTTCCTCTTAAAACAATAATCACCATCATCATTTACTAATGAAACGTTTCATTAATTACATAAACTTAGGCTACGTACGCCTATTGATGCTATATTCGTCCAAGAATTGCAAAATCGTCAAATTAAAACTCCTCCAAAACCTACCACCTATGGCAAACTTAAACCGCGCGCTCTGACAGTGCTTCGGCTAATTTCGGAACTGCTCTATGTAACTCGTGTCTATCGCTGGTCCAGTCGCCAGCGATTCCTGGGCTATGTTTTCCCTGCTCCTCACAGCCCCTCGTCATGTGCACCCTCCTTACGTCTCATTGCCCCGCTCCCGCAGTCCTGAAATTGAACCTCTTCGCTGGTTCCGAAGAGCAACAGTGTTGATGTCAAAAAAAAACCCCGCTACGCGCGTGGATATACAGAGCTTATTAAAGGAATAGGCTGTCATAAACCATTTTACATAGACTTATCTAGGTATTTCTAGGGGGTTCACTGAACCACTGAACATATAGAACGCACCGCCACTGCCTACGACTATATTAAAGGTCTATACACCACAATATCCTACCCCGGCGAAGAGCTATTATAATCATGTCCTCCTGAGAACGTTACCAGAAGGTCGAGCTGTCCTAAGCACTATCATCGCGGTGACGACACGATCGCATACATTTCCATGCAATGTTGGCGCTACATAAATCATTGTTAGGCTCTCGTTTCCTTGGGAGACTCTTAACTGCTCGGAACTTCTCTTCAATTTACATATAGGACTATCATTAGCAACTTGTTACCGTAACAAGCTAAACGTGTTTCGGATCGCATTATAATAATGAAAAACGTTAATTTTACAAAGAGTGAATGCTTAATGACCAAGAATAAAGAAATTACTGGGTAGAGCATCCGCCATTCAAGACGGAACATGCCCTTCTATGATGAATGGTCGCTTCCGGCACGTTCTGATTACTGTGTTTACAGGGTTCCGAGTTAGGACCTCTTTTCTTCACGATTCTCATTAACGACCTCCCTCAAATTATTAAACAATCTACTTGTCTCTTACATGTTCATGAATTAAAATTCTACAAAACAATTTCTTCTTCTTCTAATGTTTATGAACTACTGGATGTTGGTAACCACCAGTTGTTCTCATTAGTGAAATCCAATCTTGGCATTCTATTAGCATTTCTCTCCCTCCCTTTGCCAACTGATATGTCTTGAAGAATTCGTTGGAGCACTTCATATTTGCGATTCCTCATTATGTTTCCCAAACAAGATGTTTTCTGCGTTTTAATTCTCTCACGTCATCCATGGTACTTTTTCCAGTTTACTGGAAGTGTGTCTACTGCATAGAGGAACTGGGATCTGTAGTGACGGATCTTGGCATTCTTCGAAATGCACTTCTGGCTGTATCGGTTGCCCGACAGTTGGTAGATTGCGCTGAGTTTCGTACATCTTTCTAGGAGGGAGGTGACTTCTCTGCCAGTGGAATGAACCCATTCACCAAAATATCGGAAACGTCCCGTGGATGGTCGTCAAATGTTGGTTTCTTTTTTCCGGGGTGTACGTTCTGGAAGTACTTGGTGTTGTCATATCATATCTGCTCCACCAAGTTGAAGAAAACAGGCGAGAGACCATGTCGTTGTTGTACCCCGTCTTTGATCTTGAAACCCCGTGACAATATTTTCCTTTGAAATTCACCTATAAAGCGTATTATAACACTACGTACATCTAAATGTGTAGTATAGTAATAGGTACATGTAAATGAAATAGGAATTATTTGAAATGTATGTATAAAAGCAGTTTTAAAAATCTTAGCCGCATAGCACAACAGTTCGGAAGGATCATGACCTACCAAGCGAACGCTGCTCAGTCCGAAGGCCTGCAGATTACGAAGTTCCGTGTGGTAGGGACGACGAATCCTCTCGGCCGTTATTCTTGGCTTTCTAGACCGGGGCCGCCATCACATCGTCAAATAGCTCCTCAATCACGTAGGCTGAGTGGTACTCGAACCAACCCTCAGACCCATGTAAAAATCCCTGACCTGGCCGGGAACCAAGTAAGAGGCAGGCACGCTATTTTACTCTTGCCAGCCTGAGCGGGTCGGACGGTTGAAGCGCTGGCCTTCTGATACCAGCTTGGCAGGTTCAATCCTAGTTCAGACCGGTGCCATTTGAAGGTGCTCAAATACGTCAGCCTCGTGTCGGTAGATTTAATGGCACGTAAAAGAACTCCTGCAAGACTTAATTCCGGTACCTCGGCATCTCCGAAACCCGTCCAAAAAGTAGTCAGAGGGACCTAAAACATTATTATTATTATTATTATTATTATTATTATTATTATTATTATTATTATTATTATTATTGTTACCGTGTTTTTGTGGTAGTTATGCGTGAAAGAAGGTGCGGGTGTGAACGGGTCTCAAACTACGAAAGTAAAATTAATTTAAAATTTAACAAGGTTATATTTTCTTTTCAAAAACAAAGAAATAACAAGCATGGCAGGTACAAAGTAGCAAGTCAAAGGGTAGTTACAATATTTACAGGATTTGGGCTTCGAGCCCTGAAAACACAATGCTTGGGCAATCAGCTCAGTTTTACCCCAAACACAAGTTTCAACAGAGGGGCAGAAAACCCATTCATGCCTAGGAGCCCTAGCTCCAAATTACACTGAAAAGCCTCCACGAGGCATACAACACTCAATTTACAAAAAGAGCCACTCGCTCTCAACTTTAAGCCTCTCAAAGGCCACACCGAACTCCACCTTCAAGTTGTCCTCACTGGACATAGACACAGGGGTCAAATACCCAACCTACTGAGGTCTATTAAATGAAAAGGGGTAATTACATGACCTCTAAAATAACAATTTGAGAGGAGGCGATCTGCACTCCTAATACACTTGTTTTTAAAACCTAATCCGGCTCTAGGCCACTAATGCAAGGGCTAATCCCATACTACAGAGGTGACTTTAGAAAATAACAATTTGTTTTACGTTAACGAAGAATAGGTTGAGAAAATAAGTTCACCTCAAAACAATATGATTGGGAGCTCGAGAGGGTTAAGCACTCTCTATCCCGATATGCAGTTTAAAAGATAGGATAGATACCAGTTCCTTTACATTTTACGGAAGGTTACATAATGGAAAAACTTCGGACCCGCCCCGAGAGTTAAACTGCTGAGCTAGCAAAGAAAGAAGTTATTAATTGGCCATTACCTTGTTGTTGACCGCTGCCGAAGAAAGAGGCGCTTCCCGCCCCCTGCTATGTACTTTACACACAGAAAGATGGAACAGAAGTGGCGCAGAGACCCTAAAATCAGCAGTTTATATACTCTCGCGGAAGGTTCTAGGTGTTAGGGGAATGAAAACACCCTCCCACAAACTTTTTATTGGGTAGGATACAGCAACATATACAAGTTGGGGGAAGATACCTATGATTGGTCAGAAATTAATAACGGAAATTCGGGATTGGTTAAATGCAAAACAAGGGGAAAGAGAGGGGTATACAGCCAACTTAAACAATAACAGAAAGAAATTTAACAAAGAACAAACTTTTGAAATAAAATTTTCTCCAAAGAACAGTTATTTTTCTTCGCACTAGGGTGCACTATTGTAGTTCTTCAGTAGTGTCCTCTAGAAGAGAAAGTTCACACTTCTTACTTCAAGCAAAACAAAAACACATCAAAAATGACACAGTTCTAAAACTCCGAAATTTACAGGTAGTGACATCTTCTGTGAAAGTAGAATATTAATACCGTCAATAAAGTTCAGACTTCCTCCAGCAGAGGAGTTTCAACTGGCGCACATTTTAAATTAGCGGCGTGGAGGTGTACCGCCCGGTACAATTATTATTATTATTATTATTATTATTTACATTAATGCTTATGTTTGTGTTATTTTATTGACACTTGACACATTTTTCATTAAGAAACGATGTCTTTACCTTTCCCGGCGCGAATTATTTTAACAATTGTGTGGAATTATTTTGTACTTTCTCGTCTAACTTAAGATTCACTGTCACAAAATGTGACGAAGCGCCTCTTTTATTGTTTCTCCACACTACAAGAAACTATTCTCGTCATCTTTCTCTCTCAGACCTTTATTCTTGTACTGTAGTCTATATAAACTTTAGCAAGTAGTGTGTTCTGGTTGCAGATGACAGCGACGAGCTGAGGATTGTAACTCGCGACGAGTGGAAGGCTGAACCACCAATGGACATCCTCACCCCACTCAAGACACCCGTACCTCTGGTCATAATATGTAAGTATCTTCGGGCTGTGACGTAGACAGAAGTATGGACGAGAATGGAGAAGTTTCATTTTGCAGGCATAATGTTCTCTTAACACGGATATGTTTTTGGTCTCTCTGGAATTAGTACTTCCTCTTAAAACAATAATCACCACAACCACCATCTCTGGAATTAGCATCATCAATTTCCCGACACCATAGTAACCATGGCAACCAGTGTTCGTCATCTATGTATACTTAATAATAATGGTCACGGCAGGGTCGGGAATTTTAACCATAATTGGTTTCGCTGGGCTCTTTCATGTCACGTGGCTATAAAAGGAAATCCTTTTTCGAGTCGTGTCACTTTTCTTCTCCACGTGCTTGTATAATACGTGGTTGTGACCCCTTCTGTGCTCGCCGTTTTCTTTGATGGGACCCAGGATTTTTCTCAAAATCTTCCTTTCTTTAGCTTCTAGTTTTTCCATTAGACCTTCCTTGTTCATTGTAAGAGTCTCTGCCGCAGTAATGTCTAATTTTGGCGTTTAAGGATATCGATCTCTTGTTGTAGATGTCTTTAGTTAGTTGGTAGGCCATTTCCATTTTTTTTAATGCGTGACACGAAGGCTTCTTTCTCTGATAGGTTAGGTTCTATCCATTCACCGAGGTATTTAAAATTTTTCGTAGTCCGACCTCCAGTTCACTTGGCGCTGATTTTATGTTTGTCATAAAGTGCGTCTTCTCAAAGGAGATTTGAAATCCAGTCTTCAATGCTTGAGTCTTCAGTTGGTTAAGTTGTTGTTCTGCCGTATCAATGGAGTCTGAAAAGATCACTAGATCATCTGCAAAGGCTAGACAGTCGATTGTGAGATTCATACATTTACACCATTTTCTACCCCTGAACTTTTCATTTCTTTTCGCCATTCTCGGATAACCTTTTCTAAAACACAGTTGAAGAGAAGAGGTGATAGGAGTGAGACAAGGAGACGGGCTGTCTTGATTTCGAAGGCATCAGACATCTCTCCTCTGACTTATATATATATATTTTATTTATTTATTTATTCGCTGGGGGCATCGAGGATCCCATAAGAGGGAAGGAAGTGGCAGTGGCCTTAAGTTAGGTACCATCCCGGTATTGGCCTGGAGAAGAAGTGAGAAACCACGGAAAACCACTTCAAGGATGGTTGAGGTGGGAATCGAGCCCGGGCCTCCGGGTGTGGCAGGTAATCACACTAACCAGTACAACACAGAGGCGGTGTAACCCTTTCTTAACGAAGATTTTTTCTTTATGTCAGTAAAAGTTATTCTTTCCTATTAAAAAGTAATTAGTGAAAATAATTAGCCTATTATATGATCTGCAAAATAGTGTCAAACCCTTTGAGGAGATATGGGTGCAGTATTAACTAATTATTCTTTATAAACGTATGTCAAAAGGCAATATTTGGTACGTACGGCAAAACGGAAAAGAACATTTTCGTCATCTACACACTGAAAAAAATAATTCGTGAAAGACAGATTTTAGGAATGAAGTGAAAATAATAATATAAATGGGTCAAAATTCGTGAAGTATCATTGAAATGCAAAAAAGATATCGTATGTTAATAGTACTAAATGAATTAGAGTTTGGCTATAAGTAAGTTCGCAATATTCATAATGAATTTTATACAATGTTCTTCTTCCTGGTATTTTTACCCAATTCATTAGAGGCAGCACTTGACCCTGGAATTGATCAAGTTTTACAGCTAGACGCTCTTCCTCACGCCAACTGTATGTTGAGGGATGTATGCGTTATTGTTTCTGTGGTGGTTGCTAGTGTGGTGTGTGATAAAGGGAAGTGTATTCAGAGGAACGTATATACCCAGTCCCCGAGCCAGACAAATGAACCATGCGCAGTTAAAAAATCCTCGTCCCGGGGCATTGACCACCTCCCAAGGAGGCTCGCGGTATAGCATGCGCCGCCCACTAGACCGTTCTGTATTGACCTTTCCACTTAACCTGTTGTCTTGTAAACAGTACCGCTCAAAAATTGCAATGTAGTTGATAACTAATTTGTATTTGTTCCCATAGTTTCTATGTTGGGAAATGTCCTAAATCACCCCCCCCCCCAAAAAAAAAAACTTGGGTACGACCTTAAACAGCAGTGAACATTCATCGGTGGCCGAACTATCACAAGTCGCACAGCAAGGAATGTTACATAATTATGACCGATATAAAGTCATCACTCCACCTCTGTGGTGTAGTGGTTAGTGTGATTAGCTCCCCCCCTCCCCACTTGTCTATCCCTTCCCATCCCCCACAAGGCCCCTATTCAGCATAGCAGGTGAGGCCACCTGGGCAAAATACTGGTCCTCCTTCCCAGTTGTATCCCAACCAAAGTCTTCCCTCACTGAGTCCGAGGGAAAATATAACCCTGGATTAAATAATAAGTAATTAATTTTTCTCTGACCAGTGTCTGCACGCTGTCTGGTTTGCGACTGTTAGGGTAATTCATTTCTATTTCATAAGGAATGTCACTAATATTTGCGTAAAATGCATCTTGTGATAATACCATCTCCGCTTGTCAGGGAGTGTGCATAACAAGTCCTAAACGTTCCCCAGTTCGTGAGTTAAGCCTCGTGCACTTCCCGTTCTGTTTACCTTGTCCTAACAGTCTGCTATGTGTACTAATTGCTATTTTCATTTAATTGAATTGCAGCTGTCGGATGACCCGATTCTTTTTATTCTTTCTTTCTTAATCTGGTCGGTTTTCCCATCGGACTCAGCGAAGGCAGTGTCCTGGAGCTTCAGACTCTGGGTGGGGGGATACAACTGGGGAGGATGACCAGTACCTCCCCCAGGCGGCCTCACCTGCTATGTTAAACAGGGGCCTTGCGGGGGGATGGGAAGATTGGAAGGGATAGACAAGGAAGAGGGAAGGAAGTGGCCGCGGCCTTAAGTTAGGTACCATCCCAGCATTTGCCTGGAGGAGAAGTGGGGAAACCACGGAAAACCACTTCCAGGATGGCTGAGGTGGGAATCGAACCCACCTCTACTCAGTTGACCTGCCGAGGCTGAGTGGACCCCGTTCCAGCCCTCGTACCACTTTTCAAATTTCGTGGCAGAGCCGGGAATCGAACCCGGGCCTCCGGGGGGTGGCAGCTAATTACACTAACCACTACACCACAGTGGCGGGCGATTCTTTTTATTACTTATTTACGATAAGTAGCCGATATGGCGCTAGTGTTGGTTTATCACAATGGTTAGTCGACCTCAGATAATTCGGAAAAGCCTCGGAAAAGTAGAATTCCTTCAGGAATTATTGAGATTTCAGAACTCGGCAATATTGTTCTTCATTTTTGGAGTAAATTAAATATTATGACAAGCCGAACACGTCCTCGGACTATTCCGCCACTAAACAAACGCCATATGCCAAAAAAAGTTTTAACAAGTTTGCAGACATAAGCGTGCATACATACATTGAAAACATAAGAAATTTTTCCCAAGAATTATTTACTTATTTAGCTGAAACGTAACACGTACCACACGTCTTCAACCCTGCTCTGCGAAGCGGAGAAATACACAGCCTGCCCTCTTGTAGTGCTACCCTGAACTGACGCCAGCTGTACCTAAGTACCAGCACTTCGCCCCCTACCATCGCCTAGCTGCTGTGGCCGAGTGGTTTAGGTGTTGGTTATACGACTGGGAGGCGAAAACTTCTGAGGTTCGAGTCTCTAGATTTCCGTGTCGGATATGCGGCCACGTATCCTTCATGGAAATCGCCGTTGTATAACCTTCTGTGTGAATGTGAGAGTGAAAAAATCTCTGGGCGGTGGACCTGGGGTAATTTCTTTCCCTTTCCCCCCCTAACCCTGGGTTCACCCTCAGAGGTTTCTCTCCTGGCCAGGAGAGTTTTGCAGAAAATAATGTTTGAATTGAGAAATTGTTATTTACTATCGCGAGTTGAGCAACTAGACTATTATTCGTGTTTTTGACCTCTCTCTTCTTTTTTTTTTTTTTTTTTGCCACCCATATGTAACGTACTTGTACAAGGTTCTGGAGAAACATCCGATTTCAGTTGAGGACTCTTTCTATGTAGAAGGCTCTTGTTAGCGGACAATCATTAGAGAATGACTTTTGACATCTGACATAGATGTATTGTAGGGGAAGTATTAAAAGTCCAACTGAGTAAGTGAATAAAATAAGGCAACTGTCCAGTTATGAATATGGCTATTTTATAGTTGTCGGGCTCTTGCCTGAATTGTCAGCCCAGTACTCTGTGGGTTCGATTCCCGGCCGGGTCGGATATTTTAACCGTAATTCCCTTGGCTCGGGGACGAGGTGTTTGTGCTATCCCTGCAACATTCCCGGCTGTATCCGGCTGGAAGTAGAAATAGCAATACGAAATTATTAGGATGATTATTATTATTATTACTATTATTATTATTATTATTATTATTATTAGGATGATGATGATGATTATTATTATTATTATTATTATTATTATTATTATTATTATTATTATTATTATTATTATTATTATTAACAAAACCCGTGAGATGTCGTAATGTCGTAAGATTGTGCTTACCCGCTGTCCCTTTCAATGCCTTTTCCTCAAACTGTGGTGGGGACAGTTTTAGCCCAGTAACAATCACTTGTCGGTGTGAGCGCGCTTTTCGTGAAATTACGGAAATTACGCAAACAATTACGCTCATTGCGTAAATATTTCAGTAGTGTAGTGCTTTCTGACATTCTGCATTGACAGGGAAGAAGAATTCGGAAACTGTCGGACACTGTAGAACGTGAGGAGCTGCAAGAACTGCTAAATGCAAATAGGGAAGGTCCATTCCGAAGACAGTTCTTCGCTAAGGAGGCAGAATGGACGCCAGTTGATGATGATGATGCTGATATGTTAGAAGAAGACTCATGTTTCTGAATCACAGGAACTAGGTAAACTAGATAAACCAACCCGTGTGATACTGGAAGAGGTGAAACAACACACTTGGAACGTTCACACACCGCCTAAGAATGTTAGGACTTCTGCAGGCAATAAAATACGAATCCATTTACCTCAAGTGTTGAGACAAGCCGTTGAAGTATGCTCTCCACCAGATGTGTGGAAACTTTCTCATTGACGATATGATGAGTGATAACCAAATTTATAAACATATGGATAAAGGAAAATATAATTACTCACGGGAAAGCGACGCGACGCTGTGAACACAACTGGAGAAATTCAAGCCGTCTTTGGTCTCTTGTAAGTTTATTTGTCAGGAATTCTGAAAGCTTTCCACTTGAATTTGGAAGATCTTTGGGCTTGGAGTAAGGATGTAAAGGAAAGGGCATATAAGTCTCTGGTAAGACCCCAACTGGAGTATGGTTCCAGTGTATGGAATCCTCACCAGGATTACCTTATTCAAGAACTGGAAAAAATGCAAAGAAAAGCAGCTCGATTTGTTCTGGGTGATTTCCGAGGGTATATTGGCACTGGTGTGGAATACTATATCTGAAGTACTTATTTGATTATTTGCATGAAGGATCTATACCAAATGAATTGAGAGTTACTATAGTAGCCCCTGTTTATAAAGGAAAGGATGATAGAATTAATAACTGGTTTGATAGAAGGCGCCGACCCCGTGGTGTAGGAGTGGCGCGCTTGCCTCTTACCCGGAGGCTCCCGGTTCGATTCCCGGCCAGGTCAAGGGATTTTTACCTGGACCTGAGGGGTGGTTCGAGGTCCACTCAGCCTACGTGATTAGAATTGAGGAGCTATTTGACGGTAAGATAGCGGCCCCGATCTAGAAAACCAAGAACAACGGCCGAGGGGATTCGTCGTGCTGACCACACGACACCTCGCTTGGTAGGCCAAGGCCCTTTAAGGGCTGTAATGCCATGTTTTTTCTTCTTTTTATAGAAGGCAGCTCAGGTTTAGGAAAGGTTATTCCACTAAAGCTCAACTTGTAGGATTCCAGCAAGATATAGCACATATTATGGATTCAGGAGGCCAAATGGACTGTGTCGCGGTTGAACTGTCTAAGGCATTTGATAGGGTGGATCATGGGAAACTACTGAAAAAGAATGAGTGCAACTGGACTAGACAATGAGTGGCTATATTTCTAGAAAATATAACTCCGAGAATTAGAGTTGGCGAAGCTTTATCTGACCCTATAATAATTAAGAGGGGAATTCTTCAAGGCAGTGTTATTGGACCTTTATGTCTTCTTATATATATTAATGTTATGAGTAAACAATTGGAATCAGAAATAATGCTTTTAAGTTACAAGATTGTGAGCAACTGCAAAATGACCTTGATAATATTGTGAGATAGACAGGGGATTAATCGGGATTAAAAGTCAGGTTGTGAGTTTCACAAATAGGAAAAATCCTCTCCGTTTTAATTACTGCGTTGATGGGGTATAAGTTCCTTATGGAGGTCATTGAAAGTACTGTACCTAGATGTTAATATACGGACAGATCTTCATTAGGGTAATCACATAAATAGGATTGTAAATAAAGAGTACAGATATCTACATATGGTTATGAGGTTATTTAGGGGTTGGAGTAAGGATGTAAAGGAGAGGGCATATAAGTCTCTGGTAAGACCCCAACTACAGTATGGTTCCAGTGTATGGGACCCTCACCAGGATTATTTGATCCAAGAACTGGAAAATATCCGAAGAACAGCAGCTCGATTTGTTTTGGGTGATTTCCGAAAAAAAAGAAGAAAAAAAGAGTAGCGTTCCAAAAAATGTTGCAAAGTCTGGGCTGGAAAGACTTGGGAGAAAGGAGACGAGGTGTTCGACTAAGTGGTATGTTCCGAGCTGTCAGTGGGGGGGGGGGGGATGGCGTGGAATGACATTAGTAGACGAATAACTTTGAGTGGTGTCTTTAAAAATAGGAAAGATCACAATACGAAGATAAAGCTGGAATTCAAGAGGACAAATTGGGGCAAATATTCGTTTATAGGAAGTGAAGTTAGGGATTGGAATAACTTACCAAGGGAGATGTTCAATATATTTCCAATTTCTTTGCAATCATTTAAGAAAAGACTAGAAAAACAACAGATAGGGAATATGCCACCAGGGCGACTGCCCTAAATGCAGATCAGTAGTGATTGATTGATTGATTGATTGATTGATTGATTGATTGATTGATTGATTGATTGATTGATTGATTGATTAAACAGTCGAAGATGACGACATACACACGGAATAGTGCCTACCGTCGACCATGCGCGACGCATGAGCTTGATGATGATTATGCTTGTTGTTTAAAGGGACCTAACATCTAAGGTCATCGGCCGATAATGGTACGAGATGGACGACATGGTATGATAAATAAAATGTTAAAATATATCTACTGACTAAAGTTTAAAATAACTGGTGATGAAAAATGATTATGAAGATAAACAATCAGTGGATCTAATTCACAATGCCTTATTTTCTATTAAAATGATAGAAAATGCAGTTGGCAATGGAATAAGGCTTTGCCTGGAAGTACAGGTATATATATAATTCAAGTTAGAAGTTAAAATAACACATTAAAATACGCAAACACGAACTAAAATAGGGTCAATGAGATAAAAGCGCAGTTAACACAAATAAAAAAGACACAGGACATTATTACACATGACAAAAAACACCACTATCCCTCGTAAAACGGTTGGCGAGGTCTGCTGACTGCTCGTCATCTTGTAGGATGAAGGAGATGGTACAGATCGACCAGGTCCACGCACTCCGTAAGGATGTGTACCACGGTAAGATGATTGCCGCAAGTACACACCGGACATGGGTCTCCTTTCAGTAAATGGGAGTGCGTTAGTATACCGTGGACGATCCGAAGACGACATAATGCCACTGCTTCTCTCTGAGAAGCCCGAAGGGAAGTCCTCCATACCTTCGTTGTACCTTTCATAGCTCTCAGCTTATTTGGAAGTGGAGTGGCCTGCGAATATCACTTGTCACTTGCCGGAACCTTGTAAGGCAATCCGACTTGTTGGCTGAATGGTCAGCGTACTGGCCTTCGGTTCAGAGGGTCCCGGGTTCGAGTCCCGACCGGGTCGGGGATTTTAACATTCATTGATTAATTCCAATGGCCCGGGGGCTGGGTGTTTGTGCTGTCCCCAACATCCGTGCAACTCACACACAACACATTACACTATCCTCCACCACAATAACACGCAGTTGCCTTAACATAGCAGATGCCGCCCACCCTCATCGGAGGGTCTGCCTTACAAGGGATGCACTCGGCTAGAAATAGCCATACGAAATTATTATTCCCTTGTAAGGCAACGAGGGCAGTGTTACTGCCTCCTTGGCAGCCTTATCTGCTAACTCGTTTCCCTTCACACCCATGTGGCTTGGGAGCCATATAAAAGTGATTCTGGTGCCGGCATCCGAACACCCGGCCAGCAGGTCCTGGATCCGCTGCACCAGAGGGTGCCGAAAGAAACGGGTATCAATAGACTGTAGCGAGCTCAAGGAGTCAGTACACAGAAGAAGAAAGTGTCGGCGCTCATCGGACAGTGCATACCGCAGCGCTTCACAGATAGCACAGAGCTCTGTTGTGTACACACTACAGGTTTCCGGGAGAGCAAAAAGAAACCTATCATTGTCAACAACGAATGCACAGCCCACCTTCGTTTCAGTCCTCGAACCATCGGTGTAAACGACGACTGAACCTGGTTACCGGCCAACTACGGACAGGGCGAACCTCCGATAAATCGAAGGGTCCGTCTTTTCCTGCGGGCCAGTGTGCAAATCCAGGATTATTTCAGGTCGTCGTAGTATCCACGGAGGTACCCCACTTGCTTGTCTGAAAAGGCAAGGAACCGACAGGTGTAAAGGCGGCATATAAGATTCAGCGAGCAAGCTAGCAATGGGACTTGTTCGAAAAGCTCCCGTCGCCAACCTAACCCCGCTGTGGTGGATACTGTTCAGTTTCGCAAGGACGCTTTGCCTTGCTGAGCCATATGCTACACTGCCGTAGTCTAACCTGGATAAAATGTGTGCACTATAAAATCGTAGGAGCACTGTGGGGTCAGCCCCCCAATTAGTGCTGCTAAGAAACTTCATGATATTCAGCTTCTTGGTGCCATTTACGCGAAGAGCGACATTTCCTAAATAAAGCTCAGGATGTGAGTGAAGAATGCATTACCGGCAAAAGTGGACAACAGAAATCTTTGTGGTTGAAAACCGAAAGCCATGTTCTAAGGTCCACTGTTCCACTCTCCTAATAGCTTGCTGTAATTCTCGCTCTGCGACCGCCATAGTATGCGAGCTGTAATGCAGAGCAAAATCATCCATATATAGCGACGGTATTACTGCTGAACCAGCAGCAGCGACAATACCGTTTATGATGCCCTCCCAACTCGGACACGGAAATGGAGGGACAAAAAATTCGCAATTAATACCGGTAAGTTACCTCGGAATCTCCATTGATGCAGGGCTGAAAGGACACCATATCGCCATGTGGTGCCATAGGCCTTTTCTAAGTAGAATAAAACAGCTACCAAATTCTGTTTGCGGAGAAATGCATCCTGGATAGAACTCTCCACACGTACCAGGTGGTCAGTGGTCGAGCGAGCGGCTCGAAAACCACATTGGTACTCGGACAAAATTCCTTGTTTCTCCAGCCACCACACAAGTCGGCGATTTACCATCCTCTCACATACCTTACACAAACAGTTAGTAAGACAAATAGGTCTATAGCTTCCTGCATACTTGGGATTTTTGTCAGGCTTGAGGACTGGGATGACTACGCCCGCTCGCCACTGAGATGGAAATTCACCCTCTATGCAGATTCGGTTGAACACACGAAGGAGATATAACAGACTATCCTCAGTAAGGTGTTTCAACATCTGGTTATGGACATTGTCTGGTCCAGGAGACTTGCCCTTCAAAGCGTCAAGGCGCTGCGGAGTTCGCACTCCGTAAAGGGCACGTTATAATCCTCTGAAGCATGAGTGACAAAACTAAGGTGATGACGTTCTGCCTCCCGCTTTAGAGCGAGGAAATCACGATGGTAATTCCCAGAACCAGACCGAGAGTGGTTCAGTGAGGATACTGCCTGCAATGGAAATTCCCGGTACAAAAGATGATCCTTGGACACGCGAAATACGTCGAAGTTTAGCCCATACTTGAGATGATGGAGTATGTAACGTCATAGACAACACATATCTCTTCCACGAAGCTTTCTTACTTTGGCGAATAAGAACTCGCGCCGTAGCGCGGAGTTTTTTAAATGATTCCAAGTTTTGGCCACAGCAGGCTGCCTACGATAGCGTTTATGAGCGCGACGGCGTTCTTTGATAGCTGCTGCAATTTCTTCGTTCCACCAAGGAACGAGTTTCCGGCGAGGAGTCCCTGAAAAGGAGGGAATGGAGTCCTCAGAAGCAGCAAGAATAACTTGTGTTATGTAAGTTATTTCGAAGTCTACGGTTTGCCTGATCTCGTCGTTAAAGACAGCTAGTGATGTGAATTTTGGCCAATCACCATGTTTAAGAATCCATTGAGGAAGAGCGTCAATGGATTTTTGTTTCAACAAAGTAAGGATGGTGGGAAAATGGTCACTGTCAGAGATCATCGTGCGTATTCCACCGAAACAGCGGAACCAACGTTCGGCTGCATAGACTTACGTCTATGAGAGAATATGTGCCGTAACCTACACTGAAGTGAGTTGGTTCCCCTGTATTCAAAATGCATAAATCCAGCTCTTGTTACTAAGGTTTCCAGCTCTCTTCCCCTGGGAAAGGCGTCTCAGACCCTTCTCATGATCTTGTAGACATGTTGCGCTGTGACAGCCTGTCAAAAATATTCACACTGTCCTGTCACACGTGGAGAGCAGTCGTAGCTACCTAAACATGGATCGGACTGAAATAGAAAAGCTTCCGGAGGAATAGCTGGTCTCATGACGGTGTTTTGAGGAGTCAACCTTTCTTTCAGGATGACATGCAGTTCATCAAATGATGTGATGACAGACATCCTACAGTAAATAAAGAACTCCACTGCCTCTGCTCTGAGATGAGGATACATTGTATAAAATATACTCGTTGATATTCGGTCTTGCATAATAGGATGAATCCAGAACCTCCTCTTCCTTCCCCTCTTTTTCTGCAGAAGCGACAAATACACTATCGCAGCTACTTCTTCCACTTCCATTTCCTTGACTGCGAAATACCGTGTCGCTATTAGAAGTCGCAAGTCAAGTCGCTATACAATGAAGTGGCGTGACACCGCTGACGCTTCAAAAGTCGCCCCGTGTATCTGTACCCTTAAGGGGACGAATTTTGTTAAAACCTTTCTCAGTGAGCACCTAGTGCGTAAGGGCAACCATAGTAAAAAATGTGAAGCTCTTACGTTATGAGTTTTCGGAGATACAATGGGACAATCAGTCAATTAGTCAGTCGTCGCTTTTATACAGTATCTACAGAATGTGATGGAAAGATGCCTGTCTTCCGAAACAGCACTAATTCTAAATTGCTAAGTGGAATTTTGCAAATAATTCTCAGAGAGAATCGTCACGTGACCATGCTATGCTCTTGTTTTTTCTCTCTTTTTTCTTCAAAATATTGAACTTAAAATATAAATTTGTGAAATTCTTTGTAAAAGTGGTGGTGGTGATTATTGTTTTAAGAGGAAGTAAAACTAGGCAACCATCCTCTATATAACACTAATCGGAGAGGAAAAATGGAAGGGATCCGACACTTCGAAAAATGAAGATATCGGTCGAAGAAAGATAAGGGCCACGAAGGGCGTGAAAATTAAAGACTCCCTAAGCCTAATAGCGTCGGGGTCGGAAAAGAACAAGAGTTGACCAAGAGAGGTCGGATAGGATAGATGAAAGTGAGGAGCCTGACACAAGTAAGTGGAAGCAATGCCAGGACTTAGCTGAGGGGCCCGTGGTCGCCAATCTACGCTCCAAAGTTCAGAGCCCCTGAGGCCCCTTTTAGTCGCCTCTTACGACAGGCATGGGATACCGTGGGTGTTATTCTACCGCCCCCACCCACAGGGGAATCTTTGTAAAAGATCGAGTCTCTGTTTCCTCGTTCAGTCACATCAAAACTAGAGCACCAATTGAACTGAAATGTTGTATGGATTATTGAATACGACTTAACTGCGCCGGAATTTGGAATAAAGTCGAAATAAGTTCGACTGGAACATAAGTGTTACTCGATGAGACTATGAAAACCGACTAGCTTTAGAGGTATTTTGATGTAAGTATGTCTTATAGCTAGGGGTCATATATATATTTACAAGGTGCTTTACGACGCACCGACACAGATAGGTCTTATGACGACGATGGGATAGGAAAGGTCTAGGACTGGGAAAAAAGCGGCCGTGGCCTTAATTAAGGTACAGCCCCAGCATTTGCCTGGTGTGGAAATGGGACACCACGGAAAACCATCTTCAGGGCTGCCGACAGTGGGGTTCGAACCCGTTATCTGCCGAATACTGGATACTGGCCGTAATTAAGCGACTGCAGCTATCGAGCTCGGTAAGGGGTGGGGGTCATCTATACATCTGCGTCATGAAATTAGTGATACAAAAATGTGTTACACGATGTTGCCTAGCAACCATTCAAGCTGTGATGTGAAGTACTGATGGCCATGACTGAGTTCTGGTGGTGATTATTATTTTAAGAGGAAGTACAACTGGGCATCATCCTCTATGTAACACTAATCAGAGAGGAAAAACTGGAAGAGATCCGACACTTCAAACAATAAAGATATCGGCCAAAGACAAGGGGTAGAAAGACTCCCTAGGCCTCGAAAGCTAATAGCGTCGGGTTTAGAGTTGACCAAGGCAAGTAGGATAGGATAGATGAAGGTGAGAAGCCTGGCATAAGTAAGTGAAAGCAATTCGAGAACTCAGCTCAGGACCCCATGGTAGGCAACCCACGGTCCAAAGTTGAAAACCCCTGGGACCCCTTTTAGTCACCGCTTACGACAGGCAGGTGTTATTCTACCGCCCCCACCCACAGGGGGTTGACTGAGAGACATGTTATCCTGATGTGAAGTACTGATGGCCATGACACAGACATACTGAAGGCTCTTTTATCAAAGAGGCCTCATCTCATCATACTCCAGAGAAGTTATTATTTAATTCTTGGTAGTTTCGTGGGCCCTGAGTTAAGTTTTCCCTTCCCGATGCACTGAATCCTATACTCGTCGACTCCAAATTCCATAGAGATTCGTTACATGAAAATTATAATTAATCGTTATGAGTTTAAGTTTCCTTTATTGAAAAACATATTTCTGATCTTACGATTTTCCCAAAAGAGAAAATTGCCACCATCTTTGTTGGGCAGAGTACAGATGACCGAGAAACTGGTTACTATGTACACTGTATTACAGTAGAACCTCAAAATCTCGAATCACCTCGGGAGCTAAATTTTATTTCGAGTTATCGAAATTTCGAGATACAGAGAATACCGTTTTTGAGCATGTATAGCACATAATTGAACCATTCGTATCTATGAGCTTATAGTCAACACATTAGTTTTAACAGTATTTTAAAATATACAAACTCTAGTTTACGGCATCACTTTAATTATAACCCTTATTGCAGTAACGTTTTAGAAGACAGGATGCAGTACATACACTAGTGAAACAAGAAACATACCTCGGTTAACACCTTTGGAAAAATCCGTTAATCTCATCTGTTTGTTACTGTTAACTTTTCCTTCCTTCACGTTGAAACTTCTCGTCAATACCACGCAGCAGAGATTCCTAAATGGAGCTTATCATCCGCGACTTCGGGGGTTGCTTCCGTACGTGAGCGGTAATTAATTCAAACCCGAGAAACAGCGAGGTTCCGCCGATTTTTCCGATCATTAGAAGTTTTGGTTTTTCGGTTCCCGTCGTATTAGTTTCCAGCATCACTATAAACCTTTATTTACTTGTTAACTGTTCTTCCCAAACCACAAATGTCGTATTGCACAGTTAATGTTGCACAAAATTCGAGTTACAGAGTATTTTTTTGCTTCAAGGGAGCATCGAAAAATTCGTGTAACTTAACCGAATTTCGAGAAATAAATAGGACAAACGGTCGGGAAATTTAAGTTACCTACTTCGAGATACTGAAAATTCGAGGAATGGAGTTCGAGATATCGAGGTTCGACTGTTATTATTATTATTATTATTATTATTATTATTATTATTATTATTATTATTATTATTATTATTATTATTATTATTATTATTATTATTATTATTATTATTATTATTATTATTATTATATAATGCGTACGTGTATGATCGCAGGTCACACGGCGGGTCTACTTGGCTTCAACCAAGAGGAGAATACGCACATCATTCAACGCATCCAAGCCTTCCACACGGAAAACCTGGAGTGGGACGATATCGGCTACAACTTCCTCATCGGGATGGACGGGCTGGTGTACGAGGGTCGAGGCTGGCTGAATATGGGTGCCCACACCTTAGGCTACAACTCCCTCAGTATCGGAGTAGCCTTTGTGGGCAGGTTCGTACATGTAATCCCTTCGGAGGCCGCCATGCGGGCGTTCCATAAGCTGGTAGCTAAGGGCGTTCAGCTAGGGCACATCGCTCCGGACTACAAGCTGCTGGGAGCGTGCCAGCTGCGCAAAACTGCAACAGATTCTCCTGGGAAGGCCTTCTATGACGTCATAGTGGGATGGCCTCACTGGGCGCCAGCGCCCTGACATCGTGCAGCTCGACAGTCAATAATGAAGAGAACTCGCTCAGTGAATGTGTATTGCAGTGGGGCTGATGCTTATTCTATTGATTGTGCCAGCAAATTCACAATTTGTAAAGAAATACAGGATCTCTCTTCTAAACCCAGACCGAGCGCAAGGTGTTTGTACTCCGCGCTACAGCAGCTGCCTCAGCCCAACTTACGTGGCGCGCGGCCGCCCTGCGTTAAGCGTGTGTGTAGTATTATATGGAATATTACCTTATAAAAGATGCTGAAAGTGCCATCCTTCATAATGAGGGACTTCCTAGAGCCACTAGGTACATAGGGTTAAGGGATAGTATGGAACTACCTCGTTACAGTAGTTCTACTAGTTTTATGTATTGTCGAGTAATAATTTCCGTTTTCTCTTTTTTTTCTTAACAGCCTGCAAAGGCAATATTAGCTCTGATAATCTGAAAAGATATCACTATAAATAGATGTTTTGGTGTTTCTTTCTGCCATAATACTATATATGAATGGAAGTCCAACATTCAGTTTATAGTATTCGTTCTCTGTTCAATTTCTATGCGCCTGTCTTATACGAACATTTATCGCATGTACCAATTATTAACAATATTCACAATAGTTATTTAAGTTATTCCTAATTTTGTATACGGCATGTATCACAAATTATGAAATTATGGAACGATTACAATAAATAATACCCTCTCCCTAATCTATGATTTTGAGATAAAGGGAGACGGGTATCTTGAATCTTGAAAAAAAAAAAAAAAATGAGGGACTTCATAAACACCATTAGGATTTTCTGCACACCAATAGCGAGAATTATGACTGTTCCCACGACCATTCAAATGAACCCAGACTTCATCTGAAAAGAACACAAGCTGCGGGTCGAATAAACGATCATTCAGCAATGCAAGATACCACTCACAATATCTCACCCACTTAGCCCGCTATTGTTCAACATAGCCACATCAGATGTCACCAAATACATCAAAGCGGACGTCAAAATACTGGCCTATGCCCACGACGTGGTTCTTATGTCACCTGACATAACAAAACTTAAAGAAGGCTTTGACCAATTAGAGAAGTGGGCCACCAGAAATGAACCTGCAACTTAACGAAAAGAAAACCGTGACAATGACGTTCAGGAAAGGAGACAGATGAGCAGCCAATGACAAGATCACTTACAAGAATGCTTTTTTTTTTTTTTTTTGCTTTACGTCACACCGACACAGGTATGTCTTACGGCGACGATGGGATAGGAAAGGCCTAGGAATTGGAAGGAACCGGCCGTGGCCTTAATTAAGGTACAGCCCCGGCATTTGCCTGGTGTGAAAATGGGAAACCACCAAAAAACCATCTTCAGGTCTGCCGACAGTGGGGCTCGAACCCACGATCTCCCGATTACTGGATACTGGCCGCACTTAAGCGACTGCAGCTATCGAGCTCGGTCATACAAGAATGAGCCACTAGCAATCGTCCCACACTTTAAATATCTAGGGATCACCTTGCAGACTTATGGAACTATTTCAACGATGCATGTTAAAGAAAGAATAACAGCCGCAACCTTAGCCATGACTACTGTAAAAAAATCTACCAAAAGATCTCACTGGCAACCGCAATGGAAATATTTAAGTTAAATTGAAAATTGCCCCCATAGTAGCATATGGCATAGCATTGATTTGGGAGCATCTTACCAAAAGCAATATAGTAGATATAGAAAAAGTGAAAGCCAAATTCTTAAAAAAATCTCTATGTGTATCAAAGTACACCCGATCGCGCCTGGTATATGTGCTGGCAAGAGAAACTTTTTTCATAGAAGATCTCCGCCTACAACTGCAACTACCCTCTACACCGGCACATCAGAATTTGCTCATAGACCTTCATAGAAAAAGGGAAGAAAATGTGGCTGGAGTTCTACTCTACAGACGCTATGTTAAACAGCGAATGGAGAAAGCCCGGATATGAACTTAGACACGTAATGATGCGATTTGCTGCTCACGAATTTCACCACCGGATATGCAGCAGAGACAACTACTATGAACTAGACGAACTACAGTGTTTATGCAAATTGTGCGGGAAAAGCTGTGAGAGGTACCACACAATGTCATGCAGGAAAAGATTAGTGTCACTGACTAAATTCTGTCTCGATGAAAATGAGAGCTAAAATTTTCTTTGCACATTGTGCGAATCTTTTCTCTATTAATATCTCACTCTTGTGGCTGGATCAGCAGGTTTTAAATAATGGGCCCGTGTAAACCTGTACGGTTTGATTTGTAACAGCTTTGTAGCTCTGTATGCACAAGAAACCGAAACCCTTATTTGTGCTAATTTTGTGAGTAATTTATTTGGTGACCGTTCAAGATTCACACCAATGTCATCTAGCTTTTCCTCTGTTAAAACTGTTCGTGTTAGCACATGTTATTTATTGAGCACTGAGCCAGTAGTTTCAAATTTATTTACATTTACGTGCTCATGAAGGTGGCACTTCACCAGGAAGTTGCTGAACAAATGCATCGCGTATAAATTTACGACAGCTGACAACCTTACACGCGACAGGAGATAACCGGGATTTGGAGGAAGCCTGTTAAAAGTGATATTGATTATTGTGATGTTAAAAATGTATTCTATATTTGCAAGCTAAGTATGAATCCTTTCAAATCAATTATGTTTTTGATCAGTGCTACAATTTCAAGCAATTCCTGAATGAGAGTAGCAATGACCCTGAATTTAACAAGATACTCAGAAATGGGAAAAGTATTTCAATTCGTATGTCAGTAGATTGTAGTTCAAATAATTTAATGCTTGCAGAATACAGTTTTCTATACCAGGGCACAATGCAAATGCAGGCAGACTATTTTAATTGATCTCAGCACGATGGACTGATAACAGGAACCGTTCCAAACTAGAATCAGTGAAAATTCTCGTAATGGTTCAATATAATACAAAATAATTTACGTGTTCATTTTTTTTAAATATGTTCGACACGCCAAAACTCCTGAGGGCAACTGAATCTTCAGAAATGTGCCAGCAAGGCGTGTAAATTAGTTTCATTGTTTACATTTTGTAAAAATATACTGTATAATATGTAAATGCATAAATATTGTTTATGTATGTGAAAATTAGATCCTATATGTCTAAATGTAGACTCTCAGTGGTGATTTTTGTGTCTTCTTTTTCCGGCATGGTCGACTTAAAAAAAATGTTCTTTTCACCTGGTTACCCTAATTATAGGTAACCTTTAGAGAAGGGTAGACATGTTGGCTTCTCTCTATGAAGTTCAGAAAGGTGTTTAAGGCTTGTGAAGCCTCAGCGCATTAGATATTCGATTTAGAAAACTGTACGTACGCACTTTTCACTGACCTGTAGTCTATTTGACAGTCGTACACACAGCTGAAATCTGATTATTATTTATTTATCGTATGATGTACACAGAAAGATTATATAAATAAGTATGCAAATAAGTACACAATGTATACAAACAGAAGCCTATAGTTCCAAATCAAGTCCATTGATCCATTTTAAGGCCTCCTCAGTTGCGTTATGAATGTCCTCCAAAGGACCTTGAAATGCTCTCTGTGGACACTCGACAATTACATGGTGGATGGTCTGTGAGGTAGCTCCACAATCACACCCAGGAGACTTCTGCCAGCCCCATGTATAAAGAGTATAGCCGCATCTTCCTTGATTGACTCTAATCCTGTTTAGAGTCCTCCATTGACGTCTGGGTAGATGGAATCCGGGAGGTTGAACATCAGGTAGGGTCACAAGATGTTGATTGGGAACAGAAGACTGTTGCCATTGATGTAACCAGGCGTTCGTGATGGAGAACCCAGATTCTTCCAGTGTAAGTGCAGCACGCCAGGATGGAGATCTAGACTTAAGTCGTGGAGGGGCAAATTGAATAATATCTTGATGAACGGGGAGGTTGGAGTCCTGGTTGATCTTCTTCCACAATTTTAGAAGAGCTTCAGACCTTCTTAAGCAAGGCGGTGGAATATTGCTGAAATCTGATGGAGTACAACGAATATAACTGCAAGAGAAAACCACAGTACGCTAATGTAAATGTGAGTACTGTAACTGTAGGTCTACGTGTGTGGGGGCGGTAGAATAACGCCTGACGTAAGAGGCGAGTAAAAGGGGCTCTGAACTTGGAAGCGTGGGTTGGCAACCATGGGGCCTTTAGCAGAGCTGGTATTGCTTCCACTTCTAGCAGGCTCCTCACTTTCATCTATCCTATCCGACTCCCTTGGTCAACTCTTGCTTTTTTCCGACCCCGACGGTATTATAGCATTTGAGGGCTATGGAGTCTCATTTTCATGCCCTTCACGGCCCTTGCCTTTATTTGGCTGATACCTTCATTTTTCGATGTGTCGGATTCCTTCCATATTTTCCCTCTGATAAGTGTTAATAGAGGATGGTTGCCTAGTTGTACTTCCTCTTAAATCAATAATCAACACGACCACTCTTTGATTAGTTATTCATGACCTGTTGAACTTTACAATAAATATTCCAAAGCCCTCTGCGAACAAACCAGACCTAATTTAACTTCAGCTGTGACGCAGGAAGTCGTAAAATTTAAGAAACGGCATTTCCACTTCCGGAGGTGCACATGGCCCTGAGGTTCACTCAGCCTGCACCAAAAATGAGTACCAGGTTAATTCCTGGGGGCAATGGTGGCCGGGCGTAGAGCTAACCACTGTACCCCATGAAGTGCAGTGCCGAGATTACGAATAGTGGAAGCCTTTACCTTCCACCACTCGAAGGGTTTTCATGGAGATGAATTTGCTTTGCTTTTGTGACGCAATAATCGGTCTTTTTCTTCTTTCTCGCTGGAAATTCGGATCAAAAGTATTCGTTTGAGCGGATGGCGAATAATATAACATCATGCGGAACCACTAGCTTGGAACCCTGACCTTGTAAGCGGGACCCATGGCCTACATCGGATCGCGTTGACCTCAGCTTACGTCACCGTTTACCATCGACTTCATTACGCTTCGACACATTAATAGCAGGTTTCTTAAAGTCAAGGAGTCGTCTTGTGAACTTTTCGATTTAATTATGTAGGAGAAGAGCATGAAGGCTGCTTTCCGATGTGATAACTCATCTCAATGTGCCCGAAAGCAGAAAATGCGCCTTTCGCTTTTAAATGAAAACATAATGTACTTGAGGTGTAATTATGTTCTGTTGACATAAATACGGAGTGAGCCAAAAGTCCATTAACATTTGACGAGGCAATACCTTCACGGAATATTGGAGGTGGAGAGGCAATAATTGTGACACATGATTGACATGACATGGGTTTTTATCGAGGTGGTGATGGTGATTATTGTTTTAAGAGGAAGTACCACTGAGCGACCATCCTCCATATATCACTAATCAGAGAGAAAAAAATGGAAGGGATCCGACACTTCTAAAAATGAAGGTATCAGCCAAAGGAAGACAATAGCCACGAAGGGCGTGCAGATTAAAGACTCCCTAGGCCTCGAGTGCTCTTATACCGTTGGGGTCGGAAAAGAACAAGAGTTGACCAAGAGAGGTCGGATAGGATAGATGAAAGTGGCGAGCCTGGCACAAGTAAGTCGAAACCATGTCAGGACTCAGCTAAGGGCCCCGTGGTCGCCAACCCACGCTTCCAAGTTCAGAGCCCTTGGGGCCCCTTTTAGTCGCCTCTTACGACGGGCAGGGGATACCGTGGGCGTTTTTCTACCGCCCCCACCCACAGCGGGAGGTTTTTATTGATAGCAAAATAAAGCTTCACTAACATTGCCTTTCCTGGTAACGTCATGCCGCGAATGCAGGTGCATCTGACACCCTCTCTCACGACAGCTCCTTTTACAGCGTACACGGGTCTCACGCGGCATCACTTACGTGTTGCTGTCCAGCGCCATCTGTTGCTCATTTTGTGTACTTTATTTTGGTCTCAATGAAAGCCAATGTGATGCCAATCATGTGTATGCATTATTACCTCTCTACCTCACATACTCAGTGTGAAGTATTACCTCGTCAAATGTTAACGAACTTTTCGGTCGCTCTGTATGTCTTACGGCTGCAGGGTCATCCGAAAATTTGTGTAACGTGACGCGACCAAATGTGTGACGGAAATGTAACCATAGCAACCGTGCAGGCAGTGTCTGGTTGCCATCTGAAATTAGCAGCCGTTGATGGATGGCCATGATCGGGAGACATATGTGATTTTCGCAAAGGGAGAAATGATTTCTTTTAAAATAATTAATTTAAAGCTAATAATTACGGTTCGAAACTTTATGGCCTTAAGACGTACACAATATGGAAGCAAATATGCTCTAAAACTACTTAAATACAGGGTTGTCTCAATAACATGAATACACTCTTTGGACAGTTCATAACAACCGCGCTTTTATTGTAGTTGTGCCTGCTTGAAATAATGGCTGAAGTCTGACTGAACTTTGAAGAAAGAAAATTCATTATAAAGTGCTACTGGAAGACTGAGAACATAAGTGAAGTGCAAAGACGGTATAGAATGGAGTTTCAACGCGATGCACCAACGAGACTCACAATTACTCGTTTACGAGATAAGTTTGAGGAAGAAGGAACTGTTAAGGATGTCCATAAGAGCCATTTCGGAAGACCACGATCATCCACTAGCCCCAATTACAACAAATGCTGACTTTTCTTTTTGGGGGATACTGTTAATGATGCAAATTACCTCAACTTGCTACAAGAATACGCTATGCCACGCATCCAAGAGATGTTTAGGAATAAAGAATGGTACCTCCAGCAGGATGAAGCACCTCCCCACTATCATCGGGAGAAGTCATGGCGCGATTTCAACAATCGCCTAGAAAATCTGTTTGCCAAGCGGGTCGTGAGACAGGAGATCCAAAATCGAGCATCCATCGCATTTTGAAGCGTGTCCAATGGCGAAGTTTTGTTCCTACATTAGTCCACGCTCTTAATGAAGATGATTATGACAGGAGAATTGGATTTTGTGAGTGGTACCAAGCAAAATCTGCAGAGGACAATCACTTCCCATACAAGATTGTTTGGAGTGATGAGGCTACATTCAAGTTAAACGGTTCCATTAACTGTCACAATTGCACCTAGTGGGCAGCTAATAATCCTCATGTGACAGTTGAACACCATGTGAACTTACCAGGAGTTACAGTGTGGTGTAGTTTGTCAGCATTTGGTTTAATCTGACCTTTCTTTTTTGAGGAGACCATTAATGGTGCAAATTACCTCAACTTGCTACAAGAATACGCTATACCACGCATCCAAGAGATGTTTAGGAGTGAAGAATAGTACTTCCAGCAGGATGGAGCACTTCCCCACTACCATCGGGATGTAAGGGCCTATCTTGACAGTCACCTGCCAAACAGATGGGTAGGACGAAGAGGAAGTATCGAGTACCCTCCACGCTCACCGGATTTGACCCCATGGATTTTTTTCTGAAGGAGGTATGTTAAACACACTGTTTACACAACAAAACCAGCTACAATCATGAGTTGAAAGCAGCCATTGAAAGAGAATGTGCCGAAATATCAATTGAAAGAATTAGGAACGTTTTAGATTCTATCAGTCAGCGTTATTAGCTGTGCTTGGACCACAGTGGCCAACAATGTGAACACTTTCGACAATTAGCTGGTTTCTACATTTGTTCACATTATTTTGAATTTTGAAACTTTTCTGTATTATAATAAACTAGCAATTACCCGCGGCTTCGCTCGCGTGATTTCGTAACTGATCAAAGTAATCGTTCCTCGGCATTGTACTAAGACATTATCTGAAAATTCCTAAAGTAAAAAAAACTCACCCAAAAATTGAGTCTCATTTACCCCAGAAATTATTTGTAAAGCATGTTTGTGGTATTACCTTTTGGGGCTAAGATGACCATGCGACATGGAACTGTACATGTAAGAAACTCTTTTCTCAAGTCGAAAAAATAAATACATGTTTCTTTATTTTTAAAGGAGATTCTAAATAACAATTTTCACATCTGTAACATCTTAAGTTTCTAAGATATAAGTATCCACATAAAAATAATTCAACTATTTTTCACTTCTCCGAAGACAAAAAGGTACAGGTTCCTGTATTTTTAAAGGACTTTCCAAGTACCAAGTTTCTTGTCTCTAACATCTTAATTTTTTGACATATAATGTAGATATACCGATACTCATTTAAAAAATTCGCCCGCTTTTCCAATACTTTTCAGCCCCTTAACTGGATTTTTCGAAAAAAAAAATCGTGTTTCATTGTTTTTAAAGGAGATTCCAAATACCAGTTTTCATACCCGTACGTCTGTAACACCTTCAGTTCTTGAGATAAATGTGTAATCATAAGAATAATTCATTATTATTATTATTATTATTATTCACTTATTACCACCCCTCTCCTGCCTTAAGTGGACTTTCTGAAAACAAAAAATACGTGTTTCTGTATTTTGAAAAGAAATTCAAAATACCAACTTTAACGTACTTTCACGTCTGTAACAGCTTCGGTTTTTAAAATAAAGTAACCTCATAAACACATTAAAACTCGATATTTACTTATTTTCAACCCCACGCCCCTCACGTCGATTTTCAGAAAAAGCAAATGCGTGTTTCTTCATTTTTAAAGGAGTCTGAGATATAAGTCTCCTCATAAAAGGTGTTCAACCAATTTTCCCCGTTTTTCACACCCCTTAATGAGATTTTCCGAAGACCAAAATACACGTGTTTCTTTGTTTTTGAAGGAGATTCCAAATACCAATATTTACGTCTGTAAACTTTTTAAAGTTTTTAAGATATATATATCAAAATTTAAAAATTCACCCCCCCACCCCTTTTCACTCCGTTAGGGACGGAATATCGCAAAATCCTCCCTTAGCGATCACCTACATGTTAATATGAATGTATTCCCAAAATTTCATTTCTTTATGTCCAGTAGTTTTGGGTCAGTCAGTCAGTCAGTCAGTCAGTCAGTCAGTCAGTCAGTCAGTCAGTCAGTCAGTCAGTCAGTCAGTCAGTCAGTCAGTCAGTCAGTCAGTCAGTCAGTCAGTCAGTCAGTCAGTCAGTCAGTCAGTCAGTCAGTCAGTCAGTCAGTCAGTCAGTCAGTCAGTCAGTCAGTCAGTCAGTCAGTCAGTCAGTCAGTCAGTCAGTCAGTCAGTCAGTCAGTCAGTCAGTCAGTCAGTCAGTCAGTCAGTCAGTCAGTCAGTCAGTCAGTCAGTCAGTCAGTCAGTCAGTCAGTCAGTCAGTCAGTCAGTCAGTCAGTCAGTCAGTCAGTCAGTCAGTCAGTCAGTCAGTCAGTCAGTCAGTCAGTCAGTCAGTCAGTCAGTCAGTCAGTCAGTCAGTCAGTCAGTCAGTCAGTCAGTCAGTCAGTCAGTCAGTCAGTCAGTCAGTCAGTCAGTCAGTCAGTCAGTCAGTCAGTCAGTCAGTCAGTCAGTCAGTCAGTCAGTCAGTCAGTCAGTCAGTCAGTCAGTCAGTCAGTCAGTCAGTCAGTCAGTCAGTCAGTCAGTCAGTCAGTCAGTCAGTCAGTCAGTCAGTCAGTCAGTCAGTCAGTCAGTCAGTCAGTCAGTCAGTCAGTCAGTCAGTCAGTCAGTCAGTCAGTCAGTCAGTCAGTCAGTCAGTCAGTCAGTCAGTCAGTCAGTCAGTCAGTCAGTCAGTCAGTCAGTCAGTCAGTCAGTCAGTCAGTCAGTCAGTCAGTCAGTCAGTCAGTCAGTCAGTCAGTCAGTCAGTCAGTCAGTCAGTCCAAGTTATTATATATATATAGATTGTTTGCGTTACAGTCATTTAAAGAGTGTATACATTTTATTGGGACACACTGTATGGCCTAGAAAAGTAAAATATGGCATAAGCATTTTAGGGATGGATGGCAAGTGTTATATTATGACTTCAGACGGTTGAGGCACTGGCTTCCTGAACCCAACTTGGCAGGTTCGATCCTGGCTCAGTCCGTTGGAATTTGAAGGTGTTCAAATACGTCGGTTTCGTGTCGGTAGATTTACTGGCAAGTAAAAGAACTCCTGCGGAACTAAATTCCGGCACCTCGCCGTCTCTGAAAATCGTAAATGTATTTAGTGGGATGTAAAGCCAATAACATTATTATAATCAGATTATTACCAATATTAAACGCGCCAAAACGTGATTAGCGATAATACAGCACACATATTTAATCATGTGACTACAGTAGGTACCTTAAAACTCTATATACAGGGTTAGTCAAAATTATCTTAACACTCAAAAATGGACAACATCAATGACTTAAATGACCTTATACGGGATGTGTTATTATCCAATCCCCGGAAAATGTATGTACGGGCTTTAATTGCTACTGTTAATCGTTTGTTTTTGTGTGTTGAACGTGATTGCGAACAGGTTGAGTGCGCAGGTATTTAACACTTGCAACATATCATTTAACACATTCGATATATTTCGTTTATAGATGTATAGAGATGTATATAAAGCTAATAAATTGTTTCTGCCATTTGAGTGTTAATAGAATTTTGACTGTCTGTTAGGTCATCAGCCCAGAGGCTGGTTGGATCCTCAAATAGCACCACCAAAGGCTATGCAGTTATAGGGAAACTGCAAAAACGAATGGCAGAGCCCAAATGAGGCATACTAGGCAAGATGAGGAGTGAGGTAGTTAAAATTTTGACTAACCCTATATATTTATTCAATATCATAGCCTTGCAGCGCAGTTCTCACAGGTTTATTTTTAGGGAAAGGCTCAGAAACGAAGTACCGGGCGAGTTGGCCGTGCGGTTAGGGGCGCGCAGCTGTGAGCTTGCATCCAGGAGATAGTGGGTTCGAACGCCACTGTCGGCACCCCTGAAGATGGTTTTCCGTGGTTTCCCCATTTTCACAGCAGGCAACTGCTGGGGCTGTACCTTAACTAAGGCCACGGCCGATTCCTTCCCATACCTTTTGCTATCTTGTCGTCGTTATAAGACCTACAGTATGTGTGTCGGTGCTAGGTAAAGCAAATAATAATAATAATAATAATAATAATAATAATAATAATAATAATAATAATAATAATAATAATAATAATGTATGTGTATGTTGGGTATTTAGCCCGAAGGCTTGTTTGATCCTCCACAGCTCCGCCAACAGCTGTAATTAGCCTAGGCGTCACTGAAGAGATGTACTAGGGAAATGAGGAGTGAGGTAGTTTCCCGTTGCTTTCCTCACCGAGTCTGAAGTTGCTACTACATATCAGTCTGCCAAGCCCACTGAAATGCATGCACCAACGGACCCTATGAGCGATATTTTCACACCATTCAGAACAGGGACTGGCTGCATAAGGAATGGCATTACTAGCGTCACTCATACCTCAGTCACTTTCATATTGTCAAAGCCAAGGATGAGACTGAGACAGGTCAATTAAAGTAACAAATTTGAGATAGTCAATACCAGAAGACATAGTGCACTGTAAACACTACATCTCGCCAGCAAAGGAATAATAATAATAATACCAAGCAGGCTTCAGAAAAGGTAGATCGTGTTCTGTGCAAATTTGGAGTCTGAAGACGATATTAAGGACACGCCTTAGTACCACCACATTTGTCACCTTTGTGGACTTTAAGAAGGCGTATGACTATCGACAGACAAACTGTTGTGAACGTCCTAGCAGAGCTCAGTGTGGACAAGAAGACCACAGAATTAATCCGCCAGACTCTCACAGACAATCTCTAGTGAAGTTTCCAGGTGAACTATCAGAGCCTTTTGAAGTGCATACAGGAGTTCGACAAGGAGATGGCCTCTCCCCAATCCTTTTTAATTTAGTGTTAGACAAAGTCATCAGGGAATGGGGAAAAGAAATCGAAGGTATAAACATTGGTACTCGGGGACAAAGAATTAACGTGAAGTGCCTTTGCTTTTGCTGATGATCTAGCTATCTTTACCAAGACTAGTGAAGAAACCAGGTATGCTATAGAGAAGTTACCTGAGATAGCATCAAAGACAGGCATCCAAATATCGTATGAGAAGACTCATATCATGGCTAATGGACACCAGAATATCCAAAGATCCCCACTACAGACAAATTATGGAATAATCACTCAGGCACCTTCCTTCAAATATCTAGGAGAAATCATTGTACCATCCGGATTGGACAGGAAATCTAATTTAGAAAGAGCCACCAAACTCCTGAAAGCATACCGAATAACATGGAACCACTACAATAAAAGAGTGATGTCACGAAATGCAAAACTTCGGCATTACAAGACTGTTGTTCTTCCGGAAGCCTTGTATGCCTCAGAAACCACATACCTAGGGGCCACTCTAAAATTGATGAAATTGAAAAAAAAGAACGAAAAATACTTAGGAAAATATATGGCCCGTTCATGTAAATGGTATGTGGATCAGAAGGAAAACTGTAGTTTTGTACAAAGCAATCGACAAGTTCACCGATACCGTACGCAGGAGACTATTGAAATTCTATGGCCGCATCTGTAGAATGGACGACACTAGATATGCAAAAAAACTGCTTGGTATAATTAAAACAAAGGAGGTCAAAATAAGCTGGTTAGAGGAGATAAAACAGGACTTAAAAGAATTGAATATCACAGAAGATATCATCAGGGATCGCAAGGCTTTTGGGAATCTGGTTGCAAAGCACACGTTCACGGAAAAGGCTAAAAGAACCACAGGGAAGCAATGGACGGAAGAACGCAAGAAACAGCATAGCGAGTTCATGAAGAGATTTTGGGAGGAGAAGAAGGAAAACCATCATCAAGCTAACAAGTTCCAACGCGCTCTGTAAACGGGCATAAGTAAGAAAGAAGAAGAAATTATTATTATTATTATTATTATTATTATTATTATTATTATTATTATTATTATTATTATTATTATTATTATTATTATTTAGTAGTTTTTTCACTGATTCAAGTGGTGAGAAGTAATGGAGGGAGCTAGGCTCCCAAAGAGTTAGAACCATGGGCCTGAGGTTTGATTTTAGAGTTCCCTTCTCCCAGGCTAACTGCTTTCCATACAGATTACAGAACTTCGCCTACGCTGGATTTAATTCAAACTGACTCCCTAAAGCTGCAATTACGCGGCTAAAGTAGTGCTTTTAGGACAAATTCCGCTAGTTATTTCCATACAGTACCCCATCTCAAATGCTCTCTATTTTGCCTCCGCTACTTCTCGGAGAATCCTTGTTTTCGAAGCACCCACATGCATAGCTTTTAATGTATCTTTCTCCTTTGGATAATTACACAGATTTAGATGTCAGAAGACTTCTTTTCATATTGAAAACCTGCTTCCCTTGAGCTGTCCTAGATCCAACCTTCTTTTACCATCTCCCATCCGATGTAATCAGGCTACCAATGTAACAAAATGACTTGACTTGTTGTAACGTGTTTGTAGTATTTCTGTGTATCTCAGAGAAGTAACATGAAAGAGGTAGTCTGATTTCTACAACTGAATTTAGCACCCCAGATTTAGTTACAACCACTTACAGAAAACTCTCAATTACTCCTACGTGGGTTATCCGGTTTATGGGTTATTCGTGCAACCTAAAGAAATCAATTAAAACTAAAAGAAAATAAATAAATAAATAAATAAATAAATAAATAAATAAATAAATAAATAAATAAATAAATAAATAAATAAATAAATAAATAAATAAATTTAGTGTACATTATTTTTCCTGATTTTGATTTAGTTTTCTCTAACTTCAGTGTTAAAAATGTTACTGCTATGGCAGTAATACATCCCACACCACGTGCCACTTGAGTATCCTATCCATTGTTATCGGTCCTCTCTGTGAAAACTAAACATATATGTTGTTATTCAGTCTGTAACCTGTATGACCTTCAGAATGGTTTTTATCATGGCAGAAAAAGTAAAGGAATCAGTTTCAACAATGAAGTAAAAAGTAAAAGTTATAGGAAAAAAGAGAAGGAAGAGTTAGTTGCAAATTGGTGGGAAATAACGGAAGAAAAATGTAGACTATTCACAATTGTAAGAAGAGAAAATCTGGAGGATTTTGAGTGCTACAGCAACAAAAATATACCTTCAAACCGTAGAAGTTTAATATTAAGTCTACATAAGAACCGTTGTATGCTGCACTTCTATAATGGTAGTTCAACCAACCCCATTCTCTATATAGCATACTCGGCTGGTGAGTACTGCGCTCCTGTGTAGGAAAACAGCGTACATTCGAGCAAGATTGACGTACAGCTCAATGAAACCATGACAGTTGTTACTTGTACAGTGAGGTCCACTCTTACTCAGTGGCTGCCTGTTTTAGGAAACATTGCTTCTCCAGATCTGAGGAGAACAGCAGTGAAAGTACAGTTGATTAAGAAGACCTCTGCACACAGGAACTCACTCTTGTTCAATGCCTTACGAGATCCACCTGTGATGAGGTTAAAATCCCGGAAACCACTCTGGACTGATCTACACTCCTATGAAAAATTCGTGTAACAACAGAATGGAGACAGCGATGGGAACAATTTCCACCCACCAACGAAAGACCCAACGAAGAAAGTGCCAGGATCGATCTTCCTCGACATGAGTGGTCAAAACTCAATCGTTTCAGAACAGGCCACGGCAGGTGCCGATATATGATGAAAAACTGGGGATATTGCAGGGGCGTATTCTCCTTGAATGCAAGGCATTCATTGCATGCGTTATGATCGTCTGATGTACGATTTTAGGTTGTTTCAAGTCAAATATTAACGATTTCATCTCTCAGAAGTTCAAAAGGTCCGCGCAACTGTACTGGTTCCGTTGCTTGACTACGTGTGGTGCTGGTGTAGTCTCGCCGTCTACACCACTCTAGGAAGAAAGAGCCAGCGAATGGAGGAGTTAAGGATGTAAGGCATTCAATCTTAAAATTGCATTCGGTGGCAGACGTAGTTCTTAAACCCTCCGAACGATGTCGCTGCAATTGAAACTTGGTCAGAATTTGTCACCCGTGCTACCCTCTGCCATCTGTCAGCAACTTGGAGAAAGTCGGCATCTTTACAGCGAACGGGACCCACAGATTACCCCCCCCCCCCCAGCGAGAACCCAACGTGGTGAAACTGACCAATGCCACATCATCTCCTCTCCATACTGGAGATCAACTAATACACCTGTATTTTTTCGGCTGGGGTGCCCTCAACTCTAAATCGCAACTCAGTCGGCCCAAGCAAGCATAAATAGGCAGACGCCTAGTTGGCTGTCGCCTCCCCATACCAACATGCATTATTCCTGCCTTATCACAGGTGTAGACACCGATCTCTCAGAACATGTCATCCGAACCCAGCTACGAAAAGCCGGCCTCCGAGTTTACGATGTCCGCAGACTCCTGGACCGTACAACTTCTCAACCTTCAACGCAAGTCTTGGCCTACCTACGAAATGACATCGATGTAGCAGTCCTGGAAGTCGACGGAGCGAAAATCAATAACAGGCTATATACAGTGTTGCCAACCCCAGAATATATCCTGCAGCAAATGGATGATAACCCCAACACTCTTCCCACTGTTATTGAAAATCAACCCACAATCCAGGAACCCCCACCACCTCCTTCCGCCATATCGTCCATATCAATAACTAATACCACTACTACCATCACTACCTCGGCCATCACTCCTACCTACACATCTATCATCACCACCACTACTACGCACCCTTCTCCCATAATGTCAATACCCATCACCCCCCTTAGCTCCCCACAACCCAGTACCCAGCAACCCCCTGTCAACCGAGTAGACGCAACCCGCACAGCTCAGCCAGCCACTCAAGAAGGAGCAACTGCCACAACACCAGCACCTCAGCAACCACCAGCGCCGAGTTGTGTCATACGGGTTATAGACCCAGCCATCACCACAAGTGACATCCTCGAAGAACTCAAAACAGCAGGCATCCCAGCCCTCAGAGCATACCGAATCTACAACAGGAACGGCCCGACATTCATGGTTCGCATTCAACTCCCCTCTGAAGAAGATGCACATCACCTCATCACCACCGGCGTCCGAATCCACTCTCAGTACCACCGAGTAGAGCAATCCCGCTCCCCACCCCCAACCACGCGTCCACCTTACAACAACTCCCACCGTCGCCCCCGCCCACCTCCACCCCCAACACCTCCACCAGTCATCCATCCACCTATTCCTCAAACCAATTACCTCATACCACCCCTCCCAATACTAGACCTTCTCCGTCTACTAGCTACATCTATCACAAACATCACAACAACCCTCCACTTCCTAACATACCAACTTTACCTCAGCACCCCGTCCAACTCGCAACTATACCATCAAAAAGCAAAGCAAGTCACCTCCGTACAGGCCATGAAGGCCCTTGGAGGAGTGGAAGGTAAAGGCTTCCACCATTGTTAACCTCGGCACGTGATGGGGTAGAGTGGTTAGCTCTACGCCCGGCCGCCTTTGCCCCCAGAAATTAACCTGGTACTCATTTTTGGTGTAGGCTGAGTGAGCCTCAGGGCCATATGCACCTCCGGAAGTGGAAATCTCGTTTCTTAAATTTGTTGCGACTTCCTGACGGGGATTCGAACCCACGTCCTTCCAGGCGAACCTAGCACGCCTTTACCGCCTCGGCCAGGCAGCCCCTAACTATACCATCACTATATGTAAAACCGTATTGTAAACTCTATATGTACTTGTAAAACTAAATCCTATATGTACTGTAAACCGCATTGTAAACCTAATATGTATAATTGTGACTTAATGTATCTCAAGAAAACTCAATAAAAAGCACAAGAGCAGGTACTACACCCTTAGCCAAGAGGCCAAACACACCCACTTCACCAAATCCAAAGCTCCTTCCTTTTAACATCAAACCACTCCAAATCCCCGAACCCCGCCAAATCTCCTGGCCAGAGAGAAGGCGTAACCTTCTAGGTGGCCTGCCCCTTCCCTTCCGGAAGGGGAATGAAAACTTCTCCCTTGGTCCTTGGTCCAATGCCACTGGCGGACTTGCCTCCAGTGCTTGAGTTGTGGCAAACTAGTGAGTTAATTCATTGTGTTTTCGGTGTTTTATTATATTTTGCGCACATGTGGTATTAACGATGGATGAGTCTAAAACGGATATAATTGTAAATCAGTTTGAAAAGCCATTTACTGGCCGTTCGTTTGATGAAAAGATTCAAATAGTTAAAGCCGGGAGACCTTCCCTCGTAAATTTCTTCTTTTTCTACTTCTTAACCTGTTTACCCTTCAGGGTTGGCTTTTCCCTCGGACTGAGCGAGGGATCCCTCCTCTACCGCCTCAAGGGCAGTGTACTGGAGCTTCAGACTCTGGTTCGGGGGATACGACTGGGGAGGATGACCAGTACCTCGCTCAGGCTGCCTCACCTGCTATGCTAAACAGGGGCCTTGCGGGGGATGGGAAGATTGGAAGGGATAGGCAAGGAAGAGGGAAGGAAGCGGCCGTGGCCTGAAGTTAGGTACCATCCCGGCATTTGCCTGGAGGAGAAGTGGGAAACCACGGAAAACCACTTCGAGGATGGCTGAGGTGGGAATTGAACCCACCTCTACTCATTTGACCTCCCGAGGCTGAGTGGACCCCGTTCCAGCCCTCGTACTACTTTTCAAATTTCGTGGCAGAGCCGGGAATCGAACCCGGGCCTCCGGGGGTGGCAGCTAATCACACTAACCACTACACCACAGAGTAAATTTAAAAACAGAAAACAAGAATTGTGTACGCACGTTCAATCCAAAAACTTACAGTAAAACTGTTTGGCTCGAGTTCACCTACATGTAATTAGGGTGAGTAGAATTGAAATTTACTTAATACATTGTGTTAACTGCATGGTTACTGGTTGTATGCCTCAGTGGAGATTCCAGGATACGCCACTGGGATATTGTGAATGTGCTGCGTGTGAGTGTGGGGCTGAGAAGCAGACATTGCTTCATGTTGTTGAGAGTTGTCCACTGTCAGTATTTAAGGACGGTTCACGGGCTCTGTATGAATTGACACCAAGTGCAGTGGACTGGTTGTCGAAGCTGGACATTCTAGTTTACTTTCTTCTACATTTTAATTTATATGTTCATTGAATATTTTTACACATTATGCTTGTAAATGCCATGCGATAATAATGATAAACCAAGAAAATGGTGGAAGAAATTATCATCAACATATCAAGTACAAAGAAAGTAGTTTCCCATTAATTTTTATTTAGCCGCGTTTTTCAATTATTCGTGCATTTATTAGCTGGTATAACCGAGAGTTTATATTTCCAAACCAGATGCAGAAAATAGTTTTAATTGTTTGACTAACACAATCTTATCTGGACAGGAAACTCATGCGAATGATTGCAGCGTTCACTTCCTCATCTATGTTTGTAAAGGAAGTAGCACAACTCTTATGAAGTAAGAGCAGTAGCTATGTACTTCCACGTACACATTGTAATGAGCTTTGTGAGAAAATAAATAAATACATCTACATATATAAAATAAGAGTTTTGTCTGTACATTTCCCAGAATTTAAAAAAGAATGCTACTAGCTGTATCGGTCGTGTCCGCAGAAACAAGGAAATTGACTTTTTAACTTTCCGTAATTTCTGTCTGTCTCTATGTACGCGCAGCACGAGAAAAGACCTGAAGAGAATTTAATGAAAATCGGTATGTAATGTTGGGCAATAAGTCGCTATAATCTAGGCCATAAATAATTTTATTCACACCGAGTGAAATGGTAGTTTAGGGGAAGGCCTAAAATTCAATTATCAAATATTTATGTTATCAGTGGTCCTATCGATAAATACTGCACAACTTATGTTATATAGTATTAAATTTCCGATCATTTATGTCTTATAAATTTTTACCGTACCGGCTATGATAACAGAATTTGGAATTTGGATTTTTGTTGCTAAGTCCATGTCAGCACCGAGTCACAAGAATATCGGTAAACAGAATTGAATGAAAATCGGTACGCAAAGGCAGAGGATAAGGAACTACAGTCTACGCTATAAATAATTTTATTCACCCTGGTAGAAATTGTAGTTTAGGGGAAGGTGCCTAAAATTTAAGTTATAATTACCTATGTTATTGGTCTTATCGAAAAGTATTACACAACAAAAGTTATAGAGAATACAATTTCAGATCATTTATGTCTTATTCAGTTTTACCGTACCAACTATGATACGACTGCGGACACGGTGATACCCTAATATCACCGAGTCGGAAGAAAACTAAATATGAAGGCCTACAATATAGAAAGCTCATAAAAATGATCAATTAGTTTAAGTCCAGCACCTTTGAAGAATAGAACATCAATTGTACTGCTTCCAATGTGGGCAAAGTACGTCTTGTCAGATTTGCTGTTGACAAGGGTGAATCCTTCCTTCTCCAACGTTTGAAACAATTCATGACCTCGATATTCATTGTTGTCTATCCTGCAATTTAAGTCTCCAGCAATGATTGTATTATTTTCTTGATTCACCTTCGATAGAGCAGTCATGAGAATATATTATACATCTTCCATTGCTGAGGAGGGGTCGATGTATAATCCTATTACCGATAATTTGTTGGATTCCATTATGATAATGTTCTTATCTCTATAAGTGCATGACAGTTTTCCAACAACGGGTTTAAAGAATTCTATTCGACTGAAGCAATGACGAACAGAACATGGACCAATACAAACCAGGACCTCCGACATTTTATCAATTCTATGGCAATTCATGGATACCACTACAAACTCTGCAAAACCAGGATCTTTCATGAACCGGACGAGAGTTGTGTGTGTACACTGTGTAATTTGACTTGTTCTCGTTACCATGTCGTGGAATGCTCTAAGAGAAATAGGCCTATAATTGACTTATGTTTAAATGACATGTAATCGCTTTATATACACAAATTGTGTGCTATTAAATTATATGTAAAAATGATCAACAGTATCGTTACATTGACCATTGTTTGTTGTGATGTGCCTTGTGTCTTCTGCTGCCACTCATCTCCGACAGACGGGATTACTGCTGCGTACCGAGCCTGAATATTGGCTGGAAGTAGCTGGGGAGTTCGATCTCTCTTTTCTTTAGTATGCCATTCCTCTGGTTCATAAATTTTCTGATACTACTGGTACTGGTTAATCATAGCATTGTAGCTATTCAGTCCCTACTTTGAGGCACTGATTGGAATGAGCAGTGTGCACATTTAACGGAATAATGGCAGATGAGTTTTCACGGCAGTCTGCGCGGCCTGGTCAATCCAGCTCTGGAACTTTGGACGGTTAGATCGGCAGCGTGGTATTGTTCGTTAACTTAAAAGTGAGATATTGTGCGGTTTTTCATTTGATCGAGTATTTTATATGATAACATTGATAACATTCCTTTAAATTGCGAAGTTCCTACTGACGTCTTTGTAATGACCCATGTTGACTTCAGTTGGTAAAACCACAAAGACAGTCTTTCTGAGAATTCCGTAGCGAAGCACGGGCACATCAGCTAGTGAATATATAAATATAGATACATATATTTTTATATGAGTTTTATCTGGACATTGCCCAGGATTTAAAAAGAATTGTATTTCTGTATCGGCTGTGTCCACAGTAACAAGGAAATGGACTTTTTAATTTTCCGTAATCTCTGTCTGTCTGTATGTCTGTCTGTCTGTCTGTCTGTCTGCCTGTGTGTATATAGGCCTAGACTGACTGAGCAAATGTCATGGGATAGCGGAGCACTGATGCGCAGGTGTGTTGTCTGCGCACCACATGCCCCCTGTGCCAGTTGTATAGGAGACCTTGTGAGCAGTGGCTGTGCATGTGACAGGTGTAACGTGGAACGTCGTCGTGAACTGACACCGTTCGAACGGGGTATGGTGGTCGGTACCCGACGGATGGGAAGTGCGATTTCGGAAGTGGTGCGGGAATTCGGCTTCACACGATCAACCGTGTCCAGGGTGTATCGTGAATGGTTGAATGCGGGTGTCACCGTCCACAACAGACGAACGACCGGCCGTCCAGCCACCCTCGATGACCGTGACCGACGACATCTGAGACGGATTGTCAATAGTGACAGACGAGCAACCGTGCAACAAATCACGGTTCAATCAACACAGGCCGTGCTAGACACGTCTCCCAGTGGACAATCCGTAGGAACATGGATTCTATGGGGAATGGGAGCCAGCGCCACACACGGGTGCCACTGTTAACCAAACGTCATCGGGCACAACGACGCGCATTTGTCGCCAGTCACCAGGGATGGACACTGGAACAATGGCGTAACGTGATATAGCCGGACGAATCACGATTTCAACTGCACCATGCCGATGGGAGGCACCGTGTATGGCGCAGACCACATGAAATTATGGATCCCGCCTGCCTCGAAGTGTGGTCCAGGGCGCTGGTGTCTCTGTTATGGTCTGGGGTGCATTTTCCTGGTATGGAATGGGCCCCCTAGTTGTTCTGGAAGAGACTTTGAATGGTATGCGGTATGTTGAGCTGCTCGGAGACCATCTTCACCCATTTTTGACCTTCCAGCGCCCAGACGGTTCTGCGGTGTTTCAAGATGATATCGCGCCGCCACATCGCTCCCACGTCGCCCGGGAATGGTTCCAGGAACATGCAGCGGAGGTCCAACGACTGTCATGGCCACCCAGGAGCCCCGATATGAACCCTATCGAGCATATCTGGGATGTCCTGGAACGCAGGCTCCATGCCATGGATCCTGCACCCACGAACAGACCAGCATTGCCGGCCGCTCTGCAAACGATTTGGTGTCAGCTGCGTCCAGAAGACTACCAGGGACTTGTCGACTCACTTCCGCGGCGTCTCACTGCAGTTCGCAGGGCCAGAGGAGGCCCCACACGCTATTAGGTGATTATCCCATGACATTTGCTAAGCCAGTGTACATCCAGGGTTAAAGACATTAAAGGAAGGAATTAGCTGAAAAACAATAGAAATTGTACAAACGGCTTTTTTTTATCATTTCTAGTTTCAGGTGATTTTTAAATAACTCTTAGGGTCTTCAGCCTGTCGAAACTTAAAACAATAGTCTGGCGGCCAAACTGGAATTTAAAAACATCTCCATAAAGTGCAGGAGGCGGCTGCTCCCCTCCCCCCGGCCGCTCGCTCCCCCACCTCTTATCACCGCTACTGCTTTGTTCAAATGAACTAGTCTCCGAAGACCTCAAAAAGTAGTTAGTGGGACGTAAAACAAATAACATTATTATTATTCAAATGAACTAGGTAGTTTATTGTGAGCTATATTGGCAACAGCACTAGCCGCCGGCGCGTGCCGCGCGAGCTACTACGTAAATTTTACAACAGATGGTGTTTGATTACGACTTCGTCCTCCTGTAACATGCTGTATGCTCACGTGAACGACCCGTTCAACATATTTCAACGAACTAGTACCAGTTCAAATAAACGAGTCGGAACTAGTTAGTTCATGAACGACCCAACTCTTGTCCCTACGTGCGCCAGGCCTTACAGCAGCTATTTAATTCATAAATTCACCAAAATTAAAGTGGGTCAAAAATGAACGCACTGCTAATGCGTCGATGACTTTATCTTATCTTGGAATGATAGAACAATTCATTTACTGTATCTCTGCGAGATCAATGCCGACGTCCCCATATGGTCACAGGATATGTTATTATATTACTGGTTATCTGGGGATTTGTCACATTCCTCCAATTAAATCTCTTCCGCTATTTCTTCTGCCTCGAACACCATCAGTCAGTTGACAAATTACAGTCGATGACAGATTGCAAAAACAAATACAATATCCGACTGTGAACTCTGCGAAAAATATTAACTGATAATCAGAACCTGACTGTGTTCAGAACTGTTCCTTGCTCCAAACAGTGAAAGCGAAGTTCGGATCGTAAATAAGTCAAGAATATAACATCCTGCATTAGTTAAAGTAGTTTAAGAAACTGATAAGTTTAGAACATCTCTTGACAGTGAAGTGAAAAACGATCAAGTGAAACAGGACAAATATTTGGACGTTTGCAAATATTCGGTAGAGAGATCTAGAGGTTTGAATATCTCGAATATACAGATAAGTCGATAGAGTTAATTCTGTAGAAACATAAAATAAGTATTTCAGAACGCTTAGTTCAACTTTCCTGCGATAGTACGAAAATGTAATTAGTGTAAAAGTAATCTTAGATAAAAGTACTTACTGAAAGAAAATTGAAGATGAAATCGTTATGAGAAGTACTGTATATTTCAAGAAAATTACGTGTTATTTCCACCCAGATTGAGAAAATTGTTTTAAATTCAGATCGCAAAACATAAATATGGATCTATATTACTTCACCCCACCAAGAGAACTCATAATAGAACTGGATACAGTGATAGAAGAAGAGGAGGAAAATGAGAGGAATCAAAAGCTGCAACTTGATCAACAGAATTCGAGACAGAACGGAGATGAGGACATCACGACAGATGGCACTGCAGCTCCTGAAGTCAGAAATACTGAGAATGTTGCCGCTGTAAAGCCTATTTCCGAGGGTGTCAGTAACGATGGTATGATAATGGAATACAGCGAATCAGATGAAGAGTTTCAAGGCGGTGAGATATGTAACGTCCCAGAAAATGATACCTATAACAATAACGTCAATCTCCATGCACTCTCCTCAGCGGGGACATTCGGCGAGATAACGGTGAAGAACTCCAAAGAAGTTCATTTTGGCAATAACATATACACAGCGCCTGTCACCATTGAAGCTCCGCCCAACGATGAAGTTAACTGGAGAGGTAAGGCTACTACTTTATTTATAGGAGTGTGTATATGTGACGAGACTTCAGTATGTAGTGCATTTGTGGAGGATCAATGTTATTTTTTAAGGATCCGCATTGTCAATACAATACCTAGTTTATTGTATAACACATATTGATATACAAGTCTGGCGACTCAGTTGAAAGCGTAAACAGATCTCCAGGGCCGCTGCATTCAATATGAGATTTCACTTTAACCTGGCAGTCTAATCTTTTATTACGGACGATATTTCTTTCTATTTGGCAATGATTATGTCAATAAAGCAGGAACAAATTGAATGAACACTAATCGGAAGAACAATAAGAGACGAATGAAGGATGTTTGGAATGAAGCTCACACAGTAGTCGTACAATAAAAGTATTTGAAATTTGAAAAAACAACACAATACATATGAGCTTTCCGACGAAATATATAGGAACTTGACACAACATGAATATTTATTCTTGTTTTAATTTTTAACTGGAGATTGTTTGTGGACAGTTTTATGTTAGATTCTACAATTTTTAACAGGTCTAATGTGCTTAAGTGATGCTTTTATATTCTCGAAGCATGCACTTATATATCAATATGTCTTAAACAATGTCCGGCTCCATGGCCAAATGGTTAGCGAGCTGGCCTTCGGTCACAGGGGTCCCGGGTTCGATTCCCGGCCGGGTCGGGAATTTTAGCCATCATTGGCTAATTTCCATGACACGGGGGTTGGGTGTATGTGTTGTCTTCATCATCATTTCATTCTCATCACGACGCGCAGGTCGCCTACGGGAGTCAAATCAAAAGATCTGCACCTGGCGAGCCGAACCCGTCCTGTGATTTCCCGGCACTAAAAGCCATACGCTATTTCATTTTTCTTAGACAATAAACATAATATTTAATCTCCTCTCGGTAGCATAAAAATAATCACATTCTTGAATACACTGATATTTCTTTTACGAAAAACAACCATTCTTTTTTTTCAAAGAACTTGTGAGCTATTCTATGTCATTTAGCAAACACGTATTGGTGTCAGAATGAATAAACAAAAAATTGTATTGTTTTGACAACGCGGATCCTTACGACATAACATTGATTAAAATCAATCAAAATCTTTGGTGGAGGATTTCAATGAGTTTAGACACAAAAGTAAGTTAGAACGTAATTTAATTTAAAGAAATTGAATGGATGAGTTCGAAAATCAGTCATCTCCACTTTTTAACGTCTAATAATAACAGGACAAATAGAAATAGCTATTGTGACGACTCTCGCTGAACCACGTGTTTACAGGCAGGGCGTGAATATCCTCATGTAGCGCTGCTATCGCTAGGAAGGCAAGGATGCCCGCGTTTTATCGGCTTACAGCGACCGGGTATTTGCAAACATATTCCGATCTTTTTCAGTAATAGTAAATACGCGAAATATAAGTTTTTATTGACTGAAGAGTAAAAAGTATCAAGTATAAATATTCTCGTATAGGAGACATAGGACCTATAGTCTACTCAGTGGCGTATGCTCGTATCAAGACGTGGGCCACCACTAGACTTAGGTTACTCCTTTTCGATGGCTGGCTTAGTGAGTGTCAAGCTCTAAGCGTTCTGAGCTGCAGCCAATAGCCAACGGAGTAGCCTGCTGTGTTGTTAGTCCTCTTTCAAAGCTACTGCCCTGGCCTCTGTTACTGTCAATAACCAACACCTGATCAGTGGAAATGGTAGCCTATGGTTTAGCAAATTAAAGTCCGGCTTTGTGGCGAAATGTATAGAATGCCTGCCTTTGGTCCGATGGGCCCGGTTTAATTCTCAGAATCAACCCCCTCGTACTCTTAATTCCTTTGGCTTGGGGACTGGGTATTTATCACGTCTTCGCCATTCATTCTATCCTCATTAGGTCACCAGCAAGCCTCCATGTACCATTATTATTATTATTATTATTATTATTATTATTATTATTATTATTATTATTATTACGGAGATATCCGTGGTAGTTAGAGGTGAAAGAAGGTGCGGGCTGGAATAGGTCTCAACTACAAAATTAAAGTTAGTTTAAAACTTTAACAAAGGTTATATTTTCTTTTCGAAATCAACAAATAACAGATTATAACAGGTACCAAGTAGAAGATCAACAAATTAAGAAATTACAAATTACAGTTCATTACAGGATTTGGGCTTCGAGCCCCGTTTTACATTCCTGAGCCCTCAGCTCACAACCACAAATTATCAAAGGGCAGAAAACCCCTTCATACCAAGGAGCACTTGCCCCTAATGAGAATGTCAAGCCTCCTAGAGGCATGCAGAGATCAAATTAGGAAAGAGCAGTCCCGCTCTCAAGTTTACAAGCCTATTAAAGGCCACAACAAACTTCACTCCTAACTGCCCTCAAGGCACACATACAGTGAAACAGGGGTATCTTGTACCCAACCTACAGGGCCTTCACATGAAGAAAACAAAACTTTGGGTTAATTAAATGGCCCAAAAAACCAAATTGACTGGAGGCGTAGCTTGCACTCCTACATGAAACTTCTTAAAACCTAGGGGGCACTCGGCCAGTTATACAGGGTCTAATCCCATACTAGGCAGGTGACTCGTAGAGGAATAATTTATTAGATTAAGAAGAGAAGAAAATCGGTTATGAAAACGCAGTCACCTCAAAACAACATGAGTGGGAGCTCGAGAGGGTTAAGCACTCTCTATCCCAAATTGCGGTTAATTTACATGAATATAGTGAGGTTTACATTGAAAAGGATTCGAACCTTCCCCGCGGGTTAAAACTGCTGAGCTAGCAAGAAATAAAGTTCTTAAACGGCCATTACCTTGTTGATGAACTGCTGTCCGAAGAAAGAGGCGCTTCCCGCCCCCTGCTACATAATCACACACTAAGCAAGTTGTCGATGAAGTGGCGACGAGCCATGAACCTCAGCAGTTTTATACGCTCGGGGAAAGTTCGAGACCTTTCGTGAATAAAACAGTCCCGCCCACTACCTTTTATTGGTCGGCTAAAGATTACATGTCAAAACTGAAGAAGAAATCTAGGATTGGTAGAAAATTAATTTAGAAAATTCAGGATTGGCTGAATTCAAAACTGACGGAAACAGAGATCAATATTGCCAACCCAAAAAATGAAAGAAAGAAATTTAACAAAGAACAAACTTATGGATACAAAATTTCTTCAAAAGCAGTTCGTTCACTTCGCACCAGGGTGCACAGTTATAGTTTTTATGTAGTGACATCTAGAAGAGAATGTCCACACTTCTTGCTACGGAGCAAACAAACACAAATCGAAATAGACATAGTTCAGAACACTTCAAAATTTACAGTAGTGACATCTTCCAAGAAACCTTTGATTTAATACAGATTTTAAAGTTCAGAGTTTCTCCTGTAGGGGATACTTTTTAGGCGCACAATTTAAATTTGCGGGGTCGGGGTGTACCAACCGGTATAATAATAATAATAATTTTTTAATTTTACAACATTACCAGCTGCCGTACCCATCAACCAACCAACCAACCAAAGAGAACAGTAAACCTGAAAGATTGCATTTCATTTTGGCAGATCTACCTATTAAACGAAAACTATATTACACCTGTGTCCGGCCCCGCGGTGTAGGGGGCAACGCGTCCGCCTGTCACCCGGCGGCCCCGGGATCGATTCCCGGCCGGGTCAGGGGTTTTTAATTGTAAATGATTAATATCCCCGGCGTGGGGTCTGGGTGTTTGTGTCATCCTTAACGTTCCTTTCCTCACATTCACTCTACACTTCCGCAATTCCAATGTACACGCAGGTTCATATCATATGGTGCAAGTAGGGGCAAAAGGTCGACGCCCCGAACAAATAGCATTCTATTTAATATATATATTACTCCTTTAACAATAGCCCTGCAGTGTCTTTCTACAAGGATGTAGAAGCCAAAGGGAGGGTTCAAGTACTCTGTTAAATCTGTATAACTAAGTCAGAAGTATGAGGTGAGGATGTATATACGATGAGAAACGCATATGTCAATTCGGAAACTTCCGGAGTGTTCGAGCCATATCTCCTTCGTTAGCAGTGGCGAACTCTCAGAGCGAAGCCTAGCAAACCTATCTCCTGGTCCCCGCACCTATCGGGCATTCAGCAGCAAGCTGTGCGAGGTCAGGCGATGGGAGAGGGGCGCACAGCCTGGGCTGCAATATCAGTCTCCTATGCCTTGTACTCAGACTCAGAGCGAAGCCTAGCAAACCTATCTCCTGGTCCCCGCACCTATCGGGCATTCAGCAGCAAGCTGTGCGAGGTCAGGCGATGGGAGAGGGGCGCACAGCCTGGGCTGCAATATCAGTCTCCTAAGCCTTGTACTCAGAAATACGAGCGACGTTTTATCTCGTTGCGTTCAAGTTTTGTAAATGGAACAATGATGATGATGCTTGTTGTTTAAAGGGGCCTAACATCGAGGTCATCGGCCCATATGGTATGAAATGAGACGAAATGCAATTTAAAAGTACAAAATTCATCCAGTGACCAGAATTCAAAACGTGATGAAGAATGAATTGATGAATATGAATATAAAACAATCAGTGGATCTGACCCGCAATACCTCACAATCCCAGAAACAATATTACTGACCAAGGACTGCTTCCAAAACACAATCCTGAAACGATGATGCTTCTCTAAAGGGGTTCAATATCCATGTCAACGGTCCCTCATAATGGCACTTATCGCTAGCAAAGCAGAACCATAGTGTCTCTCAAGTTGCGGTACTAATCAAAGGTAGCGTAAACTCACGGTGTTCCAAACATTATGGTACTCCTCACAAGTATTGTACGTCGTACAGGTAACGCAGACCTCTGGTGTTTCTCACTTAATGTCGCCACTCATAGGCAACGCAAACCCATAGTGTTCCCCACCTATTAGGTGTATTAATCACGGGCGCCGGTATTCCCGTGGTGTTCCTCACATACTGGGTACTAAACATAGGCAACGAAGACCCACGGTGTATCTCATATTGTGTTACTAACCAGAAGCAACGCCCAGACCCGGGGTGTGTCTCACATAATGGTACTAATCACAGGCAACGCCCAAACCCGTGGTGTTCCGCATTTAGTGGTACGAATCACAAAACTATTGAGTACCTAACACAGTGGTACTACCCGCAAGTAAAGGCGACCTATGGTGTTCCCCGCGTGATGGTACTAATCACAAGTAGTTTCATGGTTCTGATTCAATCATCTCTTGGTCGCCCCTTTTAGTCTCTTCTTACGAAGGCAGGGGATACCGTGGGTGTATTATTCGTCTGTGTCTCCCACCCACATGGGGTATACAAAGAGAAAAAAGAAGGAAAAAGAAGGGAACCGTCACTTCGAAAAAATGAAGTAACGGGCGAACAAAGGCGAGGGCCACGAAGGGCGTGAAAATGAAAGACTCCCTAGGCCTCGAATGCTCTAATATCGTCGGGGTCGGAAAATAACAAGAAGTGACCAAGGGAGGTCGCACAGGACAGATGAAAGTGATGAGCCTGGCACAAGTAAGTGGAAGAAATGCCAGGGCTCAGCTAAGGGCCCCGTGGTCGCCAACCCACACTCCCAAGTAGAGAGCCCCTGGGGCCCCTTTTAGTCGCCTCTTACGACAGTCAGGGGATACCGCGGGAGTATTCTACATGTGTGTCCCCCACCCAAGGGGGTAAAGGAACAATGTGACAGATGCTTATTTTATAATGTGCTTTAGATTTCCACTGTTCTCATTTGAGGTATGGGCTTCATCGATAGCCTTGGCAGCCCTCAGTATACGCCACTGAGCCTACTACGTTTCAAACCACCAACGCACGCAATATGCCTAAAACTCGCCATGTCCCGAGTCGCAAGTCCGGTGACGATAAAGAGTCGAACGAAAAACTTCGCACCGGTACAGTTTCTCCGCCACACGAAAAACAGAGAATCATGAACATGTCATGGAGCTTAGAAGACGAGAGACCGAGTACAGATTCTTTAGTTGTCCCCCTCTTAGTAGCCTCTTACGACATGCAGGAGGTACAAATAATATATAATTTAGCTCCATCCACAGGAAAGATAAAGAGTTCCGATGAATCTAAAGAAAACTAAGAAATGTGAAAAAAAAATGGCGTATGGCTTTTAGTGCCGGGAGTGTCCAAGGACAAGTTCGGCTCGCCAGATGCAGGTATTTTGATTTGACGCTCGTAGGCGACCTGCGCGTTGTGATGAGGATGAAATGATGAAGACGACACGTACACCCAGTCCCCGTGCCAGCGAAATTAACCAATTGTGGTTAAAATTCCCGACGCTGCCGGGAATTGAACCCGGGACCCCTGTGACCAAAGGCCAGCACGCTAACCATTTAGCCATGGAGCCGGACAAGAAATGTGGGGAAAAAAGAAAGACATTCTAGACACCACAAATATATTATTATTATTATTATTATTATTATTATTATTATTATTATTATTATTATTATTGTCGTCCGACTACCTGATTGAATAGTCAGCATTGAGGCCTTCGGATCAGAGGATCCCGGGTTCGATTCGCGGCTGGATCGGGGATTTTTATCCCGTCTGATTAATTCTTCTGGCTCGGGGACTGGGTGCTGGTGTTTGTCCCAAATCTTTCTACTTTAAATTCAGAAAACACACTACACTACCAACCACCACAGAAACACGGACTGATGATTACATCCCTCCACATAGGATTGGCCTCAGGAAGGGCATTCGGCCGTAAAACAGGGCCAAATCCACGTGTTCATTTGTTTGCTAGTGGCCTTACGTCGCGCCGCCATATGTCTTATAGCGACGATGGGATAGGAAAGGCCTAGGAGTTGGAAGGAAGCGGCAGTGGCCCTAATTAAGGTACAGCCCCAGCATTTGCCTGGTGTGAAAATGTGAAATCACGGAAAACTATCTTCAGGACTGCCGACAGTGGGATTCGAACTCACCATCTTCCGGATGCAAGCAAACAGTCGCGCGCCTCTAACCGCACGGCCAACTCGCCCGGTTCCACGTGTTCTACACAGTTCACACCCGCGACGCCATAAGCGTGGGAAAAGCGGTAGAAAATTATTATTATTATTCAGCCCTGTGGTGTAGAGCAGAGGTGCTCAACTGGGCGCCCCTTGAGGCTAGCGCAGTGTGGCCGGGCTGGCGTGACGTAAATGCCGGCAGCTTACGTAGCAAGCATACGTCACAATGAAGCGAGAGTGCGAAAACACTTTGCAGGAAAGCGAGGGAGTATTGACGTTCGATTGTGATTGCGAAGCTCTCCCCCACTCACCGAAGTGTTGATTGGGATACATTATTTAAAATAACACACTATAATCGAAAAAACAACAACAACAAAAAAGTGACCTTTGCAAGATATTCCGGTTTGATTTATACCAAATACAGTAGAGACAATACGCGACACTCTGCGAGATATCGAGGGACAGCGATTAGAGCTCTATCTAGCGGAGTGATCTGAGAGTTAATGTCATAAGAGCACGTGTATTTGTTTGTGAAGTTTTTGGCGTTATTTATGCGTTTGCATTAAGTTGTCATAAGTAAATAATAGCGTGTGTCATTCCTTTATATCTCCTCTCAATATGAGTCGAAAGCTAAGTGCTGTGTTTGGCTGCAATTTACTATGAAGTGCAGAAGGATTCGCGGTCTTTCTTCCGTTTCCATCGTGACAAGAAAATGTAAGTAAATATTGTGTTTGCATATATATTCTTCCAGCTACAAAGAGATTTGTATAGTACTTCCTAGATTTCTGACTTGCACGACCCACATTTTGACTGGCTTAAAATATAAGCAGCTTATTTTATTGTATAGTGCAGCAGTTAACCTTCAATACCGATGTATTGTTGTTGTGTGTAGCCCGCCTGGTGGCCATGATCGTTAAGGCGCTGAAGTCTAAAAACGGTCTAACACCGAGGTTAGCCGGTTCGAGTCCCGTTGGTCGAAAAAATTTTCACCATCAGAATGTTGGCCGGCAGGGTAGAGGAGGTGGTGGTATACAATTTCTAATCACTAGATTGCGTGCCAAAAGCCTGGATTAAATTCCAAACCTCTCCGCAGTGCTCATATGGAGTGAGGGCATATGACGCTGTTGATGGTGATTCGTCCGTCGGATGGGGACGTTAAGCCTTGAGCAGACCCCTTGGTGCTATTCGACAGGAGTAGGCTATGTGCCGGCACCGGGTTTCACCCTCTCCCTACTATCATATATCACGTCATTCATTTCATCTCTCATTAACTCCTCTGATGAGGTTGACGTCAGGAAGGGCATCCGGTCATAAAAAACCGCCACGACAAATTCATCTCACCTCATACCCGACCCCGTAGGGAAACGGGACAAGGGTTGGACAAACAACAAACCGATGTATTGTTGTGGGTTTGCTTTAATTCAGGAAAATACATATGCATATGAGTGTGGTTGGTTGTGTTCCAAGTTACCCCATTTGGAATGCCGTAATGCGTTGTCAAGCACTGAAGAAAATATGGGTGATTTACGAAATGTACATATTTTGTTGAAGCAATATGGTGATGCAAATTTGCTTTACCCTAATGTAGTGGCATTATGGCAAGTATTGCTTATAGGGAAAGTTTGAATGTTTTTGAGGCTAAATTTATAGATTTTCTTTCTGTTAGTAGGCTTCAAGTTAAGAGGAAAATTATCCAGCTCTTAAGTGTAAATTCATTGAATCATGTGTGTAATGAATGTGCCGATATTTTTGTTGACAAGTGTTTTAATGCGATGATCAAATGCTTTTAAATGAGAAAAAAGCAAATCTAGCCGTGAACGTTCAGACAGGAATGTTAAAGCTAAAAAAGTAATGCGTAAATGTAAGATCAAGCCCTTTCACAGCAGTCTATTTCACATCTTGATCATATGTCTAATTTCAGTCTTTAAATAATAATCTGTTTAATTCTTCATTCATTTATCCAGAATTGCTTTAGCAACTTTGAAGTTTATATCTTAGTAACACTTTCTTTCTAGACGTAATTTATATATCCATTTCCGTATATACAAATGCATTGATATTTGAATTTAGCGCGAATTTTCAGGTCACGCCACTAGGAGCGCCACTTGCGACTTGTCTCCCATTTTAACAAGGCTAAATCTGGAAGTGTCGCGTATTGACTACTGTATTTGTTTAAACTGCGCTCGATATAAACAGTCATTTTTGTCTTATTCTTTGAATGAATAAATATGACACGTTATAATTTTTGTGTTACAGTCTACACAGGCATAAGGTTTAAGCATACAAGCTACAATGTACAATTCCTTGGATGGGAATGACAGTATTTTTTTTTAAATGTAAAATTCGTGTTATTCATTAAGCAAAGATTCATATAATTGTATAATGCAACAATGATTTTGCACAATGTTGTAGTGTTGTGTTACTTTCCCTGTTCAATGAATTTCTGAAAATAGTATTTAAAATTTAACAGGCGTCCGGTGATAACAGCTAGCCTCTAAATGGTGAACTCCATGCCAGTTCATAACACGAACGAGAATCCATTCCAACACAATAATCGTGTATAAATCCCGTAACCGATACGTAGTCAGCGCATGCGTATAGAGCGATACGTGAAAGCGTCCATGTACTGGTAACGGAACTGCGTGAGGGAGTATCATCACAAGCGAGGACACACCTTAGATACTTTCTATTCAAGATTAAAGTACAACAACAACGTAAATATATCTACAGGCAGATGTACAATACGCTTTCTAATAAATAACCTTATTGATTTTATTCCCGGTAAGCATGATTGGATTGTTGGCGAGTTTATCAGATAATTTAAACCCAAACAACCACAAGTAACAGCTTATCCACCTTTACTCCGTATTATTATTAAAACTGTTTCTAAACCACCTCTTAAAATGTAATAAAGAAAATTGCAATGCATTACGTACGTTATAAAAATATGTGAGGTTGTAGGCCTAACTCTTTATTGTATCCGGTCAGTATAATGCAAGGAACATAAATCACTTTTTTCTTATAACGTAAATTGAAAATGACGTGGATTTCTACCCTCTTTCATTTTTTCTGCCCCCGTTTCAAACTCGGGTATCGCAGCAGTGATCGAGAGTGACTGGGCTGGGAGAACTTCGCCCATCCTCCACGGCCTGTGACGTAGCCACAACGTCACTGTGGTTGAATGGCATACGCTCATCTACAATGACTATATAGGTTCTTTCCAACAAGCAAGGCGCACTACAGAAAAGCAAAACACCTATAAGCACACACTACACCTCCTTCTCTGTTCAGCCTCCAAATCCCATCTCCCCCGAACCAACGACCCCCCAGCCAGGAACACGCCAGCCAACCCAACCAATACACCTCCACACTCCTCAACATACTCCTACTGAAGTTACTGACCCAGAACCTGCACCAACCCCCCTCCCCTTCCCCCCCCCCCCCCCTACATGCCAAGCCGACAGTTAATCCTTAACTAAACCTTCCCCAACAAACTGACCCAATCACGAAGCAGCAGCCCCGAAGCGTAGCCCTCACTTCCTCACCCCACTAAAGCACTGGAACGCAGCGTAAGTACTATCGACAGTTGAGCAACATCGGGCGTGGTCACTCACTGGATGGGTGGCCACTGACCACACTGCCGCTCAACTGCCCAGGCTACTACGCCACTACGTAATGCTACACCAGCACTGCGCCAGGCCACACACTGGCCAATGATGACAGAAGGAAAGCAACATAACCCGCTCAACCAAAACCATTACAGTCAGAGAAATACATTACGACAGGGCATTCAAGACCTTTTAGAGGTCGACAAGCCATAAACTTCGCGGCTCCAGGGGCTCCAACAGAGCCGACGAAAGATCGGGTTCGTCGTCGTCGTCGTCGTCAGTTCCAAGCAGTTCGTTTACCAGTACATGGACGCATTCACGTATCGCTCTATACGCATGCGTTGACTTCGTATCGGTTACGGGATTTATACACGATTATATTGTGTTGGAATGGATTCTCGTTCGTGTTATGAACTGGTATGGAGGAATACTTTCTCCATGGAATTGGAGTAACACAGTCCAATGATAGCTGAAATATGAACGGGAAGAGAAAGAAGTATACCAAGTTTCCTTGATATTAGCCCCCAGTTTTAACACACTCTTGTTTTTAAACACCGTATTAACTAATGCAGTATATCTATTATTATAAAGTTATAGTTTTGTAATTTAGACCCTATTAACGCGAAAATTAAGAAGTTTTAAATCTAGCAATTTAACCAATACGTTATCTCTGTATTTAAACAGAAATGAATGAAATAAAATAAGAGATTGGGAAATCTTCTATATGTTTCAGAATTGTCCGAATTCCTCATATTCCATGTTTTCTTTAAGTCTTTAAGTTCTTTTCATCATAATGAGGAGCAGTTTCTTCTGAAAAATGCATCGTATTTCAATTATATTGTGTTTCATTAACCTGGTAGATTTTGGCCCTTTATATAGGCCTAGCGTAACAATACATAAATAACTACAGAAAATAAGACCTTAATTACCGGTACCTAAATAATTTTCATTTATTTTTATTTTGCGAACAATAGCAGCTCTTCTTCATATTCACTAGGTGATTGTAAAAAGTCGTCGCCTTCCATATGAAAACCTACAATCTGTTTTCCAGTCATTGACCGGGTCAGGGATGGAATGAATGAAGCCCCCATCTTGCGGCGAGTATAGGAATTGTGCCGGCTGCCAAAGCCTGTCGCTCTCCTCTGGTGGTGGTGGTGGTGGTGGTGATTATTGTTTTAAGAGGAAGTACAACTAGGCAACCATCCTCTATATAACACTAATCAGAGGGGGGGGGAAAAGGAAGGGATCCGACACTTCGAAAAATGATGATATCGGCCAAAGGAAGACAAGGGCCACGAAGGGCGTGAAAATGAAAGACTCCTAGCCCTCGCAAACCTAATAGCGTCGGGGTCGGAAAAGAACAAGAGTTGACCAAGAGAGGTCGGATAGGATAGATGAAAATGAGGAGCCCGGCACAAGTAAGTGGAAGCAATACCAGGACTCAGCTAAGGGACCCGTGGTCGCCAACCCACGATCCAAAGTTCAGAGCCCCTGAGGCCCCTTTTTAGTCGCCTCTTACGACAGGCAGGGGATACCGTGGGTGTTATTCTACCGCCCCCACCCACAGGGGGATCGCTCTCCTCTGGGGCAATGATTTGTAATGACTGGCAGATGAAATGAAATGATGCTGGAGAGTGTTGCTGGAATGAAAGATGACAGGGAAAACCGGAGTACCCGGAGAAAAACTTGTCCCGCGCCCGCTTTGCCCAGCATAAATCTCACGTGGAGTAACCGGGATTTGAACCACGATATCCAGCGGTGAGAGGCCGGCGCGCTGCCGCCTTAGCCACGGAGGTTCTTTCACCTTCCATAATAACCTCAATAACCTAACATCTGATTAAGGTATCGCAAGAAAGAAATAAGCGTTCATCAGGAAGCAATAATTGTTTCTGCGCTTGTCACAGAAATGTACGGATCAGTATATGCTTTAGACCGCGGACTACTTCCGACCGTTAAGGCTCTATGCGAAGAGTTAGTTGGAAAACCAGACTGTACTACACGAACGAATACATGAACGTTATTTTGAGTGTGTTGGAAAGGATTATTATTTTGTGTTGCAAATGAGCTAATCGTTTATGTACAGGTACAGTGACTGCGTTGGAAAGGCGGAATGTCCAGCGTGAGCACCTCTGGTGTAGAGGTAACGTGCCATTCTGCTATTCCAAGGCCCTGGGTTGCTTTTCCGGCCAGTTCAAAGATTTGAATTCTGGACTGAGGAGTAGAACGGGGTTCACTTGATACAGTATTTTCTCAAGCTCTTAGTTACAGGAAGAATATTGCACAGTGAGGAGATGACGCTACTGACCTCGTGTACATAGACGAACAATGGTTGCCATGGTTAAAATTGTGTCTGGGAATTTATTAAGCTAGACCAAAAACATAGCCAACTCTCGAAAGCAATTCCACAAGATCTGCCTTTAAGTACTGAACATGCTCACGGCTTGGCTCCAGAATTGGTATTTTTCGATTACATACATTGCCTATTCTATTTCCGATTAAAGGAAGCAGTAGCGTAGCCAGGATTACTGCGCTGATGGGGTGAAAGTTCCTTATGGGGATCACTGTAATTACCTAGGTGTTAATATAAGCAGAGGTCTTCATTGGGGTTATCACAAATGTGATTGTAAATAAAGGGCACAGATCTCTGCACATGGTTATGAGGATATTTAAGAGTTGTTGTAAGGATGTAAAGGAGATGACATAAGTCTCTGGTAAGACCCCAGTTAGGGTATGGGATTAGGTAAACCAAAGGTATCTAGGAAATGTCACTGTAATATTTGTCCCAAATTGAAGATAATAATTGCTTTTACTCAAATAAAGTGTAAAATCTGAGGTAAATTAAGAAATAGTACGAAATATTTTAGTTGTAGAGAATAATACGGGTACATACTTTACTACCTTACAACTATTTTTTTCGCTACATCGCAGCGCTTCCGTATGTTTTGTTTGTCTAACACCTTCGTGTATGATGTCTTTGCTCACTGAAGTTGTTTGCATTAATTAGGTGTCGTTTTCTTCATGTTGCTCATTCGTTTTGTGCCCTAACTCATTCATTAAATGATATACTCGTATTTATTGGTCCAGGGATCATGCTATTTTGCTGTTTGAACTCCCCGCGCTAGTCATATGGACAAAGATAATGAGAATTCACAGACATAGCACTCCCATTCGTCGGTCTAGCTCTGGACCTCAAGAAAGAAACAAAAGACGGCACAAGCAGCGGAATACAACAAATGAGTCCTGTCTACAGCTCGTAAGTAGGTATACATATTTCTCTAGTAACGACGGTATTTCTTAATTTACCGCAGATTTTTCACCCTATTTGCGTAAAAGCAATTATTATGTTCCATTTGGGACAAATATTACAGTGACATTTCGTAGATACCTTTGGTCTACATAACCAGAGTATGGTTCCAGTGTATGGGACCTTCACCAGGTTTACTTGAATCCAAAGAGAAGCAGCTCGATTTATTCCGGGTGATTTCCGACAAAAGAGTAGCGTTACAAAAAATGTTACAAAATTTGGGCTGGAAAGACTTGGGAGAATTGAGACGAGCTGCTCGACTAAGTGGTATGTTCCGAGCTGTCAGTGGAGAGGTGGCGTGAAACGACATCAGTAGACGAATAAGTCTGAGTGGTGTCTTTAAAAGTAGGAAAGATCACACTATGAAGATAAAGTTGGAATACAAGAGGACAAACTGGGGCAAATATTCGTTTATAGGAACGGGAGTTAGGGAATGGAATAAGTTACTAAGGGAGATGTTCAATAAATTTCCATATCCTTTGCAATCATTAAAAAGAAGGCTAGGAAAACAATCCATAGGGAATCTGCCACCTGGGCGACTTCCCTAAACGCAGATCAGTAGTGATTGATTGAAGTTCGGCTGATTGTAGGGGGGATCATAGACATAGTTTCAAAATTATGCTAGAACATAGTGAAGGTGCTTGTGCGTGTGTCATGCGCGCGTGCATTATAAAGACACTGACAAGTGAATTATGTTGATAATCAGATTGCAGTAAATTGCAAAATCTTACATTTAAATATAGCACAAGATCAATACGATCAAGGTCAACAGTTTTACAGCGAATGTTCATTTTACTATCTAAAAGCCAAATTTCAATGCTTCTTAGAAAATAGATTAAACAGATCTGTTGGTTCTACTATTACTTCTTTGAATGGTTATTCACCTTTTAGCTTATTGTCTGTCTCTGTTAGTCTTCTTTTTGTAAAAATTCCATTGGGTGGGGGGTAGGGGTTTCTAACCCCTAATAACCATGGCTAAGCCCCTGAAAGGAACTAAGGAAAGAAATGCAAGCTTGTACAACCGCAAGCTAGACCCAGAAAATGTCAAAAGTGTCCAGTTAACTGAGTGCTTGGCAAAAGTGCCGGCAAGTTTGATGAATTAGTTAAGCATGTTAACATATTGTTATGTGCCAGCCCCGTGGTAGCTCCTTTCCCTACTCCAGGAAGGGGCTGGTGACTCAGATGACCTGGAATCTCGGCGGCCGGCTTACCTGTGAGTTACTTTGAGATTCAACGGGAATGTTCTGCCTGTAGTGACATCGTGAAATTTCTGGATCAAATCACGCGAGCTATAAAAAAAGGGAGGCAAGCCGCGGACAGTCAGTCAGAGTTTGACTCCATGTGGGAGTCAGTGTTAAGAGTGAGCGACAGTTGGACTCCGAGGTGGAGCCAGTGTGACACTCAGTGAGTTGGGGTTCGGTGTCTAGGCTGAGGGCGACAGAGGTGTTGGCTGTCGCTAATGTCCCACTGAGGTTTGAACCAGGAGTTGTTGTTGTAGTGTCGGAGAGACCAGTGAGTGTGTAACTGGAGGCAACAGAACGGTACGCTCCACTATGTTCCTGTAATTCTGTGGACTGAGAATCGCCGTGAGCCAGCGAGGAAACGCGCTATCGTGAGTGCGAGGATAAGTGGACCTGTGTTAATGTTCGCTGTTGTGAGTATCGTTCTGCTGTTGAATACTGTTGAGCTGTTCAGTTGTTCATTGCATGGGGCAGTGTGAAATACTAGAGTCGAACCGAGGAACAGTCGTCGTGTGTTGTATAGCCAGGGGAACTGTGTTCAAATCCAGCTGTCTACGCACAGTGGCTGTAGGAGGAGACTGCACTTGGGGGAAAGTGAAAGTAAGGATTAGTGTCTCAGGTAAAGGAACGGGCTCGATCCTTGCTGCGCCATAAGGTAGAGAGAGATTTGTAAATAGACTGGTATTTTTTTTGTTCTGTTTTGCTAGTTGCTTTACGTCGCACCGACACAGATAGGTCTTATGGCGACGATGGGACAGGAAAGGGCTAGGAGTGGGAAGAAAGTGGCCGTGGCCTTAATTAAGGTACATTTGCCTGGTGTGAAAATGGGAAACCACGGAAAACCATTTTCAGGGCTGCCGACAGTGGGGTTTGAACCTACTACCTCCCGAATACTGGATACTGGCCGCACTTAAGCGACTGCAGCTATCGAACTCGGTAGACTGGTAATTAGTAGTGTGGCCATTCATAACTGGTCAAAATTGTTCGTGTTTAAATATGTGTGTGTGCATTTATTAGGCCATCCTGAAATAAATTAGAGTAGTGAAACAGATGGAGTTGTATTTGTAACAATATGAATGAAGTAGTAAGTGTGTGACGTATTTATGTCCAAAAAAAACAGGAACTTAGTTGCGAAAATAATTAATGTTCTCCATTTCTTCGGAATATGAAATATCATAATTTTGAAGTGTGGTTATAGGCATGGCATATTAGCCATGCCTATGACGTCACACATAAATAGCAAAATGTCAACGTACTGAATCCAGAAAGGTAAAAGCGTTTTAAAGCAAATCAATTTCACATATAATCCTCTATAATAATAATAATAATAATAATAATAATAATAATAATAATAATAGTGTGCATTCGTTTTAATTTGACGCCATCTGACTGGCCGTTTTACTCTAGTCTATGCCTACATACATGGCGGAGTAAACGGAATATCTCTTGGGCGTCTAAGGGTGAGTTTTAGTGAATTTTGTCTGGTAAACACCAAATGTGTCATGATATATCTTTTACATGCCGACTTCGTACGACATGGAGTGTTGAATGGACATTTTCCCGCCCTTCAAAAATCCTACTATCTCTGCGGGGTTTGAACCCGCTATCTTGAGATCCGGAAGCCGAGCCTGTAAAGTAATATAATGACACCACAGAAACTCGTGCAGAAATACTGATAAACCTTCAATTCAAACACTTGAAAACTTGGAATGTTAATACTTGAGATTTTCGTACTTTGCATCGTCAGAAACGACTCGAGATTAAGAACAGCGCTTCTAAATTAATTAATATAACGAATTCAATTGTATTACAATACAATACACCGGGACGTTTAAATACTTCTTGTGTTGAAAGTATAATTTGCCAATTTTCTCCCGCAGTGGAATATTACCCCAGTAAGACTCTTTCTTTTCATTTCACGCGCACTCTAAATGAACACGACACACACACACACACACACACACACACACACACACACGCACACAAGTTACGTATTACACGACAATTCAAAAACATTTCAATTCTAACACCTTATATGGACGAATCATGTGATCGAACTCTCAAAAATTCAAAATTTGAAAAAAGTGACTGACATAAGTAAAACAGTATCGACAGTAGTACCGACCGTATTCAACAAGACACGAACTGTTGTCATGAAATATCAGTCATTTTTAACAAGAGTGCATGTTGGCGACCATGTTTACGGCGCAAATTAAATATAAATTGCCAACTGCTGAGTTAAAAACATTGTAAAATGCTTGTGATGTCATAGGTATGAGTAGGAGCACAACTCAACTCAAAAAATACGAAATTACTGAATTACAGACTCTAACATTGTCCGTAAATTTGTTTTATTATTATTAAGCCGCAAACTCCAACCATCGATTAAAAAATATATTGCAGCAACAGTGACACATCTCAAAACGTCTAGGTCATGATTTCGGCAAGGGGAATGAAGGAGCATTTTTAAGTAACATTTTTATCGACTTATCTCCAATCGAGCCATTTAGTACCACTTGCTCATTATTCCAAAAAAGCATAAATTTAACCGTACGATTTCTGCATTTCACTAAGGGAAACTTTATACTCATTTATGTCAGAACTTGCTGTTTTTGAGTTGTGCCACTATTGCAGCCCATGGGCAATATCTCTCCTAGTCATATGTAGTGCACTGTTTAATGTTGCAGATACCGGGTAACTGGACAAGGACAGTATTTTCGCACTTCAACTCGTTCCTCCTATCGTAATGAATATCTCTATTAATATTTAGAGCGCCTACAAATGAATTAGCGCCGCTACTTTACCGCAAACATACAGTCCGAACACACGACCGTATACCTACATTCTACCTATTACCGGGCACACTTTATCTTGGTGCATTTGCGTACGGGGGTGAGGAGTAAGGAGGTGGTGGTGGTGGTGATTATTGTTTTAAGAGGAAGTACAACTAGGCAACCATCCTCTATATAACACTAATCAGAGGGAAAATATGGAAGAGATCCGACACTTCGAAAAATGAAGGTATCGGCCAAAGGACGACAAGGGCCACGAAGGGCGTGAAAATGAAAGACTCCCTAGGCCTCCATACGTAATACCGTCGGGGTCGGAAAAGAACAAGAGTTGACCAAGGAAGGTCAGATAGGATAGATGAAAGTGAGGAGCCTCGCACAAGTAAGTGGAAGCAATGCCAGGACTCAGCTAAGGGCCCCGTGGCCGCCAACCCACGCTCCAAAGTTTAGAGCCCCTGGGGCCCTTTTAGTCGCCTCTTACGACAGGCAGGGGATACCGTGGATACAGGGGGAGGAGTAAGGAGGGAGCTGTCCCCGTTCCGATAGTGCTGCCAACTGAATGAAAATTAAATCTGAATTGAATGGAGAATATGATCGATATGAAGTTGCTAAACCGCTATTATCTTAAGCCAACATACATAATTATTATATAACATTATATAACATTTCTCGATGCGAATCTTGTTCCTAGCATGAATTCTATAGTTTGGCTTTGCTGTGTAAACAACAACAGTACTAGTACGTAAAGTGTACGCCAGATATCGCACAATGATGATTAAGCGATTCACAGTTTGTGTTTCAAAGGTTGCCAGTACGAATCTCGAAGATTGCCGAGATCAACCGATTCAGCACTAGGGTGTAAATGCACCAAGATAAAGTGTGCCGAAAATACATTCTCGTCAGCGGTACAGAACACAGCGGCTCCCGAATTCAGAGGTGCAAGACTAGTCGCCGAATCCTACCCTACTCGGTGAAACAAGTTTTGGAAAATTGAAGATCTCAAAGAGGTTCCGCAGGATATCCCAAGGGATTTTTTTGTCTCCTTACAAAGACATTTGAATGTGACGTAAATGATGCTCCAGAAAGGAATTTCAGAAGGTTGAGACGTAATATCCATATACTGCAATTGTCAAACATGTTATGTGCATATTGACATCTGAAGCACATACACAACTGATACAGTATAAACATGACAATTAGAACACAGTGAAATCGCTTACAGAGTTCAAGCGCACCCCGCAGACCGGCGCTAGTAGAGCAACGCACCAAAGCTACATGGTCAGCTGTTTAAACGGTGGTTGCGCTGATACGTAAATACCCAAATGTAAATGAAAATCCACAGCCTGTTTCCAGTCATTCGACCGGGTCAGAAATGGAATGAATGAAGCCCCCATCTAACGGCGAGAATAGGAAATGTGCCGGCTGCCGAAGCCTGTCGCACTCCTCTGGGGCATTGACAGATGAAATGAAATGATAATGGAGAGTGTTGCTGGAATGAAAGATGACAGGGAAAACCGGAGTACCCGGAGAAAAACCTGTCCCGCCTCCGCTTAGTCCAGCACAAATCTCACATCGAGTGACCGGGATTTGATGCTTGATGATGATGCTTATAATTTGACGGGGCCTAACATCGAGGTCATCGGCCCCTAATGGTACGAAATGAAATGGCAACAAAAAATTCAAAATCATCCACTGACCAAAATAAGAAAATGTCATGAAGAATGAATGGATAGTCATGACCCCATCCCCCAAAAATGAACAAGCAAACAAAAAAAACAGTGGATCCGACGCAAAAAGAACATAAATACTAGTATTACTGACCAAGGGACCACTTATAAAGTATAATCCTGAACCGAGGATGCTTGATGTCTAAAGGGGTACAAAATCCATGTCTAGGGCCCCACAAATGGTATATGTCGCGAGTAAAGTAGAACTATGGTATTTGTCATGTTGGGGTAGTAATCAAAAGTAGCAAAGACGGTGTTCCACACAGGATGGTACTACTCACAAGTATTGTACTTCGTACAGGTAACGCAGACCTATGGTGTTTCTCACACAGTGGAGCCACTCATAGCCAACGCAAACCGATGAGGTTCCTCACCTAGGTGTACTAGTCACGGGTGCCGGTATTCCCGTGGTGTTCCTCATATAGTGGTAGAACTCACAGGCAACGCCCAGACCCGCGGTGTTGCCCACATGGGTACGCCGCACGGGTACTGGAAACCCACAGACCAGCCTCTTTGCTGCTACTAATCACAAACCTATTTCGTACCTAACATAGTGGTACTATAGTACTCGCAAGTACAGGCAACCCATGGTGTTCCCCACGTGATGGTACGAATCAAAAGTAGTTTCATGGTTCTAATTCAATCATCCCTTGGTCGCCCCTTTTAGTCGCCTCTTATGACAGGCAGGGAATACCGTGGGTGTATTATTCGTCTGTGTCCCCCACCCAGAGGGGGTAAAGTGAGAGAGAAAAGAAGAAGAAAGAAGGTATCCGTCACTTCGAAAGATGAAGTAACGGACGAAGAAAGGCAAGGGCCACGAAGGGCGTGAAAATGAAAGACTCCCTAGGCCTCGAATGCTCTAATACCGTCGGGGTCGGAAAAGAACAAGAGTTGGCCAAGGGACGTCGGACAGGATAGACGAAAGTGAGGAGCCTGGCACAAGTAAGTGGAAGCAATGCCAAGATTCAGCTAAGGGGCCCGTGGTCGCCAATCCACACTCCCAAGTTGAGAGCCCCTTGGGCCCCTTGTAGTCGCCTCTTACGACAGGCAGGGAATACCGTGGGTGTATTTTTCATCTGCATCCCCCACCCACAGGGGGTAGTGTGTTTGGTCCGCGAGGGGTACTTTATTTCCCTCAAGTCCTCCGGCAAGCCGGTTAGGACCCCTCTATCCGCCACCTGGGACGCGCCACGTGGGAGTATCACCTCTCCCCCTGCTACGCCAGCGTAGTAGGTTCGTGGCCGGGATTTGAACCACGGTATCCAGCTGTGAGAGGCCGGCGTGCTGCCGCCTGAATCACGAATGCTTTAAATACCCAAATACAACATCCAATTAATTGTTTAGACTTATAAATCATACTGCCAGAGAGTTACAAAGTACTATTCTCAGTCCCCATGTAGAAATATATGTTGATTCCAGTAAGAGAAAATATGAGATAATAAGGAAGCACTACGAAAAGCGAAAGCAATTTTGCGTATTACAAACGGTACAAGCAATTGTTTTAATAACAATTTAAACTAGAGCTTGTCACTTTGAGCACATAAACCATACACCAGCTTGCAAATAACACTGTTACTTTTCTCAAATTAAATAAATGAAGTAAAATTACTCACCAAACCTCTCGCTGTGAAGAAGAATCGGCGCTTTAACTAATGGTAGACCAGTTTCGGAATGATGTCCAATGAGTGTTCAATACAACAGCCAGCTCCTACTGTCAGAACTGAAATTGTCTCAATCCAGTCAAGACACTCATAACACATATCTCTCCCACATCGACCTAAACGAACTCGGTTTTTCAACGATATTCCTTTCAGTCTGGAAACGAATGTTGCACGCTTTTCAACGGACGTATTAGAAACCTCCTGCCACTGCCGAATCTGTTATAATTTATTCCCGCAAGAAGTGAAAAACGATTTTCGCAACGAAGAGAACGGACATAGGTTATACACTGAAATAAACATTTAAACAACGAGGATTTACACCATAGGGGCATTGTTGAAGTCCTTTGCAGAATTTCCTCAAAAGACTTTGTAAGGGGAGAGTTAGCATATTAATCCACAGACAGCGCCTAGATCTTTTAGGTGATTTTATTCTAAGTAATAAACTCTCTAAAAATGTCTCCACTGTACCTCATACTAATGGGAGATATTACTTGGCATTTCTTTAACATAGCGTCTATTATTTTGTACTTGCTAAGAGACAATTTTTAAATTGAATTTCCGTGTTCTTTATCTGTGTCTGTATGAAATTAATCCTGGCTTGGGACAAGGACAGACTGCATTTAGGTCGCATTAAATTACGAAGACTCCTTTTGGCATCGGTAAGAGAACTAGACTCGCCCTGAATTTGACTACAACAAGATTGACCTTGAACTTCACCGCTTACTGTTCCGATCACTGCTTCACTCACATCGTGGTTCTTGTTTCTTGCCCTCGTGTGCTGTCTTCATTCCTTTTTCTACATAGATATATCGATACATTTGGAAAAATACGTGTATGAGGTACTGGTCCTGGTTTTAATTTCCACATCACACGAGGAAGTTCCATGCTTTCAGCATTCACTACGAAACAGTCCGCCTTTGTAATCAAATCGTCCGAAAAATGCACGTCACAGATTCTGCATTTGGCCGACAATTGTTTTATCTTTCCGCGGAATAACTCTCGCGCACTTTGGAAACAGATTATTTTATTTTGATGGTGTAAAAAAAATCACGTCTACCATCACGCTTGCTTCCATAACCTGATTTACAAATAGAAAGGAAACAGTACGACATTTTCTCGAAATAATAGAAAACTAGTTGATTGAACACACAAAGCACTGCACAGATACTAACACAGACGTTCGGAAATGTTAAAAAACAAAGACATTCCCTTGCATACGCGTTAAAAATAAGATTATGGATACATGCACGCACGTTACAACCCTCGTACTACCGATCGCATGTGCTATTGCTGGTTCGAACTTTGAAGCGACAGCAGCGCAACACTCCGGTACGACTACCAACTACAATGCTGAGAGACTGATGGAGTCTAACTCTACAAAGAATTATATTGGTCGTGCTATAAATTAAAACAGATTTTCTTTATAATTAATGACTTATTTAATAATCTGAGTAAAGACAGAAAGGAAAAAAATGAAGGCTTCAATTCCTTTCACTTTAATTTTACTTAAAATGTTATAGGACACATATTTTGTGGGAAAGGAAGCGATCTCCAAAATCTACAAAACATGATATAAAAATAATTAATAGGCAATATTGTTACAATAAGTTGATGGTACCGCGTGTTACTTCTTCTTCTTCTTCTTCTCTTTTGCCAGTGGTCGTACTACCACATCGAAAGTTTTCGGCAAAGCAAGGATGGAAAAGGGATAGGACTGGGAAGGTAGCGACCGTCGCCTTATTTAAGGTACACTCCCAAGATGTGCGTAGTGTGAAAATGGGAAACCACGGAAAACTATCTTCAGGACTGCCAAAGGTGGGATTCGAACCCACCATCACCCGAATGCAAACTCACAGCTATGCAACCCTAACCGTACGGCCAACTCGCTCAGTCGTGTGTAACTAAACCTGCTTCAGTCTGGAGAAATTAAAAGCCTCTGTCTGTTTTCTGTATTTTTGAAGAGTTCGGTTTTTTCTGTTCAGTAAAATTTAGTTTTGATTGAGATGACTGTTTTTTGAACGCAGTGATTCGATTGAGAGAATGTTACGAAAGGGACATGAACACATCACTATATTTAACAATACTTCACTTCATCATGAATCTCAACACACGAGAGTCTAATGTTTTGGCACTGGGCGGTTTGGTTCACGTAGCTGTCAGCTTGCATTCGGAAGATCGTGGGTTCGAACCCCACTGTCAGCAGCCCTAAAGATGGTTTTCCGTTGTTTCCCATTTTTACACCAGGCACCTTAATTAAGGCCACGGCTGCTTTCTTCCTACTCCTATCCCATCGTCGCCTTAAGGCCTGTCTGTATCGGTGTGAAATAGTATTGATAATAATAATAATAATAATAATAATAATAATAATAATAATAATGATAATAATATCCGGCTCCATGGCTAAATGCTTAGCGTGCTGGCCTTTGGTCACAGGGGTCCCGGGTTCGATTCCCGGCAGGGTCGGGAATTTTAACCATCATTGGTTAATTTCCCTGGCACGGGAGCTGGGTGTATGTGTTGTCTTCATCCTCATTTCATCCTCATCACGACGCGCAGGTCGCCTACGGGAGTCAAATCAAAAGACCTGCACCTTGCGAGCCGAACCCGTCCTGGGGTCTCCCGGCACTAAAATACATACGCCATTTCATTTTTTCATAATAATAATAATAATAATAATAATAATAATAATAATAATAATGAGGGTTTCAACCTGTTCACCTATCGGGCGCGTCCCAGGTGGCGGATCGGGAGGCTCGCCGGACTTGTCCGGAGGGTTTGAGGGAAATAAAATACCTCTCCCAGACTAAAAACAGGCCTAGCTCGCCAACATCTTCAGCAACCTCTGAAGCTCACTACTTCAGTTGTAACCATGACACCGACATAGATCGATAGCCCAATACTTTTAACTTGATAGCATGATGGAATCAACCTACAATATAACTACCCCAGGCCCTAGTAGACATACTAGTTTTTCTCGGTCATCGGATTTTGGGGGACCAAGAACGTCATGCGGGAATGTATCGGAGCTTCCCAAATCTCTTCGCCCAAAATGCAAAACTTTCTTCGGTAGTCTAAACATCAACACACTTCGGAAAACTGGGAAGTTAAAACAATTAACAGACATGTTAGATAACTTAAACATCCAAATTTTAGCACTTCAGGAAACTAGATACACGGATGAAAATCATTTTGATTCAGGAAATTATAGAATTTACAAAGGCAAGCCAGCAATCTCCCTTCATAAGAGACCATTACAATTTGGCACAGGATTCGCTGTAAGAAGAAACATTGTAAACTCAGTACTTAACTTTTCTTCGCCTTCTGAAAGAATTTCAACACTATCCATTAAATCAGGAAACAAAGCTTATACATTACTTAATGCGCATGCACCCACCAATAACTACAATCAAAAAGATCCACAAATGGTGGAAGACTTCTGGGAACTGCTAGAAGAAACTACAGCCACAATTCCAAATCATCACATAAAAATTCTCTTAGGAGATTTCAGTGCCCAAATTGGTAGAGAAAAGAAATTCAGGACCATTGTAGGACTATACCCAGAGCACAATAGAACTAATAAAAATGGAGAAAGATTAATTGATTTTTTGCAAAAATTTTGATCTCAAATTAATGTCAACACATTTCCGGACGCTACCACACAAGAAAACAACCTGGAAATCCCCAAATTTTCATTTGGGAGAATTTCAACTAGATCATGTGGCTATTTCCAAGAAAAATCAAAAAGAAATTATGAATGTTAAAGTTAAAAAAGGGATCATTGACTCTGACCACCATCTATCCTTAATCAAGGTCAAATTTCAACCAAACAGGTCCAAACCCAGAATAACAAAAAAACCTGCGTGTCGATCCGGAATTTCTTAAACAGAACACTAGTACTTTCCTTGAAAGTATTTTCCTACTCACAATTCTCGAACTGGTTAGAACTCAAAGACATACTTTTGAAGGCTTCTCGAAATGTTGGCACACCACCCAGGAAACGAAAACATAGGTGGTGGAATGAAACCTGCGACAAGGCCATAAACTTTAGAACTAAAGCCTGGCAGAATTGAAATTCTCATAAAACTCAACAAACCTGGCAGGAATTCACCAAAATACAGCAACAAACCTCAAAAATTATCAGGTCTGAAAAACGCAAATACGAACACTACAGATTGGCAGAAATTGAACAAGATTTTACAAAAAAACAATACACGAAACTTCTATAAAACTTTCAGAGAAGAATGATCAAATTATCAGGCACCCGGTCTTTGCTTCAAACGCCCAGATGGGACAAAGAGAACTGCAAACTTCTAGCAGTTTATTTCCAGGATCTTCTAAACTGTGAATTCCCTAAAGAACAACTCACCTTTGAAAAACCCTTATCCAATCAAGATTCAGAACCCCCAACACTGGAAGAAGTCAAAGAAATAATCCATGGACTCTAAATTAACAAAGCCCCGGGGGAAGATGGTATAATTGCCGAAATGCTGAAGATAGGAGGTGACAGCGTAGCCCGGAAAATCCACTCGATTCTTGAGAATTGGATCACTGAAGAAATCCCGGAAGATTGGAAATGTGCGCTAATCGATCCACTACACAAGAAAGAGGATACAACGAACATCAATAATTATAGAGGAATTAGCTTGATACCAGTTGCTTACAATTTTTTTTCCAAAGCCCTGCTCATTAGACTTGAGAAACAAACTGACCATCTAATTGGTGAATACCAGGCAGGTTTCCGAAAATGAAGATCTTATACAGAACAAATCCTTAATCTCAAAACTATCCTCCAAATGCGCAAAACCAGACAAACAGTCATTACTTTTGTAGATTTCAGAAAAGCATATGACTCTATACGGCCGTCAAACACTTTTCAATACTCCAGAAGAATTTCAATTTGATAAAAAAAAAACAAGAGAATTAATCAAGAAACATTAACTGGTACTACTTCAAAAGTTAAATTCCTAGGCGAAATATCGGAGCCTTTTCCTGTTAACACCGGGGTCCGTCAAGGAGATGGTTTATCTCCGTTACTGTTCAACTTGGTATTTGAGAAAGTAATCAGGACCCGGGAAAAGGGAAACTAAAGGAATAACCCTTGGAAGACTACGTAAAGACAGAATTCACGTGCAATGCCCGGCCTTTGCTGATGACATAGCAATCCTTTCCAATAATAGGCATGAAGCAGTTCATTCCATTGAAAAATTACATGAAATTGCCATCAAAACGGGACTTCAAATTTCGTATGAGAAAACTCAGTACATGGAAGGAGCCTCACGATACTTAGATGGACAACCTATGATAACTAAATTCGGCAAAATTATTCAAGTTAACCAATTTAAATATTTGGGAGAAATTATTCAGCCCTCTGGTTTAAACCGCGAACCAAATGAAGAATTTTAAAATTACAGAAAGCATACAGGATCACTTGGAACAGGTAATAAAAAAATCAATGTCTCGGAATGCAAAACTTAGACACTATAATACAGTAATCAAACCTGAAGCGTTATATGCCACAGAAACCTTAATCATTGGTGGCGGATCTTTAACCAAAGACATTGAGGAAACAAGAAAGGAAAATTTTACGAACAATTTTTGGCCTAGTTTGTATAGATGGAATATGGAGGAAAAAATCAACCCAGGAGATATATTGTCATTCTGAAAAAAATTCTCACACTTTTCGGAAAAAACGATTGAAATTTTATGGACACATTATCAGAATGAACACTAACAGGCTAACTACCTCGTAAAAGAATTCTCAAGCTGGCCCTTTCATTAAAAACCAAGAACAGCTGGCTTCGTGAAATTGAAACAGATCTCCAGGAAATCAACATATCAGAAGACATTGTACAGGACAGATGTAAATTCAGAACCAAAATCGACAATCACCACTTTGAAGACAAACCCAACACCAGAGCTACTATAACTTGGACAGAAGAACGAAGGGAGAAGCTCAGCGAGAGGATGAAGAGATTTTGGGAGGAAAAGAAGGCCAACGCATCAGCTAAGCTGGTTCAACCGTGCTCCTGAGTAGGGCATAACGATGTAATAATAATAATAATAATAATAATAATAATAATAATAATAATAATAATAATAATAATAATAATAATAATATTTTTGCACCACATAAATGACTGCGCGGTTTTGTTTAATAATAATAATGTTATTTGTTTTACGTCCCACTAACTACTATTTTAAGGTCTTCGGAGACACCAGGTTTTGTTTACGTAGCTATCAACTTGTATTCGGGAGATAGTGGGTTCGAACCCTATTGTCGGCAGTCCTGAAGATGGTTTTCCATAGTTTCCCATTTTAACACCAGGCGAATGCTCGGTCTGTACCTTAATTAAGGCCACGACCGGTTCCTGTCCACTCCCATAAGACCTATCTGCGCCGGTGCGACGTAAAGCAACTTACAAAAAAATAAAAATAAAAAATCGGTTATTTTTCAGCGGAATAACTTCGCCCACTTCGCAAACATTTAGTTGCCTTCTGGCTCGGCTGTATTAGAGCATTAGAGGCACAGGCTTTCATCCCCCCCTCCGCCCATCCTCTCCTTTTCTGACGGGGTCTCCAGACGTCCCGAATTTTACGGACAGTATAGTATTCGTGTTAAATGTCCCGCACCATGGACAGTTCATGTCCGGGACGGTATTTGTCCCGTATTTTGAACATCGAGAGAAATACGCCACTGTTTCGCCCTCTGATAAGTACCAAGAGATTTTCTTCTTTCTAGTTTCTTTATCTGGTGTGAGTTCGTAGATTTTTAAAATTGTTTTTAATCTATTGTTTTCAGTTCTCGGGTTGTTCATCCTAGCGAATAAGACGCGTAACAGCGGACAGCTACCTGAGGTAGTCCGAGTCCACCGCATGTTCGTATGAAATTGTCACCTGTGAGAAATATTATGTTCTGTTGACTCGATTAGGTCTGAGCTGTTCATTTCTGTGAATTTTTCTTCAATGTAGTGCAGAGATTTTTATTAAATTGCTAAGAATGACAAAAAACTGTTAACAGCACTTTAGAGAAATGAACATATATTGAAACTGTAATAACTGGTGTGAATAATTAAATAAACTAAGTTTTTTCCTATTTGTTTTACGTCGCACCGACAGAGGCAGCTCTTACGGTGACGATGGGATAGAAAAGGCCTAGGACTGGAATCAACGTGGCCTTAAAAAAGGCTGGTGTAAAATGGGAAATCACGGAAAACCATATTTAGGGCTGCCGACAGTGGGGCTCGAACTCATCGTCTCCCGAATACAAGCCGATACCGCGCGGTGAACTTGCTCACTACTGTAAGTTTCAGTCTGTGTATAAATGTTGAGAGGTGGTGGTGGTGATTATTATTTTAAGAGGAAGTACAACTAGGCAACCATCCTCTATATAACACTAATCAGAGGGAAAAATGGAAGGGATCCGACACTTCGAAAAATGAAGATATCGGCCAAAGGAAGACAAGGGCCACGAAGGGCGCGAAATTGAAAGACTCCCTAGCCCTCGCAAACCTAATAGCGTCGGGGTCGGAAAAGAACAAGAGTTGACCAAGAGAGGCTGGATAGGAGAGATGAAAGTGAGGAGCCTGGCACTAGTAAGTGGAAGCAATGCCAGGACTCAGCTGAGGGCCCCGTGGACGCCAACCCACGCTCCAAAGTTCAGAGCCCCTGAGGCCCCTTTTAGTCGCCTCTTACGACAGGCAGGGAATACCGTGGGTGTTATTCTACCGCCCCCACCCACAGGGGGATAAATGTTGAGACATGCATTAATAAACTGCACTATGATGTCAACATAATAATAAGCGCATTATTTTGAAACTAAGTTCGTAACTTGACAAACCTGTTTCCTGACACCTCGCCCTCCTCCTTCGAATGAACGTTCCCTCACACCTTGCTTTCTCATTTAGACATTTTTGTTCGTCTTTCTGATCAATGACACGCGATTTTTCTTCTCGTCCCATTCTGACGCGACTTTGTTTCTACTGAAAGACAAAATTAATTTTTATGAAAGGACACAGAACGACCACCACCCCTCGAAAACATACTGTAGGTAGTTGTGGCATGGGGCCTATTCCACGAACGAACTTTGCAACTTTTCACTTTGCACTTTGCACTTTGCACTTTTCAGTTCAGATTTTGTTCCACCATCACTTATCAGATTTAGCTTGCAAAGTGGCAAGTGAAAAGTGAAAAGTTAGGAATCTTTTCACTTTACAAGCCTGTTATGTTCTACCATTGGTACAGAAATGCAAAGAGCAAAGAAATAAAGTGAAAAGTTTTCATAAATCTTGCAAAGAGATGATTCCCTTTTCATATGTTAATTAACAAGTATCTACATTAGTTTCTCGGCGGAGAATTTGGTTTAGTGATATAAACACGTTACGTGAGCTTTTGTTAGCATCAAGTGAGGAACAGTGATGAAGAATCCAATAATAGAACGTACAAATAAATGATTAATTTTCATAACCTCACTTCGACGTAATAACGCGAGTGATTTCGTATCAACCCAACACAGGCTAACTATATTATTGAAATGATCGGTCATTTATTGAAACATGCAACAAAAAGAAGTCAATTCCTTTCCGAAAAAGAACAAATTTGTATATGCTTACATTGGTTAGTAAATGGTGCCCAGCTGCACGGGGTAGCAGCAATGCATGGGACATCAAAATCAATTATTTGCGAACTGTTACCAAAGTCGGAGATGTTACAGTAAATGTAATATTTCCTAACAGTACGTTGGCCTGATAATCCACATAATACAGCGACGGGATTTCTAATGAAGGGTGAATTTCCTTCTGTATGTGGATGTGTTGACGGTACTCTCGTTGACATTGATGTGTGTCATCATTTGAGAGGTTATGTTTAAAGTTGTCAAAAAAGTATGTCACGTTTCTCCTTGACAACTTCCAGCATAGCCAGCTTCTTGTAATAACCTTTCTTTCCCATGATAAAAACTCTTTGACACGACAATTATACCGCCAAGTTCGCCGCGAAAAGTAAAGCATTAAAATCGGAGTATTAGGCCTATAAAGTTTGCTCATGGAATAAACTCGATCGGATCACTCATTCACAAAGACTTTTCACTTTGCGAAGAAATTGAAAAGTACAACCTAGTTCATGGTGGAACAGAAAGACTTTGCACTTTGCAAGAATTGAAAAGTGAAAAGTGCAAAGTTGAAAAGTTGCAAAATTCGTTCGTGGAACAGGTCCATGGACAGCGGACAATGGTATGATGCTAAACGCGATGAAGAGTCAAAGTGTACATTTCAGCAACAGGAAGTCCGCCTCCGTAGCGTAACGACCAGCATCATTAGCTGCCGACCTCGCGGACCCGAGTTTGATTCCCGGTACTGCCAGCTCGACTTGTGACCGGGTCAGGGATGTAATGAATGAATAATATATAGGCTATTATTACGATGGGGTCGCCACTCCCAAAGTGATATATTAATGAATGATAGATGCTACGAAATGAGAATGGAGAGTGTTGCTGGAATGAAAGATGACAGGGAAAACCGGAGTACCCGGAGAAAAACCTGTCCCGCCTCCGCTTTGTCCAGCACAAATCTCACATGGAATGACCGGGATTTGAACCACGGTATCCAGCGGTGAGAGGCCGACGCGCTGCCGTCTGAGCCACGAAGGCTCCAGCTCGACTTGTATGTGGTTGAAATCTCCATCGGGGGTGTGCCCGAAAAGAGCCGCACTTCCTCGGGATGAGGATACGAGTTTACTTTTTCTTTTTTCTTGCCAAGAGGAAAAGTCCTCTCGGTTTTAATTACTGTGTCGATGGGGTAATAGTACCTCATGGCTATCACTGCAAGTACCTAGGAATGATCTTCATTAGGGCAATTACATTAACGAGATCGTAAATGGATGTTACAGATCTCTTCACATGGTTATGAGGGTATTCAGGGTTTGTAGTAAGAATGTACTCCGCCTCTGTGGTGTAGTGATTAGTGTGATAAGCTGCCATCCCCGGAGGCCCGGGTTCGATTCCCGGCTCTGCCACGAAATTTTAAAAGTGGTACGAGAGCTGGAACGGGATCTACTCAGCTTCGGGAGGTCAACTGAGTAAAAGTGGGTTCGATTCCCTCCTCAGCCATCCTGGAAGTGGTTTTCCGTGGTTTCCCACTTCTCCTCCAGGCAAATACCGGCATGGTACCTAACTTACGGCCACGGCCGCTTCGTTCCCTCTTCCTTGTCTATCCCTTCCAATCTTCCCATCCGCCCACAAGGCCCCTGTTCAGCATAGCAAGTGAGACCGCCTGGGCGAGGTAATGGTCATCCTCTCCAGTTGTATCCCCCGACCGAGAGTCTGAAGCTCCAGGACACTGGCCTTGAGGCGGTGGAGGTGAGATCCCTCGCTGAGCCCGAGGGAAAACCGACCTTGGAGGGTAAACAGATAAAGAAGAAGAAGTATGAATGTGAAGGGGAGGGCCAGTGTACGGGACCCTCAACAGGACTTCTTGATATGAGAATTGGGAAAGGTCTAAAGACCGGACGAGTTGGCCATGCGGTTAGAGGCGGGCGGCTGTGAACTTGCATCCGGGAGATATTGGGTTCGAACCCCACTGTCGGCAGCCCTGAATATGGTTTTCTGTGGTTTCCGATTTTCACAACTGTCATATGCTGGGGCTGTACCTTAATTAAGGCCACGGCCGCTTTCTTCCCACTCCTAGCCCTTTCCTATCCCATCGTCGCCATAAGGCCTATCTGTGTCGGTGCGACGTAAAGCCACTTGTAAAGAAAAATGTCCAAGAAAAGCCAAACCAAACTAAAACCAAACCAAACCCCATGGCACTAAAGCCCTTGAAGAGCCTTGGCCTACCAAGCGACCGATTCTCAGCCCGGAGGCCTGAAGATTACGAGGTGTCGCGTGGTCAACACGACGAATCCTCCCGGCCGTTATTCTTGGATTTCTAGACCGGGACCGCCATCTCACCGTCAGCTAGCTCCTCAGTCTAATCACGTAGGCTGAGTGGACCCCAAACCAGCCCTCAGGTCCAGGTAAAAAATCCCTGATCTGGCCGAGAATCGAACCCGGGGCCTCCGGGTAAGAGGCAGGTACGCTACCCCTACACCACGGGGCCGGCTCCAAAGAAAAGCAGCACGATTTATTCTGTTGATTTCCGACAAACGAGTAGAGTTACGAAAATGTTGCAAATTTTGCGCTGGGAAGACTTGGGAGTAAGGAGACGAGAAGCGCGACTACGCGGTCAGTGGAGAGATGGAGTGGATTGATACTAGTAGATGAATACGCTTGAGCGGAGTTTTGAACAGTAGGAGAGATCATAAAATACAGGTAAAATCGGAATTCAAAAGGGCAAATTGAGCCAAATATTCATTTGTAGGAATAAGGGACTGGGGTAATTTATCAAAAGAAATGTTCGATACATTTCTAAGTTAACTGAAAACATTTAAGAAAAGGCTAGGAGTGGGAAGGAAGCGGCTTTCACCTCCATTAAGGTACATTTGCCTGTTGTGAAATTGGGAAACCACCAAAAACCATCTTGAGTGCTGCCGGCAGTGAGGTTCGAATATGCAGCCGATCCCTGGTATGAATGGTGTGAAAATGTTGCTCATAGTGTTGGATGATGTATGCATTTCACTGAGCTTGGCAGATCGATACGTAATAGCAACTCCTGGCTCGGAGCGGAAAGCAACGGGGAAAATGACCCACTCCTCATTTCTCTCAGTGTTAACAGCGCGATCTGTAACAGGTGAAGGCGGAGCTGTTGGGGAGCAAACCAGTCTTCGGGCTGAATAGTGGTGGTGTAGGTGATTATTGTTTTAAGAGGAAGTACAACTTGGCACCCATCCTCAATAACACTAATCAGAGAGGAAAAATGGAAGGGATCCGACACTTCGAAAAATGAAGGTATCGGCCAAAGAAAGACAAGGGACACGAAGGCTGTGAAAATGAAAGACTCCCTAAGCTTCGAGTGCTCTAATACCCTCGGGTTCGGAAAAGAACATGAAATGACCAAGGCAGGTCGGATAGGATAGATGAAAGTGAGGAGCCTGGCACAAGTAAGTGGAAGCAATGCCAGGACTCTGCTCAGGGCCCGAGGTCGCTTACCCACGCTCCAAAGTTCAGAGCCCCTGGAGCCCCATTTACTCGCCTCTTACGACAGGCAGGGAATACCATGTGTAAGTGGTATGTTCCGTGCTGTCAGTGGAGAGATGGCGTGGAATGACATCAGTAGACGAATAGCCTATGTTTGAGTGATGTCTTTAAAAGTAGGAAAGAATATGAAGACAAGGATGGAATTCAAGAGGACAAATTGGGGCAAATATTCATTTATAGGTAGGGGAGTTAGGGATTGGAATAACTTACCCAGGGAGATGTTCAATAAATTTCCAATTTCTTTGCTATCATGTAAGAAAAGGCTAGGAAAACAACAGAATCTGCCACTTGGGCGACTCCTCTAAATACAGATCAGTAGTGTTTGTTATTCTACTGGGGGGTGGGGGGGGAGAGGGGGGATCGGGTGAATACCCAACATACATTGTATAGTACATTATATACACGCACCTCTACCCATTTCTATTTCAACAAAGTGTTAATATTTTAATATTAAACTCGAAGTTTCTGGTGGAATGTAATCAAATCTCCGAACGTTTCTCGTTGGAATGTAGTTCATTAAGTCATACCATAATCTTAAACAGTCGTCTGCTGTTCCTCTACGATTGCTGCCATCTTGATTTTGATATCATGGTCAGAGATATTGAAGTTGGTCTCGTCCAAACTGACGGGATAATGTAAAGGTTCGGTGTTTACAAACATTCGCGAAGTTCGCGACAAACGCGTGAAATTGAACTAGATTTAGATCTTCGTTATCACTGGGAATTAAGTCCAGAGGACTTGGTGACATTGAAATAAATTAGTTCGTGTAACCTCATATATGTGAGTTGTCAGATGGAAGTAGATTGATCGATGAGACTGAAATTATTTCCTGTGATTACATTTCTCTGAGTGGATATTGTTGTCATAACGTGTTGACGCAGATGAGATGTGCATCAGATATGGACATAATAACGATGATAATTAAGGGGCGGATTTCTATAGTATGTCATATTTGTTCTAAGAGCTTTCTTTTGGTTTATAGGTACGAGGGCTGATCAACAAAGACTGAGACTGATTTTGTTTCACAGATGTTTATTACTCCATTTCAATGTTTACATGATCTTTTTCAAAGTAGTCCCCTCCTACTTCAATGCACTTATTATAGCGTCTCAGCCAGTCTCCCCCTGTGGGTGGGGCTGTAGAATAACACCCACGGTATCCCCTGCCTGTCGTAAGAGGCTACTAAAAGGGGCCTCAGGGGCTCTGAACTTTGGAGCGTGGGTTGGCGACCACGGGACCCTCAGCTGAGTCCTGGTATTGCTTCCACTTACTTGTGCCAGACTCCTCACTTTCATCTATCCTATCCGACCTCTCTTGGTCAACTCTTGTTCTTTTCCGACCCCGACGCTATTAGGTTTGCGAGGGCTAGGGAGTCTTTCATTTTCACGCCCTTCGTGGCCTTTGTCTTCCTTTGGCCGATACCTTCATTTTTCGAAATGTCGGACCCCTTCCATTTTTCCCTCTGATTAGCGTTATATAGAGGATGGTTGCCTAGTTGTACTTCCTCTTAAAACAATAATCACCACCACCACCACCACCACCACCTCTCAGCCAGTCCTTGAACACATGCTGCAGACCATTCTTTGTCAGGTCCTTGAGAATCGCCTCACATTTCTTGAGCACTGCTTCGGAGTTCTCAAATCGAATGCCCCTAAGCTTTGCCTTTAGTGATGCGAGTTAAAAAAATCACAGGGTGCAAGATCAGGGCTATAAAGAGGATGTGGTACACAGGTCATGTTGAATCGAGCCAGAAACTGCATGACTCGATTTGCGACGGGAGGGCGTGCATTGTCATGATGAAGTTGCCACCCAGTCCGAGAAAGCTCTGGGCGTTTCCTTGCAATGTGCTTCCTCAGTGTAGCCAATACTGACGTGTAGTAACAGTAGTGTGAGGTCGCTGACTGATCCACAACCGCACCTAAGGCTAAGGATGGGTATGCTTAGCCGCCATTTTGGTTCATACATGCGTAAAGGGCCATGTGATCAAACTCTAGTTTCTCATATACGAGCGCTCTCTTCGTCACCCCGAACACGTTGCTTTAATCACCGCATGCATAGTGTGCTGTATTTGCGTGGATATTTCTTACATAATGGTGGGTTGTTCTGAACCTAATTGTAGTAATGTCTCTACTGCAGGATACAAGTTGTTTAGATTCCCTTCTGATCTGCATTATGTCTCCACTGCCTCTGCTACACCTTCTACTTCAACTGCTGACTTAAACCTGCATCCAGCTCCCACTGACATCACTACACCCTTTAATTCAGTCACATTGATAATTCAATATTCAGTTCTGTCCCCAAAGTCCGGCAACAGGAGTTCAACATCCAAACACCACAGTTACAATATTTGTCAAAACTAACTTCATATGATAGAAATAATTTGTTTAACATTGGTAGTAGAATGCATTATTGAAAACCAAAATCTGTGGTAGGCCTATATGCAGACAGGTTTTAAACTATGAGCTTTGTGACTCAAGCTCTGAAACATTGGTATATTTTTTAAAAATTGGGTGATCTAAAGAGAACAAATTGTGAAGTTATGAAATTAATTTGTAACTGTGAGGTCTTCTATATGGAGTATAGTCATTATATAATGCAAAATGTTGCAAATCTTGTAATGGAGAACGTTTTGAATGATAAATGTACCAGTACATGTTCTCCAACGTACTGTAATTTAAAAGAAAAAATTGCTAGGCACTTCAAAATTCGATACTATGCTGTTGTGGACTTTAACAAGAATGTACGGAAACGAGGTAAAACGTATGGGAATGTTTTGGAAAAGAAGAGAAAAATGTAAACAAGGAATGTTATTGTTTTGTAAATACTGTAATTAAAGGAGACTGTAAATTAGTAAAAGATTACTTAAATATATATATATATATATTTTTTTTTTTTAATGTGCTGCCTGGGCAAGTTAAGTAATGTTGCAATCCTTTGAGGTTTAACAAGGTGAGTCATGTTGATAAATCATACTACTTCTACTCAAACCAGAGGAATCTCCGTAAACAAAATACTGTTAACTTTGCCAAAGTCAAAATATTTCAATATTCTCCACAACTCGTGGGTCACTCCCCTTACAAGTCACCGGTAACTGATAATGAGTGCAATACTTCAGGTTGGGAGAGAATATACAGCTATAGAAGTAGTTACTCTATTCCTATTTTCTTCCTGAATGTAATTTATAAAAAACATACCATTTATTTCATGAATGTTCGGTTGAATAAACTAAAATCCTCTGTTCATTACAACTGCATAAGCTGATGAGATTCATAATACTCACCAAAAATTAAGTTTATTTTGCACATAAAATGTCTTTAAAAAATATTGGTAAATAAGAAAAGGGACTAAATTTTAGAAGAAAGAAATAAGCTAAAGAATCCCAGTTTCGTGGGTGTGTTCGTCTTCGTACATCGCATTTCACTGTTATTTTTGTTTGAAGAATATTTTCTTGTTATTTCGACAACATTGAAAATAGCACTGAATCAATTTCACGCAAGTATGAAATACCGAGTGTGATCACATGGTATCAAAATCTTCTATCACAATTTATATCTTTTCGACGCTGACCGATTACCACGCCAAATTCCACGATTTAAGAATGACAGTAGCCTATATCAATACCACGGTGTCCCTCATTTCATTTGAAGGTGCATAGCTTACGAACAACCTATTCTACCCATTAATAATATAACAACAACAACAATAATAATAATAATAATAATAATAATAATAATAATAATAATAATAAGAATAATAATAAACCGATTTATTAGTAATCTAATTTTTATAATATTTCTCCAGCGAGAGTGCATGCCTAGATTGTTTGTTAAAAGACAAATTATCAACGACCTTGCTTTTACAATCACCGCCTCGAGTAAATAATATTTATATTGAGTAACCGTTTGAGAAATACTGAGAATGAGTATTTTTACAGTATGTTAGATTAGCATTATTTTCTAGCGTGGAGAACAGTAAAAAAGAGGGATATACAAGTCTGGGGCGGTCAACTGCCTTACCAACATAGTGCAGGAATGAACCATAATGGTGGGCGAGTCTTTAGAGAGCCATAACCGCACCCACTCTAGCACTTTCTCGTTCGAACGGAACCGATATCCACGAATGTATTTCTTCAGATCACCAAAAATGTGAAAATCACAAGGTGAAAGATCCAGGCTGTACGGAGGATGTTGAGTTTCCCAACCAAATCGCTGAAGCGTAGCCTCCGCCAGATTGGAAATATCGGAATCTCGTGCACACTCGTCATGGTCATGCAGTGTTCCTCATTCAAGCACAGAGGTCGAGTTGCATAATATTAAATGATGCTGTACCTAATGATTTATTCAGGGGTGAATAATTTTTTGTCCGTTGAGCTTATCTTCTGCATTTTTTACTTCAGTGTTATCTAATTATTATTGTTGCTCGCATCTTTGCAGCAAATAACGTCATGCAGAGATGTTGATAGGGACTCTAAAGGCTGAGAAAAGAAACATATGGGTCTGTGGCGTATGCTGAGTCCAAGACTTGGGCTACCACTAGACTTAGGTTACCCCTTTTCGATGGTTGGTTTGGTGAATGTCAAGCCTTTTAAGAGTTTTGGGCTGCAGCCAATAGCCAACGGAGTAGCCTGCTGCGTTGTCAAAGCTGTTTCAGAAGCTACTGTCCTGGCCTCTGCTACTGTCATTGCTGAACACCTAATCAGTTATCTACGAATATAAGGTGAGGAAGTATATAAGATGAGGAACGCATGGCTGTTAGTAATTAGGACCAAGGAGGGAGGTAGCTCATACAAGAGTCCTCGTAATTGAACGACTAGCTCTCAAGGAGCAGGAAGGAGGCTAGTAGCTCTTACAAGAGTCGACACTCAATAAGAGAGCTAGCTAGCTCGAGAGCTAGCTCTCTCCAATGAGTCGTTCAAAAGAGTCAGTTCGCTCATGAACGACCCATCACTAGTTAGTAAGCAGTGGCGATCTGATGGACCGAAGCCTAGCACACCTATCCCCCCGGTTCCTGCACCTATCGAGCATACATCAGCAAGCCGCGTGAGGTGGGTCGAGGGGAAAGGGACGCAGAGTCTGGGATGCAATATCTTTCTCCGATGCCTTGCTGTCAGAAATACGTGCGACGTTTTCTCACTGCATTGAAGTTTTTGTAAATGGAAGAATGTGCCATATGCTTACATTATAATGTATTATAGACTTCCATCATTCTCATTTGAGGTTTGGGCTTCACCGATAGACTCGGTAGCCCTCAGCATACGCCACTGATATGGGTATGGAATAGGAAATCGATAAATAGAAGATCAAATTTAGGATGCCCTGCAACCTTACTGAAAAATATAATTGTAGAAGATGGAATCTAAAAAGAAAGTAATTTCATGGGATATTTTGTATACGTTAATAAATCATATGTAACAACTTTAAATAACTTCTTTTAGAACATATTTTCGTCAGGAGGGAGTCACTAATGTTGAACGCAGTAGCAGCGATTTTTACTCCATTTTAACCTCCTGAAACTAGGATTTTTTAAAAGTGCAAACTCGGTTCTAATCAGCTTATTTCCTTTAATTTCTTTAATTGTTAAGAAAAATACTTTGCGGAAATACGCACAAAACGTCGTTCGTTGCCACAGCAAGTAGTGGAGACACGCGCGGAGCATATTCTGCGACAAAGGGAAGCAGGTCGCCCACATTCGTCAGTCTGGCTGTCTCTCTCAGTCAATGTGTGTGTTCAGTTCTGTCTAGTGTCTGACACTTTGTCCGGCTCCATGGCTAAATGGTTAGCGTGCTGGCCTTTGGTCACAGGGGTCCCGGGTTCGATTCCCGGCAGAGTCGGGAATTTTAACCATCATTGGTTAATTTCGCTGGCACGGAGTGGGTGTATGTGTCGTCATCTTCATCATTTCATCCTCATCACGACGCGCAGGTCACCTACGGGGGTCAAAAGACCTGCACCTAGCGAGCCGAACTTGACCTCGGACACTCCCGGCACTAAAAGCCATACACCATTTATTTATTTTTTTCTGATACTTTGTTACTGTGTACTCAAACACTAAATTACTTTTAAATTCTATAATCACGCTGTACTTCTATTTAATTGTAATACATGCGAAATTATTGTTCATTTGGTGAAAGTTTTATTGTGTAGTAGGCTACTACTGGTACCGCACATGTCAACCTTTATGTCTCTATCGAAATTTGCTCAGAGGTATCATAAACTTCCTATTTTCTGGCTAAATCTCCCGCACCCTGGTACCTTTTTTGTCTATAAATATTTGTGCCCCCCCCCCCCACACACAAACTTCTTATTCCCAATCGCCGCTACTGGTTGAACGACGGAACTGTCGTCTTATAAATTTACTCCGTGTCACTACTGGACTTGGTATAAAATTCTCTTTTTTTGCTATTAGCTTTACGTCGCACCGACACAGATAGATCTTATGGCGACGATGGGATAGGAAAGGCCTAGGATTGGGAAGAAAGCGGCCGTGGCCTTAATTAAGGTACAGCCCCAGCATTTGCCTGGTGTGAAAAGAGGAAACCACGGAAAACCATCTTCAGGGCTACCGACAGTGGGGTTCGAACCCACTATCTCCCGGATGCAAGCTCACAGTCGCGTGCCCGTAACCGCACGACCAACTCGCCCGGTAATTCTCTGTCTTCCTGATTGTGAGTTCATTCGTGCAGGTACTCGAAATAGAACGGATTTTGTTTTCGAGTTAACGGTCGCAGCCGTGTTGAAACACCGGATCCCATGAGATCTCCGAAGTTAAGCAACATTGGGCGTGGTCAAGATTTGGATGGGTTGCCACGTGCTGTTGGAGGGGGGGGTAAGGGAATGGAGGAGCGGAATGGAACTGGCCACTCTACCGTACGTAAACTCCGGCTCAGACACACCACTGCGGAGGTTCGGACCTGCCTTCGGGCAGAATACACCCTCACCTTACCTTGTTTCCGAGTTCATCAACTGTCAGTCATTCCATATCACTACCTTCCAGAATACATTAAATGCCAGTAGTGCACTCCAATTTATTTTTAAAAATAACGTTGTTAACATTCCATAAACACTTCTGGACTGAGTACAAGTTGAGACATTCTCTTTTTCTTCACATCTCCACTTCGCTTTCCATACAAAGTAAAGGATCAAAACGTTTATAACCTCAAAATTACCAGTTTAGTTTCACGAAAAGAAAGGAGACGAGCTGCTCGACTAAGTGGTATGTTCGAGCTGTCAGTGGAGAGATGGCGTAGAATGACATTCGTAGACAAATGAGCGTGCGTGGTGTTTTTAAAAGTAGGAGAGAAGTATGAAGATAAAGAAAGTTGGGATTCAAGAGGAAAAATTGGGGCAAATATTCGTTTATAGGAAGAGGAGTTAGGGATTGGAATAATTTACCAAGAGAAATGTTCGATAAATTTCCAAATTCTTTGCAATTATTTAAGAAATGACTAGGTAAGAAACGGATAGGGAATCTGCCACTTGGGCAACTGCCCTATATGCAGATCAGTGATGACTGATTGATTGATTGAAAAGTTGCAAGCAGCTGAAAGTTGCTAGTGTCATAACTGCAATTCACGCATGTGCATTCTAATACAAGTCAGCTATAATAATTAATTTCGTGTGGCTATTTCTAGCCGAGTGCAGCCCTTGTGAGGCAGACCTCCGATGAGGGTGGGCGACATCTGCCATGTGTAGGTAACTGCGTGTTATTGTGGTGGACGATAGTGTTATGTGCGGTGTGTGAGTTGCAGGGATGTTGGGGACAACACAGACACCCAGCCCCTGGGCCACTGGAATTAACCAATGAAGGTTAAAATCTCCGACCCAGTCGGGAATCGAACCCGGGACCCTCTGAACCGAAGGCCAGTACGCTGACCATTCAGCCAACGAGTCGGATATACAAGTCAGCTGAGAAATCTACTGTCATCGTGTAAGCGAGCCTTTAGAACAAACCTGCCTGAATCATGAGTATACCGTATCTGTCTTTGCTCAAGACCAAGTTGGTCAGAAAACATGGGTACAATATAAATTTATCTTCAGAGATTATCTGGAAACTATATTTATTTTAAAATAAAATTGGTAAACATAAAGTCACTAAGTAACGATGTTTTCCACTTTCTTCTCAACCTTCAAATTCTGTTGCGTGTTCCGGAATTCTCGTCGTGTTATGGTTACTTTCTAGCTTGTAGTTCGAATTCTGTCCTCATCAAAGTTCTCTTCTCGACGACAGTTGTTTCCGTTGCAGATAACAAGAAACTGACCAACATGGCCACCCTCCTGTGCTGTGTCGCCATCTTGGGCATTCTGTGGACTGCGATCATTGCCGTTGTCATCGTGAAAGTGACCTCTGCGGGTGAAGACGTCCCGGAGGATATCTGTAGGTTGAGTCACATACCCTAGCATTAGGTTTGTTCCAGCAGGCAATCGTGAACTGTCAGGGGCAGGTGATTTCTCAGGTAAAAATAAGGTTCTTAGGCGCAACTTTTTCACGTGAGAACAAAGCAAATCAGGCGATAAACAGTACATTCGAATATTAGTGTAATGTAAACAACTAACATCATAAAAGCGACTTCCACAAACGCGTTTTCGAAAGTTAAATTCATGAGTGAATAATCAGATTCTTCGAAATAAGAACAGAACTAGGACAGGGGGACGAGCTTTCACCGTTGTTGTTCAACTGTGCGCTTGAGAAAGTACAGTAGTTGGAGAATGGAACAAAAATATCAACAGTGGAATTAGACTGGGTTGCAAAAAGAAGATCGGTTTGATGAAATTTGACGAGAAGAAGAGCTATAATGATAGGACACATCTTAAGATACCTAGGACTTGTTCAGTTGGTTTTTGAGGGAAGCGTAAGTGGTAAGAGCAGTAGCGGTAGACCAAGGTATGAATATGAAAACCAGGTTAGAACAGCTGCAGAATGCGATAGTTACGTAGAAATGAAAAGGTGTGATGAGGAGTTGCATCAAACCAGTCTACAGAATGACTCAAACAACATCTTTTCTAACTGCGACATCATTAATCCAGTGCCTTAGGATAAACAATATTACGTGTCACACTATTAGAAACGTAAATGTGTAAAAACCTCTTAGTTCCAAGCCTGAAGCAAGCTACATATAACTGACCGTCAGAGAAACTGGAAGTTTCCAAATGAATCTCTGCTACTTGCAGTGATTTTCCTTGAGTCCAGTTTACACTCATCGCGAAACCTTTATAACGCTGAAGTTGAGGTGTTCACCAAGAATAACTAATAAAAGAAATAGATAGTGTGCAGAGGAAAGCAGCAAGATTTGTAACAGGGGATTTCAGGAGAAAAAGTAGTGTATCAGAAATGTTAGAGGAACTTGGGTGGGAAAGTTTAAGTAAGAGAAGGGAGAAAACTAGATTTATAGTATTATATAGAGCCTAAACAGGAGAAGAAGCATGGGAAGAAATCCGTGAGAGGCTTCAGTTGGAAAATAATTATATCGGCACGGCTGACCACAAGTATAACATTAGAAGGAATTTTAGCAGAAGCGATTGGGGTAAATTTTCATTCATTGGGAAGGGCGTGAAGGAGTGGAACGGTTTACCAGGGGAAGTGTTCGATCCTTTTCCAAAATCTGTACAGATATTCAAGAAGAGAATAAACAGCAACAGAGAAAATAAATGAAATGTTAGGGGGCATTCGACCAGTGCAGGTTATTGTAAATTAAAAAAATGTGTGTGAATAAATTAATTCCATCCACTGGTCTATGGAGTTTGGACAGCCGAAGTAGGGGACTGCCTGTAGGGGTGAAGTACAGTGGGGACTTCGAGGGCCCTGGGACCGCTACGGTAGCTGTGAAGGCCCTTCAGAAACTCTAAAAAGCGGTAGCAAAAGGGGCTCTGGTTAAGACGCAGCAGGTCGTTATGTTACTTAGGTTCCAAAATGGGTAAAACAAATAAATAAAGGCAATGTAAATTTTAATCTTATACCAGTCGTACCTATTCCCAAGAAAGCCGGTGCTGACAGGTGTGAAAACTACCGCACTATTAGTTTCGTATCTCATGCCTGCAAAATTTTAACACGTATTATTTACAGAAGAATGGAAAAACAAGTTGAAGCTGAGTGGGGGAAGATCAATTTGGCTTCAGAAGAAATGTAGGAACACGTGAAGCAATCCTGACTTTACGTCTGATCTTAGAGGATCGAATCAAGAAGGACAAGCCCACGTACATGGCATTCGTAGATCTAGAAAAGGCATTCGATAATGTTGATTGGACCAGGCTATTTATGATTCTGAAGATGATAGGGATCAGATACCGAGAACGAAGAATTATCTACAACCTGTATAAAAATCAGTATGCAGTGATAAGAATCGAGGGCTTTGAAAAAGAAGCAGCAATCCAGAAAGGAGTGAGGCAAGGCTGCAGTTTGTCCCCTCTCCTTTTCAATGTTTACATAGAACAGGCAGTAAAGGAAATCAAAGAGGAATTTCGAAAGGGAATCACAGTCCAAGGAGAGGAAATCAAAACCTTGAGATTTGCGGATGATATTGTTATTTTATCTGAGACTGCAGAAGATCTCGAGAAGTTGCTGAATGGTATGGATGAAGTCTTAGGTAAGGAGTACAAGATGAAAATAAATAAGTCCAAAACAAAAGTAATGGAGTGCAGTCGAAGGCAGGTGATGTAGGAAATATTAGATTAGGAAATGAAGTCTTAAAGGAAGTAGATGAATATTGTTACTTGGGTAGTAAAATAACCAACGATGGTAGAAGTAAGGAGGACATAAAATGCAGACTAGCACAAGCAAGGAAGAGCTTTCTTAAGAAAAGAAATTTGCTCACTTCAAACATTGATATCGGAATTAGAAAGATGTTTTTGAAGACTTTCGTGTGGAGCGTGGCATTGTATGGAAGTGAAACATGGACGATAACTAGCTCAGAAAGAAAGAGAATAGAAGCTTTTGAAATGTGGTGTTACAGAAGAATGCTGAAGGTGAGATGGATAGATGGAATCACGAATGAAGAGATACTGAATCGAATTGGTGAGAGGAGATCGATTTGGCTAAATTTGACGAGAAGAAGAGATAGAATGAAAGGACACATCTTAAGTCACCCAGGACTTGTTCAGTTGGTTTTTGAAGGAAGTGTAGGTGGCAAGAACGGTAGGGGTAGACCAAGGTATGAATATGACAGGCGGATTAGAGCAGATGTAGGATGCAATAGTTACGTAGAAATGAAAAGGTTAGCACAGGATAGGGTGGCATGGAGGGCTGCATCAAACCAGTCTATGGACTGATGACTCAAACAACAACAACACCAGTCGTATAGTATTATTTGAAGTAATTCCACATACTGTATATGAGTTGACTATGTTTGTAAGTACAGGAGATATTATAAGTGGAATTTTGTAAACAATATAAATTTATTAAGGATGAGGTGTGTGTTTAATAGAAAAAAATTGTTAGCGTAAATTGCACAATATTGTATTCTAAGAAAATTGTCTTCTTCCCTTGTTAATTTAAAATTTAGTGCTTGACAATAATGTATTTTAGTGTACCATTTGCCACCAAGGTAGACACCTCATTTGCAAATAAAGAGATTTTGATTTGATTTGAAGATTCAGAGCAAACTTTCCAATTGCTGCATCCTACTACAATTGGAACAAACAGAGTTAAGAAAATACGTAATGAAGTCATCGTTATAGAATTATAGAATTAATAATCGAAGAGTAATGAAAAATATACGATTGAAGCAAGTAAATCATTCCATACGATATTCATTAATGGAACTGAGGTTAATTTTCCAGAGAATAAATTGCTAGATTGTATCATGATGATGGTGATTATTGTTTTAAGAGGAAGTACAACTGAACAACCATCCTCTATTAACACTAATCAAAGAGGAAACTAGAAGGAGAAAGACATGGAATTGAAAGAAAGATAAGTGCCACGAAACGCGTGAAAATGAAAGAATTCCTAGCCCTCGGAAATCTACTACCATTGGGGTCGAAAAGAACAAGAGTTGACCAAGGGAGGTCGGATATGATACATGAAAGTGAGGAGCCTAGAACAACGCCAGGATTCAGATAAGGGTCCTAAAAAACCTACGCTCCCCAATTGAGTCTCTGGGGCCCCTTTTAGTCGCTTCATACGATAGACAGGGGATACCGTGGACGTTATTCTACCGCCCCGACCGAAAGGGGGCAATTTTCCTTTTTTTATAATTTCTTTTACGTCGCACTGACACAGATAGGTCTTATGGCGACGATGGGATAGGAAAGGCTGGGAAGGAAGCGGCCGTCTCCTTAATTAAGGTACAAACCCAGCATTTGCCTGGTGTGAAAATAGGAAACCACGGAAAACCATCTTCAGGGCTACCAACAGTCGGGTTCGAACCCACTATCTCCCGGAGGCAAACTCACGGCTGTGCGCCCCTAACCGCACGGCCAACTCGCCCTGTAGGGTAAATTGTATCATAGATCAAAACCCAGCTGTGATGTACGCTTTCACAGCAGTCCTTCAAGACCACCGCCGTGTTCAAGACTTAAACGTTTGTGTAGGACGTCAAGATATGGTGCCACGAAAAACGCAGTTGATAAAGTTAGCCCTGCCATTTTAAGGGAACGTCTGATAGGGGAAAGTTGAATGGGACATCCTGAGCAGGCGTTACCATGGTTACAACTGGGCTTTCATTGACCACCGGTCTGAGTGGCTCAGATGGTTGAGACGTTGGCCTTCTGGCCTCAACTTGGCAGGTTCGATCCTGGCTCAGTCCGGTGGTATTTGAAGTTGCTCACATACGTCAGCCAAGTGTCGGTAGATTTACTGGCACGTAAAAGAACACCTGCATGACTAAATTCCGGCACCTCGGCGTCTCCGGAAACCGTAAAAGTAGTTAGTGGTACGTAAAGCAAATAACATTATTATTATTATTATTATTATTATTATTATTATTATTATTATTATTATTATTATTATTATTATTATTATTTCCGGCTCCCTAGCTAAATGGTTAGCGTGCTGACCTTTGGTCACAGGGGACCCGGGTTCGATTCCCGGCAGGGTCGGGAATTTAACTGGTTAATTTCGCTGGCACGGGGGCTGGGTGTATGTGTCGTCTTCATCATTTCCTCCTCATCACGACGCGCAGGTCGCCTACCAGAGTCAAATCAAAAGGCCTGCATCAGGTGAGCCGAACTTGAACTCGGACACTCCCGGCACTAAAAGCCATACACCATTTTTTATTATTATTATTATTATTATTATTATTATTATTATTATTATTATTATTATTATTATTATTATTATTATTATTCCCTGAACAGTTTCCAAGAGCGGGGAGTTATTTGGAAATATCTCTTAAACGGTTGATTTTAGGCCCTAAAAATATTGTTTTTGGGGTCCCGTACGGACGAGCCGAGTATATTTCTTCTCGCAGTGAGGGCCGTAAAATGTATGTCCAGTCCTTCTCCGACAACTTCGATATTTTGCCTATTTTATGGACTTTTATATATTGTATATAAACTCGGGTCCGTAAATGCGTACTTTCCTGGCCTCCACGATCACCTGATCTGAATCCTTCGAACATCTTTCTGTGGGGAAGTCTTTGGTGTACGCGACTGCTGTGAAAGGGCAGTTTCAAATAACACCTACAATAGCGGGCATATTCGAACGTGTTCGTAACTCCATGCGAAGACGAGTACAAGTTTGTAGGATGGCAGGAGGGGAGTATTTTGAGCACCTTTTGTGTAGTAATAACCGGAATACATCAGTACGTGCAAGCTAGACCACACCACTTGACGTTTTAGCCCACGACTGAGTCTAATATCTCGAAAAGTAATAATATTTGGACCCATGTTTATATATATATACAGGGTAAAGCGAAATTCGCGCACTCGGGCGTCGCAGCGCGACTCCTCACGTGCCAGCAATAAAAAAAAGTCTCTCACAAAAGTTCGTACTTCGAGTATATCCGGCAGAAAAAGGACGTTGAAGAGCGGCAATCTGGCAACACTGTAACCACATGCAGGGTAACTACCTCTGTCAGCACATGTTACTCGTGCTGTGCAGTTAGTGCAGTAGATAGAGTTTTGGCTTAGCATGTAGGAGGTCGAGGGGTCGATTCTGGGATGAAGCGTATGTTTTTTATTTCGTAAATGTAGTCCAGGTGGTATGGTATCTGGCATCTTAATCGTCGACAGCAATTGTAGCGGGTCCTCTAGAAACCATTTGCACTTACATACTACGACCCTAGAAATGGACGAACAATCGTTTTCATTGGTCAGCTTTGAAAGAAGCCCTTTCCACGTCGTGGGCGTGAATTATTCGCACCCTCCTCCAATGGTCTCATAGATTAGTACCAACTATCATTCTTGCCTCGTTCAGGTCCATTACATTTCGGTAGGGCCTTACGTTACCAGTAGGCCAAGCAAAGTATTTGTTGTGTTCAGCGTTACAAAATGTTGTAAAAGTAGGATACATGTGACCTAAGGTACGGTGTCTTACTGTATTACAGTATGTAATGTCCGATGGAAATTAGCAAATAAAAAATACGCCTCAACCCAGGATGGAACCCTCGACCTCCTGCATGCCAACCCAAAACTCTATCCACTGCACCAACTGTACAACACGGGTAATATTTGCTGACAGAGGTACTTACCATACATGTGGTTACAGTGTTGCCAGATTGCCACTGTTCAACGTCCTTTTTCTGCCTGATATACTCGCAGGACGAACTTTTGTGAGAGACATTTTTTTTATTGCTGGCATGTGAGGAGTCGCACTGCGACGCCCGAGTGCGCGAATTTCGCTTCGCCCTGTATATATATATACTGTATATAACTTTTTCCTTCTCTATGAGTGAAGAATCCAGCTCAGAAATTAGGCTGTGTATTTTTTAAACACACTGTATAACTACCTCTACGATTCGTCCAACTGCCTCATGTACCCTGGTGTAAATTTTGGTACCTGTCAGTTTTTTTTTTTTTTAATTTCGTGTGGCTATTTCTAGCCTTGTAAGGCAGACCCTCCGATGAGGGCGGGCGGCATCTGCCGTGTGTAGGTAACTGAGTGTTATTGTGGTGGAGGATAGTGTTATGTGTGGTGTGTGAGTTGCAGGGATGTTGGGGACAGCACAAACACCCAGTCCCCGGGCCATTGGAATTAACCAATGAAGGTTAAAATCCCCGACCCGGCCGGGAATCGAACCAGGGACCCTCTGAACCGAAGGCCAGTACGCTGACCGTTCAGCCAACGAGTCGGACACCTGTCAGTTGAGGCGTGTAGATTTGTATAACGGGCAAACGAACTTACTTCTGAATTCATATTTATATTATATTATATTATATTATATTATATTATATTATATTATATTATATTATATTATATTATATTATATTATATGTGTGGTATGTTGGGTATTCAGCCCGAAGGCTGGTTTGATCCTCCACACCTCCACCAACAGCTACCATAGATAGCCTAGGTGTCAATGAAGAGGCATGCTGGGGGAAATGAGGAGTGAGGTAGTTTCCCGTTGCTTTCCTCACTGAGCCAGAAGTTGGTATTACATATCAGTTTGCCAAGCCCACTGAAATGCATGTACCAACCGACCCTATGAGCGATATTTTCACACTAGTCATAACAAGGACTGGCTGCATAAGGAATGGCATTACTAGCATCGCTCATACCTCAGTCACTTTCACATTGTCAAAGCCAAAGAGGAGACCGAGACAGGTCTATGAAAGTAACAAATTTATTATAGCCTATACCAGAAGACATAGTGCACTATATACACTACATCTCGCCAGTAGTGATGGGACATTCGATTCATTTTACTGAATCGATTCATTTGTTTCCGTTCACGTTACTGAATCGATATAGTGATCCGATTCACGGCACATTAGTCACAGCCAGTGGCGGCGCCTGACTTTCGTCACTGGGGGTTCAACAGAAGGAAGAATTCTTGTGCCGCCCCCCCCCCCCCTTCACCCCAACTTACTACCACTCCGACTTTGGTCCAAGTCCCTTCGCTTTCATCACTCAAAAAAAAAAAAAAAAAAAGGAAAACAAAACTTCCTGTTGGTAATTTCGCACCCACACATCCACTCGATTCTTTTGCATAGGGCCTATATCCATTCTGAATTTACGCACGATTTCTTTACTTTTGATCTGCATCGTAATATCAAGATCAGGCAGTGGTCGGCTGGCATTCTTAATCTCAAGTTTGCGCTCAAGAGAGAGAGAAGAAAATTATGTCTTTCTAGGTATCTGTACACTGTTCATACACATTTTGTAGCTCCTTACCTTTCCCGAGCACAAAGATTGTGGATGCAACCACAATGCACAAAAACACACACACGGACATAAGATTGTAACTTCTTTATGTTCTAAAATTTAAGTTTCTGTAGACACAATAGTACACTGACACGCTTGCACAGCGTACAATAATATAACGAATTATGATAAATACTGCACAATTTTATAAACACTAGTATCACATTTGAAAAACAGAAGGAAACTTTAGGGATGTGTGTTCGCACTGTTGACAACGTTGGTAACTTAATTTTACGAACTCGTGTGGGCTAGGCAGTTAGCATTTTCATTGGTATCATCTTCCCGCTATTTTTTGCCTCAATGATTTTTAAGTTAAGTTTCTCTCCAAGAAGTAATTACTCCAAAGAAGGCAAATGAATTGATGTTCAGTAAGTATTAGTAATATATTTGGGACAAAATATCAATCGGAATTTGGCAGTTTAATGTGACTTTTGATAGTAATGATGCTTTCCAACACTAGTGTTGACTATATGTACTATTCTTTGCTGCCGTAGTTAAATTCCTGTAAGGGCAACAGATGGCAGGCATGTACTAGTTTTCTAACCCCAACAACACGACTTGCGATTACGAAGACGGCGAGAGAGAGTGGCATATTGCGCATGCGTAAATCACGGATATTCATTTCTGCGATATCCTGGTCTTGTCTACGTGTTGGTCGGCATCTCCCCGCACCTCACCACACCCTTCACCATGGTACGGACGGAGATATAGCCTTGCATGGGGGGTGCATTCCAGACGAGTATCCAGCCAGGACTTTGCGCGGCTCGCTTGAATTGAAAGTCAGTACGAGTATATTACAGATAGATGAGCTTAGCAAAGGCTTCGAGATTGACAAGGCAGTTGTGAAAATTAAGTAGTTAAGTACAATGGGATATAAACTGGAGGTTCATTGCTCCATTGCGCTATACCAGAAACCGCCACTGGTCACAGCTCCTACTGCATCTGTGTAGTATGTACTGGTAAGACAGCAGCAACAGCATTCAGTGCTTGCTGCTGCCATCTGGTCTTCATACTATGAACTCCTTTCTTAGAAAAAATGCTAGTCACTCTAATACAGGTTTCCGGCGACGCAGAATGGGAAAAGTCTAGAATTAGGAAGGTAGCAGCCATGGCCTTAATTAAGGTACAGTCCCAGCATTTCCTGGTGTGATAATGGGGAAACTACGGAAAACCATCTTAACGGCTGCCGACGGTGGGATTCGAACCCACCATCCCCCGAATGCAAGCGCATAGCTACGCGATACTAACCGTACGTCCAACTCGCCAAGTCATTTTTGAAAATATGTATTTTTCTATCAGCTGAGGATTTTTTTAAAATCGTCATATTTTGTATAGGCTACCCGAGATGTACAGTATCCCGCTGGTTTTCGGATTCAACATACTGTTGATTAAGTTATTGCGTCAGTCGGCTCACTTACTGTCCACATATGATTGAAGTCTTGTGCAACGATGTGACATATGAACTGAGAGAATACTGAGCTGTTCTTCCCAACATAAAACAGGTACTTCTGAGTGGTCAGGAGAATGACTCATATTCATAGGGCAGGCTAGAGTCGAGTTTAATTGCCAAATGTCAACTAAGTTATAATACTAAGATTCATTAAACTAATAAATAGTATAACCTAATAGCACCTAATAGCCTACCTACTTACTAGCTACTTCAGAATTATGTTTTGACTACCTTTAAAACACTGCAAATAAATCCATCTATTATTTAAACCTCCCAGTAAGAAGAGGACAGTGAATGCAAGTGGGTATTATTTTCAAATGAGCTGAACTCGAAGTCCATTATAGCATTATAGCTCGGCTCTCCGCCAGTGTCCCGTGTGCCGATAAGGAGCCGTGTGTATCATGTGTCTCACTGAGCCGTGCTCGTTCACGATTCTTTCGGTGTGCCATGATTCAGTGTCTCGCTGCAGCGGAAGCTCGGCTCCCCGTCAACGTCCAGTGAGTGCGCCACTTAGCACTGTCCGCTGGCAGTAAGCTGAATCGTGTGCCGTGAGCTCGCCGTTTCTGTGAATCGATTCACTCGGAGACTTCGAATGAATCGATACACTGCTTCGAATCATGCATTCAGTAGCCAACACTACTCGCCAGCAAAGGCATATTATATTATATTATATTATATTATATTATATTATATTATATTATATTATATTATATTATATTATATTATATTATATTATATTATATTATATTATATTATATTATATTATATTAGGCCTATACTGTACAATATAGAACGCATTTCGAAGTTCAGTACCGTCAGTCTCACACAGTCGAAGGATAAGTGGCAAATATATTTACATAAAATAAACCTCCTTCATCTAACTGGGTATAGTTCATCCAAACATTACGTTTTCGTTCTTTTGTTACGTACAACTTTCACGACTAACGACAAACCTGTCTGGTATGCAGGAACGCATCATGGCGCACGCCTTCTCCTGGTGTGCAGTCTTCTGACAGTTTGGAATTGCTGCTGGAACAAGCCTCTTATTGCGTCCCTTCCAGACCTTACTGAACTTGAAGGGCTGTAGCATTACTGGTATTAGTAACCTCTCCTACTGAAAGTCTATAATTAAGCAGAAAATAAATTACAAACAATAACTATCTATGAACATTTTGACACAATTTGTAAAACAGTTTTTCTAGGAAACACAAAACCACTATACACACATATTCCTACAGGAAGTCGCATTTTTAGATGATTAACAACCCTTCAGAGAACTCAACTCACTTACAGGCCTACTCTGCCTTGATTCCTAGGATTCGTGTTCCTCTGTACGATTGATGGTATTAAACAAGTCATCAACTGATATTATTTTACATGACACTCCGTTGTAGCTCATATTCATTTTGCATAATCAAAAGGAGCAGTTTTTGGTATTTTAGCAGGATTTATCAAATAATATCCTGTCTTCGATCAGCATGGTGAAAACTCTCGAATTGCTAGTGGCATGTCACCATGCCCTGTCAAGGATAATAAAAGGAAAGAGAGAAAACCCCTTTATTCACAGGATTAACTCTAAATCCCAAATCCAGTTCACGACTATTTTCGCAATGGTAAAACTCACTTTCTCCCCGAAACATTTCTTATTATTCTGATTATCCAGAGAGATACACTTCTTGAAATGTTGTCTCAAAACTTAGATCAGCCATTTCTTTCGTTGGAATTTGTTGTACCACGTTAAGCATAATTGATTTCTTGTTCTTCTCCTTCTTTCGATCAGCCCAGTATTTCTACATCCTCACTTTTTGTTGGAAGTAACAATCACAAGTAAAATTACTTTTTGTTATAAGTAACGATTACAAGTAAAAATTACTTTTTGTTAGAAGTAACGATTACAAGTAAAAAAAATACTTTTTGTTAAAAGTAACGATTACAAGTAAAAACATACTTTTTGTTAAAACTAACGATTACAAGCAAAAATTACTTTTTTGTTAGAAGTAACGATTACAAGTAAAAAATACGTTTGCTCAAAGTAACGATTACAAGCAAATATTACTTTTTGTTAGACGTAACGATTACAAGTAAAATTACTTTATGTTAGAAGTAACGATTACAAGTAAAAATTACTTTATGTTAGAAGTAACGATTACAAGTAAAAATTACTTTCTCTTGAAAGTAGACTAACGGTTACAAGTAAAAAATACTTTTGCTAAAAGTAACGATTAGAAGCAAAAATTACTTTTTGTTAGAAGTAACGATTCATCATCATCATCATCATCAATGTCCCACTCCAGTCGCCCGCGTGTGGTTAACAAGCCTCCTCCCCTCCTTTCTGTCCTTCCACTTTTCCTGCTCCATTACTTCTGCCACATCCAATCCAGCTTCTCTAATCTCCTTCCAAATCTGATCCACCTTCTTCTCAGTCTTCCAACTGGTCTCTTTCCCTTAACTTCTCTTTCCAATTCCCTTCTTGCTGCCCGTTCCTTTCCCATTCTTTTTACATGTCCAAACTATCTGTCTTGCTTTCTGTATCTTCTTTACTAACGGTTCTATATTCAGCTCTTCTCTGATTTTAATTTTTTGAATTCTATCTCTTTTTGTTAAAAGTAACGATTACAAGCATAAATTACTTTTCGTTAGAAGTAACGATTACAAGTAAAAATTACTTTTTAAAAGTAGCGACTACAAGCAAAAACTACTTTTTGTTAGAAGTAACGATTACAAGTAAAATTACTTTATGTTAGAAGTAACGATTACAAGTAAAAATTACTTTATGTTAGAAGTAACGATTACAAGTAAAATTACTTTATGTTAGAAGTAACGATTACAAGCAAAAACTACTTTTTGTTAGAAGTAACGATTACAAGTAAAATTACTTTATGTTAGAAGTAACGATTACAAGTAAAAATTACTTTATGTTAGAAGTAACGATTACAAGTAAAATTACTTTATGTTAGAAGTAACGATTACAAGCAAAAACTACTTTTTATTAGAAGTAACGATTACAAGTAAAATTACTTTATGTTAGAAGTAACGATTACAAGCAAAAACTACTTTTTGTTAGAAGTAACGATTACAAGTAAAATTACTTTATGTTAGAAGTAACGATTACAAGTAAAGAAATACTTTTTGTTAAAAGTAACGATTACAAGTAAAAAAATACTTTTTGTTAAAAGTAACGATTAAAAGCAAAACTTACTTTTTTTGTTAGAAGTAACGATTACAAGTAAAAGATACTTTTTGTTATAAGTAACGATTACAAGTAAAAGATACTTTTTGTTATAAGTAACGATTACATGTAAAAAAATACTTTTTGTTAAAAGTAACGATTACAAGTAAAAAATACGTTTGCTAAAAGTAACGATTACAAGTAAAATTACTTTATGTTAGAAGTAACGATTACAAGTAAAATTACTTTATGTTAGAAGTAACGATTACAAGTAAAATTACTTTATGTTAGAAGTAACGATTACAAGTAAAATTACTTTATGTTAGAAGTAACGATTACAAGCAAAAACTAGTTTCTCTCAAAAGTAACGATGTTCTTAAAAATTTCATTTCTACTGCTTGGATCTTACGCTCTTGTCTCTTGTTAGTTACCAGCGTTTCTAGCCCGTATGTTACAATTGGTATGAAACACTGTTTGTATAATGTTAATTTCGTTCTCTTGGGTACTTATCATCCCATAAAAGTTCTCTGACTTGATAAAATTTTGTACCTTTACTTAGTCCGTTATTAATTTCAGGGCAGATTTCATTACTCCCATTAATAATGCTACCCAGATATGTAAACTGTTCTACATTCTCTAACCGTTCTCCGTCTACGTTCACTTGGCTTCTCTTTTTCTCTTTTCCACAGTGCATGACTACAGTTTTCTTTTTACTAATTACCATTCCAAAACTCCTTCAGATTTTCGTTCCAAATGGCCAGTATCCTTTGCACTTCCTTTCTCCTTTCCCCAAATCCCCACATCATCTGCAAACACCAAAGCATTCACTTCATCACTACTGATACTCTGTTTTACACGTTTTATGATGGCATCCATCAATATAATAAACAATAATGGTGACAGTGCGCTTCCTTGCTTGAGACCTTTTTTTGTATAAAATGTTTCAGAGTCACCACTCCCCAATTGTACACTGCTTTTACTCTCATAATATAACATTTTTATCTTGTTAATTAATGATTTTGGTACATTCCTTTTCAGTAGGCATTCCCATACATGCTTTCTCTCAACTGTATCATAAACTTTTTTCCAAATCCAAAAATACGAAGACGATTTCCTTGTTCCTTTCCAGATGTTTTTCCAATATCGTTCGCATTGTAAATATCAAGTCTATTGTTGATCTATTCGGTCTGAAGCCATATTGTTCTTCCTCTGTGTTTCTATTATATCCCTCAGTCTTTTGTCTATGACTTTCTCCATTATTTTTAGCCCATGTGATAATAGGGTTATACCTCTATAATTTTCACATTTCTTCCTCTTTCCCTTTTTGAACAGCGGTACAATGCTTCCTTATTGCCAATCTTCGGGTATTCTTTCGTCCTTCCATATGGCATTGAGGGCTCTCTACAGCCACTGTAGTCCAATGCTTCCTGCTGCCTTAATCGTATCAGCATTGAATTTGTCTTTTCCACTTGCTTTACCTTTGGTCATTGCTTTCACTGCCCTTTCAAGTTCCAACCATGTTATCGGGTTCTCTTCTTTTGTCCCATCTATTATTTCCATTTTCTTTTCTTCTTTTCTTATCTCCTTCTTCCTCCTCCGCGCATTCATCCTCATTATAAAGTTTTTCAAAATAGTTTGCCATGAACTTCTGAACAGCCTTTTCGTCATGTACTGTGGGTCCATCTTCTCTCACCGGGCGAGTTGGCCATGCGGTTAGGAGCGCGCGGCTGTGAGGTTGCATCCGGGAGAAAGTGGGTTCGAATCCCACTGTCGGCAGCCCTGAAGATGGTTTTCCGTGGTTTCCCATTTTCACACCAGGCAAATGCTGGGGCTGTACCTTAATTAAGTCCACGGCCGCTTCCTTTCCACTCCTAGGTCTTTCCTATCCCATCGTCGCCATAAGACCTATCTGTGTCGGTGCGACGTAAAGCAACTAGCAAAAAGAAAAAAATAGCATCTTCTCTCTCTAATACCTTGATTTTTTCTTGATTTTTCTTTTCGATTTTTTACTCTGTATAATAGTTTCTGATTTCCTCGACTATCTTGCTCAACTTTGTTCGTAAACTCTCCCCAACATTTCTCCTTTTCTTCCTTGATACTTCTCTTTACGTGTAGATTCAATCTTTTGTATTCCACATGTAATCTTTCTATCTTATTCTCATCCCTCTGATACGTGGTTTTTTTTTCTTATTGATTTCTTTCTTCACCTTGCTCCTTTCTTTTATTTCTTTATTATTTTGTCTGTCAACCACCGTGTCTCCTTTCCATTAACCTTTACTCTGTTTTCCCGCATACTTCAATTGCTGCTTCCACAAATGTCTGTCTTAAATTGTCCCACTCTTCTTCTCCGCTTCGTATTTCCGTGTTAGACAACTTACTTTTTATCCAATCTTGAAATGCTATTCTTTTGTCCTCCTCCTCCAATTCCCAAATCCTGATCTTTGGTTTCTTCTTCAGTACAATTTTAGGGATTTTTACTTGTTTTAATTCCAGAATTAATAATCTATGATCACCTTCCATACTTTCACTGGGAATTATCTTCGTATTCATGACGTATCTTCCCCATTCTCGGTCTGTTATTACAAAATCGGTGAGTGTCCCGTAACTTACTGTCCATCCCAACTATATTGACTGTTCTAATGGCTATTCCTCTTCATAAACCATGTGCTCTTTATTATCGTGTTATTTCTGATACAAAACTCCAGCAGTTTCTCTCCATCTTCATTTCTATCGCCATACCCACGTGGGCCCAAAACATTTTATCAGTTCCCACATGCACATTTAGATCTCCCATTATCATGATCCCATCTCCAACAATATGTGTTTCCAGTTCATTGTGGAAATTCTCTTATTCTTCCACGCTACATCCTGTCTGTGGAGCATACACCTGTACTATCTTCAGTAGTTTCTTGTTTGCATGTACGTGCATTATTATAATTATTTCATTTACATACTCAACTTCAGCTAGTGGTTCAACAACATTCTGATTCACTAAAAGTCCCACTCCATTTCTTTAAAAGTAAAATTACTTTTACAAGTAAAATTACGTTCTCTTAAAAGTAACGGTTACAAGTAAGAATTACTTTCCCTTAAAAGTAACGATTACAAGTAAACATAACTTTTTGTTAGAAGTAACGATTACAAGTAAAATTACTTTTTGTTAGAAGTAATGATTACAAGTAAAATTACTTTTTGTTAGAAGTAATGATTACAAGTAAAATTACTTTTTGTTAGAAGTAATGATTACAAGTAAACATAACTTTTTGTTAGAAGTAACGATTAAAAGTAAAATTACTTTTTGTTAGAAGTAACGATTACAAGTAAACATAACTTTTTGTTAGAATTAACGATTAAAAGTAAAAATTACTTTTTGTTAGAAGTAACGATTACAAGTAAATATAACTTTTTGTTAGAAGTAACGATTACAAGTAAAATTACTTTTTGTTAGAAGTAACGATTACAAGTAAACATAACTTTTTGTTAGAATTAACGATTAAAAGTAAAAATTACTTTTTGTTAGAAGTAACGATTACAAGTAAACATAACTTTTTGTTACAAGTAACGATTACAAGTAAAATTACTTTTTGTTAGAAGTAACGATTACAAGTAAACATAACTTTTTGTTAGAATTAACTATTAAAAGTAAAAATTACTTTTTGTTAGAAGTAACGATTACAAGTAAACATAACTTTTTGTTAGAATTAACGATTAAAAGTAAAAATTACTTTTTCTTAAAAGTAACGATTACAAGTAAACATAACTTTTTGTTAGAAGTAATGATTACAAGTAAAATTACTTTTTGTTAGAAGTAATGATTACAAGTAAAATTACTTTTTGTTAGAAGTAACGATTACAAGTAAAAATACTTTTTTTGTTAGAAGTAACAATTACAACTAAAAGGACTTTTTGTTAAATGTAATGATTACCAATAAAATTACTTTTTGTTAGAAGTAACGATTACAAGTAAAAATTACTTTTGGTTAGTAACGGTTACAAGTAAAAATTACTTTTGGTTAGTAACGGTTAGAAGTAAAATTACTTTTTGTTAGAAGTAATAATTACAAGTAAAATTACTTTTTGTTAGAAGTAATGATTACAAGTAAAATTACTTTTTGTTAGAAGTAACGATTACAAGTAAAAATACTTTTTTTGTTAGAAGTAACAATTACAACTAAAAGGACTTTTTGTTAAATGTAATGATTACCAATAAAATTACTTTTTGTTAGAAGTAACGATTACAAGTAAAAATTACTTTTGGTTAGGAACGGTTACAAGTAAAAATTACTTTTGGTTAGTAACGGTTACAAGTAAAAATTACTTTTGGTTAGTAACGGTTACAAGTAAAAATTATTTTGTTAAAAGTAACGATTACATGAATTGTTAGAAGTAACGATTACAAGTAAAAATTACTTTTGGTTAGGAACGGTTACAAGTAAAAATTACTTTTGGTTAGTAACGGTTACAAGTAAAAATTACTTTTGGTTAGTAACGGTTACAAGTAAAAATTATTTTGTTAAAAGTAACGATTACATGAATTGTTAGAATTAACGATTAGAAGTAAAAATTAGTTTTTGTTAGAAGTAATAATTACAACTAAAAATTACTTTTTGTAAAAAGTAACGGTTACGAGTAAAAATTACTTTCTGTTAAAAGTAACGATTACAAGCAAAAATAACTTTCTGAAAAAAGTAACGATTACACAAAAATTACTTAGAATGTAATCGTTACAAGTAATCTGATTACTTTACTCAGAGACTTCCCAACTCTGACTACTTAGTGCCTTACTTACTTGTAAATATGCTGATTGATCGGTAAGGTAGGAACTCCCTTTCCTCATTTTTCTTGCAGTTCTGAACGAGACTTGGTTTCATCCTCGCGAGTTCTGGTTTGCAACGCCACCAAGGTCAAGAACTTACCTCAAGTCTCCTGTTCCATGTATCCTCATCGGGGACGAAAAGGATATCCCTTGCAGCACTACCACGCGCTGCGTGGAGGAACTCCGCCGCCTTCAGAGATTAAGCATGCGCGACAGAGGATTTGATGACATTCCTTTCAATTATCTTGTGGGAGGTGACCCAGAAGGAGGAATTTTTGTCGGCCGTGGGTCTCATATTGTGGGTCAACACTCGGGAGGAGTAAACACACAAAGCATAATAATTACTTTTCTTGGAAATTATAACATCCTGACGCCCAGTCCTATCCAAACACAACACGTCGAAGTATTGATAGCCAAAATGATCGACGAAAGAAAGCTGAAAGAAGACTATATTTTAAATTTACAGAGCCAAGTTACTGGCCTGGAGAGTCCGGGCAAGAATTTTGCGGCTGTATTTAAAACTTGGCCTCGATATACTGAGAAAAGATGTCCTCAAGTCGAATTCTGAGATCCAGATAGCAGCGATTTATGTGAAACTGACATTCCTTACTACTTATTGTTTGATTCTGTATAACATAGATTTAAGAAATGTAAAACTGTAAAAACCAGGCAACTTCTAAACGCATGTAAGATTTTACACATGATCTATGTAAATAAAATGATAGTTTAAGTCTGTACACTTCAAAATACTGCCTCATACTTTCACTTTTTCTCAGATTACAGGGTCTTTCATATAAACTAAGACCGTCGAGGCGGCGTTTTTACTCTGCGATACGTAAGCTCCAGTATGGGAGGCACGCGCATTAGGGTACGTTTATGCTGCAGCTTGGCTGCTGGCTCATGGATGCTCGCCATAGCACTTCGCTGCTGGCTATAGCCTGGCTGCTCGCCATGGAGCTTTTACCCTGCAGCAGCCCCGCGCGCACGCTGCTGGCAGCTCTCAGCTGTAGTCGAAAATTCAAAACAGAGGAACTGATAGTTAAGGCGGTTTGTATTTTGCATAATTTGATTATAGATATAGAGTGCATGAACACTTGGACTACCGAGCTCGATAGCTGCAGTCGCTTAAGTGCAGCCAGTATCGAGTAATCGGGAGATAGAGGGTTCGAGCCCCACTGTCGGCAGCCCTGAAGCTGTTTTTTCGTGGTTTCCCATTTTCACACCAGGAAAATGCCGGGGCTGTACCTTAATTAAGGCCATGGCCGCTTCCTTCCAATTCCTAGGCCTATTCTTTCCCACCGTCGCCGTAAGCCATATCTGTGTCGGTGCGACGTAAAGCCCGTAGCAAAAAAATTAAGGTACAACCCCAGCATTTTCCTGGTGTGAAAATGGGAAACCACGGAAAACCATCTTCAGGGCCGCCGACAGTGGGGTTCGAACCCACTGTCTCCACGATGCAAGCTCACAGCAGCACGCCCCTAATCGCACGGCCAACTCGCCCGGTAGGGTAAAATAGTAGTTAACAATAAACCAATTAAAACACAAATAGTTACTTTACTTTTAAGCACGATAAAACAAGTCACTCTCTCTCATAAAAGGTAGGAAAAGGTCTACTGGCCGCTCGTCATCTCATCACTCCTTTTATCTCATATGAAATTCGTGTGATGATCCGCATGCCGCTGGCTCCAAATCGCATTGCGTTCGAAGACAGGTTCAGATAGCAAGTGAGCAAGTGATCACTGAACGTGTGTATAGAGTGCGAAGAGAGGAAGGAGTGGGAGAGCGGGTGACCTTGAAAGAACCAATCACAGTCCAAGTTACAGGATTGCCAGCGATGGGCCAGGCTCGAAAATCAAACGTGTTTGAGACCATGGATGTGGCAAGGATAGCAGCCAGCAGCGCAGCTATGAGCCGGACTCCAGGGTAAATGCACTGATTGAGATTCATTGGTTTGTTTCATTATCGCCTAACATCGAGCAGCGAGGCTTAGCGATGTGCCAGCAGCCAGGCTGCAGCATAAACGTACCCTTATTCTTGACCTTGCAAGCAGCCCGCACGTGTACTACCTGGCAAGCATCAGTTGCCAGTCTGAATCTTAGCTGTTAATATGGTGAGAGAGTTATCATTGCAACACCGTATCTTCGTATGTAAATGTTCTGGTTTCATCTCAATGGTCGTGTGAACAGTCACAACTCTCGCCACTGGTGTGCAGAAAATCCTAATACTGTTTATGAAGTCCCTCATTATGATAGGAAAATTGGTGTTTGGTGTGCCGTTGTTTTTGGGCCTAGTTTTTTCGAGACAACAGTAAATGCAAAGAGGTAACAAGTTGACATTTTGACACCGTTCTTCCTTCAGTTAACGGAAGAAAAATCGCGTGGGTTCTCGAAAATGTATGCAGACAGAGTGATCAGTGCTGGTCTATTTGCATCTCGTTCTAGAGATGTAACAGTGTGTGATTTTTACGTGCGGGGTAACATAAAAGAAAAAGTGTATCGAACAAATCCTGACATATTGGAGGAGCTGAAAGAAAACATTGCGTATGTAATTAGAAATATTACAGTGGCAGGGCTCACTCATGGCAGCCAGAATGTGGTTACCAGATACAATGCCTGTAATAACCCAGGAAGGACGACACTTCCAGCATCTCTTGTAAGGTAAGATTTCGTATGAGACTGTATACACGCTTGAAGCACGGCGGCCGCGCGCGATGTAAGTTCGGCTGTGACAGCTGCTGTAGCGCACAGAACAAACACTGTGCGTTCGGTCTTAGTTTATAAGAGAGACCCTGTATATGCAACAAGGAAGCGCGCGGGTGCGAACGTACGATGCTCAGCCAAATCTACGGCACGCAGAGATCTGAGGGTTTAACATAGGTGGATGGAAGTGGGTCCAAATGCACCTCGAAGTCGGACTTTTTACGTTTCGTGTTCGTTGGTGAGTTATGAAGGAAAAACAGGCAGAAAGAGTGTGCTGAGACATGACAACCCAACGTGCTGTCACAAGGATAGCTTGCGAGTTGCTGCGTAGATTGGATCACGCACCTATCAGCTTGCATTCGGGAAATAGTGGGCTCGTACGCCACTGTCCGCAGCCTTAAAAATGGCCTCCCGTGGTTTCACACTTTCACAGCAGACAAATGCTGTGGCTGTAGCTTAATTAAGACCACACCTACTTCATTCCCACTCCTAGTCCCGTTGTCGCCATAAGACCTCTCTGTGTCGGTGCGACGTGAGCAACTTGTAAAAAAAAAAAAAAAAGTTTCCCTCTTCGAAAAGCTAATGTTCATGAATATGTCTTTCAATAAATGAAACTCAAATATTGATAACGACCGATTTATTTGCATCATCTCACAGAGCATCCTTGGCGACCAAACGACTAATGTGACGTCACGACGGTACACATTTTATCGCGTTACATATATATTTCAACAGTTTCAAACTGGTTGTACTGGGGAAGGGGCGGTGATGGGGGGAAGGCGAGAAGTTTACACCTCCCCCAAAACAATTTTACTTCCCCTCTATTCATATGATTAAAATATCTAAGTTTTTCATCTCTCAATTTCTCCTGCAACTACTAGGACATAGCGTGACAACTGGTGTTCGTTGATTTACCGTGAACATGTGGTTTCCAATGGGATGACACGTGAGCCTATTCATTACTATGGAGTTACAGGGCTGTATTCTTACTTACGGACCCGTACAATGCTCCTTATTTCGAAAGGAATATGTGAACAATTCGTAGGAAAGAAACAGTTGTACTGAATTTCAAAAGCTAGCTCGTCAGTACATTTATCATTATTTCAAACGTGTATGTTTGTACTTGAAATCAATCCGTCCGTCCGTCCGTCCGTCCGTCCGTCCGTCCGTCCGTCCGTCCGTCCGTCCGTCCGTCCGTCCGTCCGTCCATCCATCCATCCATCCATCCATCCATCCATCCATCCATCCATCCATCCTTCCTTCCTTCCTTCCTTCCTTTTCTTAAACGATTTCAAGAGACTGGAAACTTACGAATCATCTCCCTTGGTAAATTATTCCAAATCCTAATTCCTTTTCTATAAACGAGTATTTACCGCAATTCGTCCTCTTGCATTCCAACTTTATAATCATATTATGATCTTTCCTACTTTTGGAAACACCACGCGAGCTTATTCGTCTACTAATGTCATTCCACGTTAACTCGCCACTGACAGTTCGGAACATACCGCTTAGTCGAGCAGCTCGTTTCCTTACTCCCAAGTCTTCCCAGCCCAAAGTTTGCAGCATTTTCTTAACACTACTCTTTTTTCTTAAATCACCCACATCGGGCGAGTTGGCCGTGCGGTTAAGAGCGCGCAGCTGTGAGCTCGCATCCGGGAGATAGTGGATTCGAAGCCCACTATCGGAAGCCCTGAAGATAGTTTTCCGTGTTTTCCCATTTTCACACCAGGCAAATGCTGGGGGCTGTACGTTAATTAAGAGCACGGCCGCTTCCTTCCCATTCCTAGGCCTTTCCTGTCCCATCGTTACCATAAGAACTATCTGTGTCGGCGCGACGTAAAGCAACTAGCAAAAAAAAATCAGCCACAACAAATCTTGCTGGTTTCCCTTCGATCTTTTCCAGCTCTCGAATCAAGTAGTACTGGTGTGGTCCCATAATCTACTTGGGGTCTAACCGGAGACTCAAACGCCCTCTCCTTTACATCCTGACTAGAACTCTTGTACGCTCTATTCTACACTCCCGCCCCCAAAAGCTACAGTGGTGGAGTGATCGCTACATTTTCCGGAAAACATTATTGAACGGTATCTCAAAAGATGTACACAAAAAATAGAAAATATAATATTCAATACTTTATATCCGTATACCTATTTTTAATGAGCAGTGCAATTATGAGGATATTCAGAAATGGGACTTTTATGGGAAAACCATCAACAGCAAGCATCACTAACATGGAAATATTTCACAGTTGTTTATACTGATGTTTGCTGTGTTCTTCTTTTTCTCCTTCTCTTCTTTATTCCTTATGCCCATCTAAGGCGCGTGTTTGAACTTATTAGCACTTTTCTGGTTTTTTTCTTCTTCTCTTCCCAATATCTCATCTTCCTCTCTTATATTGTTCAGTCCATCCCCGTCTTTCTGAATTTTATTCTGTCTTGAATAATTAATGCCAATTTCATTTAGGTCTTCGCTGATTTCTTTTAGCCAATTATTGTGATTTTTCACTGACAAGGCTAAGTTTAAAATTTTCTTTGTGAGCCTGTTATTATCCATTCTATATAATTTTGACCCTAATGAATAAGCTGAAAAGTCACATTAGCAAAAATGAGATATCTACACCAATTTATTCTCCTAAACATCCTCCATATTCGTGCACAAACAGGTAAACAATTACCCTTCTCCTTGTCGCATACAGAGAATGTATATAGGCACATATCTACAAATGAGATATCTGATTATGTGTTGAATCAGATAAGTTCATTTTATGACTTATCAGCTTATTCACCGGAGGCAGATATAAGTGACCATAAATTGTAATCGCCGTTTCCTGATTTTATCTGTATTTTTCTTTCTGTAATTTGACAGATTTGATGCGATTTCTTTTTTCATCCAAATTCTAGTTTCGCATTTTGGCCCTAAGATTTCGCTGAGGATTTCTCTTTCTTGTTTTTTGATCATCTTTATTCTAAATTTGCCATGAAAACAGGAGAAATAGAAGAGCTCCAGGAAAATTCTAAGAAAAATCTGGCGCCAATTAGGAATGCAGACCTCTACAAAAAAAAAAAAAAAAAAAAAAACTGAAAGAATGTCTGATACGATCAGAAACGTTAAGTTCTTTGGTTACAAAATGGGGATGGAAAATGCCAGTGGCGAAGCGTGCTAGTATCCACTGTTACCACAGGTAACAGTTTGAAAATATAAATATCTAATGCTCTTTATTATTAATATTTAATATTTTTGTTTCTTTGCCTGGACGTGTCGCGACAACTCTATAGCAGCAGTTTGCCACCGTCAAAGCTGAGCGCGAGGCTGTTACCACTCCAGGCAGCGGTTACGCTTTGAATCTCTTCTAATAGCTAGGCGAGTATTACTGCGCCTGCGCCAAGCAAGGCCTCTTTCCCCTCGACACTGGGATGTATCCTGCTACGTTATCCGGTCATGTTACCACAGTGGAAAATGTTAACAAAAGCTTATAACGTCGGTGCTGAGCTGGACTAGACAAAAGAGTGACTGAATGGGTTGCTATATTTCTAGAAAATAGATCTCAGAGAATTAGAGTAGGTGAAGCTTTATCTGACCCTGTAATAATTAAGAGGGGAATTCCTCAAGGCAGTATTATCGGACCTTTATGTATTCTTATATATATAAATGATATGAGTAAAGGAGTGGAATCGGAGGTAAGGCTTTTTGCGGATGATGTTATTCTCTATAGAGTGATAAATAAGTTACAATATTGTGAGCAACTGCAACGTGACCTCGAAAATGTTGTGAGATGGACAGCAGGTAATGGTATGTTGATAAACGGGGTTAAAAGTCAGGTTGTGAGTTTCACAAATAGGAAAAGTCCTCTCAGTTTTAATGACTGCGTTGATGGGGTGAAAGTTCCTTTTGGGGATCATTGTAAGTATCTAGGTGTTAATATAAGGAAAGATCTTCATTGGGGTAATCACATAAATGGGATTGTAAATAAAGGGTACAGATCTCTGCACATGGTTATGAGGGTGTTTAGGGGTTGTAGTAAGGATGTAAAGGAGAGGGCATATAAGTCTCTGGTAAGACTCCAACTAGAGTATGGTTCCAGTGTATGGGGCCCTCACCAGGATTACCTGATTCAAGAACTGGAAAAAATCCAAAGAAAAGCAGCTCGATTTGTTCTGGGTGATTTCCGACAAAAGAGTAGCGTTACAAAAATGTTGCAATGTTTGAGTTGGGAAGAACTGAGAGAAAGAAGAAGAGCTGCTCGACTAAGTGGTATGTTCCGAGCTGTCAGCGGAGAGATGGCGTGGAATGACATTAGTAGACGAAAAGTTTGAATGGCGTTTATAAAAGTAGGAAAGATCACAATATGAAGATAAAGTTGGAATTCAAGAGGGCAAACTGGGGCGAATATTCATTTATAGGAAGGGGAGTTAGGGATTGGAATAACTTACCAAGGGAGATGTTCAATAAATTTCCGATTTCTTTGAAATCATTTAGGAAAAGGCTAGGAAAGCAACAGATAGGGAATCTGCCACCTGGGCGACTGCCCTAAATGCAGATCAGTATTGATTGATTGATTGTTCCCTTCGTTCGTTCCACCGCGCTCAACAGCGCATTGTTATGTTATTGTGTTATTGTTTTCTATTATAATACAATGTGACTTGTCTTGTAAAAGTGTGAATTTATATTTAATTTATGTTAGGTAAGGATAGCCTAGAGGACTGTACAAATTAAACATTAAAATGAGTGCTGTCGCTTCCACCTCGAAAATAAGTGAAATGGCGAGCCCGGAATGTTCGTGTATAATAGAAAGCTTAATGAACACGCCATTTCCGTTAAGAGGTTTTGAAGAAAAGAAGAAAAGAAAATGTATTCAAGGAATCGAAAAGAACAGTACGATATTTTCCTGACTCGTGGTTCATCAACCTGGACTGGTTATGAGGTTCTGCAAAAATGAATCAACTGTACTGTTGACCATGTATTCTATTTTCCTCAGAAAATAATGCTTGGAATAAAGACTGTGTGGACAATTTAGATAGTTCCAGAGTTTTAAAGAGACGCTATGAGGTGTCGCAAGCACACATCAACGCTGTTGCCGATATGATTCAGTTCGGAAGGTCCAGAATACAGTTTTGTTTGAGTACAGCTTGCAGAAAGAATTGACGAGCATAATCAGCTAGTAAAAATTAACAGATATATTATTGTCAGCAATTTAATAGATGTGTATGAGTGCATGAGTAGCCTGCCATACGTTTTTCACGACGTGAACTATTTTCAATCAGACTGCTAGTCTTTATGATTTTGATGCTCACTACTGTTCAGTATATTATGTGCCATTTCATCATTTTCAAATGATATTATCTTACATACATATACATACATATCCCACATCATTCCATCTGAAGCGATGGGTCGGCAAACGAGGCTTCTCCACCAGTTGCGGTCCCTGAACTTCTCTCCTTCTTCAATGCTTTCCAAAATATGTCCTCTCTGTTGAATGTCAATCTTCACCATGTCCTAGTACCTGAGTCTTGGTCGCCCTCTTGGTCTTTTGTCTTCAAGTTTTAGATCGTACATTTTTTTTTTGGTAATCTGTTGTCACCTATGCGTCGCATATGTCCATACCATCTCCTAATTACGGACTCTGTCCCTCCGTGTTTTGCCGATCATGCTACGGACAAATTTCATTTCTGCTGCCTGGATTCTAGGAACATGTTTCGCAACCATAGGTCAGGATTGGTACGTAATAAGTTTCATATATGACTCTCTTACATTTGGTTGGTATTTTCTTGTTCCATATTATGTCTTTAACTATTTTGTAAAAGTTGCTACTTGCCTGAATTCTGTGGGAAATTTCCTTATCTATAGAACCAGTATCAGAGATAACACTTCCAAGATATTTGAATATTTGAATTTGAATTGATGGTTCACCTGTAGCTGCTTCCCCTCCATTTCAATGTGTCCCATTGGTTGCCCGCAACGACATTAACAATATATCTTTAATGTCGTTGGTTGCCCGTATCTCTTCATGACCATAACCTCACTTTTCTCTTGGCTGAAGATGAGTCCATATTCTTTAGCAGATTCTGCCCAGGAGTTTATTTGTCCTTGAAGATCTTCTTTAGAGTCTCCCCACAAGCATATATCATCCGCGAACAATATACCTTTCATTTTCTTCCCTCCAATGGTTTGGTGAATTTTTCTCTGAATCTCGTTCATCACAGTGATGAAAAGAAGAGGAGACAGAACACCACCCTGTCTTAACCCAGATTTTATATCAAAGGTTTCAGTCATTCCTACAGGTGTTTTGACTTTACTTTGGGTATCTTCATACAAATTCTTGATCCGGTGTATCATGGCATCCTGTATTCCAATTTTCTTCAGTGCTTCCCACACCTTCTCTCTATTCACTGCATCAAATGCTTTCTTGATATCCAGAAAGGCTAACCACAAATCTCGGTTGTGTTCATAGTATTTTTCCATTAACTGACGGACTGTAAAGATTAAATCAGTCGTTGATCTCCCCTTCCTGAATCCATACTGTTCTTCGAAGAGGTTCTCTTCAATAAGGGGTCTGATTTTACGCTCTATAATAGGGAACATGCATGATCCGGGGTTTTAATTAAAAATATGCTCATCTGATTCAAAATTTCATGCAGAATGCAAAAATGTGATCAGAATGTACAAATAATAACTCAAAACGTGATAAAAATCTACGAAAATGTCACATCACGCAAGTACGCGATCTCATTGGTCTGACGTCATCGTACAGGTTGACTGAATTAGCAGACGAAATAACACAGTGTGCTGTGAGAAGCAGGATACACTTCGCGTATTTCTACTTTATGTTAGTGTCTAGTATGGTTAAATTCGATGTCTATACATTGGATAATAATCTGAGTGGTATATTTTAGACTTAAAATGAATCCTGCGCAGACAGTGAGGCAGAAAACTTATAACTGGTGTAGAGTTCCGATGTGCAATAGCACATCGCATACCATACCAAACAAATTGTTTATAAATGTTCCAAAGACGCTAAAACTAGGGAGAAATGGATTTTGGCGAGCCGGAGAAATGCTGGTGATATATCGGAAAAGTCTACAGTTTATTTTTTTGAAGATTTTAACGTAAGATGAATTTGTTTGAATTTTCAAATCACTTTTCCATGTCAGCTGTTCTAGTGATAAAACTTTAAATTTTAATGTATGATGCTTTATTTAAATGCTTCAATTACATCTTGGAATATGAAAGTAATAAACAGTGCATTAAATAATGCTGATTATTAAAGTATTCTCCAAACCTAACCTATGATTTGGGTGATCCATGTCAAGATAATAAATCAAAGGGGTTATGAACCATTTTGACAGCTCTGATTCTACCAATATATCTTGGCATGGGACAGTTATGTATGTCTTTATTGAAGAGCTTCATTGGTAAAGAAATTTCGGCTATATCTAAATACTCTATAATGTAACAAAGAATAGGCGTGTACATCATGAAAGGAAACAACGTGAATTTAACAAATGTATAACTCTACACAAAACCAGTGCTTGTCTGTTGGGGTCTTATACGTTAACAATGCTCAATTATAATAATTATCATAATATTAATGAAATAAATAACATAATTGCACACAGGTGAAAATAGTGATGTAGGTGTTTAAAATATTATCCAGCTTAGCCTAAGTTTTAGGTTATACAAGCCAAGTCAATAAACCGAAGGGTAAAAATACCGCGCGAGTTGGCCGTGCGGTTAGGAGCGCGCAGCTGTGAGCTCGCATCCGGGAGATAGTGGGTTTTGAACCCCACTGCCGGCAGCCCTGAAGATGGTTTTCCGCGGTTTCCCATTTTCACACCAGGCAAATGCTGAGGCTGTACCTAAGGCCACGGCCGCTTTGTTCCCATTCCTAGGCCTTTCCTGTCCCATCGTCGCCATAAGACCTATATGTGACGGTGTGACGTAAAGCAAACAGAAAAAAAAGAAGAAAAAAAAGTAAAAGTCACAGCACCCAAAGACATTCCTGTATTGAGCGAGTAAAATGTCACCAGGACACTTTTCTTTCCTGATATGCTCAGCTTGTTAAAAGCCAAATGTAATTAATGTTATTGGCTTCACGTCCCGCTAACTACTTCTACGATTTTCGGAGACGCCGATGTGCAGGAATTTAGTCCCGCAGGAGTTCTTTTACGTGCCAGTAAATCTACCGACACGAGGCTGACGTATTTGAGCACCTTCAACTACCACCGGACTGAACCAGGATCGAACCTGCCAAGTTGGGGTCAGAAGGCCAACACCTCAACAGTCTGAACCACTCAGCCCGACTTGTGAAAACTAGATGAAGTCATATTTATCTTTATCGTGTTTAACTTTTTCCCTCCACAAAGATATTTAATTCTCTATCATGGGCCCTGGAAGTGGGTAGGCCAGTTGTCCCAACCATAAATATATATATTTTTTGGGGAATGATAGATTATAGCCCTATAGTACTATGATCTTTCTTTCTTTCCTTCTTTCTTTCTTTCTTTGTTAATCAGTTTATCCTTCAGGGTTGGTTTTCTCTCGGACTCAGCGAGGGATTTCACCTCTACCACTTCAAGGGCAGTGTCCTGGAACGTGAGACTTTGAGTATGGTGATGAAACTGGTGAGGAGGGCCATTACCTCGCCCAGGCGGCCTCACCTGTTATGCTTAACAGGGGCCTTGTTGGAGGATGGGAGGATCGGAAGGGATAGACAAGGAGGAGTGAAGGAAACGGCCGTGGCCTTAGGTGCCTGAAGGAGAAGTAGGAAAATACGAAAAACCACTCGAGGATGGCTGAGGTGGGATTCGAAACCCTTCTACTCAGTTGACCTCCCGAGGCTGAGTAGACCCCGTTCCAGTCCTCGTACTATTTGTTTTCAACTTCATGGCAGAGCCGGGAATCGAAACCGGGCCTCCGGGAGTGGCACACATTAACCACTACACCACAGAAGCGGACTAGTACTATAATGCTACCTATATGTTTATGTTAGTGCTGAAATCCGATTTCTTACTTTACTAATGCTGAAAGCCCGAAAATGTAATGTTATTCTTTAATAGGGGAATCAGTCTAGAAGGAAATGTTGAAAGTGATGTGATATCTATCCAGGTTCGTTGTTATCCTAATACTATGGGTTACAATACATTGCACGTATATAAAAGACGCCACTTACAAACTTGCTTGTTATCCGCGAATTTCTGCGGCCACAAAAGCCACATTTTTCAAGAATGATGACATGGTAGATTGTCTGACTGTGCTGTTTTGAACCTTTCTTCTGTCATTTCGAAGTTATTCGCGATCATGAATAATAAACAATCGGCTTTTAGCAACGGCTGATGCACAACGGCTGGTAGAGCTCCATGCGGTACTGGATCGTGACGTCACAGCGCGCCGCTTACGTCAGAGGCCGTTTCACTCGCCTTGCGGAAAGGCACTATTAAATATTTTTTTAATGGTAGAAAACAAGGCAACATACCACAGTGTAATACGTTTACGTACTATTTCATTGGTGTACTTTTCAAAAAAAATATTTTTGAAAATGATGCATGTTCCCAATTCTTTCATAAAGTTTACCAACTTGAGATGTTGGAACATTTCTTTCTGTCTCCTTTCTTGAAGATTGGAATTATGATGCCTGTTTTCCAATCGACTGGTATGTCCCCTTCTTTCCAGATCTTACGAAAGAGTCTGTAGATCCAACGTTTTCCAGAAATGCCCATTGCCTTGATCATTTCTCCATTAATTTCATCAGCCCCTGCTGATTTTCCAGTTTTGATGTATTTCCAGGCATATTCTACATCATTCCGTGTTAATTCTAACCTGTTGTCAGAGGCAGACTTGCAGGAGGTAGTACCGGTACTGTCTTTTTGTGTAGACTGCATGCAATTCACATTTAGTAATTCATCAAAGTAACAACTTTTAGGAGAGTGATACAAAATTTCAGGTGTTTCCAAAATCAAAAAAGAAGAAGAAAAATAACAGAATTCTGGAGACGAATAATCATGGTAAGGTGAAGAAAGTGGATTTGTGTGTTTCATCACTACAAAAATCCTATTTGTTGACCCATACTGCAACTTAAAATGCGCTCGATTTATAACTGAAACACTAAAGAATAATTTATGATAAGATAAATAGCTTAGAATTACTTACATCAACCTTTCTGGTTAGAAAATCTCTTTACTTCCAAAAAAATACGCGCTCCTGGCAGCCATTACACTATGCATATGTAGACAAACACGTCCACCAACCTAGAAACTCCAAACTTACCAGAACAAGGTTGTTTTTCTAGATTTTCTAATGTCCGTACCAGGTAGCATTTCAAGTCAAATGTGTGAATGGGGTCACTCAATGCCCCTATAGCGGAAAAAAGTTCATGGGAATTATATCACCCATTGATCACGAAAGGGTTGCAATGACTGTGATCTTCTTAGGCGGTGGTGGTGATTATTGTTTTAAGAGGAAGTACATTTTTTTTGCTAGGGGCTTTACGTCGCACCGACACAGATAGGTCTTATGGCGACGATGGGATAGGAAAGGCCTAGGAGTTGGAAGGAAGCGGCCGTGGCCTTAATTAAGGTGCAGCCCCAGCATTTGCCTGGTGTGAAAATGGGAAACCACGGAAAACCATTTTCAGGGCTACCGATAGTGGGATTCGAACCTACTATCTCCCGGATGCAAGCTCACAGCCGCGCGCCTCTACGCGCACGGCCAACTCGCCCGGTAGAGGAAGTACAAGCATCCATCCTCTATCAATACTAATCACAGAGCCGGGCTCAGTGGCTGAGCAATATGTATCAAATTATTAAAAAGCATATAAAAGAATAAAATATAAATAAAATCAAAACATAAAGAATAAAAAATAAAAAATGACAAACAAATAAAAAAGTAAAAAGTACGATAATAAGGTAATGAAAATAAAAATAAAAAACAAAAGAAAAAGAAAAGAAAAAGCGAAAATAAATGAAAATCAAAATTTAATAATGATAATATAACAACAATAAAAATAAAAATAAAAAACAACGTACAAGCAATCAAAAATAAGAAAAACAATAACAAGTAAAAAGAATACAAGTAACAAATACAAACGCAAAAATAAAAAGATGAATAAAAACAAAATAAATTATAAACAAAACAAAAGAAATTGAATGAAAATAAAACGAATAAAAAGCAATAACAATAAAAAGAGAAAAGGAAAATAAAAAAGATAGAACACATTATTAAAAAAGAGAAAACGTGGTTCAGACGATTGAGACGCTGGCCTTCTGACCCCAACTTGGCAGTTTCGATCCTGACTCAGTCCGATGGTTTTTGAAGGTGCTCAGACATATCAGCCTCGTCTGGGTAGATTTACTGGCACGTTAAAGAACTCCTGGGGAACTAAATTCTGCCACCTTTTCGTCCCCGAAAACCATAAAAATGTAGTTAGTGGGTCGTAAATCCAATAACATTATTATTTACTAATCAGAGAGAAAGAATTGAAGGGGTCTAACACTTCGAAAATTGAAGGTATCGGCCAAAGAAAGGTAATGACCACGAAGGGCGTGAAAATTAAAGACTCCCTAGGCCTCGCAATGCTAATAGTGTCGGGGTCGGAAAAGAACAAGAGTTGACCAAAGAAGGTGGGATAGATAGATGAAAGTGAGGAGCCTAACACAAGTAAGCGGAAGCAATGCCAGAACTCACCCCGTGATCCCTAATCCACGCTACCAACATGAGAGTACCTGGGTCTCTTTTAGTCGCCTTCCACGACAGGCAGGGGATATGGGTTTTATTATACCACCCCCACCCACAGAGTGATATGAACCTTGAGCATTAACACCCCAAAAAGTGCCTGCCAGCTTTTAAAGGATGTTATTCCTGGTTTTGATCTAGGTTGACGCATTCTTCCAGGTCAAGGACCTGTCCAGGTTGAACTGGACTTACTAACAGGTATATCAATCAAATCAGTCATTACTGATCTGCATTTGAAGCAGTCGCCCAGGTGGCAGATTCCCTATCTATTGTTTTCCTAGCCTTTTCTTAAATGATGGCAAAAAAAATTGGAAATTTATTGAACATCTTCCTTGGTAAGTTATTCCAATCCCTAATTCCCTGCCCTAAAAACGAATATTTGCCCCAATTTGTCTTCTTGAATTCCAACTATATCTTGATATAGTGAACTTTCCTAATTTAAAAGACACTATTCAAATTTATTCGTCCACTAATATCATTCCACGCCATCTCTCCACTGACAGCTCGGAATATACCGCTTTGTCGAGCAGCCCAAACTTTGCAACATTTTTGTAACGCTACTCTTTTGTCGGAAATCACCCAGAACGAATCGAGCTGCTTTTCTTTGTATTTTTCCCAGTTCTTGAATCAAGTAATCCTGGTGAAGGTCCCGTACACTGGAACCATACTCTAGTTAGGGTCTTTCCAGAGACTTAGAGTTGGACCAGTGGCAGGTGGCGCGTGGATAAAACGTCTGGGGTTCAATGCTTTGAAAATAACGTGTTCAAATGTATTGTTACTTGATGTTAATATAGATGTAGACATTGCTCGATTAGCAACGTGACTTTCCTTTCAAGGCACATGGCTCGTTGCAGCTGACGGAATTTTTCAAATTGCCCGCAGTGCCTTAAAGATAGCAGCACTGTGCTCTCTTGAGGGCGGATGACAGCTGTCAAAAAAGCATGTAGATTCTAAATTTCCCATCACCACAACGATAAGGTTTAGTACCGTAAAGATAGCAGCATTGAGGTAAGCGATGCAAGATGGCGGATGACAGCTGTCAAAAAGCACGTGGATTTTAAATTTCCCACCACCAGCACGATAAGGTTTAGTACCATGAAGATAGCAGCACTGAGGTATGCGATGCAAGATGGCGGATGACAGCTGTCAAAAAGCACGTGGATTTTAAATTTCCCACCACCACCACGATAAGGTTTAGTACCGTAAATATAGCAGCACTGAGGTAAGCGATGCAAGATGGTGGATGGCAGCTGTCAAAAAGCACGTGGATTTTAAATTTCCCACCACCACCACGATAAGGTTTAGTACCGTGAAGATAGCAGCACTGAGGTGAGCGATGCAAGATGGCGGATGACAGCTGACGGAATTTTTCAAATTACCCGCAGTGCCGTAAAGATAGCAGCACGGTGCTCTCTTGATTAAGGATGGCGGATGACAGCTGTCAAAAAAGCACATGGAATTTAAATTACCCACCACCACCACATGTTAAAGAATAAGGTTTAGTGCCATAAAGATGGCAGCACGATGCTCTGTTGATTAAAGATGGCTGCTGTCAGCTGTCAAAAAAGCACGTGGGTTTGTTTCCAAACAAGAGCACGTGGAAATTGCCGCCACCACATTTCAAAGGTAGTGCCGTAAAGGGGGCAGCACTAAAGTTAGCGATGCAAGATGGTGGATGACAGCTGTCAAAAAATCACGTGGATTTATTAAATTACCCGCAGTGCCGTAAAGAGGGCAGCACTAAGGTTAGCGATGCAAGATGACGGATGGCAGCTGTCAAAAAGCACGTGGCTGTCAAAAAAGCACGTCGCTTTGTTTACAAATTCAAATCTCGTGCTAGTGAGTTTTAGTTGGCAGCACTGAGGTTTAGGCTCGTCAAGATGGCAGCACTGAGGTTAGCGATACAAGATGGCGGATGACAGCTGTCAAAAAGCACGTGGTTGTCAAAAAGGCACGTGGCTGTGTTTACAAATTAAAATCTCGCGCTAGTGAGGTTTAGTTGGCAGCACTGAGGTTTAGGCCCGTCAAGATGGCAGCACTGAGGTTAGCGATGCAAGATGGCGGATGACAGCTGTCAAAAAGCACGTGGCTTTGTTTACAAATTCAAATCTCGCGCAAAAATTCAAATTTCCCGCGGGAGGAGGAGGCCTCTGCGGAGGGCCTGAGGAGGAGGAGGAGGCCTCTCCCAAGAGCCTGAGGAGGAGAAGGAGGAGGAGGAAGAGGCGGAGGAGGAAGAGGGGGAGGAGGAGGAGGAGGCCTCTCCCGAGAGCCTGAGGAGGAGGAGAAGGAGGCCTCTCTCGAGGGCCTGAAGAGGAGGAGGATGCCTCTGCGGAGGGCCTGAGGCGGAGGCGGCCGCAGAATCCCCCACTTATACTACTCACATGATTTGATCATCTTCCTTTTTTTTTCAAGCAGTAGTTTCATTTTTTCATTTCATTATCTATGAATTTCTCTCTTTTCACAGATGGTTCGAATAGCCTATATGTATTCACTAGACAAGTTGCTTTACGACGCACCGACACAGATAAGAAGTGGCAGTGGCCTTAATGGAGGTACAGCCTGGCGTGAAAATGGGAAACCATGGAAAACCATCTTCAGGGTTGCCGACAGTGGGCTTCGAACCAAGTATCTCCCGAATACAGGATACTGGCCGCACTTAAGCGACTGCAGCTATCAATCTCGGTGAATTTACTAGAGAAAATATGTTTAAGAGGTGGTGGATTAACTAACGAAGATTCGAATTGAAAATGGGAAGTACAACTAGGTAACCAGAAGGAAAAAATGGAAGGGATACCACACTTCGAAAAATGAAGATATCGGTCAAAGGAAGACAAGGGCCACGAATGGCATGAAAATGAAAATGAAAGACTCTCTAGGCCTCGAGTGCTCTAATACCGTCGAGGTCAGAAAAGAACAAGAGTTGACCAAGATAGGTCGGATAGGAGATATGAAAGTGAGGAGCTTGGCACAAGTAAGTGGAAGCAATGCCAGTACTCAGCTAAAGGCCCCGTGGTCGCCAACCCGCGCTCCAAAGTTCACAGCCCCGGGGGCCCATTTTACTCGCCTCTTACGACAGGCAGGTGTTACCGTGGGTGTTATTCTACCGCCCCCCCCCCATCCACAAGGGGATTAGATCGTTTGTGGATTAAATTTTAATCAACATATTTCAACAGGCATAGAAATACTAGGGCATCCGTTTGGTGGCATTCGGCCAAGGGGTTCATGGTGTAACACTTTCCATTTCCGCTAGTGTATTTTGTACAAAAATATAGCTGCTACGAGACTCGAACTCACGCCGTCGCGGTTCGCAAGCAAGTACGGTTACCTCTTGGTCACCGCTCCGGTTGATTGCGATGCAAGTCTCAAAGTACAGTATATTTGCGTTGCATCGGAATCGGAGATTCATCAATTTTTCGTAAATCTTTAGGTTGCAGACCTGACATATTTAAGCAAAATTTGTTCACCTTTTAGTGTTCCATCACTTCCACTTGGTCCGAAGCGGATCTTGCGTCATGAGCTCATGGCATTTGACCTAATTTTTTTTTTTTTTCGAAAACGAACGCGTATTGACCTAAACCCTTCTACACGAGTTACTGATGAGTAGATTGAAGCTCGTTGAAATCGGTTGGACGTGGGATCTGGCCTCTCCCTGTAAGACTTATCTATTTCTAGGGAGTTCACTGAACCACTGGGCATACAGAACGCGCCACCACTGAATTAAAGAGGAGTCAGGCCGTGTGTCGTGGTTATGAGACGAGGAACGGTAATTAAAGTTTGAAGAAAGGTAAAACCTGTGAGGAACTGTTTGCGCAAGAGTTTAATATTTTCAGTGTTTTGGAAAAAAAACCTTCACCAAAGTCTGCAATGCAAAACTTAGTGGCAAAATGGTATGAAACGGGCTCTGTAGCAAAGAAGTGTAGTGAAGGAATGCCTGAAACGAAGTCCGCCGGCATCTCAACGCCGTTTATTTGGGAATTAAGGGATCGTCGTGTCGAACCATTATCAAAAAGAACCTGCATCGGTATCCTTACAAATTTACTGTTGTGCGTGCATTAAAGCGTTCAGACGAACCTTCACGTGTTGAGTTCTGTCGGTGGTTTCTGAGGGAAGTGGAGTCAGGACATTTGGATCCTCAGAGTTTCATTTCTTCAGATGAGGCCATTTCCAGCGCCTTCTGTGATCTTCATTAACAAGCGTCAGTCCTATTGTAAACATTTCCCGAGCCACTTTTTTTTTCCCACCCGGTATAAAGCTAATGCAGGTGTTTAAAATCCGTTCGAGCAGCTAGAGATATCTCCGTAAGTGCATAGGCTATACCAATTCCCTTAAAGGATCTAAATAGGTATTTGCCTAAAAATCACTTGTTCTACAAAATGGGAGACACTAAAACAATTTTTTATTATCTAATATTTTATTTTACTGAATTTATCTGTTCCAGATCTTCCATTTCCTAGAAATATTATAAAGAGAATTTTGATCGCTACGAGGAAAGAAATCATGATCTGTGCTGCATGTGGAATACTGATAGCAGTCATTATCGGTGTCATCGTGTTCTTTGCCGTGCAGAAGGATGATCCCAAGGAGCTCCCAAAGACCGGAGACGGTAAGCAGTTCTATGTCCTAACAGTTTCTTTAACTTTCCTTGCAGGCACAATCAGAAGTGTTGTATAAAAAATACAGAGGAAGTGTTAACTTTCAAACTGCTGTCGAGAACTTGGTGTCACGATGGTCAGTTGATAATCGATGGTTCGGAATGCAAACCTTCTAATTCAAAATCATCAATCAAACAGGAGACAGAAGAAGCAAATTTTATATTGTGTAATATGGTATATCATCATCATCATCATCATCTGTTTACCCTCCAGGTTCGGTTTTTCCCTCGGACTTAGCGAGGGATCCCACCTCTACCGCCTCAAGGGCAGTGTCCTGGAGCTTCAGACTCTTGGTCTAGGGATACAACTGGGGAGTATGACCAGTACCTCGCCCAGGCGGCCTCACCTGCTATGCTGAACAGGGGCCTTGTAGAGGGATGGGAAGATTGGATGGGATAGGCAAGGAAGAGGGAAGGAAGCGGCCGTGGCCTTAAGTTAGGTACCATCCCGGCATTCACCTGGAGGAGAAGTGGGAAACCACGGAAAACCACTTCCAGGATGGCTGAGGTGGGAATCGAACCCACCTCTACTCAGTTGACCTCCCGAGGCTGAGTGGACCCCGTTCCAGCCCTCGTACCACTTTTCAAATTTCGTGGCAGAGCCGGGAATCGAACCCGGACCTCCGGGGGTGGCAGCTAATCACGCTAACCACTACACCACAGAGGCGGACAATATGGTATATTTGGAGGCTAAATTTCAAAATGAACAATTAGAAATTATAGCAAAAAAATGGGATTACAAATTTCATTTGAAAAAAACAGAAATGATGCCAACTTTTAAAGTTGATTTACCAGTTATTCAACTGAACAGTAATAAAGAGATTAAAATTGTTCAGAGATTCAAATATCTTTGGAAAATAATAACATGGAACACAAATGAAAAAGAAGCAATAGAACACAGAACAACTAAATTTAAACAAGCACAAAGACTTATCTGGCCAACCTATCAACAAAATCTCTTTCGATAAACGCTAAGCTGAAACACTATAATTCCATAATTAAACCAGAGGCAACGTAATGCTAGTGAAACTATTCAAATTAAATGTAAAATCTACAACAGACAAATTACAGAAAATTGATAGAAGAATTCTTAGAACAATTATTAATAAAAAACACCAAGTTGATGGACAGTGGAGATTGTTGCCTAACAACATCGCCTATCGTGAATGTGAATCAATAATATCTACAATGCGTAAAATAAGAATTTCCTTTGTCTGTCACATATCAAGATTACCAGACACCAGGATATTGAAACCACTATTTGATTATTTTTTGAAAAATAAAATCAATAATAATGGGTTCAAAGAAGTTCAGGATGATTTGGAAGAATTGGGTATAACTCGGCAACAAATCAAAGACAGAAAAGAGAAGAGGATTTTGAAGAACAAAAGCGTAAGTCTCAAACTAAAAACAGTTGAACGGAAACAAAATACTATATCGGACACACAGAGGGCTTCCAGGTCGGAGAGGATGAGAAAGTTCTGGGAGAAAAAGAAGAAATTAACTCAAATGTATTGATTTAAGTGCTCCAATGTGGGCGTAAAATATGTAAATAATAATAATGGTATATTTGCCGTCCCCCGCCCCCCTCCTTTTCTGCGTTTATACAGTTGTTTCAAACCTTTTGGTTCAAATTGAAACAGGTGAGACTGGGTCCACAACCGATTATATTGAGACAGGGAACCAATGGTCGAAAATGCATATTTATTGTGTTATGCACATACACAGCTTACACCGCACAACAACAACAACAACAACAACAACAACAACAACAATAACGACATACCTCATACTATTCGTTCAAAGTGACAACCGCCAGTCTCATGCATGCATGGCAACGGCGCATGGAGTTCTGCCGCACTTTCTCAAAGATCACTGGTGTCTGTTGTACCAGGAGACAGGCAGCTTGGATCCTATCAAGCAGGTTTTCATCCGTTTCTACGGGGATTTCATACACCAATAACTTGACTTAACCCCAGAGGAAAAGGTCCAGAGGTGTGTGATCCGGCGATCGCGCTAGCCATAGGACAGGACCTCCCCTTCCAATCTAACGATGAGGGTACGTGTTGTTCAGGTGCTCGCCGACATTAACATCGAAGTGGGCTGATGTACCGTCGTGTTGAAACCACATTCTTTCGCGGACAAAAAGGGTAGAGTTTCCAGGAACTGTGGCAGCACGTCTCGGAGGAACACCAGGTATCGTGGACCAGTCAAACGGTGAGGCAGCAAATAAGGTCGTATTAGGTGATCTTGGACAATGCCCGCCCATACGTCGACAGAGAATCGTTGCTGGTGGCCACCGATATGGGTGGCGTGGGGATTGTCCTCACTCCAGACATGGCTGTTGGAAACAACATTACGGGTGAATGAGGCCTCGTCCGTGAACAATAAAAACTGTACAAAGTTCAGAACTACAGCACGGCGGTGGATAATCCATTGATGGAAGTGAACGCGGAGATCAAAGTCCGTTGGTCTCAGTGCTTGCACACGTTCTTTATGATAGGGGTGCAATACTTGTTTCGCTAGTACTCTTAAGACCGTATCCTTCGAAGTGTGCGTTTCACGGGCGAGTTGATGGGTGCGTATTGCTGGGTGGTCGGCCTCACGATCCACCACCGTCTGTCTGCTGTTCGGAAATGTCTTTGGCGGGAACCTTGGCCGGCTGTCTGTGGCGTGAACGAATCCGTCTCTCGTAAGTTCATATCCACGAAGACAAACTTCTATCAATTAGGATGACGTATGTTGGGAAAGCGTTCTCTGTACATTCGTGCTGCTTTGCGGGCACTACATCCTGCCACACCGTATATTAAATGCATGTTTGCCAACTCTCGTGACGAGTAACGTTCCATCTTTGACTACCCGTCATGCAATGTACACAGTAACACACCTCGCCATGGACACATCACAAGCTGTTTGATGCAACGGACAACTGACACCATGGATGCGGCACAGGTTAATGCGCTGGTATGATGCATGCGGTCATCACGCGACACACGTGCTAAGTTGTGTACAGTAGGCCTATGTCTGTTTGGTGGTCAGCCTTGTACGCTGTTTATCACCCGCTGCCTGTTCCAGCATACAACAGGCATCCGGGATCTTTGCGAGAGTGCGACATAACTGCCTTTTTTCTTGCTAGTTGCTTTACGTCGCACCGACACAGATAGACCTTATGGCGACGATGGCACAGAGAAGGTCTAGGAATGGGAACGAGGCGGCCGTGGCCTTAATTAAGGTACAGCCCCAGTATTTGCCTGGTGTGAAAATGGGAAACCACGGAAAACCATCTTCAGGGCTGCCGACAGTGGGGTTCAAACCCACTATCTTCCGGATGCGAGCTCACAGCTGCGCGGCACAACTGCTTGCGCCGTTCCAATACACGCATTGAGTCTGGCGGTCGATACTTTGAACAGTTACTATGAGCTACTTGTTGTTATGCGGTGTAAGCTGTGTATGGCTATAATACAATAACTATGCATTTCCGACCATTGGTTCCCTATCTCAATATAATCGGTTGTGGACCCACTATTACCTGTTTCAGTTTGACCCAAAAGGATAGAGACACCGTATAGAACAGGCAGTTATTTATTTAGCGCATGATGCTACATGACAACCTTCAGAAATTACATAATAACAGCAATAATTAAGTACTATAGGCGCCAGGAAATGTTCTCCGCAGCGCCTACGTGCTGCTGCGTGAGGTGGCATCAGCAGTTAAGTTGGCAGCACGGCTGTTGCCGCTTGTATCAAAACAAAACAAACAAACAGCAAACTTTGTACTCACCACAGCAATTCATAACATATGCTGGAAGTGTTGTCCTTGTGTTCGAAGACAGACTTCAGCACCTCTACACATATTGTCCAAGACTTTCACTAAAGTGTCTTGCGTAATGGACTGCACATAATTAATGATATTCACTTTAAGTTCATCAATCCTTTTTCGTCTGTTAAAACCGTAGGCCTGCCTGTTCCCGGTACATCGTGAACTGAGCCGGTCATACGAAATTTACTGTTCAAATCACGAACGGTATCCGGGTTTGGACACTTTGAATTAGGAAACCGCGCCTGAAATTTTTGTTTTACATTTTTTGTAAACCGATCGCTTTCGCGAAAAGCGTATTCCACCAGAAAAACTCTCTCTTCAGTAGTAAACATTACCGCTCGTATCCTGTTCCACTATTCCAATAATCTATCTGAATGCTCGCTTAATGCAATACACACTGACGATTTCGACAGCCCACGATTCGCACGTGTGGCCTTCCCTGTACCAAATACAGTATTTGGTGAAACTTAAGGCGTGTGAATCTTTGTTACCCAACATCCGCATGAATAGGGAGTGCCTCATTAAACGGCATCCAAGACCAAAGCTAGAAGAGGGCTTTCTGATGTGTGGAGGTTGTATGTTACTAAGCATTGGTAACCACAGAGTTGGAGTTATGGTGCGCATGGATTGGTGGAGCTGGATGTCTACCAGCTGAGTGTGGGCACTGTTAAGCCAAACGCCTGAGCAGTATTCAATACTACTGCGGCCATTGCAAGCCGCCGCCTTTCCAAATTGTACCCGCTCATGAAAGCCGAGAATGGGCTCACACGTGCAAACAGACTCCTGTTGTACAAAACCACCATACGTCCGACCCTTGAGTATGCCAGCCCCGTCTGGGGATGTGCGGCTAAGACGCACCTGACGAGGTTGCAACGTGTTCAAAATAGAGCACTTCGCTTCATCTCGGATGCGCCTTGGTTTACCCGCAATTCTGATCTCCACAGAGACAATAACATAGCTCCCATCACCGAGCGCATTATGAAGCAAGCCAGGAAGCTCTATGCGAAACTCGGCTCTGTTCAAAACCCCCTCATTAGGGAGCTTGGGAACTATGATACTGAGGGTCTCCGTTACAAGAGGCCCAAAGTCCTAGTCTCTGCACCCCCCACCCTGCCGTAAGGCAACCCCCCCCCCCCGCCATATGGCACCAGGTCATATTCTGACCAGTCAATAGCAAACTAACTCGGCCACCATATACCAAATCAGTCCAGTACAGCACAATATTATTTCAAGAAAAAGCACTCAAAGCCTAATAGGCTGATGGGCTACAATCCTCACGGAGCAGGCCCTGCCTGCTCCAGCGAGACGGCTGCTACTACTAGTATTCAGTTGTTGAGTAAGCTAAAGTCAGAGCTATTTTGTCCGTAATGTGTTTGCATCCGCTCCGCAAGAAAGAACAGACGGCAAAGGAAATAAAAGAGGAATAAGGAAAGGGATTCACAATTCAAAGAGAGGAAATCAAAACCCTAAGATTTCTTGATTATGTTATTTTATTTGAGTTCAACTCATTGGCTGAATGACCAGAGGCCTTCGGTTCAGACGGTACCGGGTTCGATTCCCGGCTGGGTCGCGGATTTTAATCACGTCTGATTAATTCTTCTGGCTCGGGAACTGAGTATTTGTGTTTGTCCGAACACTCTCCTCTTCAAATTCAGACAACATAGCACACTACCAACAAGCACAGGAATAAGCAATAGTGATCGCATCCCTCCACATAGGGTTGGCGTCAGGAAGGGCAGCGACCGTAAAACAAGGCCAAATTCACACGTGTGACACAGTTCACACACGTGACCCCACACGTGTGGGAAAAGCGGTGGAAGATTATTTTATCTGAGTCTGCAGAGGAACTGGAAAAATAAATACGTCCAAAACAAAATTATAATTTAGTGCTGTCGAACGAAGTCATGTGATGCAGGAAATATCAGATTAGGAAATGAAATTTTAAAGAAATAGGAGGTGTGGCCAGTCTTCAGGAAAATAATTGACAGGAAGAGCATTGTGAGGTACGGGGTATTGGTTCTTAGGCGTCGTTACGAATAAGATACCTATCCTTAGTCCATCAAACTTTCACTCCCGTATTTTAAAATTTTCGAAAAATTTAGAGGATCCAATTTCTTTTTCACTCCTCTATTTTAAAATTTTCGAAAAATTTAGAGGTCCAATTTCTTTTTCACTCCTCTATTTTAAAATTTTCGAAAAATTTAGAGGATCCAATTTCTTTTTCACTCCTCTATTTTAAAATTTTTCGAAAAATTTAGAGGATCCAATTTTTTCATTTAGGTACGTATTTTACAATTTTCGAAAAAAATTAGAGGATACAATTTTATTTTCAATCCTACTTGAGGTGGAATATTTGCTTGTTTCTGTTTCAGACAGCGGAGAGCCTTGGTTCGTGAACAGGAGTATATGGAACGCCGAGCCATTCACAAACGTACATTACGTAGATTCCCAGGAGTTCGTGGTGATAGCCCACACGGCGTCCGGCTTCTGCAGGTTCTTTGAGTACTGCAGTGACGAAGTGCACAACATGCAGCTGACACACATGCGGAGCGAGGACAAGTTGTGGGACATCGCCTACAACTTCCTGGTGGGGGGAGATGGTCGAGTGTACGAGGGGCGGGGATGGAAAGTCAGAGGCGCGCACAGCGCAGCAGTTAACTCCAGAGCTCTAGGAGTGGCGTTTATCGGTGAGCATCCTTGTTTTGTTATCACTAGGACTCGGAAGATTTTCTCGCTCTTTTTCGGCGTTTTTTTTCTTATTGGTTCTTTTTCAGCCTTTTTTTTTGCTATTTGCTTTACGTCGCACCGACACAGATATGTCTTATGGCGACGATGGGATAGGAAAGGCCTAGGAAGTGGAAGGAAGCGGCCGTGGCCTTAATTAAGGTACAGCCCCGGCATATGCCTGGTGTGAAAATGGGAAACCACGGAAAACCATTTTCAGGGCTGCCGACAGTGGGATTCGAACCCACTATCTCCCGGATGCAAGCTCACAGCTGCGCGACTCTAACCGCACGCCCAACTCGCCCGGTATTCTGGGCAAGTAAGGTGTATTTTGTTTTGGATACATTTACCAATATTTATACCTTTAGTCTAATTTTGCCATACCACTTTTTCCAGAACTAAATTAAAGAGTAAGGGAGATAATCCATCCCCTTGTCTGGCACGTGTTTTGATTTCAAATGGTTCAGAAATTTCTCCTAAAAATTTTACTTTTGATGTTGTGTCAGTCAATGTTTGCTTGATCAATTCTCGTGTTTTCTTGTCAAGTTGGAATTCCTCTAACACGTTAAACACTACCTGTCGGTCTACGGAGTCGTATGCCTTTTTGAAATCAATAAATGTGACTGCTGTTTGTCTGGTTTAACTGCTAATTGTTGTATGTTATAAAATAAATAGTAATGGATCCCAGTTACAGAAAATGCAGAAGGTCGTTCGGGATCTCTGGTGGCGAGTTTGAGGGCCGCAGGCGGCGCTGTTATCAACTTGAGCACGTCAAAACCGGGAGTGATCATTCACGTCAATACTGAGAACGTGTGTGTAGAGTTTCGTCATTAGTTGCAGCGATGCCGAAGCGGATTGACCCTTACTGGGAGGGCTACATAACAGCCCTTTCCGGTGCTAAATACTGCTATTCTGCAATCCAAGGAATGCGCAAGAAGCGTGATTTCTTGATATCAAAGAACGGGATTGGTGCTGCATTGAGTAAAAAGGGCAAAAGCTGATTGGGCTTAAATCCAGAGAGAAAAGAACAAAACAGGAAATCCATGACCAGCCACCAGTCGTACACTAAAAGGGGTGAGGAAAGTGAAGGCCCTTGTCCAGCTGGTAACCATCCTCCCAAAGGACTATTGCACGTACATTGGGGATGTCTATTTCAACAGTTAACACCATAATCAACAAGGACCTGCAATTAGAAAAGCGGCATAAACGCCGAGTTCACAGGCTGTTGCTTCGTCACATTTCGGAACGTCGTACTAACGCAAGAAAGCTGTGTGAAGGCTATCTGGCCGGGAGACAGATGGAAATATGTGGTGACATGTGTACTTTAGTAACTGTAACAAACCCCGCTCGATTTACTAGCGCCCTAGAGACAAAAACAGTGTATCAAACATTATATAAAGAATGCCGGGAAAGTTTTCCGAGGGGTTTCATAATGATCGTAGGATACTGCTACAATGGCAAGTAACCATTCGCCGTGTCGCTAATAATATGACAGCGAACTCTACATACTTCGTACTGCCAGCAAAAGGTTTTACATCCATTTACAACACAGATATCCCAGCACTATAGGAGGGTGAAAAATCAGGTATGGGAACATCAAGATAAAACATCCAGCCACATCTCTCGTTCGACTAGTCTGTTCTTAGAGAGAATGGAGATGGAAACTGAACTCTGTGCAATTCATTTTACTAAACATTCCGGTGAAGGCACACGATTGGTCACCCATGGACTTCTGTACATTTGGACTCCTAAAAAGTGCCTTAGGAAATAGAGGTTCACGCACTATCAATGGCCTCTGGAAAGCCTGTCAGGAGGAGTGGGATAAGATGGACACGTTATCTCTGCGAACATGTCTGCTGCAATGAAAATTACGTTTTTGGGCTATAGCTAGAAATGCTGGATTTTCAATTGAGCACGATCGTTGGTGGAGACATGGCTTTTCATAAGCTAATTAGCCTTCAAACATCGTCCCCATAGATCACGAACGACCTTCTGAAACTATGGGGGCGGGGGAGACCTTAAAATTTACCAGGGGCTTGTAAGTCTGTAGTTACACCACTGGTATCGCCCTGTTTCTGTGATCTCCTTTCTTACAAATAGCTGTCTATAATTGAACGTTAAGACTAAATCATCAATTTTGTTTTCCCAGGGGACTACAGGAGCAACAATCAGAACTCGAAGCTCACCCCACGGCAGATCACTAACGTACAACGTCTCCTGAGAGAAGGTGTTGTGAACGGGGGTCTGCGCGAGAACTACGCTCTGGTGGCTCACTGCCAGGTGTCTAACGTCAAAGAGAGTCCTGGGGACAACGTGTACAACGTCATAAAGGAGTGGGACCACTACTCCAATTACACGCTTAACGAGTACTTCTGCTCCTGGAAAGAAGCGAATATCACCGACAGCGGTTCACACACAGTCCTTCCGGCCACTCTGGGCAAACTGTTGGTGTCCTCATCACTGCTGACAGCCCTACTAACACCTGGCATGCGTTAAAGTCTAAGATACTAGCAATAACTAGAACTGTGCAATTTGAACACAAAGAAAGGTATTAATTTGTTGGATTTAAACACGAGTGTAAAATATGATGTTTCGCTGTCTTTTATTATAACAATTAAAACTGTCTGGCTGTCTATTAAGTCTTCACCCCCTGTGGATGGGGGCGGTAGAATACATGCTGTAGTAAGAGGCGATTAGAAGGGTCCCCAGGGGTTCTCAGCTAGGGTGGCAACCACGGGGCCTTAGTTGAATTTGTCATTAGTTCCACTTGCACCAATCTCCTCACTTTAATCTTTCCTGTCTGATCTCCCTTCTTTTCCCTATCAGCGTTTTCTGGCTGAGGTTGAGGTTTCAATATGAACTGTGGAATCCATCGTACAGGGTCATCGAAAAAGAATACCCATATTGTAAAAAATGCTGCTTAACATATAAGAAACACATTGCGGCGATTATGGTTTTAAACTGGAGAGGAGAGATGGGAGTTTATTTTATATACTTTAATACATTTCTATCTTTTTTCTTTATTACTTCTGGCTTCAACATATTTTTATTTTAGTTTTATCTTTTGAGAGCCTCCGTGGCTCAGGTTGCAGCGCGCCGGCCTTTCACAGCTGGATACCGTGGTTCGAATCCCGGTCACTCCATGTGAGATTTATGCTGGGCAAAGCGGAGGCGGGACAGGTTTTTCTCCGGGTGGTCCGGTTTTCCCCGTCTTCTTTCATTCAAGCAACACTCTCCACTATCATTTCATTTCATCTCTCGGTCATTAATCATTGCCCCAGAGGAGTGCGACAGGCCTCGGCAGCCGGCACAATTCCTATCCTCGCCGCAAGTTGGGGGCTTCATTCATCCCATTCCTGACCCGGCCATTGACTGGAAAACAGGCTGTAGGTTTTCATTTTCATTTTATCTGTTATCTCATCTCTAAAATTCAGGCTACAAATACGAGAATAATTGGATGGATTCCATTGATTACCCTTGGTTGATCCTTGCCTTGATATAGCGTTAAGCCAATTTTCCCAAAGTTCTTTATTTAGGGGATAACAGGAATCCTCACACCTGAAAAATTTGGATTTCCTGCTTTGATACATGGAGACGAAGACAACAATTATTCATTTTACAACCAGACACACTCATGAAGGCTCGATCCAAACGCACTGGAACACAATAACGTGTGTACGGAGATAAGTTGGGTGCGTTAGCTGGCGCCTCTAGCGGAAGTTCCTGACACTAAGAGCTCGCGCTGAGAAGCATGCTAACCGCATAGCATAGAGCAGGCAGTATATAGGATTGAGACGACGGTGCTCATCACATTTCAGACTGGTTGCCAACCGCTCATGCGCATATGGGCGATAGATCGAACTGTCACGGATTCCGTTCTGCGAGCAAACTTATTAAATACCGGTACTGATATAAAATACTGTTCAATGGGTACTGACAACTTAAAAACTTTGCGTAATGACTCATTGTCGGGAGAGGTGTCCTTATTTCAGTATTTTAAATTACGACAATTATAAATCCTACACAGCGTAATTCCTTGTAGGCTATGGTAGGTACTGTATTCGCCTACTACTGCCATTTTAAGTCCGAAAATTTCTTCGGCGACTATAACTTTTTTTTTTTTTCATGAGGGATTTGCAATTACGGACCGAATCTTGTTATGCCTGTTGTTTGATGGATGTGATTTGAATTTGGTTTGCGAAATTAATAACTGGTTTGATAGAAGGCAGTTTGGGTTTAGGAAAGGTTATTCCACTGAAGCCCAACTTGTAGGATTCCAGCAAATTATAGCAGATATCCTGGATTCAGGAGGTCAGTTGGACTGTATCGCGATTGACCTGTCTAAGGCATTTGATAGGGCAGATCATGGGAGACTACATGCAAAAATGAGTGCAATTGGACTTGACAAAAGAGTGACTGAATGGGTGGCTGTGTTTCTAGAAAATACAGTAGAACTCAGAGAATTAGGGTAGGTGAAGCTTTATCTGTCCCTGTCATAATTAAGAGGGGAATTCCTCAAGGCAGTATTATTGGACCTTTATGTTTTCTTATATATATCAATGATATGTGTAAAGAAGTGGAATCAGAGATAAGGCTTTTCGCAGATGATGTTATTCTGTACAGAGTAATAAATAAGTTACAAGATCGTGAGCAACTGCAAAATGACCTCGATAATGTTGTGAGATGGTATGATGATAAACGGGGATAAAAGTCAGGTTGTGAGTTCCACAAATAGGAAAAGTCCACTCCGTTTTAATTGCTGCGTTGATGGGATGAAAGTTCCCTTTGGGGATCATTGTAAATACCTAGATATTAATATAAGGAAAGATCTTCATTGGGGTAATTGTAAATAAAGGGTACAGATCACTGCACATAGTTATGAGGGTATTTAGGGGTTGTAGTAAGGATGTAAAGGAGAGAGCATATTTGTCTCTGGTGAGACCCCAACTAAAGTATGGTTCCAGTGTATGGGACCCTCACCAGGATTACTTGATTCAGGAACTGGAAAAAATCCAAAGAAAAGCAGCTCGATTTGTTCTGGGCGATTTCCGACAAAAAAGTAGCGTTACAAAAATGTTGCAAGGTTTGGGCTGGGAAGACTTGGGAGAAAGAAGACGAGCTGCTCGACTAAGTGGTATGTTCCGGCTGTCAGTGGAGAGATGGCGTGGGAGGACATCAATAGACGAGTAAGTTTGGGCGGTGTCTTTAAAAGTAGGAAAGATAACAACAAGAAGATAAAGTTGGAATTAAGAGGACAAATTCGGCCAAATATATAGGAAGGGGAGTTAGGGGACTGGAATAACTTACTAAGGGAGATGTTCAATAAATTTCCAATTTCTTTGCAATCATTTAAGAAAAGGCTAGGAAAACAGCAGATAGGGAATCTGCCACCTGGGCGACTGCCCTAAATGCAGATCAGTAGTGATTGATTGATTGATTGAATTTGATGAAGTAGTTATTTCGTTATTTCTTTCTCAATCCGTTTACCCTCCAGAGTTGGTTTTTCCTTCGGACTCAGCGAGGGATCTCACCTCTGCCGACTCAAGGACAGTGTCCTGCAGCCCAAGACTGTGGGTCGGGAAGATAGAATTGTGGACAGGGGATACAACTGGGGAAGAGGACCAGTACCTCACCCAGGCTGCTGAACAAGGGGGTGGGAAGATCGGAAGAGATGGACAAGGAAGAGGAAAGGAAACGGACGTGGCCTAAAGTTAGGTACCAACCCGGCATTTGCCTGGGGGAGAAGTGGGAAACCACAGAAAACCACTTAAGGATGACTGAGCTGGGAGCTTTTCAAATTTCGTGGCAGAGCTGAGAATCGAGCCCGGGCCTTCGGGGGTGGCAGCGCTAATCATACTAATCACTACACCACAGAGGCGGACGATTTCGTTATTTCTCCGTAAGAAATCATTTCATTTTCATCTTTCCTATCCGATCTCCCTGGGTCAACTCTTGCTCCCTTCTCACCCCGACGATGTTAGGATTGCTAGGCTTAGGCGTCTTCCATTTTCAAGCCCTTTATAACCCTTCCCTTTGTTTTAACGATACTTTCATTCTTCGAATTGTTGGCCCTTTTCCATTTTCCTCTGATTAGTGTTAATCCAGGATGGTTGCCTATAAAGCTCATTCGACGTTAACCAAGGAGCGAACACACCCCCTCTTAGACAACCATAATTCCTCGTGATCAGTGGCGGTGACACACTTAAGTTGGTAAAACATTTACCTCTCTGTGGAAATTAGCTCAGAGAGCATAAATAATTGCCTCGTTGGAGGTTTTTCCAGTATACATGCATACATCACGCCGTTTTCCTCCCCCCCCCCCCCGGCCGCTATATCCCACTAACCCATGAACTTTTTGTTGTCTGTACATTTTTTGCCCCCCACTTTTAATTCCCAATCGCCGCTACTGCTCGTGATTAAGGAATATTATAATGTACTTTACATTGTATTATGAAAGAAAGAAAAAGAGGAAGAAAATTTTGCCCCTGCGTTATTAAAACTACTTATGACTTTCTATTTCATAAATACATTCGCAGGGAGGAAGCACAATGGTGGGAACAGCCATCGCGTTGTTGCCTTCCTTCATTTTCTTTCTATGTCGCTCTGGGACGTGTAACGCGTAATCCGTTACTCTGTGAATCGCTGGCAGCTTACCACTGTTGTCAAAATGTCGTTTATTTATGTGACGTGTATGTATATTTAGTCGTTATATCAGTGCGTACTTATCTTGAACTTAAATACTGATTGTCCCTTATTTAAATTATTTCTGCTGTGAAGTAGAAGTGTGTGCTTTTTGTTAGTTTGCCACGAGATGAGCAGTTATATCGTTTGATAATGATCATTTTTCGTTAATTTAAGTGTATAAATAAACTAAGGTAAGATACATGTTGTCCTAGACAATATAGCAATGCTAACGTCTAGGACAAAACAAATTTTATTTAGTATAGTTAAACAAATGTAAGAGGAAAATGTAAAATGTTAGGCATGTATCAAAATTGAACAAATTGCAATAAAAGAGTGCTCTCTCCCATAATTTCGGAATCCGGAACTAGAGGATGGGCGTACTCCATCTACTGATTGTCCATTGCATGTGCCGTCGTTTTCCCCATTATGCTGTGAATGCCAAAATGAACCCCCCTCTAAACCCCCGTCCCCTTGAGTTCATGAAAATAATTTTCAGCTTAGTTTCTTTCCACGTTTATCTTGAACTTAAACACTGATTTTCACAAATTTACGTGCAGGCATCTTTCCGTGATGCTGTTGAACAGAGTCGGTCGAAATGGCAACCATGTTGTCATAGAGCAATACTGTTTTCTTAACAAGGAATGATCTTTTGTAGTTTCTCTTAAAGAAATAATCACGAATTTTGGTACGGAACGAAGTCAGTCTGTTTGTTAGGTCACCAGCCCAGAGGCTGGTTGGATCCTCAAATGACACCACCAGTAGTTATGCGATGGCGACGCTAAAATGAGGCATACTAAACAAGAGAGGAGTGAGGCAGTTTGCCACCGCTTTCCTCTATGGGCGAAAAAAGTGTTCTTGCAATACGACTGACCCTATGTGAAACACGCTTCATAACCCTCAAACGCACTACACGTGTTCCAAATGCCATTAGCTCAATCCCACCTGCACTTCAACAACTTGTGTATTGGACAGGGACTTCTAGTGAAAGCTATTTTGCTTTGGTTTATGCCAACAGACAGGTTGAATATTACATTACAGTACCGGTACTTCAAAATGAACCAGAGAAGTATGTGCTATCAGACGTAGATGAGTGGTATAATCTGCTAATTGTTGAAAATTGAAGAGTTCTGAAATTAGAGTAGTTACGTATATAATGTATATATTAGTTCTTACATTCATACACAAATATTAAAAAAATAGTGCACTGCCCGGGAATCGAACCCGGGTCGCAAGAATGGGAATCTTGCATGATACCACTACACCAGCAGTGCTGTAGGTGTAGTGCGCTATGTTAAAAGTATATTATGCAGTGAAGATGGGACAAAATATCCACTAACATCGTTATTTCACTTTGATCATACCGTAATAACCGAGATATTTTATTATATTTATATTCATCTCCAAAATAATTTGTAAACATTTAAAATGGATACCTTTCAGTGACGGCATACACTGCAGCCATCTGTTAGCAACGTTCATAACCTCTGCTACTCACCAAAACAACCTGTAGCTGAAGACTTGAGTCTAGGGAATGTCGAAGGAGCAGCCATCATCGGCTTTGCTCGGGACTGCTCGAGAAACCTCGGCGTTTAGCACCTCCTACCTATCATGGCGATTTCGCGCCACGTGTGGAGCAGGAGAAGAAGAAGAAGCTTTGTTTTGCTGTCAGGCATTGTCGAGCGCGTGGAGCCGCTCCCACGTTTTAAAGTATGAATTTCTTTCATTCTTGAGCAATAGTACAAATAAAATCTGTCCCTCCAGACGCCGTACATGTTTGTATAACTTTAAAGCCTAGAGTTTTAAGTACGGTACTTAACTATATTTTTAAAGCGTTTTCAAGTCCCTAAAAAATAATCAGGCGGCAAGATTGAACAAGGAACGTTACCGGTACGTGTTTAAAATTGATAAAGTAAATAATGATTTTTGCTTCTTTCTATTACAATAGTTGAATGTTAATACTGATAGTAATACTAATAAAACTCAATAAGGATTTCACTTTGTTCGAATCCTTGGCTGTGACCGTCATTTCAGAAGGTCCCGGATTTGTTTTCCATCCGGATCGAAGATTTTAATCACGCCTAATTACTTCTGGCTCATAGACTGGGTGTTAGTGTTTGTTCCACCACTTTTCTCTTAATATTCCGACAACACACTGAGCCTCCCTGTCACAGACGGCAGCCCGTCGGCCTCTCACCGCTGGAAAACGTGGTTCAAATCCCGGTCACCCCATGAGGGATTTGTGCTGGACAAAGCAGAGGCAGGACAGGTTTTTCTCCGGGTACTTACGCTTTTTTCCTGTCATCTTTCATTCCAGCAACACTCTCCATTCTCATTTCATAGTATCTATAAGTCATTAATAAATCACTTTGGGAGTGGCGATCCCATCGTACTAATAGCCTAAATATGCTTAATTCATTTCATCCTTGATCCGGTCAAGGAAAACAGAAGGTAGCTTTTTAAATTCAGACAACACACACTGCACTCCCAACCACCACAGAAACTGCAATAGTGATTACTAGACTTCGGATATTTAAGTGTTAAAAGGTCATTTTAGCTGCCTAAAAGACTGTCAAGTAGTTTCTAAAATACTTTTAGGCAGCTTCAATTGTACGTATTTTGATAGGCATTAAGTTAATTAAAATACCATACTTATTTTGCTAAATTGATAATCACTACTGATCTGCATTTAGAGCAGTCATCCAGGTGGCAGATTCCCTACCTGTTGATTTCCTAGCCTTTTCTTAAAGGATTGCAAAGAAATTGGAAATTTATTGAACATCTCCCTTGGTAAGTAATTCCAATCCCTAACTCCCCTTCCTATAAACAAATTTTTGCCCCAATTTGTCCTCTTGAATTCCAACTTTATCTTCATATTGTGATCTTCCCTACTTTTAAAGACAAGACACCACTCAAACTTATTCGTCTATTGATGTCCTCCCACGCCATCTCTCCCCTGACAGCTCGGGACATACCATTTAGTCGAGCAGCTCGTCCGTCTCCTTTCTCCCAAGTCTTCCCAGCTCAAATTTTGCAACATTCTTGCAACGCTACTCTTTTGTTGGAAATTGCCCAGAACAGATCGAGCTGTTTTTCTTTGGATTCTTGCCAGTTCTTGAATCAAGTAATCCTGTCGAGAGTCCCATACACTGGAACCATACTCTAGTTGCAGCCTTAACAGAGACTTCGTGGGCTGAATGGTCAGCGTAATGGCCTTCGGTTCAGAGGGCCCTGGGTTCGATTCCCGGCCGGGCTGGGGATTTTAACATTCACTGGTTAATTTCAATGGCCCAGGGACTGGGTGTTTGTGCTGTCCCCAACATCCCTGCAAATCACACATAACACTATCCTCCGCCATAACAACACGCAGTCACCTACACATGGCAGATGCCGCCCACGCACATCGGAGTGTCTGCCTTTCATGGGCTGCACTCGGCTAGAAATAGCAAACACGAAATTAAAAAAAACAGAGACTTATATGCCCTCTCCTTTTACATCCTTACAACAACCCCTAAATACCTTCATAACCAAGTGGAGAGATGGGTACCCTTTAGTTACAATCATATTTATGTGATTACCCTAATGAAGATCTTTCCTTAATTTAAGACCTAGGTATTTACAATGATCCCCAATGGGAACTTTCATCCCAACAACCCAGTAATTGAAAATGAGGACTTTTCCTATTTTTGAAAGTCACAACCTGGCTTTTAACCCTGTTTATCATCATACCATTGCCTACTGTCCATCTCACAACATTATCGAGGTCATTTTGCAGTTGCCCACAATCTTGTAACTTATTTATTACTCTGTACAGAATAACATCACCTGCAAAAAGCCTCATCTTTGATTCCACTTCTTTACACATATCATATAAGAAACCGTAAAAGTCTAATAATACTGCCTTGAGGAATTCCCCTCTTAATTATTACAGAGACAGATAAAGCTCCGTCTACTGTAATTCTCTGAATCCTATTTTCTAGAAACAGAGCCACCCATTCTGTCACTCTTTTCTCAAGTCCAATTGCACTCATTTTTGCCAGTAGTCTCCCATGATCCACCCTATCAAATGCCCACCATAGGTCAATCGTGATACAGTCCAACTGGCCTCCTGAATCCAGGATATCTGCTATATTTTGCTGGAATCCTACAAGCTGAGCTTCAGTGGAACAACCTTTCCTAAACCCAAACTGCCTTCTATCAAACCAGTTATTAATTTTTCAAACATGTCTTTTATAATTAGAAACATTGCTTTCCCAACGTTTACATGCAATGCATGTCAAACTGAATGGACTGTAATTTTTAGCTTTATGTCTATCACCCTTTCCTTTATACACAGGGGCTACTATAGCGACTCTCCATTCATTTGGTATAGCTCCTAAATGCAAACAATAATCAAATAAGTACTTCAGACATGGTACTATATCCAACCCATTGTCTTTAGCATATCCCCTGAAACCTTATGAATTCTAGCTGCTTTTCTAGTTTTCAACTTTTGTATCTTACTGTAAATGTCATTCTTGTCCTAGGTAAATTTTAACACTTCTTTAGTATCACTTACCTCCTCTGTCTGCACATTATCCTTGGAACCAACGATCTTTACATACTGCTGACAGAATACTTCTGCCTTTTGAAGATCCTCGCATACACACTCTCCTTGTTCATTAATGATTCCTGGAACCTGTTTCTGCCTTAAAGTACCTATACATACTCTTCCATTCTTCACTAAAATTGTATGGCTGTCAATTATGCTGACTTCTTTGCTAGATTCAATTTCCTAGTAAGTTCCTTCAATTTCTCCTTACTTCCAGAGCCATTTCTAACTCAATCTCTTTCCAACTTGCATCTCCTTCCTAGTCTCTTTACTTCTTTGTTATACCGTAATATAGTGGATCTTTACCATTCCTTACCACTTTTAAAGGTACAAACCTATTTTCACATTCCTCAACAATTGCTTTAAACCCATCCCAGAGTCTGTTTACATTTTTATTTACCGTTTCCCACCAATCATAGTTACTTATTAAAAACTCCCTCATGCCTGTTTTATCAGCCATATGGTACTGCTTAATAGTCCTAATTTTTATATCTTCCTTTCTTACACATTTATTTTTAACTAGCTGACCCGACAAATGTTGTTCTGTCAAAAATAAATTACAATGGAAGGAACTCGAATTCAGTCTGTACTGCACGCAAAAATCAGAATAATGCAAATGATTACGTTATCAACATCGAATGAGTTAATTTTCTACTGCTACCAAAAGTTAATAACAAACTACTGGAAAAATGTATTTTCATTACCTGCAATATGAATATCTTGATTGTGAATAAGGAAATGCTGAAATAGGTCACAGCATATCACTACCTAGAAATTACCCTGATAGACTAACATAGATGTGAACTGTTCAGCAGGTCTATATTTTTTGGATATTTGTAAGGAAATATATGGAATCTGTTCTTGTTCCTGAAACTAATGAGTACAATGGATCTGGTGGTGGAATCAATGGCACTAATTTCATTTTGCCATTTGCGCAACACAATCCAGCGGCTTCATTTTTGTATTTCATTGCCTTACAATATTGGCACACTGAGTTCATAGATACAATAGCAACGCACTGGTAGGCACTGTAGTCAATCGAAACATCGTAACTGAAAGCAGCTCGATTCAAAGTTGCAAGATTATTAGCTGAACGACGCGCTGCACGGGTTTGTAATATCCCAATCCTTTCAGTTTCATTTCACTCTTCACGTTGTTGTGCAGTTCGATTAAACTGAAAATTAGCTTGGCTTGTAGTATGTGGAGTTCTTCGACCAAAGTTGCTTCGCCCGCGTCTAATAGGCGGCATGAGTCTTGAAATGAGTATACTGTACATGGAAGCACACACAAAATAAACCACTCAACCGAAGAAATAGATGAACTTGTTTGTTGAGAATCAAATATTTAAAAACAATCAGGATAGACAAAGGTCTCCAACTATAACAAAACACAACACTGCATGCGACTATCTGGAGAGCGTATGTTTGGGAGATCCGTACCAGCAGTCGAGCCAGCCAGCGGATAATATAGTGGATCTTTACCATTCCTTACTACCTTTAAAGGTACAAACCTATTTTTACATTCCTCAACAATTGTTTTATATATATTAAATTGGCACCGTTGGCGACGGGGGCCGGGCTCGCTACTGCGGGCACCGCTGACGACGGGCTGCGCTAACGTTAGCCTTGCTCGCAGACGGATTTCAGTTGTACTATAAGGTAGGGGAAATTGGGCAGAGTTAAAAGGTCACTTCTAGAAAGCTTTCTTGCATAATTTAAAGAGTATTAATACCCCGCGTAGGTATATAAGGACATCACACTCTCCTCAGCTTCATTATGTCTGCATTAACACCACCTTTGAGCTGGTTCGTTCAAAGTGCCGAGTTGGCGGAGCTGCCGATTGACTGATGTGAAAATGGGAAACTACGGAAAACCATCTTCACGGCTGCTGACAGTGGGGTTCAAACCCACTATCTCCCGGATGCGAGCTCACAGCTGCGCGCTCCTAACCGCATGGCCAACTCGCCCGTTAATAAGTTAATTGATATAGCCTACTACTATACTACTTATTTGTGTGATTTTTTTAATTCCTACAACACCCTAACAGGATGAAAATTGCTGGTTATTACTGCAAACAGAATAACGCACAAGAATTAAACAATTCTTAACTGCAGTTAATAACTCGTTACGGGGAAATAAACAACTTTATTCACCTCTTTGCTGCAAACGTCACAGGAGCAACTCCTGTAACCACTTTTTAATTAAAGACGAGTTGTAACCTGACACTTTCAGCATAATTCATACACTGAACAAACGGAAACACCAAAATATTCTCACAGAATGAAATGCAGTTCTTTTCCCCAGAAGTCAACGGATACTGTGTCATCTTCTGCCTTGTGACAAACTACGGGAGTGTTCACTGCAGGAGGTTCTTAAGGCATTTCGGAGAGAGTGGTTTATAGCTTCCCGATTTTAAAATTTTCGTAAAGACTGAACATAAGCCAGCAAATATTTTATTTTCTCGAAATATACTGAAAGGCATTTTTAACCGATTTAGGGATAAAAATAAGAATTATATAGGTTTTAACGTCAATTCAGACATTTTTAAGCACAATAGTAGTACAGTTTCTAAATAAATACATGAAACGTGTATATACAACTTCATTTTTAGTCATTTCTTCAAGAACAAAATACGTCTTTCCCTAAAATCTGAGGGCTGGTGATTACATCCCTCCACAGAGTTGGCGCCATGAAGCGAGACATGTCACACCCCCGAATCCACATATATGGGAAAAGCAGTAAGAGGAGAAGAAGAATATTTTTTGTTTTATATATTTTATTTTAAATTTTTCATCAAATAATATATAAACATAAATTTCTTCATTTTCACAAAAAACAGGAAATTTATAACTAATCAGTAGCTAACAAACAATTTAACCACCTAAAACAAAAAATCAAGGACAACTTACATAAAGGCAATACTACTGTACAGTAATTGTGGGTAAAACTGAAGACAGCATTTTTTCAGAGATGATAAATTCAATATTGTCAAGAAAGACCACACTAATACCATCCAAAAGAATCTCAAATAAATACTCAAAAATCATCAGTTCTTGTTAAATGAACAGCAGACACTGCAATTGATTAACATGAACCCCAAAATACCAACTGCAAGAGCACTCCTTAAAATACACAATATAAACAGGGCCAATGACTTTCGATGTGACGCCTTTTTAAACAACAAGCATCATCCTCATCATCAAAATAAACATACCGGACTTGTGTCTAGGAGCAGCCATAATCGGCTTTAATAGACTTCTGCAGTGTTTTGGGGGTCCACTTCATGAAAGAGTGAATTAGTTATGTGAATTAACTGCTTTATTGCACATTGCAGTGAACTTTTTATGCTTGCACAATGGACAATTTCGTATGTAGTGAGTGTAATAAATTTTTCAATTATAGGAAAACTTTAAATCATCACGTAAGAACAAAGCACACTAACAAAAATCCTAAATTTTCGTGCGATTTGTGTAGTTTTACCTCTCACACAAAATACAATTTAGAACGACATAAAAATTCACAACATAAGACTGCGAAGTGTGAACAACCTCAAGTAAAATGTCCGCTTTGTGTAGAAGAATGTGCTACAAAATCCGATATGGTGGCACATTTTATTAATTTTCATGAGATTCGTATCGCAAAGGAAAGTTTAAAATTTGCGAATGAAGAGGATTTCCTTAAGTGGAAACGTGAAGAAGAAAATTAGCAAGTGTGTGAATTTGTTGTATGTCGCTCCAAGTACGAATGTAAAGATGGTTCCTCTAAAATGAAATACAGGTGCCACAGGGATGGGACCTTTAACTCAAGGGGTAATCATGAGCGTCACCAGGAAGTACTTGGAAGCAACAAGATAAGTGGTCATTGTCCAGCAAATATTGATGTTACTTTTCAGTCTGGAGAAGTGCATGTTTCATTTTGTGCAACTCATGTAGGCCACCAAGAAGAGTTAGGTCGCATGAGATTATCGCTGTCGGAAAGAAATGACTTAGCGAGGAAGATTGCGATGAAAATTCCTTTCGATAGAATCCTTGATGAGGTTAGAGATTCTATTGGTGAAACTGACATTGAACGCATTCATTTTCTGACAAGAAAAGATCTATTTAACATTGAGCAAGAGTACAATTTAAAATCTGAAGCTGTGCGGCATGAGAATGATTGTACGAGTGTCGAAGCATGGATTCGTGAAATGGACGAACGTGGAGGAATAGTACGCTTTTACAAGGGTCAAGACATGTCTTCTATGCTGTACCCTCAATTAAAACCAGAGGACTTTGTTCTAATTATAATGCATGAGGCGCAGCAAGAAACGTTACTACGATACGGCGACAAGTTCACTTGTATTGACAGCACACATGGTTTAAATAAGTACGAATTTGAACTAACTACCCTCCTAGTCGTAGATGGCAAGTTCCAAGGATTTCCATGCGCGTTCATGCTATCAAATAGGACGGATGCATTTGTGATGGAAGTGTTTTACAGAGTTATTAAAGAGGCTCTGCAAGTGACACTACAGCCAAAAGTGTTCATGTCAGACATGGCAGAAACATTTTACAGTGCCTGGCTATGCGTAATGATGCCTGCCAAATTCCGCCTGTTCTGTTCGTGGCATGTTGACCGTGCTTGGAGGAAAAACCTTTCTAAAGTTAAAGGCCGAGAGAAACAGGTGGAGGTGTACAAGGAGCTCAGAGTATTGTTGGAGGAAAGAGACGAGGCTGCTTTTTCGAGAATGCTCTATCAAGAAATAAATAAATTAAAAAGTGACCCTGACACAAGAGATTTTGGTATTTATTTCGAGGCCAATTATGAACACTCTGCAAGTAGCTGGGCTTATTGTAAACGTCTCAATGCCGGCCTCAACACTAACATGCATCTAGAGCGCATGCATGGAGTAATTAAACACATATACATGGAGGGTAAGAAGCCTAAGAGACTGGACATCGCAATCCATATCCTCATGCGATTTGTGAGAGATAAACTTTATGACCGCCTTATTTACATGAATAAAGGCAAACACAAATAAACTCTCACAAATAAGACTAAGGCATGCCAATTCATTATCGTTACAACCAGGAGAAATTATTTGCAGTGAGGATGTATGGACTGTTCCATCCACGAAGAAAAGCGAACTGTACGAGGTCAGAAGAACGGGTGAAATGAATTGCGGCTGTGACCTGAAGTGTACAGAGTGCAATACCTGCATTCATTCATACGTTTGTACATGCCACGACTCTTCCATTAAATTTAATATGTGCAAACATATACACCTAGCGGCTAAATATATTGGTGGTGCTAATGAACACTATTTAGAATCAGATACAAATTTAGTCATTCAGGAAGCACCTTCAAACGAAGAAAAGGACATTATTCTGAAGGAATTGCATAATCCCATGAAAAGAAGGCTAAGTGAGGACATAGAAGAGCACAAGGCCAAGCTTCGAGAAAAATTTGAAAGCATTCTCGCAACAATAGAATCACCAAAACATGTAGATATAATTGAGAAACAGCTCCAACCAATAATCCCAACTATACATGCCCATAGCACAAAAGCGATGATCAGCACACCACCTTCTACTTCAAGGGGGATAAAGTGTGAAACACAGTGACGATTATTTTCCACAAAAAAAGTTCCATAAGAAAACTTCTTCTTCCTTGTCAAGGCCTACTGGCCTACAGGCAATTGCTGCAAATTTGTTACTCCACTAAGAAAAATGTGTTATAGGCCCTACTTCAGTACAATTGTTGGCTGCACCTGAGCAGTACTGGTGGAGATGTTCCATTTTTTCTTCTTCTTCTACTTCTCTCTCCCTCTTGTGTGGACTCCCTCTTTTTCTTGATCCCAAAGCGCCCTTCATGCTGCTGCTGGGAAGATTCTGTGTTGGCACAGAATTGGGTTTTAGCCTAAAAAAAGTTTATTGAAACAAAGTTAATATTCATATTAATTATACACATTGCTTTTTGAATAAGCCCATGCTATAGTACTATGAAATGCAAAACTGGTAGGCTATAATAATACAGCATATAAATTACAAGAATATGATGAACTGTTATGAAATACCAATCAATTTCATAGTAGTTGTGTAACAGCCCAAGATGTATTATTATTATATTATTATTTCTTGTGGTCCATGGTGTGGGTTACTGCAGTCACCGCCTAGTTCGAGAACCACAGGCAACGGCTGAGTTGCCTATAACATGGTCCTCAGACTCGAGATACCCTAACATATTCCAAGTCATGGCCTGCTTTGTGCTCAGGTGGCTAGGACCCGTCAGGGGAGAGGTCGTCACTAGGACTATAAGTAAGGTAGCATCCTGCTTCACAGAATCGACCTACCTTGGAACATTTCAAGTAAGCCTCGGACCTATGGAAGTAACGGAGTCCAGGATACAGGCATACAATAGAGAAAGAATGGGTGGCATACAGTGACGCAGCAGTAAAAGCAGGAAGGAAATGCCTAGGAACAACCCTCTCTAAAGGTAGTGAAAAGCAAAATATTGTCGGAATGACAGAGTGAAGGCAGTTTTCAGCGTTCAATTACCACGGGCCAAGTCCTCAGTGTATCTGTGCTCCATGCGGTGGAGCTTGTCATAGGTATCGCACACTAGGGAACATGCATGATCCGGGGTTTTAATTAAAAATATGCTAATCTGATTCAAAATTGCATGCAGAATTCAAAAATGTGATCAGAATGTACAAATAATAACTCCAAACATGATAAAAATCTACGAAAATGTCACGTCACGCAAGTACGCATCTCATTGGCCTGACGTCATCGTACAGGTTGACTGAATTAGCAGACGAAATAACACATAGTGTGCTGTGAGAAGCAGGATACACTTCGCGTATTTCTACTTTATGTTAGTGTCTGGTATAGTTAAATTCGAGGTCTATACATTGGATAATAATCTGAGTGGTATATTTTAGACTTAAAATGAATCCTGCGCAGACAGTGAGGCAGAAAACTTACAGTATAAATGGTGTAGAGTTCCGATGTGTAATAGCACATCGCATACCATAAACAAATTGTTTATAAACGTTCCAAAGACGTTAAAACTAGGGAGAAATGGATTTTGGCGAGCTGGAGAAATGCTGGTGATATATCGGAAAAGTCTACATTTTATTTCTTTGAAGATTTTAACGTAAGATGAATTTGTTTGAATTTTCAAATCACTTTTCCATGTCAGCTGTTCTAGTGGTAAAACTTTAAATTTGAATGTATGATGCTTTATTTAAATGCTTCAATTACATCTTGGAATATGAAAGTAACAAACAGTGCATTAAATAATGCTGATTATTAAAGTATTCTCCAAACCTAACCTATGTTTTGGGTGATCCATATCAAGATAATAAATCAAAGGGGTTATGAACCATTTGACAGCTCTAATTCTACCAATATATCTTGGCATGGGACAGTTATGTATGTCTTTATTGAAGAGCTTAATTGGTAAAGAAATTTAGGCTATATCTAAATACTCTATAATGTAACAAAGAATAGGCGTGTACATCATGAAAGGAAACAACGTGAATTTAACAAATGTATAACACTACACAAAACCAATGCTTGTCTGTTGGGGTCTTATAAGTTAACAATGCTCAATTATAATAATTATCATAATATTAATGAAATAAATATCATAATTGCACACAGGTGAAAATAGTGATGTAGGTGTTTAAAATATTATCCAACTTAGCCTAAGTTTTAGGTTATACAAGCCAAGTCAATAAACCGAAGGATAAAAATACCGCGCGAGTTGGCCGTGCGGTTAGGAGCGCGCAGCTGTGAGCTCGCATCCGGAAGATAGTGGGTTTTGAACCCCACTGCCGGCAGCCCTGAAGATGGTTTTCCGTGGTTTCCCATTCTCACACCAGGCAAATGCTGAGGCTGTACCTAAGTCCACGGCCGCTTTGTTCCCATTCCTAGGCCTTTCCTGTCCCATCGTCGCCATAAGACCTATATGTGACGGTGTGACGTAAAGCAAAAAAGGTCACAGCACCCAAAGACATTCCTGTATTGAGCGACTAAAATGTCACCAGGACACTTTTTTTTTTCCTAATATGCTCAGCTTGTTAAAAGCCAAATGTAATTAATGTTATTGGCTTCACGCCCCGCTAACTACTTCTACGATTTTCGGAGACGCCGATGTGCAGGAATTTAGTCCTGCAGGAGTTATTTTACGTGCCAGTAAATCTACCGACACGAAGCTGACGTATTTGAGCACCTTCAACTACCACCGGACTGAACCAGGATCGAACCTGCCAAGTTGGGGTCAGAAGGCCAGCACCTCAACAGTCTGAACCACTCAGCCCGACTTGTGAAAACTAGATGAAGTCATATTTATCTTTATCATGTTTAACTTTTTCCCTCCACAAAGATATTTAATTCTCTTTCATGGGCCCCGGAAGAGGGTAGGCCACTTGTCCCAACCATAAATATATATTTTTTTGGGAATGATAGATTATAGCCCTATAGTACTATGATCTTTCTTTCTTTCTTTCTTAATCAGTTTATCCTTCAGGGTTGGTTTTCTCTCGGACTCAGCGAGGGATTTCACCTCTACCACTTCAAGGGCAGTGTCCTGGAACGTGAGACTTTGAGTATGGTGATGAAACTGGTGAGGAGGGCCATTACCTCGCCCAGGCGGCCTCACCTGTTATGCTCAACAGGGGCCTTGTTGGAGGATGGGAGGATCGGAAGGGATAGACAAGGAAGAGGGAAGGAAACGGCCGTGGCCTTAGGTGCCTGGAGGAGAAGTAGGAAAATACGAAAAACCACTTCGAGGATGGCTGAGGTGGGATTCGAAACCCTTCTACTCATTTGACCTCCTGAGGCTGAGTAGACCCCGTTCCAGCCCTCGTACTATTTGTTTTCAACTTTCATGGCAGAGCCGGGAATCGAAACCGGGCCTCTGGGAGTGGCACACATTAACCACTACACCACAGAAGCGGACTAGTACTATAACGCAACCTATATGTTTATGTTAGTGCTGAAATCCGATTTCTTACTTTACTAATGCTGACAGCCCGAAAATGTAATGTTATTCTTTAATAGGGGAATCAGTCTAGAAGGAAATGTTGAAAGTGATGTGATATCTATCCAGTTCGTTGTTATCCTAATACTATGGGTTACAGTACATTGCACGTATATAAAAGACGCCACTTACAAACTTGCTTGTTATCCGCGAATTTCTGCGGCCACAAAAGTCACTATTTTTCAAGAATGATGACATTTACACATGATAGATTGTCTGATTGTGCTGTTTTGAACCTTTCTTCTGTCATTTTGAAGTTATTCGCGATCATGAATAAAAAAACAATCGGCTTTTAGCAACGGCTGATGCACAACGGCTAGTAGAGTTGCATGCGGTACTGGATCGTGACGTCACAGCGCGCCGCTGACGTCAGAGGCCGTTTCACTCGCCTTGCGGAAAGGCACTATTAAATATTTTTTTAATGGTAGAAAACAAGGCAACATACCATAATGTAATACGTTTACGTACTATTTCATTGGTGTACTTTTCAAAAAAAATATTCTTGAAAATTATGCATGTTCCCAATTTATCTGTCCTCAGAGAAAATAATTGCTGACATGTTTCTGCTGCAACTAATATTTACTCCCCGTTGTGAGTAGTGAAATGTTGTTTGGTGCCTTTATTATATTATAATAATAATAATAATAATAATAATAATAATAATAATAATAATAAATTGCAAGATACTATGCTGTAATGTACAAAATATTCATGTTCAAATTATGCTCATGTTTTTCTAGTGTAACTTAAAGGATTTATGAACTGTAATTTAATCTTATGACCATTGACTGCAATAAAATACTAAGTTATTATTATTATTATTTAACTCACAGAGGCTTGCAGACTGAACGCTGAAGGGCTTAACTGCCTGTAGCTATGTATGTATGTAATATTCATTTTCTCTATTTCAAGCAATAAAGGGAAGTTAAGTTTTATACACAAGAACTATTTAACTTCATAAAGCATAAAATTACAGGCCAGTCAGTTTGACATGCATTGCATGTACGCTTTGGGAAAGCATTCTTTCTGAATATATTAGACATGTTTGCAAAATTAATAACTGGTTTCATAGAAGGCAGTTTGAGTTTAGGAAATGTTATTCTACTGAAGCTCAACTTGTAGGATTCCAACAAGATATAGCAGATATCCTGGATTCAGGAGGTCAAATGGACTTTATTGCGATTGACCTATGTAAAGCATTTGATAGGGTAGATCATGGGAGACTACTGGAAAAAATGAGTGCAACTGGACTAGAAAAAAAGAGTGACTGAATGGGTGGCTTTTGTTACAAGCCCAAGTCAAGGCTTGGAGTGGAGGCCTCGCCCACACATGCTAGAGAGGCATCCTTGGTTCCTCCACCTGGGTGATACGGTGGTTCAGGTGAAGTGGGGCTGGTGACTGAGGTGAAGGCTCACTGCGGGGCGCTGGAACCAACACATCACTTTGCTCTACGTAGCCTGGCCCGAACTCAGTCATGATAATGCCAAGTGGAAACCACGTGAGTAGGCCTACTGAAGGGGGAACAAACCTGGCTAGGTTCGGGCCAGGGGCGGACCGCTGGATGGACGACTGAGGGGCGTGGTCTCTGCTACGGAGAGCCTAAGTTGTGGGAGGACAATGTATGGCTGTATGGCTCACCACAGATGGTAAGAACGACGCTCAGGACCCTAGAAGGGCCAAAAAACCTATGATTGATTGAAATATGTTTGCTTAAAAAAAGCCAATTTCAAAAATTTCGATATCAAGGGAAGCCATGGAAGCTCCAATAGAGCATATCCAGAAGCAAGCCCAAGATGAAGAAATGGAGACAGAAGTCCCAATTGGACAGGCTGTCGCTGATTCAAAACAAGAAATGGCAACAGAAGCTCCAGTAGAGCAGACTGCTACTACAAGCAAAGCAGAACGTCCATAGAAACAGAACTGAAGATTTCTGCCTCGAAAATCAACAGATTTCATATCGACAGACCACCTCGCAACAGTGCATATTACAAGGAAAGGAAGGGAGCGAGGAAGGAGGCCAAAATAGCGACTGGAACTTGGACGGAGAAGAAGCCAAGGAACAGGGATCGGCGAGAGGCTATCCCTCCGACAATGCCCAAAAGGCTGAGGCCAGGGGATAGTATGCCATCAAGTTCGGCTACAAAACCGCCCGCCAAAAACCAGAAAGAAGAGACGGTCATGTCCTTTTCGGAAAGACTAACTTCAATCAAGGTAGCAATAATACCTTAAACCTCTCCAGATGGGAAACTGAAGGAGGATGACGTGAAGAAACTTACATTTGCTCTGATAGCGCAAATGAAACCGCTTTACATAAAATCAGCTTCATGGTCCGTATCGCACTTCAATAGATTCACAATTAAGTATTTATTTTCCACCTAGTCGATACAATGATTGCTTAAGGCAATTTTTAATGGTCAAAAGTGGTACATGTTTCGTATATTATCAACATCTTCAGCCACATAACACTGTTTAGATGAAAAATGTATAAAATTGACAAAGTAATGCTTTAGAGGAAGTGTCCTTAAAATTAACATAAGATTGACAAGATTAAAACAAACAAATAACTCAAGAGAAAATATATAAATTATTTCTACAATAGAAAGCAGTCGTCAAGGAAACACTTGTACAATATTCCATAGAGAAATTGTCCTAATAAATATTCTTTTCTTAATGATTCATGAAAAAAGATCAATTTATAAATTAAAAATTATACAATTTATAAGTAATTATCGAAATGAAGAAATCCTGATATCACAGTGCGGCTCTTATTATTAATGTAGATGAAGATATAACTAATTCCTAGTTGTCAAATCTTATTAAGCCTGCTTTCCTTTGGAATAGTAACTCATGTCATTCTTTCACAGTTTTGCGCCGGGTGTAATATTGATGATGCGTTCTTCCTTGCTCTTGCCACAGGTCATAAATTTACCAACATAGAACAAGACCTGACCATCATAAAAAAGTTAAAAAAGGGCAGCTTAATGAACACATATGAAGACCTGTACATTCATCTAGACCAACTTGTAAAGAAAAATGATAACCTTAATGAGGCTGTAGAATATAAGAATCCATTATATTATCAAATTCTAGTATATTTGAAAATGCTTGAGAAGGATCACGAAAAAAGAATTGGAATTTCTCCTCCTACAGATAGCCCTACAACTTATTCCTCCTCAGTTGAAGCTATAGGTGACAGCAAGGAAGTTCTTGACACACCTATATCCCCCGCTCCTCCACCTCCTCAGGTGCAAGAGCAAGGAAGAACGCATCATCAATATTACACCCGGCGCAAAACTGTGAAAGAATGACAGGAGTTACTATTCCAAAGGAAAGCAGGCTTAATAAGATTTGACAACTAGGAATTAGTTATATCTTCATCTACATTAATAATAAGAGCCGCACTGTGATATCAGGACTTCTTCATTTCGATAATTACTTATAAATTGTATAATTTTTAATTTATAAATTGATCTTTTTTCATGAATTATTAAGAAAAGAATATTTATTAGGACAATTTCTCTATGGAACATTGTACAAGTGTTTCCTTGACGACTGCTTTCTATTGTAGAAATAATTTATATATTTTCTCTTGAGTTATTTGTTTGTTTTAATCTTGTCAATCTTATGTTAATTTTAAGGACACTTCCTCTAAAGCATTACTTTGTCAATTTTATACATTTTTCATCTAAACAGTGTTATGTGGCTGAAGATGTTGATAATATACGAAACATGTACCACTTTTGACCATTAAAAATTGCCTTAAGCAATCATTGTATCGACTAGGTGGAAAATAAATACTTAATTGTGAATGAAACCGCTGTCAGATGGATGCCTTTCAGGCTTCCTCGAATCTCCGAGGCTGGAAAGTGGAGCAGTGGTACTGATCTGTGTAAATCCAGAAACTAAAAGCTGGCTGGAACAGAGATATGGAAAGCAAAAAGAAAAGCTTGGAGACCGTTCTGTGAGAAAGTGGAAGCACACAATGAAACAGCAAGGCTCCAGAAGATTCTGAAATCAACCCATATAAATCACATGTCTTGAAGAACATCTGAAAATGAACTATAGGAATAAGAACATTTTCATTTTAACGGACAGCCAAGCGGCCATTAAGACACTAGAGGCAGTCCGGATAATATCCAGAATTGTCTGGTATTGCCACTCATTTCTTCTGAAGCTCTCAAAGTACAACATTGTCAAAATAACATGAGTACCAGGCATAAATGTATAGAAGGAAATGAAAAGGCAGATAAACTGGCTAGGAAAGTGGCAGAAACACATTTTGTAGGCCCGGAACCTGTATGCGGGATTTCCTATGGACAAGCCCGACACTACACAGGAAAATGGGTACAAAAGAGACAAATGGAGAACTGGAAAATTACTCCAGGATGCAGGCTTGCAAAGGAACTGAAAAAGGATTAAACAAGAAGCATACTAAAGAGTTGTTGAAACTCAACAGAGGAAATATAAGATGGGTAGTAGACCTGTTGACAGGATACTGCCATCTGAAAAAAAAAAAAAAAACCTACATAGAATTGGAGTAATAAGAGACAACATATGTAGGAAATACAATGAAGCAGAGGAATCAGCTGAACACATACTTTTCGAATGTGAGGCGTTGGGTAGAATCAGACTCTCTACTCTAGGACTACCAGGTGAAGTGAGAGGACAAATCCAAGAAGACCCAATAAGAACAACCTGCTGCTTTGTGAAGGGAGCAGGTATATCTAGGTGGGAATGAAGGAAAAACATGGTAGCAAAAGATCTTAGAGGTCGACACTAATTAGGAACTAATATTTAGAGGCCCCATGAAGAAAACAAGAATGGGTGGCTATATTTCTAGGAAATAGAACTCAGAGAATTAGAGTAGGCAAAGCTTTTTCTGACCCTGTAAAAATCAAGAGGGGAATTCCTCAGGGCAGTATTATTGGACCTTTATATTTTCTTATATATATAAATGATATGTGTAAAGAAGTGGAATCAAAGATAAGGCTGTTTGCTGATGATGTTATTCTGTACAGAGTAATCAATAAGTTACAAGATTGTGAGCAACTGCAAAATGACCTCGATAATGTTGTAAGATGGACAGTAGGCAATGGTACGATGATAAACGGGGTTAAAAGTCAGGCTGTCAGTTTCACAAATAGGAAAAGTCCTCTCAGCTTTAATTCAGTGGCGGCCGGTCAGTACGTGCTACCGGGCTCCAGCACGTAGCTTGGAACTGTAAGGAATATTATTCATGTACAGTACAATTATCCTGGTGCCTTTTCGTTGTTTTGAGTACGATATGAATTTGTGTTTTGTGCAAATCAGGACGAGATCTGTCGAACACCTAGCGCCGTTCTGCCGGGGAACAAGGCTCGTGCTCATGTGATGTGAGCCCTTGCCTGTAGCCTGAAAGAAGCAATACGCAGGCGCAGCCAAGCTTGCAACACTCCCCCTAGCCGGCGGAGTATACCATAAACCGGGATCAACTTTCACTGATCCCGTCTATAGTTACTTCCTCTCCCGCAAGGGGGTAGAAGTACTCGATGCCTCCTGCTACCCGGAGCGCAGCGAGGGATCCAGTCGGCCGTGCTTATGTTGAACGTGGTAAGCGAATCTGCCACTAGAGAGTAGCATCGTCTGGGTTCGAAAGCAAGGTCTGTCTAGGGAGGTCTGGTCACGCTACCACAATCCTTTGCGGTGGCGGCCATATTGGGTCTCAAATATCGTTGTTACGTGGGCGTGCCTGATGTAATGATGTGAGTTATTACTTGTATTTTGAAGGAAAACGGGATACTGCACCGCACCAAATTGTCAAAATAAGACAACTGACGGAATTAGAGTGTTTCGCTTCCCGAGAGATAAGAAAAGGAGAGCTCAGTGGGTACAAAACTGTAGGCGTGACAAATGACAACCTACAGATAATTGCTTCTTGTGCGAGGTTAGTGAAGTTATACATTCGTATTATTCCTGAATAACAGTATGTTTATATGAACTATGTTTTATAATTATAGGTCTTATTATGTTTTTTTTTCTTTTTGCTAGTGGCTTTACGTCACACCGACACAGATAGGTCTTATAGCGACGATGGGTGAGGAAAGGCCTAGGAGGTGGAAGGAAACGGCCGTGGCCTTAATTAAAGTACAGCCCCAGCATTTGCCTGGTGTGAAAATGGGAAACCACGGAAAACCATCTTCAGGGCTGCCGACAGTGGGGTTCGAACCCACTATCTCCCGGATGCAAACTCACAGTCGCGCGCCTCTAACCGCACGGCCAACTCGCCCGGTGTATTTTCTTCTAGCATCATTTTGAAGAATGGCAATTTGAACTAAAGAGGGCAGATGGACGGAAACTACTCAAGTGGAATTCCATCCCAAAAATTTTCGAAGTCCCTAATCCACCTAAGTCTTTGACATATAATAGGAAACCTCCCAAAGAAAGAGAATTGTCTTTCAAAACAAGCAAGAAAAGTAACAGGAAATGTGTAATATTAGTATTGATGTTTATGAAAATTTCCTTTTCATGTATCCGGCTCCATGGCTAAATGGTTAGTGTGCTGGCCTTTTGTCACAGGGGTCCCAAGTTCAATTCTCGGCAGGTTCAGGAATTTTAACCATAATTGGTCAGTTTCTCTGGCACGGGAGCTGGGTGTATGTGTCGTCTTAATCCTCATTTCATCCTCATCACGACGCGCAGGTCACCTACGGGAGTCAGATCAAAAGACCTGCACCTGGCGAGCCGAACTTGTCCTCAGACGCTCCTGGCACTAAAAGCCAAACGCCATTTCATTCCATTCCTTTTCATGTAAACTACAAACTGTGTCATTCCAACCCTACATGCAACGTAGAAATGTTTCACAGATATTTGAAATACTTGTTCCTGTTCAGTTACCAATTATAATCACAACAAACAATAGGCCTATCACTTCAAACCAACAATTTACGTCCAGCTGGCCATCATTACAACAATTGTATTGATAATAGCAGTCTTATACTGTACCGATACTGTAGTTATTATTTACAGCTAAATTTCATTCATCTTAAATGCTCTATAGAGTACATTCTATGGCTGGACAAATACTTAAAGATCACAATACTCGCTTCACTCGCACTAACCAACTACTGTAATTTAATGTACCGTAGCCTAACATAATATCCTAATGTAATCCCTAAAATAGTCTAACCTAGGTTAACTCAACTTAATAATGACTGAATTTCTATTTGTTATGAAATCGTGTCTACCAATGGCTTTAATTTTCTTAACCATTATTATTATTATTATTATTATTATTATTATTATTATTATTTGCACGAATATTAGGACTCACCTAAGAGCCCCGTGGTCGCCAACTCAAGCTCCCTGGTTAGGAGAGCCTGACGCCCATTTCAGTCGCCTCTTATGACAGGCAGGGGATACCGTGGTTGTTGTTCCATTGCCCCTCTTAATAAAGAAAACGCTGAAGGTGATTTATTACAACCGTCGTTTAGTACTTTAAATACCGGTACAGTACTTCAAGTTCAGTATTTCATGTACCGGTAATCATGATATGACACAGGTGCTGTACAGATTTCTATATTTCTGTCAATAAGATTACGTATTTGACAGATGATATTAATAAGAAACACAGTAAGACCTATTTGTAAGGAAGTAAAAGAGAATAACATGAACTTTTCTGTTGATTCTTGTTTCTCAGAAAAGAAAAAAAAAATAGAATTTCAGGCTCTGTTAATTATCTTCCTATTCAAATAGCTGTGAATGTATTCATATCATTTAAGTGTTATACAGTTACATATACATGGCCAGGAGATGCCCAATTAAATTCTTTATCAAAATTGGTTGGTATTTTGTTTTTATTTCAATGTACGGTACCGAAATCCTCTAAATTCGAATACACTTGCCTTTGGTTACGCTCGCTTAAAGACCCAATATGGCGGCTCCATAAGTAGCATTCGTAACTTGACCTCCCTAGACAGACCTTGTTCGAAAGTAAAGCGTAAGTGGAGGCAATCCATCTCACACATGCTTATTAAAATATCCATCTTCCTTTTGTGTCAGTGTGCAGTGTATATAAAGTGAAATTAAATTAGTGTTCTTAGTGGGGATCTATATTCCCACGATTCTATTTGCACTGATGTAAGTTGCGCCATTAGGTTAGTAAAAACAATATTTCTCCAATGAATTATTTATCTCGTAGACAGTTGTCGAAGAATTCATTTGCTTCCAAATTAAAAAATGGAATTCGTAGGTGAGTCAAAGAATCTTTGACTGACCCTAAATGTTATCCCGCATTACAATGTAATTTACTCTGGTGAAATAAAATAGCGTATGGCTTTTAGTGCCGGAAGTATCCGAGGACATGTTCGACTCGCCAGATGCAGATCTTTTGGTTTGACGCCCGTAGGCGACCTGAGAGTCGTGATGAGGATGAAATGATGATGACGACAACACGTACACCCAATGGTGGTTAAAATTCCAGACCCTGCCGGGAATCGAACCCGGGATCCCTGTGACCAAAGGCCAGCGCGCTAACCATTTAGCCATGGAGCCGGACATTTACTCTGGTAATAGGGGAGGTCTCAATGAATCAGTTTGCAGCTCTTTCAGTTGCTTTGTGCGGTTTTTAATCTCGCAGTTATATTACTGGTGCGTGTTTTTTTCTGTCATTGTGTTAGTGCTAAAGTTTATACGAAGATTTATCAAATTATTTATCCACTGCAGTGTATATAAAGTGAAATATATTAGTGTTCTTAGTGGGGATCTATATTCCCACGATTCTATTTGCACTGATGTAAGTTGCGCCATTAGGTTAGTAAAAACAATATTTCTCCAATGAATTATTTATCTCGTAGACAGTTGTCGAAGAATTCATCTGCTTCCAAATTAATGTTGTTTTTGTTTGTTATGAGTTATAAATTGTGAGAAAAGTTGTATTATTATTATTATTATTATTATTGTTATTATTATTATTATTATTAGTAGTAGTAGTAGTAGTAGTAGTAGTAGTAGTAGTAGTAGTACCAAAAAAGTATGCGTTGTTCATCATGGCAATATGCAGATTTAAAACAGCGTATTTAGCTTGTTTTTTGTAGCACGTAGGATGATTTTTTCACGAGCCGCCACTGCTTTAATTACTGCATTGATAGGGTGAAAGATCCTTTTGGGGATCATTGTAAGTATCTAGGTGTTAATATAAGGAAAGATCTTCATTGAGATAAACACATAAATATGATTGTAACTAAAGGGTACAGATCTCTGCACATGGTTATGAGGGTATTTAGGGGTTGTAGTAAGGATGTAAAGGAGAGGGCATATAAGTCTCTGGTAAGACCTAAACTAGAGTATGGATCCAGCATATGGGACCCTCACCAGGATAACTTGATTCTCAAGAACCGGAAAAAATCCAAAGAAAAGCAGCTCGATTTGTTCTGGGTGATTTCCAACAAAAGAGTAGCGTTACAAAAATAATGCAAAGTTTGGGCTGGGAAAATTTCGGAGAAAGGAGACGAGCTGCTCGACTAAGTGGTATGTTACAAGTGATAAAAATCATGTTGGGTCCATACTGAATCTCAGTTATGTTCCGAGCTGTCAGTGGAGAGATGGCATGGCATGACATTAGTAGACGAATAAGTTTGACTGGTGTCTTTAAAAGTAGGAAAGATCACAATATGAAGATAAAGCTGGAATTCAAGAGGACAAATTGGGGCAAATATTCATTTATAGGAAGGGGAGTTAGTGATTGGAATAACTTACCAAGGGAGATGTTCAAGAAATTTCCAATTTCTTTGCAATCATTTAAGAAAAGGCTAGGAAAAAAAACCAATAGGGAATGTTCCACCTGGCCGACTGCACTAAATGCAGATTAAGAGACTGAGTGATTGATTCATGACTTACCCCTGACTAAAGTGCCGAGGATTCCTAAAATCTGTGGATTGGAAGTGATCTCAACATATCTTGTATGTATGTAGGTAGGTCCCTTCCATTGATCACACCTAAAACATAAAAAAAGCCAAATTAAAGTCAAACCTATGAGTGCAATCTCTGCACCGCCACTAATATTTCACAATATTGGAATTTACTTACACTGGTTTGCCTCGAGGAAAGCAGAAGAAAGAGTTTATTCTACTGACGGAGGGCCTATAACACATTTTTCTTACTGGAGTAACAAATTGATTACACTCACTACATACGAAATTGTCCATTGTGCAAGCACAAAAAGTTCACTACAATGCGCAATAAACCACTTAATGCACGTAACTAATTCACTGTTTCATGAAGTGGACCTCCAAATACTGCAGAAGTTTATTAACACAGTCTGAACACAGCAGCACGATTTAAAAGCAATACTGGCTTCGCGAAAAGCTGCAACCAACAACAAACAAAACAGAGCTTCTTCTTCTCCTTGCCCCACACGTGGCGCGCAATAGCTAGGTAGGCGGTACTAAACGCCGAGGTTTCTCGAGCAGTCACGAGCAAAGCCGATGATGGCTGCTCCTTCGACATTCCCTAGACTCAAGTTAGCTGAAGTGCCGGCCGCCATACTAGAGATGGGAATAACATAAATTTTTAAATCACAGTTATAACTGTGATTGCTACTTTTCAGTATCTGTTATTTTTACCTGTGATTTGATAACAGTTACTAACAGCAGAGTAAACTGGGTGCCTTACTTCTTTTACTTTTCTAGGTGAGCAGACGTGGACTCTGACCACAACTTGTTGGTCATGAAATGCCATCTGAAATTGAAGAAATTGAAGAAAGGAAAGAATGCAAAAAGATGGGATCTAGACATGTTGAAAGAAAAGAGTGTGATGGATTGTTTCAAGGAACATGTTGCACAAGGACTAAATGAAAAGGCCGAAGGAAACACAGTAGAGGAAGAGTGGAGAGTCATGAAAAATGAAGTCAGTAGGGCTGCTGAAGAAATGTTAGGAAGGAAGAAAAGATCAACTAAGAATCAGTGGATAACTCAGGAGATACTAGACCTGATTGATGAACGACGAAAATACAAGAATGCTAGAAATGAAGAGGGCAGAAAAGAATACAGGCGATTAAAGAATCAAGTGGATAGAAAGTGCAAGGTAGCTAAGGAAGAATGGCTGAAGGAGAAGTGCAAGGATGTCGAAGGCTGTATGGTCCTGGGAAAGGTAGATGCTGCATACAGGAAAATCAAGGAAACCTTTGGAGAAAGGAAATCTAGGTGCATGAATATTAAGAGCTCAGATGGAAAGCCACTTCTAGGGAAAGAAGACAAAGCAGAAAGATGGCAGGAGCATATCCAACAGTTGTATCAAGGTAACGATGTAGATAATTTCGTTTTGGAACATGAAGAGGCTGTTGATGCTGATGAAATGGGAGACCCAATTTTGAGGTCAGAGTTTGACAGAGCGGTGAGTGACCTAAATAGGAACAAGGCACCTGGAATTGATGATATTCCCGCTGAATTACTGACTGCCTTAGGAGAAACCAGCATGGTAAGGTTATTTCATTTAGTGTGCAAGATGTATGAGACAGGAGAAGTCCCATCCGATTTTCAGCAGAATGTTGTTATACCTATTCCCAAGAAAGCCGGTGCTGACAGGTGTGAAAACTACCGCACTATTAGTTTAGTATCTCATGCCTGCAAAATTTTAACACGTATTATTTACAGAAGAATGGAAAAACAAGTTGAAGCTGAGTTGGGGGAAGATCAATTTGGCTTCAGAAGAAATGTAGGAACACGTGAAGCAATCCTGACTTTACGTCTGATCTTAGAGGATCGAATCAAGAAGGACAAGCCCACGTACATGGCATTCGTAGATCTAGAAAAGGCATTCGATAATGTTGATTGGACCAGGTTATTTATGATTCTGAAGATGATAGGGATCAGATACCGAGAACGAAGAATTATCTACAACCTGTATAAAAATCAGTCTGCAGTGATAAGAATTGAGGGCTTTGAAAAAGAAGCAGCAATCCAGAAAGGAGTGAGGCAAGGCTGCAGTTTGTCCCCTCTCCTTTTCAATGTTTACATAGAACAGGCAGTAAAAGAAATCAAAGAGAAATTTGGAAAGGGAATCACAGTCCAAGGAGAGGAAATCAAAACCTTGAGATTTGCCGATGATATTGTTATTTTATCTGAGACTGCAGAAGATCTCGAGAAGTTGCTGAATGGTATGGATGAAGTCTTAGGTAAGGAGTACAAGATGAAAATAAATAAGTCCAAAACAAAAGTAATGGAGTGCAGTCGAACGAAGGCAGGTGATGTAGGGAATATTAGATTAGGAAACGAAGTCTTAAAGGAAGTAGATGAATATTGTTATTTGGGTAGTAAAATAACCAACGATGGCAGAAGTAAGGAGGACATAAAATGCAGACTAGCACAAGCAAGGAAGAGCTTTCTTAAGAAAAGAAATTTGCTCACTTCAAACATTGATATCGGAATTAGAAAGATGTTTTTGAAGACTTTTGTGTGGAGCGTGGCATTGTATGGAAGTGAAACATGGACGATAACTAGCTCAGAAAGAAAGAGAATAGAAGCTTTTGAAATGTGGTGTTACAGAAGAATGCTGAAGGTGAGATGGATAGATCGAATCACGAATGAAGAGATACTGAATCGAATTGGTGAGAGGAGATCGATTTGGCTAAATTTGACGAGAAGAAGAGATAGAATGATAGGACACATCTTAAGACACCCAGGACTTGTTCAGTTGGTTTTTGAAGGAAGTGTAGGTGGCAAGAACGGTAGGGGTAGACCAAGGTATGAATATGACAAACAGATTAGAGCAGATGTAGGATGCAATAGCTACGTAGAAATGAAAAGGTTAGCACAGGATAGGGTGGCATGGAGAGCTGCATCAAACCAGTCTATGGACTGATGACTCAAACAACAACAGGTGATACAATGTATATACCAGTAGTGGCATAAATAAACATATTTTCACATTGAAATTTTTAAGCTGTACTGAACAGGCTAATAAAAATTATGGCCATGATTCAAATTACTTATACGTATTACACAGCATATAATGCATGTTGTACACCATCAACTTTTTCTTTCAGTTCAATACTTTACAGGAAACACTTTCAAATCTTGTTAAAGATTGTTCAACATTGCTGAAAATTTGACAAGATTTGGCAGGGTTTGATAGCCTTTTTGTTTTACAACGGAGATAAGGTAAGCGGTAGTCCTAGTTCTTGGACTAGCATTGGGGTATATTCTTAAAAACAGGAGAAACGCACAATAAAGCATAATTCACATGAGGAAAATAGTAATGTGGTTACCTTCAACATAATTTTGGCAAAACGTTTACTGCCATGACATCATTTTCAGAGGTTATGTTATATTACATTTACTCACATGAATCAAATAAAAATGATAGCAATGCAATGGACATACATATCTTACTACACGAGAACATTTTAGGAATCCAATAATAATATATGGGAATATCGGCATAAATCAAACATTGCGATAGTGTTTACTTATAGGTAATAAACATAAAAGCTGTCCACTTCCTTGTGATATTTGAGTAAAGTTATCGTCAATGATATTATAGAACGACCATAATGACTTGTTTTCCTTCTTTTCGTTGAAAGCTCCATTTTAATGCCACAATATTACCCACAACACTAACAATAACCGCGGCAAATTTAAAAGTAACTGTTCATCAGCTGTAAAAACAAAGGAGCAAAAGTGTAGGTATATTTTTGTGAGTGCTCTCTATCGAATATTGCTGGTGATTCGATTAGGTGACCACGGCTCTACGGTGCGCAGCGAAGTATCCAGTCGGCCGTGAGGTGACAGGCGACCATCTGGGTAGCTGCACGGTAGCAATCACAGCTACAATAATCGGAAAGGTCGGCTGCAAAGTTACTCTTGTGCACGGCACTGTGACTCGAGGTGACAGACGGGCCTCTGGGTAGCAGATATAAGAACCCCTCTCCTATTGGCTGCACGGTAGCAATCACAGCTAAACGGGAAGGTCGACTGCGAAGTTACTCTTGTGCACGGCACTGACTCGATAAGGTGACAGACGGGCCTCTGGGTAGCAGATTATAAGAACCCCTCTCCTATTGGCTGCACGGTAGCAATCACAGCTAAACGGGAAGGTCGACTGCAAAGTTACTCTTGTGAACGGCACTGTGACTCGATAAGGTGACAGACCATCTCGGTAGCTGCACGGTAGCAATCACAGCTACAATAAGCGGAAAGGTCGGCTGCAAAGTTACTCTTGTGCACGGCACTGTGACTCGAGAAGGTGACAGACGGGCCTCTGGGTAGCAGATATAAGAACCCCTCTCCTATTGGCTGCACGGTAGCAATCACAGCTAAACGGGAAGGTCGACTGCGAAGTTACTCCTGTGCACGGCACTGACTCGATAAGGTGACAGACGGGCCTCTGGGTAGCAGATTATAAGAACCCCTCTCCTATTGGCTGCACGGTAGCAATCACAGCTAAGCGGGAAGGTCGTCTGCAAAGTTACAATCCTATTGGCTGCACGGTCACAATCACAGCTAAGCCAGAAGATCGACTGCAATTGGTCGGCCGGTAGCAGTCCCAGGCTCTCAGCTGCGTCGAACTTTATCACGAGCGCTAGTAGCAGCGTCACACCACGGCCGACCGGATTCCTCGCTGCGCTCCTTAGAGCTAGCTAGAGCGACGCATCCAGTCGGCCGTGGTCACACAATAATAGTTTTTAATGTTGCCACTCGAGTTCGTTGCTACGAGAATGTCTGTAAATACTCCAAACCAGTTCATTTCAGTTGCCTAATTCGGCACATTTTAAATACAAATATGTTTTAAATCAGTTTAATGCATGTTTTACAGCGACTACAGTTATTCTTCGAACAGGACGGAGAATTTTAAATCACAGATATTTTGCTCCATCAATCACATATTGTGATTGCTACTCTTTGGTATCTGTGAGTACTTGCTTGCTTGCTTGCTGATGCTTATTGGGCTGTGTCTACGACATTTCACCCAGTCAATACTCGCTTACGCATGTAAACACACTAGTCTAAATGAAAACACTTCAAATCAATAATTGATGCCTGAACTTGCAAGTAGAAAAACACAAAACACGAAACTTCACTATATCACATAACTACCCCATTTTGCTAGTATAGACTGTTGTCATACGGGAAACTTCCAATCTTGCAATCACACTGCGTTTAAAGCGTCACCCACACGAAAAATCCAAAATAGCACTCACAAGTAATACACTAATGATATGAGGAATCACTCAAATGGAACCTGAGAAAGCATGAGTAATTCTCACTGGATATTATAGACAAAATTATAACACGATCTTGGCTTCATCTAGAAACAAATTTAGCACTCTAATAATCTCTTCTGTAGGATTACAGAGCAAACAAGAAACACTGGTAGGAAAAACCTGCTTAAGTCGCTGGAGGTTAGCCATAAGTTTTTTACGTTGGTTAGCATACAAAGAACATTCAAAGAGGATGTGATTAGAATCGCCATTACGGATATCTGTACCACACAAACAGTTGGTATCTTGCGTTAAATGGAACCGTGATCGATATTGTGGTGTGAGGGCATGATTAAACCGTAACCGAATGATGTTAATAATATGTCGTCTAGTATAAGATCCTCGTATAAACCAAGGTTTAACTAAAAGGCTTGGTTGTAAATGATAATAAAATTTACCTTTGACTTGTGCAGTTTGTCGGAAGAAATTCTGCCAGTCTGAACGTCCCTCCTGTCGAAAAATAACTACATAATCAGAAGCTGGAACCATATTGTTAGTATTCGGAACAGGAAGACGAGAAGCTTGTTTTGCAAAACAGTCTGCTTTTTCATTACCGGCGATACCCACGTGACCTGGTACCCATACTAAAGTTATGGAAATACCGACATTGTCAAGCATATAAAGGATACTCTTGACATTGTAAATATACCAATTATAGGATAACTCATCAGAAACCAAAGATTGTAATGCACTCAGCGAATCCGTATAGATTGTAGCTCGCGTATATCCCTTTCGCTGAACAAAAAGTAAGGCTTGCTGTATGGCAAATAGCTCCGCCGTAAAAATCGAACAGACACTAGGCAAACCATATTGTTCACTAAAATTTAGAGAAGGTATATAATAAGCGGAACCGACTCCATTAATGTTCTTTGCCCCATCTGTAAAAATGTTTATGCTTCGTGGAATATGAGAAAATTTCACTCGTTTAACTGGACATATCTCGATCCCCTGCAGACAAGGAAATGTAGTAGAGCCATTACGCATAGGCCAAATGATTTGAGGCTTAAAATGAGAAACCGGATAGGGTAAAGTATAGGGTAGTAAAGTAGCACTGTGTATTAAGGTACACTGCTTCGACTTTAATGTATTAAATGCATGAAACAATGCAGGCAATCTGCTTAAACCCTGGCGCCTAACTGAATAATACTCCGAGAGTAACTGTAACTTCGGAATTAGAGGATGACTTGTGAATGAAAACTTTTTAAGTAAATATTTCGTTGCAAGTATTTTTCTACGTACTTGTAAGGGAGCTTCGCAGGCTTCAACGAGGAGGGCATTGGTAGGTGTGGATTTTAAAGCTCCAATATCTGTGAGTAAATAACAGTTCGTGATTGTGATGCACATCTCTACGCCATACCGTAAGCAGCCGGGCATTTAGGTGCCATTGCGTAACATTGCATAATCGATATCTTTGAATCATTAATTTCTTTGTACACAAGAAAATGACTATGTATTAGTTTTCGAATACGGTACATCGTTCACGATGGTAAAATGTGTACTGTGTTGCTTGTATTATTGCTGTACAGGTTATAGTGCAAGTCTGAAGTAATTGATACCTAACGTACGGTTCCGTAATCATTATTCATTAGGGCGCAGAAGATTACAGACATTCTCACTTTCCTCTTCTTTATCTGTTTTTCCTCCAGGGTCGGTTTTTCCCTCGGACTCAGCGAGGGATCCCACCTCTACCGCCTCAAGGGCACCTCGCCCAGGCTGCCTCACCTGCTATGCTGAACAGGGGCGTTGCGGGGGGATGGGAAGATAGACAAGGAGAGGGAAGGAAGCGGTCGTGGCCTAAAGTTAGAAGTGGGAAACCACGGAAAACCACTTCCAGTATGGCTGAGGGGGGAATCGAACCCACCTCTACTCAGTTGACCTCCCGCGGCTGAATGGACCCCGTTCCAGCCCTCGTACCACTTTTCAAATTTCGTGGCAGACAGAATCGGGAATCGAACCCGGGCCTCCGGGGGTGGCAGCTAACCACACTAACCACTACGGTACACCACAAAGGCGGACTCCAAAGATAAGATTTCATTATGAGGAAGATCCTTTCAAGAGAAAGGGCTGTTTTAGTTCTCTTTGAGAGCAGTACCGTATCTGTTTTGTATTTCTTATGTGGACAAATATGACTTTAAAAAATTGGTTTGGAAGTCATGCATTGGATAGGATAGCTCGGGGCAATATCCTCAGCCGAACTGGTTGGCTATCATGACCGAAGTTTTCACATTCATGCTATTCATTATACTCATATTATTATCCAGCATAGACCAGGTTATTCTTCCCCCATGTGGATGGGAGCAGAGGAATGCATTCACATTGTCTACTGCCCGTCGTAAGAAGCTACTGCGTGGGGTAAACTCAGGGGCTCTTGACTTCAGAGTTTATTTGGTGACCAAGGGTCCTTAGCCGAGTCTGACATCGCTTCCATTTATGCCAGGTTCCTCACTTTCATTTTCCACCTGTAGGTGGGGGCGGTAGAATAGCATCCACAGTAACCCCTGCCTGTCGTAAGAGGCTACTAAAAGGGCTTTCAGAGGCTCTTAACGTGAGAGCAGGGTTGACGACCATGAGACTCTTTAGCTGAGTCCTGGCATTGCTTCCACTTACTTGTGTAAGTTCGTTACTTTCATTTATCCTATCCAACCTCCCTTGGTGAACTCTTCTTCTTTTCCGATCCCAACGCTATTAAAGCATTCGAGGCCTAGGGAATCTTGCATTTTCATGCCCTTCATGAGTCTTGTCTTTCTTTGGCCGATATCTTCATTTTTCGAAGTATCGGATCCCTTCCATTCTTTCTCCTCTGATTAGTGTTAATAGAGGATTGTTGCCCAGTTATATTTCCTCTTAACACAATAATCAGCAACACCACACACTTTAATTTCCCCTCTCCGATCTCCCTTGGTCAACCCTTCTCTTCTGACTCCAGGTTTGCGAGGCGCCAGGATTCTTTCATTTTCATGCCCGCTGTGGGTTGGTTGTCACGGCTCCCACAGCTGAGTCCGGCATCAGTTCCACTTACTTGTGTCGCGCTCCTCTCCTTTCCTATCCGACTTTTCTTGGTCAACTGTTCTCTTCTGCCCCCAACGGTATTATGTTTGCGAGACCTTGTGTGTTTTCATTTTTACACACTTCATGTCCCTTCCCTTTCTTTTGACCCCTTGTGGGTGGGGGTGTAAGAAGGGACTAAAAGGGGCCCCAGGGGTTCTTGCCTTAGGAGCAGGGGTTGGCGACCACAGGGCTTAGCTGAGTCCTGGCATTGCTTCCATTTACTTGTGCCAGGCTTCTGACTTTCATATATCCTATCTGACCTCCCTTTGTCAACTCTTGTTGTTTTCTGACCCTGGCGGTATTACAGCATTCGAGGCCTAGGAAGTCTTTCATTTTCGCGCCTTCTAGGCCCTTCCCTCACTTTTTTTTTTGTTGTTGTTGCCGATTTCAGTCTTCAAAATGTCAGACCCCTTCCCTTTTTCCTCCTGATTAGTGCTGAAAGAGGCTTGTTGCCCTGTTGTACTTCCTCTTAAAACAGCAATCACAACAACTACTTGGTTAAAATATTCTGAGCTCGTTAACATTTATGTAGTAGGATGCTCCCCTACTTAAAGATAACCCAGTAATTCTCCTCTTAACAGTTCTGTGTACCCCTGGTGGAGTGACAAGGATAGCCACATCTCAGTAGTTACCTATTCTTGTTGATATCCTAATACCAAACTACTGTTTATTAATTTTTTGTATTTTCAAATGTTCTGATGCTGTAGACCAGTGGTGCTTACGCTGGGAATTCCATCCTGCAGGCGCCCAGCACTGCAAATGGGCGGGCTGGCAGGTGATAAACGCAGTGTATGCTATACAACCACAGTGACATTGTGGCGGCTACGTTACAAGCCACGAAGGCTGGGCGAAGTTCTGCTAGTCACTCTCGATCACTGCTGTGATACCAGAGTTTGAAATCGAGGCAGAAAATAATGAAAGAAAGAGGGCGTAAATCCACGTCATTTTCAATTTACGTTATAAGAAAAAGTTATTTATGTTCATTGCGCTTTATGTATTTTGATCGAATTATTATGTATGTAGTGAATTACAATGTTCACTATTACATTTTAAGAGGTGCTTTAGAAATTTTTATATAATCTGGAGTTAAGCTATTGCTTGTGGTCATTTGGGTTTAAATTATCTGATAATCTCACTAACAATTCAATCATTCTTACCGGGAATAATGCCAATTATATTATTTATTTGAAGGCATACTGTACATCTACCTAGTAGATATATTTACGTTCAGTGGCAAATACTGAGGGCTACCAAGGCTATCAGTGAAGCCCAAACCTCAATTGAGAATGATGGAAGTCTAAAACACATTATAATGTAAGCAACTGACACATTGTTCCATTTACAAAACTTGAAAGCAGTGAGACAAAACGTCGCATGAATTTCTAAGAGCAAAGCATCCGAGACTGATATTGCAGCCCAGACTCTCGTCCCTCTCCCCTCGACTCATCCCAAGTGGCTTGCTGCTGTATATCGGTTAGGAGTGGGGACCGGGGGGGGAACAGGTGGCCTAGGCTTCGGTCCGTCAGATCGCTGCTGGTAACTATCAACCATCCGTTACTCATCATATATATTTTCTCACCTCATGTTGTTGCCTTAATTATATAGATAACAGAGTGCTGGTATTTCACTTCCGGTTACTTCTACATCCTTTTAGGAAGACACTGCAAGGCTGCTGTTATAGGAACAATATAGTTTTCTTTTTATTGGTAGATCTGCTAAAATGAAATGCAATCTTTCCACTGTTTATGTTGTTGTTGTTGTACTTTAATCTTGGATAGTAAATATCTAGCCTATGTCCTCACTCATGATAAAACTCCTCTCGCCATTTAGAGGCTACCTATTATCACCTGTTAAAAGTTTAAATACTTTTTCAGAAATTCAGTGAACAGGGAAAGTCACACAACACTGTGCAAAATAATTGTTGCTTTATGTAATTATATTAAGTTTTGCTTAATGAATAACAGGAATTTTACATTCTTTAAAATTAAAATACTGTCATTCCCATGCAAGGAACTGTAAATTCTAGCTTGTACGCTTAAAGCCTGTACCTTTGTAGATGGTAACACAAACATCATAACGTGTCACTTTTCTTTGAATGAATAAATATAAGAAAATAAAACTTACCATTTATATTGAGCGCAGTTTAAATCAAACCGGAATATCATGAAAAGGCCACCCCAGGGGCTCTGAACTTTGGAGCGTGGGATGGCGACCACAGTGCCCTTAGCTGAGTCCTGGCATTGCTTCCATTTACTTGTGCCAGGCTACTCACTTTCATCTATCCTATTCGACCTCCCTTGGTCAACTCTTGTTCTTTTCTGACCCTGATGGTATTACGTATGGAGGCCTAGGGAGTCTTTCGTTTTCATACCCTTCGTGGCCCTTGTCTTCCTTTGGCCGACATCTTCATTTTTCTAAGTGTCAGATCCCTTCCATTTTTCTCTCTGATTAGTGTTATATAGAGGATGGTTGCCCAGTTGTACTTCCTCTTTAAACAATGATCACCACCATCTTGAAAAGGCCAGGGTTTTTTTTTGGTTGCGATTATAGAGTTTCATTTTAAATAATGTATCCCAATCAGCACTTCTGTGAGTAGTGGAGTAGAGCTTCGTAATAACCGTCGAACGTCAATGCTCCCTTGCTTTCCTGCAAAGTGTGTTTGCTCTCTTGCTTCATTGTGACATATGCTTGTTAAGTAAGCTGCCCGCATTTACGTCACGCCAGCCCAACCGCACTGGGCTAGCCTCAACTGGCGCCCAGCTGAGCACCTCTGCTGTAGACTATATATTGTGTTATTAGTCTTTGAATTTGTAGAATTATTTATCAGATAATGTTCAATTTAATTTTGCTACCTTTTTTGATGTAGTTAAACTTTGTCCCTGTAGCAATCCAGAATGTCTGAAAAGTTGTTGAGTTTCTCAATAAATATATGTATACAACGATGTAGTGCAAAATATCACAGTGCAGCCCATACAGGCATACAGCCCATACGAAGATGTTCGATAAATTTCAGTGGCAAATTTTCCATACATGCAATTGATGTGTTACATCCCTTGTATTTTCAATGAAAAATAAATATTCATTGCTCATATTTTTATGGAAGTTATTTATATAAAATTCAAATGCACAGTTATCGATAGTCAGAGATGGAAGTAATGAGGGTGGCTGGTTAGAGACTGTTACTAAATATTGTCAAACTACTCCAAAGATGGCAGCACAATAATTGAACCCTTGTTCGTTGTTGATCTCTTTCATGGAGTTGGAATGTGAAACGAACAGCCACATCCGTCAAGAGGGCGGGGCAAGCTGGAATCCTGCAAGTTATCACGCGTGACCGGGATTTATTTGTTATTTCGTGAAATACTGGATTTCTTGCTTGTGAGCAGTTCTTTTCTTGTGCTATAAATTATGATATAGCCTATGGCAAATATGTGTTGTAGTATTATAAATAATTTAGTTTCGTGTGCTTGTAGTGTAAATATCAAACAAAGAGAATGGTGCGATTTTGAAATGACATCACACCGATCAGAGAGTAGTTCAGCAGGCATGGATGTATGGGTGCCAGGGTCACGCATTTCTACCGCGCAGTCCGAATTGAATTATTCTAACCATTGTGTAATTGAACGATTATTAAGAGAAACATTTAATATGTTTCCTTTAAAGGAGAAAAACAGAATTATAAATGAAGGACAACCGCATCCAATTCTGAATGTAACTACACAACTTAAATCGTGTGTTCGTCATTTCAACAGACATATTTATGAAACAGACCATTGGATTGTGGATGTGAGATTTTAAATAAACTTTTCTGTTGGCCCTATTTGTTGTTTTCTCTTGAGAAATGTGTTTGGAATGACGGTCTATTTGCGTTGATGTTTCCAATCTTTTTTTTTTTTCGGTTACATCCCCTAAACCAGAAGTCAAGAGTTGCCACTGATAAAATGCCAATTTCTTTGCAATCATTTAAGAAAAGGCTAGGAAAACAACTTATAGGGAATCTGCCACGTGGGCAACTGCCCTAAATGCACAGCAGACTGACTGAAAACAATTGTGTGGTTGAAGAAATTCCCAGAGACTTATTGCCTGTGCAATGCTAAATGAACTGTCTGGCGCGGACCATCGGGTGAGGCGATGGTCACCCGACCTAACCCCACGTGATTTTATCATATGGCAGAAACTGGAACACAGGACTGATGCCTGTCGTGTCACCAAGGGTATACATATTGAGCATCTGTAAGCTACAGTATGTAAGAAACTTGGAGGGATTCTGTATCTGTTGATATGAGTCACTTTACTTGTCTGCCATAGTCATTGCACTATAAATCATTCAGTCAATCAATCTGCACTTAGGGCAGTCACCCAGGTGGCAGATTCCCTATTTGTTGTTTACCTCTTTCCTTAAACAATGACAAAGAAATTGGAAATTTATTGAACATCTCCCTTTGTAAGTTATTCCAATCCCTAACTTATCTTCCTATAAATGAATATTAGCCCCAATTTGTCCTCTTGAATTCCAATGTTATCTTCATATTGTGATCTTTCATATTTTTAAAGATACCACTCAATTTATTCGCCTACTAATGACATTCCATGCCCTCTCTCCACTGACAGCTCGGAACATATCACTTATGATATAGATGTTGATTTCCATAGCTGAAATATTTGTCCCAAATGAGTAAATAATGGTCGAACTACATTGGTATTACATATCACTTAGACGAGCAGCTTGGCTCCTTTCTTTCAAGTCTTCCCAGCCCAAATTGTGCAACATTTTTGAAACGCTACTGGGGCCAGTAGAATTACACCCACAGTATCCCCTGCCTGTCGTAAGAGGTGACTAAATGGGGCCCTAGGGGCTCTTAACTTGGGGAGCATGTGTTGGTGACCACAGGGCCCTCAGCTGAGTCCTGGCATTGCTTGAACTTACTTGTGCCACGGTCCTCACTTTCATCTATCCTATCCGACCTCCCTTGATCCACTCTTTTTCTTTTCTGACCCCGACAGTATTAGGTTTCCTAGGCCTATGGAGTCTTTCATTTTCACGCCCTTCATGGCCCTTGTCTTTCTTTGGTCGATACCTTCATTTTTCAAAGTGTCGGATCATTTCCATTTTCTCTCCGATTAGTGTTATATAGAGGATGGTTGCCTCGTTATACTTCCTCTTAAAACAATAATCACCATCACAACCACCACCGCTCTCTAATCCGCTTGTCATACCTTGGTCTACCCCTACTGTTCTTACTGCCTACACTATCCTAAAAAACTAACTGAACAAGTCCTGGGTGTCTTAAGATGTGTCATATCTCTTCTTCTCATCAAATTTCACCAAAACAATCTCCTCTCACAAATTTGATCCAGTATCTCTTCATTCCATCTCACCTTCAGCATTCTTCTGTATCACCACAATGCAAAAGCTTTTATTCTCTTGCTTTCTGAGCTAGTTATCATCCATGTTTCACTCCCATATAATGCATACAAGTCTTTGAAAACATCTTTCTAATCCCTATATCAATGTTCGAAGTGAGCAAATTTCTTTTCTTAAGAAAGCTCTTCCTTGCTTTTGCTAGTCTGCATTTTATGTCTTCCTTACTTCTGCCACTGGGTGAGTTCGCCATGCGGTAGGCTGTGAGCTTGCATTCAGGGGATAGTGGGTTTGAATCCCACTGTCGGCAACCCTGAAGATGGTTTTCCATTTTCACACCAATCAAATGCTGGGTCTGTACCTTAATAAGGGCCACGGCTGATTCCTTCCAGTTCCTAGCCCTTTCCTATCCCATCATCGACAAAAGACCTATCTGTGTCGGTGAGACGTAAAGCCACTAGCAAAAAAAAACTTTTGCCACTGCTAGTTATTTTACTACCCAAGTAACAATATTCATCTACAGTACTTCCTTTAAGACTTCATTTCCTAATCTATTACAGTATTTCCTGCATCACCTGACTTTGTTCAACTGTATTCCATTACCTTTGTTTTGGACTTTGTTATTTTCATCTTGTACTCCTTCCCCAAGATTCTGTCCATAGTATTCAGCAATTTCTCCAGATCTTCTGCTGAGTCAGATAAAATAACAATATCATCAGCAAATCTCGGGGTTTTGATTTCCCTTTCTTGGATTGTGATTTATTTTCTAAATTACTCTTTGATTTCCTTTACTGCCTGTTGTTCTATATAAATATTGAAAAGGCAAGGGGGGGGGGGGGGGGGGGGAGGACACAAACTGCAAAGTGAATGTTAACTTTTATTTAAGATTAATTAGTAAATGCAGTTGAATATGACTTTTTTTTTCATTTAATTATATCTTCTCCCACCCTATGATGGTTAAAAAAAAGGCCTCCTTTTGCATATCACTGTTCTGCACAAAATCCCCCAGTTTTTCCTTTCATAAAACTGTGCTCAGTTGTACTCCTAGCTCATAATCTGCTACCAGTTTAACAGCCAACTCTCCCTTCTCAAATTTTTCTGTGACTTCCAATTTTATGGTCGTCATGATATAAAACTGAAGACCATACAATACAGGCTAACTAACCAACTGAGTGAGTTGGCTGGGCGGTTTTGGAATCATGTCATCCCATAAGTGTTCTTACTTGTTGGTAGAATTCTGATCCCGTTTGCACTCTGTTTGTAATTTCCTTTCTGACCAAATTATCACTGGAGATTACACTTCCAAGGTAAGGAAAACTATCCACACACTCTAGTTGATGGTCTGCTAGTTTTACACTTGGATGCCCTTCTCTCTTGACTGCCATCACCACTGTGTTGGTCTCCTCTCGCTGATGTTGAGGTTATATTCCTGGAAGTGGGATTTCTATACTTTGAGTCTGGTCTGTACTTCCTCTTCTGTTTCACCCCAAATCATGGTATCATCAGCAAAGGCCACTGCATTCAGTTCACCTAACTTTTCCTTGATGTTCTTCATTATATTAACAGTAGTGGGGACAGTGCACTTTCTTGATTAACTCCACTCTTGGTCTCAAACCATGATGATCGACCTTCCCCAATTTGTACACAGTCTTTGTACAACATCTGAATATTCCTTACCAGTCCTTCAGGCACATTTCTTTTCCTCAAGTACTCTCAGATCTTTTTTTAATTTATTATTATTAATTAATTTATTATTTTTCTCCAGATCTACAGTAACAATACCCATTGACCCGTTAAAAGAGAAAAATAACAATGTCTAGCTTAAGCCAAAATTCACACTATGTGCTGTACAGAAAAAGAAAAGAAAATAATGTACGGAATGAACAGAAAATGAATAGAACAATTTAGTAAAATAATGATACTTCTTGGACATGGCATGAATCCCCTAGGATACTCCGGAAACGTGACGCCCCAAATGAAGGTCACCACGGTAGTCATCCTCGGCCTCTTCATGTCACGTCCAACTTCTCTCCTGAATATTTCTATTGTTTTCCCAGAATATGCAATTTAAGCTGTATTATGAATGTCACAGACCTTTGTGCCCCTGCTGAGTAAACACGCGAACCTTTGCACATTCCATTCCTCCTACATTTCCTCTACTTGACTCCCTCCGAGTTGCTGATTCCATACTTCCGTTGCACACACATTCTGCTACTACGTACTCTGCTCACGTTGCAACTTTATCACTGCACTACTTATCTGTTCCTGCTCGTCTTATTCAACCATACTTAATCTAATTTAAATAATCATATACAACCAACTTTGCTTACCGATCTACCATTAATTAATGAATCACTTACCAATACCATTTAAACTGTGCTGCCTCTCTTATTATCCATCCATCATCACCTTTCATACTTAACACTCAATTCCAGTCTTCAATTACTTTACATTAACAATACACATTAAGATACTTTCACTTCAATAAATGCCATCGTTTAAACTTTGCTACCTTTCTTAACATCGATCCATCATCATCACCTATTCATACTTAACACTTCAATTCCAGTCCTCATTTATTTTACCATTACAATCATCTAAACTTCGCTACTTCTCTTATCATCCATCCCTCGAACTCCACAATCCATCCATCTTATTCCAGGCCACACTTACTTCAACAATTACAACACACATATATACACCACCATTTGAATAAATACCATTTAAACTTCATTACCTCCCCTCATTTCCATCCATCAAACTCAAATTTTGCTACCTCTCTTATCATCCATCCATAATCCATCCATCTTGTACCTACAGATACCATCACTTCAATAACAATTATACTACACATACAGGCACCATTACTTGAGTAAATACCATCTGAACTTCGCTACCTCTCTCCTTCTAGGCCACATTTACTTCAACAATTACAATACACATACAGACACCACCATAAACTATGCTACCTCTCTTATCATCCATCTATAGGCAAACCATGTTACTTACTACAGTTACTTGACTTTTTACTTCTTGTAATTACTCCTTCTTCCATTTTTCCCTTTTTGTCCCATAGCTCCTTCAAACTCAAGCTTCTCCCTTTAATCACGGCACTTCTTAGTTCTGCTTCCTCCCTCAAACCATTATTCTCGCTCCGATTCTGTCCACTTATCTTCCCCTGTGATTCTTTTTCCATCATCTCTTCCTGCATCCTGCTTTCTTCCCTCGTGCAGACCTCCGACACTGGTTCGTCCATTAATTTCCTGGCTACTTCCATCCTCCTTGCATTTCCTTTTTCTTCAGCTCTTTTTACGATCGCTTCCCAGGAACCCCATCTACTCAGTGTTCCTCCCTTTACAGTATGTACATCAGCCCTGGTAGTTTCTTCTTGCCTCAAACTCTCAGCCCTGCTTTTTTCTTCTTGCCTCACATCATCCCTGGTAGTTTCTTCTTGCCTCGAGCTCTCCTCCCTGCTTTTTTCTTCTTGCCTCAAACTCTTTTGCCTCGAACTCTCAGCCCTGCTAGTTTCTTCTTGCCTCAAACTCTCATCCATTAATTTCAGTTTCGATATTGTCCACTTTCAGGTCCAATTCCTGTCGCTCACCACAACTATCTGACCACTAATATACGCTTTCAATCCCTGAATTTTTGCTTTCACAAAATGTTTCTTGAGAATTTTAAAATTCCTACTCTCTTCTCTTCCGAAATCTCTCTTAACTCTAATGTTCTCACACTGTAGATTACCAGCGTTCCTTGTCACTATATCTGCGATCAATGAAGATAGCAGCGACACTTATGGGCCTGTGCCCTCCCACCTTGCCAACTCTCTCCACATTGTCTATATCTACCTCACTGAAATTTATTTTCATTTTCTTTTGTATGACATCTACCACTTTGTAAATAATGTCCACTTTAGATTCTGTCTTTTCTTCCTCCACCCCATAAATAAATATGGATTTCTTCTTACGCTCCTGTCTGCAGACTTCAATTTCTTTCTTCAGGTTTACCATCTCTTTTTCCATATTTTTTATTTTCTCTCTTAGTGACACCAGTTCTTTCTCGCTGCCTTCTATCACCGCCTTCGTATTTTTCATATAATCCTGGATCCACTGTCTCATCTTTTCTTGCTCCTGGACTTGTTCTTGAAGCATCTTCTTTAATTGCTCAAACGGACATACCTCCTGTATTACTTCTTTTACTACTTTCCTCATAGCCTCTACGTCTACCCAACTCATCCTATCTATCTCCTTGCCGACCGCTTGACCCTACCGCTTCCCCACCCCTACTCCACTCCACTCAGCAGGCGCACGCCACACGATACGTCCGTCCTCCTTACTGGCTTAAGCTAGACTCTACTCTCAGATCTCATGTCTTATAACACTATCATAGGCCTTTTCTATATCCAGGAATACAATGACCAAATTCTTAGCCCGCCTGGTGGCCATGATCGTTAAGGCGCTGAAGTCTAAAACGGTCTAACACCGAGGTTAGCCGGTTCGAGTCCCGTTGGTCGAAAAAATTTTCACCATCAGAATGTTGGCCGGCAGGGTAGGGGAGGTGGTGGTACACAATTTCTAATCACTAGATTGCGTGCCAAAAGCCTGGATTAAATTCCAAACCTCTCCGCAGTGCTCATATGGAGTGAGGGCATATGACGCTGTTGATGGTGATTCGTCCGTCGGATGGGGACGTTAAGCCTTGAGCAGACCCCTTGGTGCTATTCGACAGGAGTAGGCTATGTGCCGGCACCGGGTTTCACCCTCTCCCTACTATCATATATCACGTCATTCATTTCATCTCCCATTAACTCCTCTGATGAGGTTGACGTCAGGAAGGGCATCCGGTCATAAAAAACCGCCACGACAAATTCATCTCACCTCATACCCGACCCCGTAGGGAAACGGGACAAGGGTTGGACAAACAAACAAACAAACAAACAAACAAACACAATGACCAAATTCTTGCCCTTCTCCCAATATTTTTCCATCAGCATGCAGGTGCTAAAAATTAGATCCATTGTTGATCTGTTACTTCTGAATCCATATTTCTCCTGCTCTGATTAGTGTTATATAAAGGATGATTGTCTTGGTTGTACTTTCTCTTAAAACAATAATCACCACAACCACCACCCATTTTCACTCCAGGCAAAAGCTTGGGCCATACCTTAATTCACGCTATGGGTGTTCCCTTTCCATTCCCAGTCCTTTCCTGTCTCGGCATCATCATAAGAAGCCGCTGTTGATGGGGGGGTGCTAGAATACAGTACATCCACGGCACTCCCTGCCTGTCATAAAAGGTGTCTAAAGTGGGGACCAGGGCTCTGAACTTTGTGACCGCTCTTCCCCTAGGTGAGCCTGGTACTGCTGTCACATTCCTTACCTTCACTTTTCCTATCTGATCTCACTTTGTCAACTCTTCTTCTTTTCTGATCCCAGAGGTATTCCAATGTCTTTCCATTGTTGCATCTTTCTTTGGCTGGTACCTTCATTTTTTCAATGTTTCAGACCTCTTCCAATTTCCTTAATAGAGGATGGTTGCCCAGTTGAACTTTCTCTTAAAACAATAATCACCACCACCTGGATGTGGTATCGGTGGCTCATGAGGAGTTTTACTGAACTCTGTTTGCTTTTCTCTGGCTAAGTGGAGATATTCACAAAGTTAAAAAGTTATCTGTCGGCTCCTACTTAATGGACTGAGATAAAATAAAGTGCGGTAAAATTCTGCATGTCACTACTTCAATAACAATACGTTTCATAAACAATGGATTAACAGTTTTTTTGTTTATTCAATTCAAACAGAACAAGAAATAGAACATTAAAAAATGATGAATATTGTATCAGCATTGAACTCTCTCAAAAATCATGACCAAATAAAAAAAAATGTTCAGACAGACATTATATTAATTACATTTAATCTTTTTAGGTTACATGAATAAAACTGCAAACCAGATAACCTGCAGATGAATAATTAGGAGTTTACCATGAAAATGAAAACAAGGTTCCTTTTGAGAGACAGGTCTAAGTTTGATGGAAAAATTATACCAATTATTTGAGGTGAGTCAGAATGAAACATAGTAAGTTACGTAAGTAGGAGTCCTTACGACACAGTGGCAGGATAATCATGTGACTGGACTGCAGGAAGTATTATCTAAATAAGTGAGAAAAAAAGTAGAATAAATTGTGAAAACTGTAAGGGTATCATGCTGCTGGGTTGACTCAGACAGTAGAAGCGCAGACCTTCTGAGAGAAAGTTGGTGGATTCCATCCCAGCTCAGTCCGGTGCTCAAATATCGGTAAATTCACAGATATGTACAAGATCTATGGGATAAAATTCCAACAACATGGTATCTGCGTGTACCATAACAGTAAATCTTCTGGTAAGAAAGCCAAAGAAACAGATAGAGAGCAGCGACTTATCATGTAAACAAGCATAGATAAACTTCTCATAAAAGAAAGACATCGTTTCAAAATTTTCAGCAGCAGCCTCAGTTGAGGACAGAATTTTGAAAAAGATCATTTTTATGTATTCTTATTTTCCTTTCCTCCCTTTTATTTCTTAATTTAATTTTAGCTGATTTACTTTAGTTAATAGATAAATATTTTATGTCATTTTTATATTTTCAAATCTTTTATTTTGTGTCCAGAAGGTACTTTAATAAGCTTTCATTCTCATGTACTTTCATATTCATAAATAAGGAACTTTTAATACAAACAAACAAAATGCAAAAAAAAATCAAGGCAATAACACAAAAATTCAGGGACTGCAAACTCCAGGTAAGCCACGCAGTCTAGCTTTTACAACCATATGTAACACCTAACATGGGACATGGAAAAGAACTAATTAGTAACAACTCAAGTCATATATATAAGAACAGGAATACATAAAGGGATAAAGATGTCAGAACAGTCTAGGATAGGGTTGCCAGGTTGTACGTTTTTCCAGTATTCTTATGTTTTGTTCCTGTTAATTTAGCCTAAAGATTTTTATTTACCCATACAGCACTTTGAACCATGCTTATCGCATGTTCCACGATTTGACATTTAATTATGTGAATGGCTTCCTTCAGTTTTGTCTTTCAATGTTTACATGTGTCAGTCTAATGACGTCCAGTAGGGAGCAGCACACGCTATGTTTTTATCTGTGAGGTCGTTCGTTTTGCTGAGCGATAATTTTTACTCTGTGGAGTTCTTCTGCTGTTCTATGTGGGGCAGATACTAACAATGGCTGCCGCTATGTTCGGTGTGGCATTTTTATGCCTCAAATATTCATTTAATGTGTTCAAGCCTGGACCTTTCACGCTAACTGCTATTCGATTTTACCATTGATAATCACAGGTACGTGATAGTTGGTTTATATTTAAATTTGGTGTCGATTTATTCCCGTATGTTACGGTCGATGGCATACATCTTTCCGCTCCGTCATACGATGTGCTTTGAATGAATGTATTTGTGGTCTTGTTGTTATAATTGAAAAAGGGTCTCCGTGGTTATGATTTGGTGCGCTGCGTGCTTTAATACTGCGTGATCCTCATGATGTGCCCCTTGTCTCGACCGCAGGAGAGACCAATCCAGGTTGTACAAGGCGCAACATGCCAGTGATGTGAATAAAGTAATGTCCAATTCTGACCTTATGTGTAATTGCACGCCGCACGCAAACATTTGAGTACGTGAGACCCACTGATAATGACCGTGGAGTCATAATTTATGGTTTGTATTTGACCACGAAATCTGAACGGCCGTTCGTGTTTTATTTTCCCGATACCCTCATTGTGTGTGCGTGAATGTGGTATGCATGTAAGTTCGAATGTGTGGGAGAGGAAAGGTTGGTATGCCGATGACCTGTTGTATTTGTCTTTCAAATTCTGCGCCTTGTTTGGTTTTCAGCGCAGAGCTATATTTATTTATTATTCATGGCTGATGCTCAGCTTGAGTACCCGCCATGTTGGTTTCATATTTGCGCATGGGCGTACCTATTGTATTCTTTGGGTCTTGTCTCGGCTTTGATTGGTCCATGGAGGCTGTGCCCAGTCTCATCTGTCGTTATTCTTATCTGCCTTTTGTTCCCCGGCACGGCTTATTGTTATGCGAACTTTTCGCATTGTTAGTTGCCTAATGAATACATGATGCAGTGCCTTGGATATTTGAATCTTGGTAGAACGGGCGACCTAGTTGAATAGTTTATGATGAAAGGAAGCTGCTGGTATTGTAATAGCGATGTGTCGAGGAGCAGTGAGCATTTTAAATTACGTATCATTTTTTTTTGAAGAGTATTAGTGAGTTTTCACGCCATGTTTCAACTATGTGAGAAAGAACAAGGTACGTCCATCAGTAATACGATGAATTTCCCTATTTATTTTGTGTGATTTTCTTTTCTTGCTTTAATTTTTCTCTCATATTTATTTAATAAATCCCCTGGTTTAAACCATTTCTTCTTTTATTTCTAATAGAGGTAGTCTTGCCCTTGTTACCTGATTACAAGGGGGGGTTTTCAGCTCAGGGTTATGTATGCGCCTTGCCCAGTCGACACGATCCGGGCCTCAAATATTGTTCCCCGTGAATATTTCACTAAGTTATTGCTTGAATCGCTGATTTATGTAGTGATAGATGGGGAGGGTGTGGCTCAACTTTCTTCCATTAAAAAAAAAAAAAATACTTGGCACTGGCTTATAGTAAAATCCATAACAATTCTTCTTCCTAATACAACAAAAATACATTGTTATTATTGCCTCAGTTATGCAAGTTTGGATTGTGGAAATAAATTGATGTCATGTATATTCACAGATTCAGAAACAGCTGTAAAATGTTTCTGTGGCAAGATGAAGGCAGAAATATTAGTGAAAAACATATTAGCATCTAAAAGTATCAGTGATTTTGTTAATATCTTGAAATAGACTGAAAGTATGAAGTGGACTGATGTTAGAAACAGATATTCACCTGAACTCATAAAATCAGAGCTTCAAGTTATAATAAATTTTGGCATGCCCTGCAAAGAATACAAAAGAATATTGCTACATAAAATTAAATCAGTTTCAAAATACCAAGGTGCTACAAAGCAATAGGGTTTAAAACATAAATGTGTGTGAGTTTTGATCGAAAATGGCATTTAATAAAAATTATGAAGACATGAATTATTAAAAAACATGTCAATAAAAAATCTTCCTTTTTTAATTTTTTAAAAAGTGGTATTCCCAGACTAGGAAGAGGAGACGAGAAACATGAGAACACTAAAGGGCAAGGAAATCTCCACAAGACTCTGTTCTCAATGATCCCAGTTCTTTTACATCCATTCCTTCTCATTCCCTGACGAGCTTGTTTCTACTTCCCAACTTCATCAGAAAGACAGACGTCAACTTGTTGAGGGGTCATGTTGACAGATTCCCAGTCTTGATGTTGGAAGTGAAGACTAAAGAGAAAGCTGTTTTAAGATAGGAAAAGAGAAGTACAGGCAGTAAAAGACAAGGAACACAGGACAAAATTTTTTTTTTTTTTTTACAATTTCTTTAACGTCGCACCGACACAGATAGGTCTTACGGCGATGATGGGATAGGAAAGGGCTAGGAGTGGGAAGGAAGCAACCGTAGCCTTAATTAAGGTACAGTCCCAGCATTTGCCTGGTGCAAAAATGGGAAACCACGGAAAACCATCTTGAGGGCTGCCGACATTGGGGTTCAAACCCACTATCTCCCGGATGCAAGCTCACAGCTGCGCGCCACTAACCACATGGCCAACTCACCCGGTAGGGCAAACACGAACACTCTCTTCACACCCACACTGATCTGTCATTATTTATCTCATGTGTTCCTATCGTTCTGTACACGACTTCATCTTATTATATTCATATTAGTGGACCTGTGCTCCTCCACGGCATTTGTTATAAACAGGTCAGATAACACTTCTTGATATGTCTGTCAGTCACATTGTTTTGCCTGCCCTTTACAGTAGTTTTATGAACATTTAATACCGGTACAAATAAGTGATTCATTCGTAATGTAGTTTACTGCACTTCTTTCCATACGATATTCACTGTGTTTTGTCCATTCGGGCGTATCTGAACGTTAACATTTTCAACCGATCTTGCCCGAGATAGTGCAACATACAATTGGCCGTGACTGAATACAGGTTCGCGTAAGTAGACACCCACTTCTTCAAGAGTCGATCCCTACGTTTTATTAATGGACCTACCGACTGTCAACTGTCTTCTCTTAGCAGCATGCAAGTTATTAGAAACGTTCTGCCACCTGTTGAGTATAAGTATTTAGAAGCTGGGGAAAGTCAGAGAATCAAAGAGTATCTAGCAGAGAATAGTATTCTCCCATGATCAGAAGATGTGTATACTCTCTGGCTTGACAGATAGTAATCAAACATGGTTGGATGCAATTACATTATTAAGGATGAAAATAATATATGAGGGTCGAGTCATAAGTCATGGCAATTATTCTTTTTTCTTGCGAACAGGAGATAACACGGAAAATCTAAGATATGCATTTGGAAATATAGGGCACGTACTTATGCATAGTGTTCCAGTATTCCACTGTGCGTTGCCAGTGCTGGGGCAGGCGCTGAATACCATTCGCTGCATGTGTATCGCTAACGTGTGACAGCTCTCTCTGAAATGTTATGATGATGTCCTATTTGTTAGCAAACCGTTGTCCACGTAATGGCTTCTTGATTTTGGAGATTAGATCATAGTCATATGGGCTCAGATCAGGTGAATAAGGCGGATGTGGAAGAACCTCCCATCCCATGGACACTGGTGAGGCAAATCGGCAGTTGATACTCTACCTCGTTTGAACCTCTCCACCCACCTCGCCACTGTTCTATACGGCATGGTATGCACACCTACTGCTTCCCGCAGCTCTGCATGGCATTGGCGTGCATTTCTGCTGTGGAGAACTGATATTTTAATATACGATCCTTGCTCCTGCTTGTTGGCTTCCATTTTGTGTTGCTCTCTCTCACACACTGAACTTGGGGGCATGCTTAGACCCACACTGTTGTTTACATACACCATCTAGTGGCATCATACGCAAGTACATACCGTACGTTTCCAAATGCATATCTTAGATTTACCGTGTTGTCTCCTGTTAGCGAGAAAAAAAATTGTTGCCATGACTTATGACTCGACCTATGTATATATATCAGAATAGTAAAGAAAGTGTTAATCGCTTAACTACCCGCTAAGTACAGAATGTATTGCACCCTAGGGCAAGCTTTCTGCTGCAGTTATGGGAGCGGTCATTTAGTGATTTGATTTTAGGATTACTCAAAGCTGACTGAACCTAGAGACTCATGATTCACCGGCAGGTCATTTTTTTTTGCTAGTTGCTTTACGTCGCACCAATACAGATAGGTCTTATGGCTAGGAAAGGCCTAGGAGTTGGAAGGAAGCAGCCGTGGCTTTAATTAAGGTACAGTCCCAGCATTTCCCTGATGTGAAAATGGGAAACCACGGTAAACCATCTTTAGGGCTGCCGACAGTGGGATTTGAACCCGCTATCTCCCGGATGCAAGTTTACAGCCACGCACCTCTCACCGCATGGCCAACTTGCCCGGTCCGGCAGAGTCAGGCACGCCACCCCTACACCAAGGGGCCGGGGAATACATTATATTACTCAAACAAAAATATTTAACTGAATTATTTCTGTGTACACCAGATCTACTTGTAAGTACACAAATAGCAATTTAAATTTTTATAGCATGGAGTAATTGTTCAAACATGTTTGATTATTTGGTTGTATATGATAATGTGCCAGCTCTATGGTCAAGGGGTAACAAGACTGCCAATACAGCCAGATGGAATTACAATCAGTAAATAACTTACATTTCTTAATGTGTTATATTTGACTCTAGAAAATATTTGATTCTGGCCATCAGTAGTTTGGAGTATGAAGGAGAGGCTAAAATCACGAAGACTGAACACTCGCTGAAAATGGATAGAAAGAGAAAATCATGTACAGAAGTGGAGAGGAGAAGGTTGGATAGCACTGACAAGGAGAGGCCACACCCTGTGTCCAATCAATTTCAACAAGCTTCAGTGTGTGTGTGCTGGCCCTGTGGTGAAGGGGTAGCGTGCCTGCCTCTTACCCGGAGGCCCAGGGTTCGATTCCCAGCCAGGTCAGGGATTTTTACCTGGGTCTGAGGGCTGGTTCGAGGTCCACTCAGCCTACGCGATTAGAATTGAGGAGCTATCTGTCGGTGAGATATTGGCTCCGGTCTCGAAAGCCAAGAATAACGGCTGAGAGGATTCGTCGTGCTGACCACACGACACCTCATAATCTGCAGGCCTTCGGGCTGAGCAGCGGTCGCTTGGTAGGCCACGGCCCTTCAAGGGCTGTAGTGCCATGGGGTTTGGGTTCAGTGTATGTGTTGGGGGATACTCGACAGTAACTCGTGTGTATGGGTGTAGGTCAATACGCTTTCGTTTAAAAAAAAAAAAAAGGAAGACAAATGTCATGACACAAGATTCGCTTCGGACCAAGTGGAGGTGATGGAACACTAAAAGATGAAAAAAAAAAAAAAAATTACTTTAACATGTCAGGTCCGCAACGTAATAATTTTTGAAATATTGATGAATCCCCGATTCCAATGCAACACATATATGCTTGGAAAGTTACACCGCAGTCAACTGGAGTGGTGACCAAGTGGTCACTGTACTTTTCTGTGAACCTCAAAGACCTTACTTCGCGTCTCGTTGCAGCTATGTTTCTTATACAAAATGAATTAATATTTGAGGGAATGTAAAGATAAAAATGCTGACAAAAATATTGTGCAAATTGAATTACACTCTACCTGAAATTAATATTAGGCCTAAACGTTCTCACAGTAACTTCTGGACCTTGTACAAGTTGAGGTAGAAAATAAAGTTCACTAGAGTTTGCCTATCTTTTTATTTGAGTTTTTATCTTCACGTTCCTTCAAATAGTCATTTATTTTGTACATAAAATATAACTGTGATGAGACTTGAACTCAGGTCTTCGAGGTTTGCAGACAAGTACTGTGATCACTCGGGCACTGCTCTGGTTGACTGCAGTGTAACACTCCAAGAATATATGTGTTGCATTGGAATCGGGGCTTCATCAATTATTCAGAAATAATTAGGTCGCGGACCCGACATGTTAAAGTAAAATTTGTTCGCCTTTTAGCATTCCATCACCTCCTCTTGGTCCGAAGAGGAACCTGTGTCATAACATTTGACCCCACTTCTTTCAAAAACGAAAGCATATTGACCTAAACCCTTATACACAAGTTACTTTTGAGTATCCCCCAACACGTACATTGAAGCTTGCTGAAATTGGTTGGATGCAGGTTCTGGCCTCTCCCTGTACGGTGAGGTTCGTTCAACACCACCCTCTTCAATGTGCTAGATGAGTTAAATGATGATGATTTTTTAAAATTTTGCGTTGCGATTTCTAGCCAGGTGCAGCCCTTGTAAGCAGACCCTCTGATGAGGGTGGGCGGCATCTGCCACGTATAGGTACCTGCATGTTATTGTGGTAGAGGATAGTGTTATGTGTGAGTTGCAGGGATGTTGGGGACAGCACAAACACCCAGCCCCCAACTATTGGAATTAACCAATGAAGGTTAAAATCCTTGACTCGGCTGGGAATCGAACCCGGGACCCTCTGAACCGAAGGTCAGTACACTGACCATTCAGCCAACGAGTCGGACATGATGATGTGATGATGATGGTGGTGGATGATGGAAAACATCAGTCCAAACAATGGCCACTCGTCATTTCTCTCCTGAAGTCCTTGATAAGTTATTCAAAATATGAAGGTTCACATGGGGTATTCCAGGTGTGGAATTTGATGACTTCAGTCGCCATTGGGCAGAGAAACCTCAACAATCCTCTCCTTCTTCCATTCCGTTTTCATCAGATTGTTGAGGTGCCTGTAGCGCTGGACTTGGACCAGCAACGAAGACATTCTAAAAACAGAACAAAAAAGAACATAACACTAAGTATGGATCTCACAAGCCAAGCATTAGTCACAAATATTTTAAAACAGTTCTCATGAAATCATTAAGGTTATATGGATTTCGATTCTCCTATGGAAACTGCATGCCGTGACAGGCAACTAAAAGGGGCCCCAGCGGCTCTTAACTTGGGAGCATAGGTGGATGACCACAGGGATCTTCAGCTGAGTCTTGACATTGCTTCCACTTACTTATGCCAGGCTCCTCACTTTCTTCTATCCTATCTGACCTCCCTTGGTCAACTCTTGGTCTTTTGCGACACTGATGGTATTAGGCTCGCAAATCCTAGGGAGTCTTTCATTTTCATGCCCTTCGTGGTCCTTGTCTTTCTTTTGTCAATGCTTTAATTTTTTTGTCTCTGATTAGTGTGATGATGATGATGATGATGATGATGATGATGATGATGATGATGATGATGATGATGATGATAATTGTTTAAAGGGGCCTAACATCGAGGTCATCGGCCCCTAATGGTACGAACTGAGATGAAATGGAATGAAAAATTAAAAGTCTAAAATTCTCCACTGACCAGAATTCAAAACGTGAGAACGAAGAATGAATGGATGGACATGAATTTAAAACAATCAGTGGATGCGACCCGCAATGCCATACATTCACAGAAACTGATGTAAAAGAATAGGATTACTGACCAAGGGACTGCTGCTATAGCATAACACTGAATCGATGATGCTTGCAGTCTAAAGGGGATCAAAAATCCAAGTTATCGGCTCCTCATAACAGTACTGATCACTAGGAAAGTATTTGCCGTGTTGCAGTACTAATCAAAAGTAGCAGAGACTTGCGGTATTCCACACATTATTGTACTACTCACAGGTTATGAAATTCGACATATAATACAGACCTATGTTTTTCTCACTTTGTGGTGCCATTTACAGGCAACGCAAACCTATGGTGTTCATCACACAAGAGTACTAACCACAGGGACCTTCCCCTATCCCTGGTGTTCCTCATATAGTGGGTACTAATCATAGGCAAGGCAGAACCATGGTAGCTATCATCCCATGCTCCTGCTCATATGGTGGTACTAATCACAGGTACTGTAAAAGCGGACCGCACGGTGCTTCTGTGTGCTACTAATCACAAACCAATTTGGTACCTAATATGGGTCACTTTTACGCGCAAGTAAAAGTGACCCATGAAGTTCTCCGCATGGTGGTACTAATCACAAGTAGTTTCATGGTTCCAAGACAATCATCCCTTGGTCGCCCCTTTTAGTCGTCTCTTACGACAGACAGGGGATACCGCGGGTGTATTCTACATGTGCGTCCCCCACCCACAGGGGGTAGTGTGTTTGGTCCACGAGAGGTAATTTATTTCCCTCAAGTCCGCCGGCAAGCCGGTTAGGACCCCCCTATCCGCCACCTGGGACGTGCCACGTGGGAGTATCACCTCTCTCCCTGCTACGCCAGCGTAGTAGGTTCATGGACTGATTAGTGTTATTAGAGGATGGTTGCCTAGTTGTACTTCCTCTTAAGATAATAATCACCATTACCACCTCTACCCCCACCACCACCTCCTGCATGGAAATTGAAATATTTGTCTTGAGGTGGTATTGGATTTTGGCATCAATATTTACATTTTCTGAGAGATAGCTACCGAAGTAAGGGGAAGTGTTCAATGTTCTGCAGAACTTCTTCTTGAACTGTGACTGTAAGGCTCGTGGTAATGGAGCTGGGTGCAGGTTGGTGAAGGATCTGTGTCTTCTGGATATTAAGGCTTAGACCAATGCTCATGTATACTTCATCAAACACATTTAAATTTGTTTGTAAATCTGTTTCTGAGTTGGCAAGAACAACATTGTCATCTGCATATTGGAGTTCAATAATGGAGATGTGGATACTTTGGTTTTGGCTCGTGGTCTACTGAGACTGAATAAACCTCCATCACTCCTATATTCTATTTCTATGCCCTTTGGTAGTTTTCCATCAGCAAGGTGAAGTGTAGCTCCAACACATATTGAGAACAAAGTGGAAGCTATCACGCAGCCTTGCTTCACCCTGCTGTGATTTCAAAGTTCTCTTGAGGATTATTGTTGAAAAATAAAACTGAGCCATTCATAATATTGTGCAGCAATCTAAGAATGTTAAATGTACTTCAGAGATCTGTTTTAACTGAGTCAAATGCTTTGACAAGATCTATGAATGCCAGTATACAAGACTAATTGATGTACCCGTGCTTTGCTAGAGAATTCTACATTGTATACAGAAATCTGGGTTAGGTAGTTTACACGTTGTGATTAAGATTGTATTAAATTGCATAGCTCTTAACGTTACTCAAAAAACGCGACGGGGAAGTCACCAAATGTCTTTTCTTATGTGAAGACTGGGTTAGGGAATTTTCATTGTAATGGTAAGCCCTCTTGCCTAACATCAGTCACAATCAACTTGGGGAGTTTTCATTATAATGACAGACACTCACACTCCATCTGCCTTTTTAATCCTCAGAAAGACTGTCCTAGTGGTTTTACCAACTGGAATCAACATAGGTCATTATAATGACGCCAGTATGAATGTCGTGATTAAAAGCAATACTATCATATGAAATACTCGATCAAATGAAAAACCACACATTTTCTCACTTTAAACAAACAGTACTTCGCTGCCGAACTAACAGTCCAAAATTCCACAGCTGGAATGACCAGGCCGCAGACAGCTAGAAGCCGTGAACACTTTTTAATTTCGAGGGGTGGGGCGAAAGGTGTAGAGTACCAGGGCAAATTATATGCTCTTTTACTCATCTGTTTTATAGGAGTACCCGATTAATCGCAAAATATCAATTCACTACACTGGTGGGGGGAAAAACTACCTGACTTGGAGGCAAATTTGCTGTTAATTTGGAATAAAATGAGTGTAGAATTTTAAAAAAGTGAAGAGGAAGAAGCTTTTCTTAAGAAATGGCTCTTTTCAAGGTTGAATTTTGAGTTATTTAGTGAATTGCAGTGCTATAATTTGGAATAGGCCAAAACTGTAAATCTAGACCAGGTCATAAGTGAGCCTCTGCCATTATTCCGTTATGTGTGCACACTGATCATTCCAATCAGCGTGTCAGAGTAGGGCTCAAATAGCTGGAATACTATGATGAATCAGTGCGTTACGTACCAGCAGTATCAGAACCAGAGGAATGGCATGCTAAAGAAGATAATTATCTAATTCTCCTGCTACTTCCTGCCAATATTCAGGCAGGCTGTAATACTCGGTACGCAGCTGTAATCCCATCTATCGGAGATGAGTGGCAGCATAAGAGACAAAGAATATCACAACAAATAATGGTCACTGTAATGATATTGTTGATCAATTTTATAAGCTTTTGGTATTGTAGGCCTTCACATTAGTTTTCTTCCGACTCTGAAATATCACTCTTATCATAGTCGGTACGGTTAAACTGAACAAAACATAAATGATCGGAAATTGTATTCTCTATAACTTTTGTATTATTTATTCGTGACAGAGGTACCAATATATACAAGTATAACTTTCGTTATGTAGTACTTTTCGATAGGACCAATAACATAGTTATTTAAAAATTAAATTTTATTTACCTTCCCCTAAACTACCATTTCATTCAGCGTGAATACATTTATTTTATAGCTTAGAATGTCGCTTCTTATTCCCCAATTCTATATATCGATTTTCATTAAATTCTGTTTACCCATTTTCTCGTGGCTCGGAGTTGATATGAACTTAGCAACAAAAATACAAATTCATGAATATCTCTGTTATCCTAGCTGGTACGGTAAAAACGTATAAGACATAAATGATTGGAAATTTAATTCTATATAACTTTAGTTATGTAGTATTTATCAATAGGACCACTAATACCAAACCCCATGGCGCAACAGCCCCGAAGTGCCATGGCCTACCAACATAAATATTTGAGAATTCATTTTAGGCCTCCCCCTAAACTACCATTTCATTCAGTGCGAATAAAATGATTTATAGCCTAGATTTTCATTAAATTCTCTTCAGCCGCTTTTTTGTGATGTGCGTACATACGTACATACATACATACATAGATACCGGTACATACATACATACATACATACATACATACATACATACATACATACATACATACAGAAATTACAGAAAAGTAAAAGGTCCATTTCCTTGTTACTGAGGACATGACCGATACAGAAATGTCATTATTTTTAAATTCTGAGCAATGTACAGACAAAACTCTTATTTTATACATATAGTTGGTGTTGTTCTTTGCACTTCTCTTGTGTCTGTCTATCACAGAAAATCATATCCATGGTACTGAGATTGGACTGAAACCCACATTTCAGGAAACAATTTTCAGCACAAGGCATCAGGCAGTTGGATAAAATCCCAACAAGTATTTTTCCAGCAACAAAGAGAAGGGTTATTCCACAGTAGTTACCATGGTCAATTCTGTCCCCTTTTTTGAAGATGGTAGTTTTTAGTGCATCTCTGATATCAGGAGGAATGGTTTCAGAGTTCCATAATTTGATAACAAGCATTAGTGTATGATCAGCAAGGATTCGGACATCTTCTTTGAAAAATTCTGCAGGATTTAATCTGATCCAGCAGCTTTATTGTTTTTAAGTTGCTTTATCAACTTCTTGTAAAGAGGGAACGTCACCAAGATGAGGTTTTGTATGTTTGTATAGAATTTTTGAGAGTGCTGCTTCATCGATCTGTGGATCCTTGTTTAAGAGTTTGTGGAAATGGTTCTTCCATCGGGAGTTAATGGAAGCACTCTCTTTCAGAAGAGTAGTCATCCCTAAATTTAAGTGGGTTTATGCCTTGAGTTGATAGGCTATGTATGGTTTTTGCTATGCTGAAGAAAGCCTGAGTGTTGTTAGTTTCTGCTAGATGTTTCATTTCTTGAAACTTCATCATTCATCATCTCTTTATGAGATCTTGAGTTTTTCTCTAGACATCGGCTTTCGTTTCTTAATATTCTTGTTTCCCAGAAGGTGAGCCAAGATATTTCTGCCAAGCCTAGTATGTCGTTCTGTTTAGAAGAGTCTGGATTTCTTGGTCATTTTCATCAAACCAGTCTTGAAGTTTGATCTCATAGTATCCAACTGATTCTTCACCAGCTGACAGTATTGCATTCTTAAATGTTGTCCAGTGTTCCTCAGAGCTTTCAGGAAATTCATATGGTAGCCTTTCAGGCAAGAGTTGCTGAAATTTTGCTTTAGTGTCACAATCCTTGGGGCAGTCTGTGTTCTTTTTGGATCTCGTTTCCTTCGTTGTAAATGAACGTGAAGATTCATCACAAATCATATCAGTCTATGGTCAGTCCAGCAGTCAGTAGCACTTACCCAGAACAGATACAAAATCTCAAGATCATCTCCACCTATACAAGTCGAATGGGACATCCCTGGGTAGTTGTCTTAGTAGATTTCCAGAAAGCATATGACTTGGCGGAGAGAGAGACCGATTTTCTTCACTCTGCAGGAACTTGGCCTTGATGAGAAGACCTTCAAATTAGTCCAGATCACCTTGAAGGACACCACATCTGAGGTCAAGTTTAGAGGTGAACTCTCTGAAAGCTTCCTTATCAGAACAGGAGTCAGACAGGGAGATAGACTCTCTTGCATTCTCTTCAACTGCATCCTGGAGAAGGTCATAAGGGAATGGACGGCAACATTACTGCCAGGGTGCAAGACAACCTTAATGTCTCATGCCTAGCCTTTGACTATCACCTCACCATACTAACAATATAGAGGAGGCTATCCACTACCTACAGAGTATTCAATGATGATGACGATGACAACAACACAACAATTCCCTGTCAATCCACCGCTGTTCACAGGAGTGAATAAGCTCTCACCGCCCACATGCATAAACACCACTGCTCAGCTGTCAACACAGTAAGCTAAATAAATCTATAGGCCGGTTGATGATGCCTGATTTAGGGGATGACATTAGCAATGATGAGTCAACTTACTACAGAATAATATGAAGAGGATAAATCTACCCCTCTGATACGGACCAAGACAGACAGTGGAATCACACAGAGGACCCTAACACTGGCAGAATAAACACTTGAACTATGAAGAGACGCTATTACAGTTTGCAGTTTAACCCTCAGCGGATGACTGTCGGGAATTTCCTGACATCCCAATTTCCTGTTCTGGATGTATGTCGGGATATATCTGCCACCTGTTTCCGCAGTAAATATATACGTGTGTGAAGCAGTTATGCGCGCTACTACTATCTATAGTTATTGTATAGAACCTTTAAGGAATGTCACAGCCTTCTAGATGCGTTAAAACTTTGTTTTATGAGTTTTATAGGTAAATAAAGAATGAGCTGTTGTTTACATTAATCAGCTGTGGAAATGGCGGCGCACAGACAGGGTAATGCTACCTCGTCTGATATAGCTTGTTTTTTAGATGAAATCGACAGTAGCGATGACGAATGATCAGTTATGGAAGTGAGTTTAATGTTTTTGACAGTGATGATGACAATTCTAGCAAAACAGAAGTAGTTGAAAGCAAGAATGAAAGTGATATAAATAGTAGTGAACAGACAATGGTTTGGAGAGTTTATTGCCCAGGTGATCCGAACTTTGTAAAGAAACCACACACTTCGATTAGTGGTTTCTCACCTCTCACAGATAATAAACCATCTACTCCCATTGAATTTTTTACACTATTATGTTACGGAAGAATTGGCACAACAATTTTTTTATGTCACTAACTGCTATGCAAGAGAAAAAATACAAATGAATGCTTCGAGAAGTACCACATGGAGAAGATATATAAATAGGAAAGAGGCAAACTGTCTTTCAACTACATGTTTATTGCTTATAGTGTGTATCTACACTGATAAATTAATTCATAATGTTGTGAGTCAGACTTTGTATCTTCATTATACCTTCATTGTAACTATACAGCTTTTACGAAGAAAAAAATACGACTAGTGCAAGGAAAAAAATTTGTCTGCAAAGGGTTAAGAAGAATATACACAGAAAAGTGTTGAATTGTGGAGATACATACATCAGCATTCTTCAGATCCTCTAACTCTTCTTTCTTTTTCCTGCGGAAGAAGCCAGCCTGAAAAAGGCAAACAAACAGCCTCCATTAATTCAGTTCTGAGTGAGACTCATGAGCAAAGCAAATTAATCATATCACAAGGTGACTCTTATAGAAATGAACCCACAAACCTACTTACAAAACAGATTTATCTATTTACTCGTATCAGGAATGCTATAGTATACAAAAATTGATATAAAGATAATTTCCTCATTAATCTTAAATAATAAAACAATGTACATAAATGAATATACAGCATGGTTGGAAACAATGTGAACCAAGTATATGAGCGTTAGAGCATTGGTCATACAGATAAGTAATTTCAAAAAATTATGTCGATATCTCGTGCTGTTGTCATTTTATCAGCCACTGAAGTTAGCCAATCAGATCACTTCGTGGACAAATTCAAATGGGCTGTATGAGGCGATGTTGTTAAATCTACATGTGACTTGGTCGGGCTTGAGAGCTCTGCCAAGAAATGAACATCAAACACTAACACTCCGCATGTTTCAGCCAATGCTGAGCCTGTCAGCAGGGAGGTCCTAGTTCAAGTCCCTCCCCTGGAGAAGTTTATTTCTTCTATTGGTGCTCAGAAGCTGCTCATAAGCCATGAGCAGATTTAGCAACAACGTCTCGCAAAGCCCATCTGAATTTGCCCGCAAAGTGACCTGAATCTCTAACTTCAGCAGCTCATTAAATGACAACGGTGCGAGATATCAAATTATTTTTATCCCAATTATTTATCAGTATAACCAACCTCCTAACGCTCATATATCTGGTTCATGTTGTTTCCAACCACCTTCTATACAAAACAGTTAGAGGTACTTAAAAGAGAAAAAATAGTCTTAAATCACAACGACCGAGCGAGTTGGCCATGTGGTGCACTCAGGAGATAATTAATTAATTAATTTATTTATTCAGGATCAGCAACATTAATGTAAAACAAAAGATATATAAATATTTACAAAGGACAAAAATGTACACAATAAAACTGTACAGTCATATATAATACATATTTACATAAACAACGACATTAACAAAGGAAAATATATTTACAGTAAATACAGGAGCAGAACAGGAAAGAAGAAGAAGAAGAAGGAAAATTAAGTTATATGAGAAATATCATGATAGAAGGAAGGAAACGTTGCGAAGATGTCTAGGTTATTGATGATAGATAAGGTATTAAACATTGCTGGAATACGTACAGAAAGGGACCTTTGGGTGAGAGAAATCTGGGAGTAAGGAATGTGGAATAGGGTCTTCATTCTGGTACTACGGGATGGGACGTGGATGTTCTTAGGATTTCGTCAAGAGTGATCTTTGCTTTGATGTGGCTGATGATGACCCCTTAGATGGGTCGAAACTAGTTCCATGTAATTTTAAAATATTGTGAATATATTTTGTATTGAATAGGTGGAAACCTTTACTGTGTTGTTACTCATATGTTATTCTCAGTTCAATACGGACCTACAACATGAAATTTATAACCCTTAATATTGGCGGGGAACCAAACTTACGCTGCAGGCACAGCATACAGAGCCGTCCACCGCTCACTGAAAGATTTGTATGCTATAATGGACTGTCGCTCTCAGCTCATTTGAAAATAATACCTTTTGCAGTGTTATAAAGGTACTCAAAACATAATTCCAAAGCAGGTAGCTATTAGGTTATTCTATTTATTAATTTAACCCAATGAGTGCTACGCCCGCCTATAGAAGGGTTGATGTGGTCGGTCCAGCACTGCTACGCCCGTCTATAGACGATGCACGAAAACTTTTTTTTTTTTTTTTGAGTTTCCCGGTTCACTCTTGGGTGCTGATTCGATCTCTGGCATGTTCTGCCATCTGTTGGGCATTGTGTAGAACTAATTGATCACAGCTTGTAGCTTCAGGAAGTAACTTACAGAGCTTTCTCTACACGTCTGTGGAGTTAATCTGTGATGTAAACAAGCATGACGGAACAAACTAGTTGCTCTCGCAGCTATATTATTTCGGATCAGAGAATCTTTCAGTTATTAATCACAGCAGAAAGTGATGATGATGATTTTGATTAATTGTTAAGCGTTTTTGAAAGTGAGTGTGATACAGGGAGTGATGAAAATATTGGAAGTGAGAAAGAAACAGAGCCTCCTTCTAAACAACAGAAGAAAAACACAGCGAGTTCAAAAGCTACTTCATCACTATTTCCGTGGTGGACGGATGACTTTTCTCCAACAGATTTCCAAGTAACTGTGACAGACTCTGGGAGCCAAGTAGTGTTTGATGACAACCCCAAAATCATTGATTCTTTAAAAAACTTTTGTGCCAGTGGAGTTGGTACTGCTGGTTGTTGGTGAAACAAATCGGTATCGCAAACAACAGGTGGAAAACATTGAGTTCTCACCACATTCCAGGTTTAGAAAGTATTTTAAAATATCAACTTATGTACTTGTAAGGAGTTACATATATTAGTTGCATTCAGATTTTAGGAAATAATTTTATTTTGAGCTCTTTACTTTGTATAAAGACGATGTACAAATGGGCACATAAAGTGTAATTTTGTTTTCTTTCAAAATAATATTGAACATAAGTGTAGGATTTTCCATTTAGATTTATAAAGAACCAACATTTATAAACATTTTAAGCTTATCACCCCACTGATAAGTTAAAAATTGAAGCATCTACATTTTTTTTTTACATAAAAATGAAAAAACTCAGCAATGACATACCGAACTGTCAAGTGGTAACTTAGTAACTAAAGGTTAATGAAAGTATTATAACTCAGTTGACATTTGACAATTAATCCAACTCAACACTCTAGCCTACCCTATGACTATGAGTCATGCTCGTAACCACTCAAAATTATCTATTTTATATTGGAAATAACCACTTGGTATTCTCTCAGTTCATATGTCGCATCATTACACCGACTTCAATCATCGAATCACGAGATCACGGGTATACATAAAATCAGCTTCATGGTCCGTATCGCACTTCAATAGATTCACAATTAAGTATTTATTTATTTTCCACCTAGTCGATACAATGATTGCTTAAGGCAATTTTTAATGGTCAAAAGTGGTACATGTTTCGTATATTATCAACATCTTCAGCCACATAACACTGTTTAGATGAAAAATATATAAAATTGACAAAGTAATCTTTAAAATTAACATAAGATTGACAAGATTAAAACAAACAAATAACTCAAGAGAACACATATGAAGACCTGTACATTCATCTAGACCAACTTGTAAAGAAAAATGATAACCTTAATGAGGCTGTAGAATATAAGAATCCATTATATTATCAAATTCTAGTATATTTGAAAATGCTTGAGAAGGATCAAGAAAAAAGAATTGGAATTTCTCCACCTACAGATAGCCCTACAACTTATTCCTCCTCAGTTGAAGCTATAGATGACAGCAAGGAAATTCTTGACACACCTATATCCCCCGCTCCTCCACCTCCTCAGGTGCAAGAGCAAGGAAGAACGCATCATCAATATTACACCCGGCGCAAAACTGTGAAAGAATGACAGGAGTTACTGTTCCAAAGGAAAGCAGGCTTAATAAGATTTGACAACTAGGAATTAGTAGTTATATTTTCATCTACGTTAATAATAAGAGCCGCACTGTGATATCAGGATTTCTTCATTTCGATAATTACTTATAAATTGTATAATTTTTAATTTATAAATTGATCTTTTTTCATGAATTATTAAGAAAAGAATATTTATTAGGACAATTTCTCTATGGAATATTGTACAAGTGTTTCCTTGACGACTGCTTTCTATTGTAGAAATAATTTATATATTTTCTCTTGAGTTATTTGTTTGTTTTAATCTTGTCAATCTTATGTTAATTTTAAGGACACTTCCTCTAAAGCATTACTTTGTCAATTTTATATATTTTTCATCTAAACAGTGTTATGTGGCTGAAGATGTTGATAATATACGAAACATGTACCACTTTTGACCATTAAAAATTGCCTTAAGCAAACATTGTATCGACTAGGTGGAAAATAAATAAATACTTAATTGTGAATCACGGGTATACACGGACAGTGAGTAAGTGAGCTGACTGACGTTGAATCGGAACACCGTGAATACAGTGAAATTTCCATGTTCTTTTAAATAGTTTAAGAAAAGACTAGGCAAACAACTGATAAGAGAATATGCCATCTAGGCGACAACCCTAAATGCAGATAATTGTGCGTACAGATATTTTTTTCATCTAATTCTATCTACTTATTTAATGGAGTTGTCACTTGTGAGGTAAAAACATGATGCGAAGAGGTGGCTGCAGGAGAAATCTGAACCTGTAAGTTGGATGATGGATAGGAAAGTAGTTCGTGGAATAAAGACCTGACGACAGCAGTGAGCATTGAATGCTGCTGTTGCTGTCTAACAGTACACATTTCACAGGGTGACTCTAATTTGCCGTGAATCGGATCACTGCATTGACTCAGTAATATAAATGGAATCAAATATCCCACCACTAGAAGTGAGAGCCTAGTTGCTCGTTGACACTTACAGTATTTATGGAATCTAGGAGACCTGTGGTTGGCTTACTTGGCATAAACAACATTCAGTTCTGCCTAGGCATAGGCTTATTACATGCTGCTTGTTACACGATTGCAGGAACAATGCTCTTAAGATATTTCAACACCTCTTGTGAGCGATAGAGAGGTCATTTGCTAGAAACCTTGAGATCAAGTCTCAGACTGCCCATCACTTTCAGAAAACCACTATGATTTTACATTTATGTGGTATTCTCAGAGTTCCATTTAGTTTTCAAAAAGCATTGTAGGTATGAATTTTATTTAGGTCAATGCACAAGTTTTTATATGCATGTTTCTTTCTAAATCACTTTATTTTTCTGGATACAAATGCTTGGTAAAATTTTGTAATTCTTAAAATAGGAGATATAAGCCAAAGGAACTGACAGACTCACCTTGATGAGCCCTAGGATGAGCAAGACAAGCAGGAGAACACTTGCCACTACAGCCAGTATTATGATCCAGATTTCAACCCCCTCCTCAGGTGGCAGCGGGGCCAATGGTGGGGCCTGTGGTGGTAGCTCTTTGCGGATGAAGATGGAGGTGACCACTGCATGATCAGGGCTACAAGAACAGGTGGAAAATGCACAATCAGATATAAGTTTTAAGACTGCCAATAATTCTCAACTAAAATAAACTAGAACACAACACTGAAATGTTTTAAAAGTTGCTTTACGTCACACTGGCACAGATATGTCTTATGGTGACGATGGGACAGGAAAGGGCTAGGAGTGGGGATGAAGTGGTCGTGGCCTTAATTAAGCTACAGCCCCAGCATTAACCTGGCGTGAAAATGGGAAACCAGAGAAAACCGTCTTCTGGGTTGCCGACAGTGGGGTTCGAACCAAGTATCTCCCGAATACTAGATACTGGCCGCACTTAAATGACTGCAGTTATCGGGCTCAGTCACTACAAATTAGGAAAGTAAGTTGTTATTGTCTATTCACCCAGGCTAATTATGAAGGCTTGCCTGGTGCTCATGATCGTTAAAGTTTCAAATCTCTGTTCTGAAACCGTGGTTAGCTGCTTCTAGTCCCATTCGTCGAAATTATTTTCACCACCAGAATGTTGGCTGGTAGGGTAGGAGAAGAGGTGGTATACAATTTCTAATCACTAGATTTAATTCCAAACCTCTCCGCAGTATTCACATAGAGTGAGGGCTTACGACGCTGTTCATGGTGGTTTGTCCACCTGATTGGGACGCGCGCGCAAACCATGAACAGCCACACCTGTTGCTGTCTATTTAAAAATCTCTCACAGCTGGACAGGAAGCTCTAATCCTATTTGATATGCCTTTCACTTTTCCAAGTCCAGTCACCCCACAACGCAAGTAAGTTCGAACATACTGCTATTGGCTACATAACATTCAATAACTGTTCCAGTCTAAGACAGTGACAACTAAACAGCAACAGTGCTAAACATCAGGACAGTACTCCTCACAAAATGACCATTAGCGCTGTTCCAATACACTAACAATAGCTGCTCCAGTCGCTGACTCGACAACGATTCTCAGTCCACAGAAGTACACAAACACCCAACACTCCAAGGCAGTACACAATCTTCTGTCCCATATTCCATCTCCAATGCAGCTACTCACTGGACACTCCGACACCACAACCACGCTCGCTGTTCAGACCTCAGTGGGGGACACTAGTGACAGCTAACACCTCTGTCACCCTCAGCCCAGCCACTGAAACTGTCCGTGGCTAGCCTCTCTTTTTATAGCTCCAGCAATGTGCACCAGAATATTTGCGATGTGGGCTGAGACGGAATATTCTCATTGTATCTCCAAGAAACTCCCAGTTAAGTCACCCGGCGATGACAATACACGGTCGGCTGGGAGCTCCTCGATTGGCTGACTCACTAGTCCCTTCCAAGAAGTACCAAAAGGGGCTACCACAGGGCTGGCACATAACAGTATCAACAAATGTATCTTTATCTTCAGAGTCATTCAACCTTGTACTGCAAATTCAGAGCAACACTTCCACACTTGTTAGACAGACAGGCACAATCTTCCTGTGAATGCCTGCTGGTTCTGGTTCCATGCTTTTATCCACAGGAAATGGATCAGTGTATAGACCAGAGTCCTGCAGAAACTGCTTTAGTCTTGGTTCAACTTTGACTGGCTAATGAACTTGACACGAAAGCTGTACTCAGCCGAACATTTCACAGCTGACCCATCTTGCTCCTGCAAGTGACTGTAGCATAAGAATAAACACTGCGTAGCTACCAGAACACAGCCAAATGTGGAAGTTCAATATTGCATAATTAACATGGACAAATAGGTACAAAAATTATGTTCTTTTCTCTTACTTAGAAATTAGCTGAGCTATTTCATTGTAAGAGACCAATTCCTGAGAATTCTGGACCATTTTTTGAGTTTGATACTTCTTTTTCACCTGTGGTGAAAAAACTATACATTTTGTCCTTACGTTGTAATGGTTCCTAAGTGACAATATAAATTGTGTCCCACAACATTTGCAATTATTCATTAACTCATAACCGTAAGATCAGTGCTATAAGTGGGAGAATCTATTCTTGTTCTAAATGATACACTAATCGGCCAGCATATCATGACCAACTACCTACTATCGATATAAACCTGTCCAGGCGATAGCAGTGTCACCTGGTGAGGAGTGACTGCTAGTCAGACACACACATGGTGCATGTAGTTCCAGTGAGGATACTCTCCGTGTGCAGAATGTGGAAGGCGCACGATCTATCTGAGTTTGACCGAGGGCAGATTGTGATGGCCTGGAGGCTCGGCATGAGCATTTCGGAAACTGTACGACATGTCAGGTGTTTGAGAAGTGCTGTGGTGAGTCTCTTCAACAAGTGGCGAAAGCAAGGTGAAACCACGTCCAAACGTCGAGAGATTGGGCAGCCACCCCTCATTACAGATGTCGGACGTCGTAGGCTGGGCAGACTGTTAAAACAGGACACTCCTAAGGATGAAATTCCGCCGCTGCCGACCCATGCATGTGCCAATGTTAATACCATGACATCGGCAACTACGACTGAAATGGGCATGTAACCATCATCAATGGATGTTGGCGCAGTGGCAGAGCATTGCAGGGTCTGACGAATCCGGATACCTTCTTCACCATGCCGATGAAAAGGTGTGAATCTGTTGTCTTGCACGGGAATAGATCCTCGACACTTGTACTGCAGGACAGTGACAAGCTGGCGGCGGCTCAGTTACGCTGGTTGCAGACCATGTACACCTCTTCATGACGTTCATGTTTCCCAATGGCTTGATGATGATGCTTGTTGTTTAAACTGGCCTAACATCGAAGTCATCGGCCCCTAATGGTACGAAATGAGACGAAATGGAATGACAAATTAAAAGTCCAAAATCCTCCACTGACCAGAATTCAAAACGTGAAAATGAAGAACAAATGAATGAATGAATGAATGAATGAATGAATGAATGAATGGATGGATATGAATTTAAAACAATCAGTGGATGCGACCCACAATGACTTACATTCACAGAAACTGACGTAAAACAATAGTATTACTGACCAAGGGACTGCTGCTATAGCATAACACTGAATCGATGATGCTTGCAGTCTAGAGGGGTTCCAAAATCCAAGTCATCGGCCCCTCATAATGGTACTTATTGCTAGGAAGGTAGAACCATGGTATTTGTCATTTTGCGGTACTAATCAAAAGTAGCAAAGACTCGCAGTATTCCACACATTATGGTACTACTCACAGGTTAAGAAATTCGACATATAATACAGACCTATGGTGTTTTTCACATTGCGACGCCATTTACAGGCAACGCAATCCTATGGTATTCATCACATAAGAGTACTAACCACAAGGACCTGCACTATCCTGTGGTGTTCCTCATATAGTGGGTACTAATCACAGGCAAGGCAGAACCATGGTAGCTAACATTCCATGGTTCTGCTCATATGGTGGTACTAATCACAGGTACTGCAAAAGCCGACCGCACAGTGCTTTTGTGTGCTACTAATCACAAACCTATTTGGTACCTAATATAGTGGTGCTACGCGCAAGTAAAAGCGACCCATGGTGGTACTAATCACAAGTAGTTTCATGGTTCTAAGACAATCATCCCTTGGTTTCCCCTTTTAGTCACCTCTTACGACAGGCAGGGGATACAGTGGGTGCATTCTTCGTCTGCGTCCCCCACTCACAGGGTGTTGTGTGTTTGGTCCGCGAGAGGTATTTTATTTCCCTCAAGTCCGCCGGCTAGCCGGTTAGTTTGCCAATGGCAGTGGGATTTTTCAACAAGATAATGCGCCATGTCACAAGACCAGGAGTGTGATGGAGTGGTTCAAGGAACACAGTGGCGAGTGGCAATTGATGTGCTGGCCCCCCACCTCATCATATCTTAACTGGATCGAACACATCTGGGATATGATTGAACGCGCCGTCAGAGTCATTGCCCCCTCCCTTGAATTTATGGTAAGTAGACGACTTGTATGTGCAGATATGGTGCCAAACTCCCTCCAGCGAACTACCAAGACCTCATTGGTTCCATGCCAAGATGCGCTGCCGCTCTTATCCATGCCAAAGGTGGACATTCCAGCTATTAGGTATGTATGTTCAGTCTTCAGCCCTAAGGCTGGTTGGATCCTCAACAGCTCCACCATCAGCTGTCATAGATGGCCTAGGCATCACTGAAGAGGTGTACTAGGGAAATGAGGAGTGAGGTATTTCCCGTTGCTTTCCTCACCGAGCCAGAAGTTGCTATTACATATCAGTCTGCCAAGCCCACTGAAATGCATGCACCAACCGACCCTATGAGCAACATTTTCACACCATTCATAGCAGGGACTGGCTGCATAAGGAATGACATTACTAGCACCGCTCATACCTCATATTGTCAAAGCCAAGGATAAGACAGAGACTGATCAATGAAAGTAACAAAATTGCTCTAGCCTATACCAGCAGACATAGTACACTGTAAACACTAGGTCCTTCCAGCAAAGGCATAGCTATTTGGTAGGTGGTCATAATGTTCTGGCTGATCAGTATAAGTATTGCACATTTTTCATTCTCACAGTACTCTCATTGTGTTATTGTACCATCAGTTTTAGTTTTTCTCCGGCTTGGCGATATTAGGGCAACCGACGTCAGAAGATAAAGTTGTAATTGAAGAGGGCAAACTGGTCCAAATATTCATTTAGAGTAAGAGGAATTAGGGAGTAGAATAATTTACAAAGGGAGATGTTCAATAAATTTCCAAGTTCTCCGACGTCGTTTAAGAAAGGACTAGATAAACAACTGATAGGGGATCTGCCACCTGAGCAATAACCCTAAATGCAAATCAATGATGACTAATTTATGAAAGTTGATGATATATTTTTTAAGTCAAAATTTATTCTGTCTCTTGATAAGCAAATATCTTCCAATTGTGTGCGATAGTAAATTTGAATGTCATCATTTAAATGGTAATTGCAATATTTCAATTGAGATGATATATCATTTACATACAAAATAAAAAGTAATGGTTCAAGTATAGAACCTTGTGGGACTCCTGTTTATTTCATTGGCCAATGAGAAGTCTCATTCTTTATAACCACTCATTGTCTGCAGTTAGCGAGGTAACAGCTTAATTTTTCTGGTTTTTTAAAAAAAATTATTTTTTACAAGTTGCTTTACGTCGCACCAACACAGATATGTCTTACGGTGATGATGGGACAGGAAGGGGTTAGGAGTGGGAAGGAAGCGGTCGTGGCATTGATGATATATTTTTTAAGTCAAAATTTATGACTATATGTACAGCCCCAGCATTTGCCTGGTGTGAAAATGGGAAACCACGCAAAACCATCTTCAGGGCTGCTAACAGTGGGGTTCGAACCCATTATCTCCTGAATACTGGATACTGGCCGCACTTAAGCGACTGCAGCTATCGAGCTCAGTGTAAGAGCTAAAGAGTTGTAAAACAGTCTTATTCAGATTAAGGAATTTTAATCTGGCCAGCAATATATCTTATTTAACATGTCAAATGCAGTACTAAAATCAAGAAGAGCAAGTAATGTGACCAGCTATTTACTCATTGCATATCTAATATCATCTGTAACCTTAAATAGAGCAGTGGTCGTGCTGTGCTGCATCTTGAAGCCTGACTGTAAAGAGTCAAACAAGGAATATTTGTTAGCTGTCAATGAATTATCTGTTCAAAGGTTTGGATAGATTTGAAAGTGTACAGACCGGCCGATAGCCTGATAAGTAAACAGCTGGGGACTCTTATTTTAATACCAATTTATGATGGCATCTTTCCATATCCCTGGATATGTTCCAGAACTGAGGCAGAAATTATATATGTTTGCAATTAATGGGCAAATAATATCAACTCCAGGAGTATGGGATTTCAGTGTCTAGCAATTACAGACACAATTGGTTTAAACTCCTTAGAGTTTGGTAATTTGGAATAGTTAATAGATATGAGCTGAGTCTTGGAAATATTCAGCTGAAGATTTTGGTTACATTTTATGCAACTGGTTTGTGCAGACAAAATACTCACCCATTACTGTCTGAATGCGTCATGTTGATAGGATTAACAATAGACACTTTAGCATTTGTTGATAACTGGATAATGTCCTTATCTTCCATCAGCAATTCTGTAAAAGAATAAAATTGGCATGTCAAGTATCCATGGCATATCATCAAATGAAGACACTAGATGAATCGATGAGGCACTGCTTTCTAAGAGCTCAAAATGGTATCATTGGAGAATATAAACATTAGACTTTAAGGAATAATATAAATATTGGTGGATTGCTACTCCATTGCAGGAATATTGTTACTAAAATAATGATCTGGGGCAAGAAATACAAATTATTTTAAAAAATGTATTAGATGACAGCCCAGCCCTCCTGGTAGACATGGTCATTAAGGTGTCAAATCTATATGGTCTGACACTATAGTTAGAGCCCTGCATGGATATAAAAAATATCCGCATCCGCAAATGGTTACCTGCATCCGTGAATGGTTATCAGCGGATAGTCTGACTCGTTGGCTGAATGGTCAGCGTACTGGCCTTCGGTTCAGAGGGTCCCGGGTTCGATTCCTGGCCGGGTCGGGGATTTTAACCTTAATTGGTTAATTCCAATAGCCCGGGGGCTGGGTGTTTATGCTGTCCCCAACATTCCTGCAACTCACACACCACACATAACACTATCTTCCACCACAATAACACGCAGTTACCTACACATGGCAGATGCCGCCCACCCTCATCGGAGGGTCTGCCTACAAGGGCTGCACTCGGCTACAAATAGCCACACGAAATTAAATTAATATCAGCAGATGTTGTAAATAACTACAGTATATTACACCCCGAAACCTCCGTGGCTCAGGCAGCAGCGCACCGGCCTCTTATCTCTGGAAACCATAGTTCAAATCCCAATCACTCCATGTGAGATTTGTGCTGGACAAAGCAGAGATGGGACAGGTTTTTCTCCGGGTACTCCAGTTTTCCCTGTAATATTTCATTCCAGCAACTCTCCATTAACATTTCATCTATCAGTCATTTATCATTGCCCCAGAGGAGTGCAACAGGCTTCGGCAAGCGGCATATTTCCTATCCTTCCGCTAGATAGGGACTTCGTTCATTCCATTCCTGACCCGGTTGAACGACTGGAAACAGGCTGTGGATTTTCATTTCATTTATGTTACACCCAAGCTATTGGAACGGATAGATCTGTTAACATAATACAGGGTCTTTATTTATGCTTGGCAAGGACTTTCTCGCTTGACCTTGGCTGCCGATGACAGGCCACTACCGGCTGCTAGTGCACGTGGTTTCCGGCACTTCCTGCAGTTGCTGAGAGCTGAGCTCCGAGATAGTAGGGTGTTCAATGAAGCTACTGCGTACTGTATGTCGTATTGTATAGTGTTTTATTGTGATTGTGTATAGTGCAGTAATGTATGTGAAATATTCGTTAATGTGAATGTGTACATCTGCACAATATTTACATTAAGTGCAGAAATCATGCGCTAAGACAAGACAAAAGTTTCGAGTGAAATTTCCAGGGAGACCAATTCCTATCAATCGGACAATAAAACAACTTGCCAAGAGATTAAAATGTACAGGTTCAGTAAACAATAAAAATAGACGTAAAGGTTGTTATCTCCTTACTGAAGCGTGTTTGGTACAAGGATCATAAGTAAAAATCTGTGGCCCCCTTGTAGCCCAGATTTAATGGCATGTGATTTTTATTTGTGGAGAATGTAGTTTATGGGAACAACCCTCACACACTAAGCTTAAAGACAATATAAGAGCTGCAATTGCATCCATCAGTGCTGAAAAACTTGGTAGAGTAACCAAAAATTTCATTAGGAGATGCCAATTATGTTTGGCAGTGCATGGGGAACATTTTCAGCATAAACTGTAAACATGGTGAATAAAATGCATGATAATGATTTTGAGCACCGTATTCTGCCGTACATACGCACGCACCGTAGCCGGCAACTAAACTGTCATAAATAAAGACCCTGTACAATAGGCCCGATACCTGGCACCAGAACCTCTACAATCACAGCTTTATGAGGGATTTTCTCTTGCAACAACCTTTGTTCCTTCCTCTCATTAACTGCGGGCAGCAGCCAGGTAGGCTATGGTCAGATTTATGGCCTTAAGGCTCTTTTATATATCACCATTCTCCCATTCCACTGTCAAAAGTCGCCTAACCACAAGCAAAAATAAGAGTATACCTGAGTGAAAATGAATAAACTTCAATATTTAGAAATTATCACCACTGGCGTAGAGTTTGCATGCGCCAAGACACTAACATCGTGGATATCCACGGATAAATCCATGTATATCCACATCCATGCAAGGCTCCAACCATAGTTAGCCGGCTAGAGACCCTTTGGTCGAAAATATTTTCACCATCAGGCGAGGTGGTGGTATACAATTTCTAACCACTAGACTGCATGCCAAAAGCCTGGATTAAATTACAAACCTCTCTACAGTGCTTATATGGAGTGAGTGCATTTGACGCTGTTGATGGTGATTCATCCGTTAAGCTTTGAGCATACCCAATGGAGCTATTCGACAACAGTAGGCTATGTACTGGCACCGGGTTTCTCCCTCTCCCTTCCTACTAGTCTATTATATATCAAGTCATTTATTTCATCTCATGAACTGCTCTGATGAGTTTGACATCAGGAAGGGCATCTGGTCATAAAAACTCACAACGAAGATTAATTTCACTTCATACCCACCCCCGTCCGTCCGTCCGTCCATACATACATACATACATACATACATACATACATACATACATACATACATACATACATACATACATACATACATACATACATACATACATACATACATACATACATACATACATGCATTTGATAACAGTCCACTTCCTCAATTTTTTAAAATGCGGAATACGTCTTTCGTTTCGTTCATGTACTATACCCCGTGTAGAATTTTGCGTGCAGAGTGCCAGGTTCGGTGGCTCTGACTCCAGCTTGGCAAGTTCCATGCCTGCTCAGTCCGGTGGTATTTGAAGGTGCTCAAATACGCCACGCTAGTGTCAGTAGATTACGCGAGTAGATTCACTGGCAAGAAAGGAACTTCTGCAGAACTAAATTCTGGCACCACGGTGTGTCCGAAAACCGTAAAAGTAGTTACTTAGTGGAAGGGAGGTGCACGAGGAGGTTCACTGCATCTCTACCGATGACTCTAATCAGAGGGCTGACATCATAGCCATCAACAGAAAGGAAAGTGAAGCAATAGTCCTGAAATCTGATGACGATATGGTACATGAAGAGAGTTATTTTAGGACTGAGAACTGCTTAGCCAACTTACCAAGAGCTGAGATGTTGAGAAGCATGGCGAGCTCAAACTCGAGGGACTGCGCTTTCTCATGGGTCACGTGACAGGTGACGGTGGTGCACTCCACTTCAGGCATTGAGCAGTTAAGATAGAAGGTTCTGTTGGATTGATACTCATCATCGAAATAGTTAAAGCCGTCGCTTGTGTCTGTATTGTTCAGATCCTCGTAGTTTGAATGTTCTTCGCTCTCGACGCTCAATACGGACCTTTTTGCACGCTCTTCTACTTGTTCTCCTTGTTGAAGGTCACCGTCTATATCATTTTCAGTATCACTCAGAACCTCGGTACTTTGGTTTAAGAAGTTCATGGCACCGTCGCTGCTGCATTTAACCGTTTGACCCCTCAACTTGCCCTGAAAGACAAATACACACATTGATAAGTAATATAAAAGGGAGCACGTAATAGGACGGACGTACATTGACCAAATGCAAATAGATTTTTAAAAAAGAGGACAAAGCTATTTAGAAAGGAGGACAATGCCAAGAAAAAAAAAAAGACAACACAAAAATCCTCCATTGAAAATCTGAATTTAGACTTATATATTCTAATTTTTGCATACATAAACAAAATGTCTCCATTGCCATATTATACAGTAAATTCTTACTAAATTTAAACAGTGAAACTAATTTACACGCCTTGCTGGTATTTTCCTGAAAATTCAGTTGCCTTCAGGAGTTTTGGCGAGTCTAATATATACTTATAAAAAGACACACATGTAAATTCCTTCAGATTAATTGAACCATTACGAGAATTTACACAGATTCTAGTTTGAAATGGTTCCTATTATCAGTCCATTGTGCTGAGATTAATGACAATAGCCTTTCTACACTTGCATTGTGCCATGGTATAGAAGGGAAGTATTCTGCAAGTTTTAATAACCCTGAACTATAATCAACTAACATATGTGAATTCAAATACTTTGCTCATTTCTGATTGCAAGGTAACATATTAAATTCAGGGTCAATACTACTTTCATTCAGGAATTTTTGAAATTACACAATTGATCAAAAGATTTCACTTCATTAGTTTGAAAGGATTTAGACTTAGCTTGCAAATACAGAATACAATTTTTCAACATCACAATTATTAATATAACTTTTCAGTGCCATCTGTTTAAAAAAAGGCTTCCTTCAAATCCCGGTTATCTCCTGTCGCTTGTTATGTTATCAGCTGTCACACATTAACATAGCAGTGTTCTGACAGGCAGACGAACAAGACACGGACAATGAAAATGAGATTGGCTGTTAACACACAATCCAAAGAGGCTCAATTCGAAAAGAAAAAAATACAAGAGGTAAAAATTTCTGACTTGATTTGACACTGGGTTGTTTCTTTCTAATATTCACAGTGGTATGTAAGTAAATAAATAAATAAATACACTTCATAGTTTGAGATTATACTAAACAAAGTTAAAAAGAGCTTCTTCAAACTTGTATTTCGTCTGACAGTCAGATAGTGAATACATTAAAAAAAATTAATTTAATGGAACATAATTATGTTTTTTTTTAACTGAAGGTCACATAGACTGAAACATGTACTACATTTGAATAGTTTATTTCAGAAACAACACAAGTCAGTGAACAGTGACTTTTCAGAAATCACAAGAAATTACAAAAATAAACCTTACAAGGATATTGTTATCATAAAAATACTGACTCTTTTGATAAGGGCTCTGTATCGTATTTAACCTTAGCCAAGCATTACACGTGTTTATCCGGAATTTTAAATTGCACGCTTTTGCGACCGTATATTTTAGATCATGTCTGTAATATAAGCCAATAGATGTCAGGAGCGTATACCAAGGACCCTTAATTAGGCGTGACACAGAGATTTGGTATGAAAAAGGAGAAAGCTTTTGCTGCTAAGCATGATTTCTGTAGTGAAGTTCTTCTCGATGTTAGGCCCCTTAAAACAACAAGCATCATCATCACCCAGAAGTTTGTTGACATTGTGAACATTTGTGTTTTAACTTTTGTAGACATTACATCCTGAAAAGAAAAGGTCATTACAAGTGTAAAATGGAGTCATAATAAGGTCCCTTTCCTTCTTTATTTCTCCCACACTGTTCTTTAGAATTTCAAGATCAAGTTTCCTTGAGTACTTGGTTTCCTCTATTACCTTTGCCTTTGTTCAATTAGTTTCCATTAGAAATAATATATAATTGGGATATGTTTCCTTATGGCTGCTTCAGATGAGGTGTAAATAAAAACAGTGAGAAAAACAATGTTATGTCCTTTGTAAATATTTTTTTCAATAATGATTTCTTTAATATGCTCTAATGTAGAACTCAGTAGTCTAGTAGGTAGTTTTCAAAAATAGCTGGGCCTCAGCAATGGCAAACTCCTCGGGCAGCTAGTAGTGAAAGTCGTCATCGTCGTCATCGTCATCATCTCCCCTTATCCAGCTCCTGCTGGGTTGCAGTATTTATGGCACTTCCCCATCTTCCTCTTTCCTTCCACCATTCATTTTCCACAATATTGTCCCAGTCTACATTTTGTCTTCTTATGCCACTCTTCACTGATTCAATCCTCCTTGTTCTAGGTCTTCCACTTGCTCTCTTGCCCTCGCACTTTGCCTCCAGCATCTGTCTGTGTTAAATGAAAAATATAGCACCATAAAACTAACACATTAATTTCTACAAATTGATTGTTCCAGTTCCTAGAAACATTGTGAAAATTATATTACTTTCACACCGGGCAGTTCTGTAATTTTTCTTCACATAATGTTGCAGTTCCTTCCTCTTGAGGGATATACTCCATTAGCTTGAGAATGTTATCAACTCTCTTCCTTTTTTCTTTCAGGAGATGCCTTTCAAGTAGGAAAATTCTTCAGTGAACAGACAGTATCACGACTGACTTCCATGGACATGCTTACAATATGGCTGTTACCCTAGTTGAGTGACGACAGGGACAATTACATGCTGCGACAGGATGGTGTACCACCTCAAGAGCACTTTTAAACCAAGAACTACCACAACGAAGAATCAGACGCAGAACGGATTGTGATCAGATGCTCTTACCTTGGCCACCATATTTACAAGATTTAACGACGTGTGATTTCTTCCCGTGAGGATACATTAAAGATCAAGTGTTTGTTCCTCCTCTACCGATGAATATTCTGGAAATGAAGCAGCGCATCCAAGCTGCCTTCACCGCTGACATATTGGGGCATGCATGGGAAGAGATGGACTACCGAGTAGATGTGTGTAGAGTGACAAAAGGTGCACATATTGAGCATTTGTAATGTATGTAAAACAAATCTTTATGAGTTACAGTATACAATAAAACAAGATTCGTATTCCTACATCAATTGCACTGTGTATTATGATTATTTGAAACCGCAACAATCATTTTGAATAACCGTGTGTGTGTGTATATATATTGTATATAAAGAAGGTAACTTCTCTGTTAACTCAAAATGACCAAAAAAGTGACTTTATGTTGTTTCTGAAATAAATGATTCAAATAGCATTTGCTCCTTCTTATATATCCTCTAAGTTGAATGAACAGCAATACGATTACCTCAGGCTTGGACATGGAGAGAAAATGTGTGCCTTCAGATATCCATAGCGTTGGCACAGAAAACACCACCTTCGTCTCCCGCACAGGACTCAGACCAGTTTTAATTGCCTGCAAAAATAACAACCATCAGTCTTAGTTGTGAGCCAGAGCAAATGAACAAAGAATGAACAAATCACAAGGTTGATTCCACAGTGATGGACAAATAACAAGTGGAAAATTAATAAAGAGAGATGAATGAATGTAGACAGAAATTGAAGTATTCAAGATCTTTATGCCTTTTCAAATTGTGAAACTGTCAGCATTTTGGCCCAGAAATAGAACAGGGTGTGGCAATAAAACCTGTGTCCCCACTCCCATACTGATACAAGATGCTGAATTACAAACAACATTTTCAGAACTTTCTGATTCGTTGTTGCTTTTCTCGGTCTGTCATTGTCACCACTACCACAACTCAATTTTTCACAATCAGACTTTCTCAACTCATTTTCATTATCACTTCTGTTCAGAATTCCAGAAATATCACCGCCTGCTGACAACTACCTTCTGCGCGATGTGATTGCTACTACTGGCCTTGGATAGGATGGAGACAGAGGCAGGGACGATTCACATTGAATGTAATAATAATGTTATTAGCTTTACGTCCCACTAACTACTTTTATGGTTTTCAGAGACGTCAAGGTGCCAGAATTTAGTCCTGCAGAAGTTCCTTTACGTGCCAGTAAATCTACCAACATGAGGCTGCAGTAGCGGCGATTGGGAATTGGAAGTGGAGCGGGGGTGTAATTTATAAACAACGAAAAGTTCCCAGGTTCAAGGAGTTTTGCAGGGTGGGGGGTTGGGGATGTGTTAGGGGTGGGGGTGAATATATCAAATTGGGAAGAAATTGCTATAAAATGGTAAGTTTTTGGTGCTCCCTAAGCGAATTTCGATAGAAGGCTCACAGTTTACCAACTTATGTGTGCTAATAGCAGTACTTTACAATGAAACTTTGACCAAAGGAACAGCAATTATGCATGAATTACAACTAAATAGAAGTTTGGCATGATTATACAATTCAAAAGTAATTTAGTATTTGACAACACACTAAGTAACTGACACTAGATAGATAAGAACAGACACATTGACCGAGTAAGACTGCCAGACTGACCAATGCGCGCGGTAAGTGGGTGACCTTGATAAAAATACACGCCAGCTACCCTTCGTTGCTACCCATTGCTCTGCAGGTCTCCACTACATGCTGTGGCACTGTACAATTTTCTGCGTATTTCTGCAAAGTACTCTTCTTGATAATTAAATAAATTATAGAAAAAGAATTAGCTGGAAAGACATCAGGGTTTATACATACTGCTTTGTTAAAAAAAAGAAATTAATAATAATAATAATAATAATAATAATAATAATAATAATAATAATAATAATAATAATAATAATAATAATAATAATAATCGTATGGCCTCAGCTACCAAGTGCAGACATTCCAATTTGACGCCATCTGGTGGTCTGCTCGTCAATTTGGATGTTCTGTTTTACTGTAGGCCTACTAGATGGCAGACTGAATAAACCGAAACTCTCTTGGGCGTCTGTGGCTGATATTTAATGAATTTTGTCCGGGTAAACACGAAATGTGTCACCAGAGATCTTTTACATGCCGACATCATATGACATGGAGTGTCGAATGGACTTTTTCTGCTCTTCAAGAATTTGACTACCTCTGCTGGGTTTGAACCCACTATCTTGAGATCCGGAGGCCGACACTCTACCACTGATCCACAGAGGCAGCTTCTTTAAAAATAATTCCCAGTTTCAGGTGACTGAAATGGAATAAAAATTGGTTTTTTCTCCACAAAGTAGAGGAACGACTACCCCCTTCGCCCCACATAATCGCCGCTACTGGGAGGCTGATTTCAGCACCTTCAAATATCTCTGAACTGAACCGGTACACACTGAATGTCACATGGAACATGAACTAGTGAAGATAAACGAATGCAGTTTTTCTCCCGAGAAAGAGCAAGTCTTCCTCTTTCGAAAAGTACTGTACTGGGCTGCCTACTGACCTGTATTTATGGATTTTGCCTGCCTGGGTGGTAGATTACCTAGTAGTTTAAACAACTACTTAATATTTTCTCAAATGCCGGTCTGAGAAGCTCAGGCAATAAAGCGCTGGCCTTCTCATCCAACTTGGTAAGGTCAATCCTGGTTCAGTCATGTGGTATTTGAAGGTGGTCAAATTCATCAGCCTTTTGTCTGTAGATTTACTGGCACATAAAAGAACTGCTGTGGGACAAAACTGCAGCATCTCAGCATCTCCAAAACCATGAAAATGTAGTTGGTGGGATGTAAAACCAATAACATTAATACTATTATTTTCTTAAATGATTTTGGAGAATTCGGAAACATATCGAACATCCCTTCGATAAATTATTCCAATCCCCAACCTCTCTTCTTTTAAAGTTATATTTGCCCCAATAAGTCCTCTACCGAATTTGGTGGCTGAAGTCGCTTAATTGCGGCCAGTATCTAGTGTTCGGAAGATTGTGGGTTCAAACTCCACTGTCAGCAGCGCTGAAGGTGGTTTTCGGTGGCTTCCCATTTTCACACCAGGCAAATACCGGGGCTGTACCTTAAGGCTACAGCCACTTCCTTCCCATTCCTAGCCCTTTCCTATCCTATTGTCACCATAAGACCTATCTGTGTGTCAGTGCAATGTTGATGATGATGCTTGTTGTTTAAAGGGGCTTAACATCTAACGTCATCAGCCCTCAGTGCAATGTAAAGCCAAAAAAATTAAGCCTTACCTTCATATTATGATCTTTGATACTTTAAACATTTCCATTCAAGGTTGTTCGTCTTCTAATATCATTCCATGCCGCCTCCCCACTGAATGCTTGAAACATAGCGCTTAATTGAGCAACTCATTGCCTTACTCCAAAGTCTTACCAACCAAAAGATTCCAACATTTTCATTACACTACCGTCACCTCCCTAGCGTAACGGTTAGTGTTATGAGGTGCTTCCCGCAGGGGCCCGGGTTCAATTCCCAGTACTGCTAAAAATTTAAGAATGGCAGGAGGGCTGGTATGTGGTCGAAATAGTACACCGCTGACGAGCCGGAAAAGAGCTGCACCACCTCGGGATGAGGACACGAGTTTACTATATTACACTACTAATTTACCAGAAATCAACAAGAACAAACCACACTGGGGTCTTATCTGTGACTTACATGCCATCTCCTTCATATCCTCTAAATACTCTCATAATCATATGAAGGGATCTGTAACCTTTACTTACAACCTCATTTATGTGATTACTCCAATAAAGATCTTTCCTTATATTAACACCTAGGTACTTAGTGATCCCCATAAGGAACTTTAACCCCATCAACGCAGTGATTAAAGCTGAGGGGAGTTTATCTCTTGGTGAAACTAACAACCATCACGCCGCTGTCTGCCGTCCATCTTTCTGCAGCCTCTCACGATCATGTATCTTATTTATTGCTCTATAGTGCAAAACATCATCTGAAAAATCCTTATATATGATTCAAAATATTTACTCATTCCATTTATGTACTATAACTGTGGTTTTTTAAATTACAGTCTATATCAGCGCAAAATATTTAATCCATAACCAGTTTTCAGAAGTTACGTTACATCACCAGTGGATATAATAAAACCAATTTAAAACATATTAAAAGCGACAACAGGTATGGCATCAATTCAAAGAGCTAGAGCTAGGCTGGGTGGCTCAGACGGTTGAGGCCCTTGCCTTCTGACCCCAACTTGGCATTTTCGATACTAGCTCAGTCCAGTTGTATTTGAAGGTGCTTAGATACATCAGCTTCTTGTGTAGGTAGATTTACTGGCACATAAAAGAACTCCTGCAGGACTAAATTATTGCACCTCAGCATCTCTAAAAACCATAAAAAAGTAGGTAGTGGGATGTGGGATGTAAAACAATTATTATTATTATTATTATTATTATTATTATTATTATTATTATTATTATTATTATTATTATTATTATTATTATTATTATTATTATTATTATTATTATTATTATTAAAGTGAGAACATGATAATTGTCACTTATTCCGGGAGAGATTTTGTCAAGGTGATCAAGGAATTTGTTCCATTTCTGCAAATCCAATTCTATGAATACAAGCTCTGTGTCCTTCTTCCCCTTTCCAAAAGAAAGTACATCCACTTGCCAGACAACAGTGTGCCCTTTGGATGTGGCTGTCTACTCGGGTAGTGGTTAGGCCATCTTCGAGAGTTTAATGTAATAACTTCAAAATAAATGTACAAACCTGATATATCTGATGAAACGTCACATTGAAATCTCCACCCACTTCCTCCCCATTCTTGATGTATGGATACAACTCGTTTTTCGAGTACCTGGAATAATAACATAGCAGTAATCAACGTCCGGCTATGTGTTGAGGTCATGTAGCTGTGAGCTAGCAATAAGGAAATAGTGGGTTCAACTCCCACTGTCGGCAGCCCTGAAAATATTGTGTCGTTTCCCATTTTCACACCTGGGAAGACAGGCACTTGAATATGCTAGAAAAGCACTTGAACAGAGCGGAGGAACCCTTGAATGTAGTGAAGGAGCAGTTGAATTTAGTGGAGGAGCCCTTGAATAGGGAAGAAATTCACTTGAATACAGTGGTGAAACACTTGAAAAGGGAATAAAGGCACTTGAATACAGTGGGGAAACACTTGAATAGCAAAGAAAGGCACTTAAATATATTGGAGAAACACTTGAATAGGGAAGAAAGACACTTGAATACAGTGGAGAAGCACTTGAATAGGAAAGAAATGCACTTGAATACAGTGAATGAAATTTGGAACCTATCTTAATGAAGTCCTCACTTCTCCCCACTCTAGCATAGTTATGATGCCAGCCAGTCTCTGTGATGAATGGTGTGATGATGTCGCTCATATATTTGAGTGGGCTTGGCAAACTGGTATGGCTCTAATCTTGGAGAGAAGTGAGAACTTCATAAGTTCCAAAACTCAAATATTTAAGGATTTAAACAAAATCTAAACACAAATCCTTCTAAACATTTTTAAGTGTGATGATGAAAATTGATGTTTAAAAACTGAAATGCTAAAATCTCAAAAATTTGAGAGAATAAATAGGTGTAGTTTTTGTAGCCATGTAGATTAACCTGCAAAAGCTTGTCAAAATTGGTGTCCACAACACTATAGATTCCTGTTGTGTGCATACATTAGAATAAATATATTATGTTTCATGACAACTGACAAAGTTCACTTGGCGAATCCTCTAGGAAGTCACATCAAGATGTACTCACCCAAATAGCTTAAAATCAGCATCAGAATTGACCTTTAGATTATATTTGAGAGTGTTGTCAGTGATATTGAGCTCCTCACTCTTCGACCTGACCTCCACTTGAAATTCCACATCGGGGACGATGCCTGTCGTTTTGTTCATAGCTGTCTTGACAGATATCATGTCAAGACCCAGCATCATAGTTTTCTGAAATCAAGAACATCAACATTGAATCTTCACAACCACATTAATCTAAAATGGTTGTGTAGTGCATATTACAGAGCTAACAAGGTATATGTTCCGCAGGTCAAATAGGCCTCTTAAAGTTAATCTGTTAGAGCCTTCGAGAACTGTTATCTACTGGGCTTTATAGATATCAATAGGTTGCAGACTTGCTGTGCCACACTGCATGCCAATATTTAATTGCATTTTCTTTGCTAAGCTTGCTCGTTTGGATGATGAAACTATTCTTCATCTCATTAATTCATTTGACGAATTAGATGAGAGCTCTTTGGATAGAGAAAGAGAACACAAGTGGTGAAACTCGCAGCAAGCTTGTGTCTGTAATACTATAAATAGAGACTAATTGAAGAACACTTGGGTCGGTGGAATCAGAATGGGTCTCAGCCTACAAGTGGCCATGACTGGTCTGTGGTTCGACAGCTCTGCACTCCGACCGGCCAACCGAGCATAGCAGGGATGGCCACGGCTCTACCATGGCTTTATGCCTCAGTATTCAGGAGACAAAGAGGGACCGTCGGTTGTTCTGAGAATGGTTTTAGATGGTTTACTATTCTCCTGAACTGAGGCGAATGCCGGGACAGTTCCTAGTATAAGCCATGGCCGCCAATCCTCTCGCCTTCACCGCACAGCTCCTGGCCTGAGAGACAGTGTTACCATCTAGGAGGCCCGCCGTCCCCTTCAGGAATGGAATGAAACCATTGTAGTAGTAATCGAAAATTTAATTACAACAGTGGCATAGCTGTTACCTAGAATCAGGCAGAGTATCATAATGAAGTTGCATATCAATATTGGAATTATGGTTTGGATTTCCGAATGCAAATCAAAAGAAACCATTTGTTCCTTCATGATCATAAATATGTCTCTTGGCCATAGCTAATTTCAGATGACCACTAGTGATAATACATAGTGTGCACAGTCGCTAGGGTTACACTACCATCACACATTTTGTGACGCTAACTTCCGTAACGTAAATTTTCAGATGTCCATCAGCCGTAAAGACATATTTATGGCAAAACGGGCGGGACTAGATAACTCATCTTCCACGAAGGCATGCATGGATATGGGCGAGACGGGTTCTTTCGTCATTCGCGGAAGCGCATGGCGGACGGGACGAGTTCATTTGTCCTTCGCGGAAGAGTAACTCGTCACCCGCGTCATGATAATGGGCGAGACAAATTAACTCGTTTTCAGTCAAAATATATTCCCTGCTATGAATGTTTGTTTCTCAGTGGAAACTCCACGGTTAAGAGGTTAAATGAGAATGTTAAGAGGGATTTTGGTTTATAGACAGGATGAGAGAGGATAAGAATAATCTCACTTTCTTGGCAAGTATTCAAGCAGGTATGTTTAATGTAATCACTGACAAAACAAAGATTTTCACCCAAACAGACTTGAGTAACTGTAACAGTCTTCAACAAATGAGGGAACTTCTCTCACCGGTGATCCTCGACGAACTGCTCCCTTCAGCTTGCAGGTGATGTTATGTGTCAGGAAGTCCTGAACTTCTACACAGTCCTCCGATGGAAGTTTAACGATATCCACAATCGTCGGAAGTTTAATGGAGAGTGAAGTACCATAAGACACGTCACCATCAACAGTAACATTAATGACTAGGTAGATTTTGTTGTTTGAACCCAGGATATACTGATTGTTCAGACTGGAAACAGAGAAAAGCAATATAGGAATTAACATCTCCCAAGGATAGGCCAGACCCTGCGTCCAACCGATTTCAACAAGCTTTGATATACCTGTTGGGGAACACTCAACAGTAACTCATGTAGAAGGGTTTAGGTCAATACGCTATACAACTACATGTCATATCTGAAGGAGAAAGAAGAGCCTGGTCGGATAGAAGGGGGTGTTTTGGGAGGGGAGGAAGATGATGAAAGCTAAATTCCCAGTTAATTCTTTGAAGACTTCGATGTGTATGATTTGATTTAAGTGCTCCAATGTGGGTGTAAAATACAGTATATAAATAATAAACAATTTAATTCTCACCTTGTGAAGTTGGCTGCATCAACGACCTCACATGACAAATGAAGGTCTGATGTACAGATGACACACTCGCGAGCGTACGGCAATGTGAGACTCTTTTCTTTGACAGACAGAGCTTCTTCCTCGACAGGACAGCTCTTGCAAAAATGGTCCTCTCCTAGAACACAGGAACAAACACAGTAAGCTACAAACACACATGGGGACAGCAAGAGACAGACATACAAACGTGAAAGATAAAACACAACCTCCACTTACAAGAAAAGTACATGAATCTCTCACCTAAGGCGACAGTCTGGAGATAAAAATCAATATTTTGGCCATTTCGGGGGGGGGGGGGGGGGGAAATGGCTGAATTGAAAGGATTGAGTTTCTTGTCATGAAGTTATTCCAGTGAATTCAAACAATTTATAATTTTACTAATGCTTTGTTTGCCAGTCTGCACACAGCAGAAATGGGCGTGGCATCCGTTGAACTGCTTTGATACGTAATGATACTGTCATGTTTCCATTCGATCAAATATGCATGTTCTTTGAAATTATGCATTCCCTCCCCACCATGATATATTTATACTGAATCGACCCTTAAGACCTACCATATTTCTGAATGAATTTAACCTGCTACATACTAAAATTTCAGTACTCGACTGGCATTGAGCAACATCGTATTCCTATTAGTAGAATAATGAAGATACAAGTTTTGTTATTCTTGTATGTTTCATAGAACAATAGAGTACAGAAGTTGCCGAAACACCAGATAAGAGCTCAATGTGCGTAGCGAAGAGACTCCTGAGTAAACAGAGGGATCGTTGTAGAGTCCACCATTCTTTGGAGAAGAGGAAGAGACATGCTTCCAGAGTTGCCAATATTCATGCAGAAGATGCTGAGAAAGAAAAGGATGAAAAAACATAGGCCTACTGTTCTGGTGACTTTTAGGTAATGGATCAAGAAGACAACATCACTTGAACATTGCTTTCATTTTCCCGCCAATTCTAATTTTACGTATTATTTCCATTTTCCTCCCATAATTTTCTTCCAAATGTAACAAAATTTGTATGGTATACGTATCACAACTAGATTAGGAAACCTGTGTATGGAATTTTTGATTGCAGAGTTTTTTTCAAGTAGCAGGGATCTTTAACACGCGAGAGGTCGCACCCGTTTTAGAACGCGAGAGTCGCGCGAAAGCAAATTGCTCACGCTTCATATTTTAATGAGCTGCTATTTTCCTTTGGCGGTGAATGCTCTGATAAAAATATAAATATGTACCCTGTGTAACTGCCTTTCAACTAGTACTAACATAATTACCCACTAACAATATTTTCTCAATGTAAAAAAATTAATGAATTTTGTCGCAAAATCTGGTAACGTTACGAGAGTTTTTAAAGAGCACGAGAGGTCACGCGTGAGCAAATTGCTGCAATGTTTCGATTTGTACATTTCAATGAATGATTTGGTCACAATTAAAGATAAAACTACAGCACCACACTTCACTGAAAGCTGCCATAAACCTCATGAACTTTACTTAAGAAACTTTCTTGGAAATGCAGTCATGTACGAATGCACTACGCGAGGGGTCGCATGACGGCAATATGCCGTGGCAGATGCGAGAGTGAAAGAAAACTTAAACTACTCTGGAACGCAGCTGGCAATACACCGACGATAATCAACGTCAGGCGAGAGAGAGGGAGGGGAGGGATGAAACGAGAGCCCTAAGCCCTCCAGCGGCTAGCAACGAAATTATTAACAAATATTTAAAAGTGCGGTAAATTGCCGCGGGTATAGATAAGAAAAGTGTTTTTCCACCAATCAATACACAATTTATTTTAAATAGATTAAACTAGTACCGGTTTCGGCTCTTTAACGGCCATCATCAGCTAGTACATGGTTTGTTTCCAGCCATTAGACAATTCACAAGTTGTTATTGTATTAGACATCCGAATGTCTAATGGGGGATGGAAATGTATACAGTAGCATGTAATTAAAATATCAGTAGTCAAGGTAAAAAGTTACAATATTCACAATTTTCTTGTGCAGTTTAAAAGAGCAAGGTTTGCCATTTATGTCACATACAGTAGATTGGAGCGAACTAAAGGTCGTATTGGCCACAGCTTTCAAACAGGTGTTACTGTCGTGGGGCGCGGTCTTGGCTGTGGCCTTGAAGAACACATGCATCATCTTGTCTGGGCTAGTCAGTCAGTCAGCCAGCCAGTCGCTAGCATGGCGTGGAGTGGTGAACACCAAAGTTTTGTGATTTTCCGTGAAGAAATCGAGGCAATACCACAAGACATGCTCAAGCGAGTCATATGGAACTTCAGGGAGAAGCTTCAGAGGTGCATCGAACAGGACGGTCGGCATTTGGAAGACATTATTTTCAAAACCTAGTGTGTATGTGATGCAAATGGCAAACACTACTCTTTACAACTGTGCAATAAACCTTTAAATGGCTTGTTACATTGCCAAGTTTTAAATTCGTCAGGTATTTCTGCCGCACCCTGTATAATAATATGTAAGTTACCATACTATTAGTTTCAACCCCCCTGTGAGTGGGGGTAGAATAACACAGTATCTCCTGCCTGTCGTAAGAGGCGACTAAAAGGGCCCCAGGGGCTCTGAACTTTGTGGAGAGTGGGATGGCGACCACGGGGTCCTTAACTGAGGTCTGGCATTGCTTCCACTTACTTGTGCCCGGCTCCTCGCTTTCATCTATCCTATCCGACCTACCTTGGGCAAGTCTTATTCTTTTTTGACCCCGACAGTATTACGTATGGAGGCCTAGGGAGTCCTTCATTTTTGTGCCCTTCGCGGCCCTTGTCTTCCTTTGGCCGATACCTTCATTTTTCAAAGTGTCAGACCCCTTCCATTTTTTCTCTCTGATTAGTGTTATAGAGAGGATGGTCGCCTAGTTGACTTCCTCTTAGAACAATAATCACCACCACCTCACCATTACTTTCAACATGATTCCTTTTAACTAATCCTGGTATATAAGACACAAACTAACAGAATAATAACACTAAGAATTCCATTGCAAAGTTTGCTATTTTACAACTTGTCATTGAAAGGTCTTAGTAACAATTTTGAGCTAGAAGAAAACAAAATAACATCTTATTTCAGCATATTAACAACCCTATACTAATCAAACATAGATACTGAAAGATTAATGAAAATCCAGCATAACATTCAAGGTTCATTTCAGCAATGGCTATGCAAAGAGCCAGAATTTCTTGATCAGCTCCAGTTTACCAGTCATCCCACCTGAGACTCTTTGTAACTGATCACAGTACTGGGCCACTTCATAATTTCATCATAAAATAACCTTGCTTCTTCACTTTGTATGTATTTTAAAAGTGTCTTTATGTCCTCCATTTTCTTGTCGTTAATGGGAACCTTTCCAGCAGGATGTGAGTTTTCGAGGCTCATGGAGAGGATTGTGTGTTTCTTAGCCAAGTGAAATGTGTGACTAACAAAACTCTTAATGTACGGAAGAGCTTTAACTACACCCGGCTTATCACTGCAATACTGAAATTCCTTGAACTGGGATTCGCTGAAACAGTGTTTCTGAATATGAGAAATGTCATTCTGTGCTGTTTCTTGAGACAACACATTTTCTTGCTGTGATGAGGCCACCATTTATCAAAATTCATTATTATTTCAGTTTTCACAACTATCTCAGTGACACTAGGCATGCTGTTGACTATATCCACATATTCCTTTGGAGTATATATTCGATCGGTTTCTGGATCTTTTTCTTACCGGTCACATGGAAGAAAGGAATGGTGAACAATTTTTTTTTTATTACTGACCTATGTCATCCTCAGGCACATTCTTATCAATGAATGATTTTTGCTTTGCCCAGGTACTCCATCTGAAAACAAGTCAAGTTCAGTTGTTTCTGTGGACAAAACTTGGGTACAATAATGTTGTATGAATGAACAAACCTTATTTGCTCCCTTTTTGGCTTCACCCTCATGGTACAAATAAATAGTGGAATGCTTAGTTTTGAGGTCTTAAATGCAAAAGCAGTTCACCCAAAAATGGTGTAAGTAAAATGCTTCCTGCACAAGCACTTTGGGTAGGGGCAAATTCTGCATGAAATCAAAACACATTCCTAAAACATGATTTTCTATCATACACTTAATCTCAGTTTGTTTCAGAGAATTACAAAATTTCTTGCTCTGTCTTTTGTGAAAACCAGGTTTTGCCTGGATTGCCCTTTTGCTGCTGTACGATATATGGGGAGATTTAAGTCTTGTTTCTAGTTCCTCACATTTACTATTGCACCCTTGAAAATTGGTTATTGGTTTGTATGGGAAGAATATTTTATTACTGGTGGAACAATGTATAAAATTATCATCCAGGAAGGTGATTTCAACTCTGCACTGTCTGCTAGCCCGCAGGGAAACAGGTTTTTCCCGTGCCGTGTGTGCGAGTCTGGGTTTTTTTTTTTGTGCCTTGTTGAAGACAGCAGAGGGGTGGCACGTGGACAGGAACCCGACCAGATTAAAAGCGATCAATACTTTGAGATTTTGACATCATTATATTTAACCAATTGGACCGCAAGGTTAGCCCGATCGCAAAATCTCAGCCAATAAAAATTAATTAACAAACACACTTACGTCTTGAAGAAATAAATACCCATGTACTTGGGGAAATCTTTCTCATTCTCATTCTGCTCATTCGGCTCATTCTGCTTATTCTGTTAATTCGCTCAGTTGCTCAGTTGCTCAGTTGTCTACGGGAATAATTGTTCGAGCACATGTGTTATTGGAAACGGCGTATCCGACGTGGAATATTACCAGCATTCATTTGAGGAAAGACGATAAATTTTCTGCTTCTGAGGAAATTTTATATCACAGAAATATCGGAAACGCCGCAGTTCAGATTTCTTTACCTTTATAAATCTGAAGAAAATTTTTAAAGTAGGTAAAAACTGTGCCATCTTGAAGAATCGAGTGTGTGTTATGAACTATTTCTAAGACGGATCTTTTAGTTTCAGCTTTCACCAGAAGACGCAAGATCCCCAGCAATTCTGAAATACTTTGGAAGAATGGAACTTCAGCATTACGACGGAGTTTGTAATTGTCCTAAGTCCTCGCCTGCTGCAGCCATGTATCATTAAAATGTGAGGCATAATTCAGCCCGGGAGAGAATAACATCGGAGATGGAGTTTGGTTAAATATTCACTGATCATCAACCGAGTCCAGAAGCCAAGTCTACTACAGCTAAGATTTTAAATTATATTTTTCTCTGTTTTCTGTTGTAAAAATTATGTAGACGTAGTCCTTGCTTGAATATTTAAGATCATTTCTAATAGTCTTTGTAGTTAGGAATTTCACTCTTCTTTCACTGGTGTTTGTAGATTTGATGTGTGTGAGAGTGTATTTGGGACCTATAATTTGTTCTATTTGAGTGAGTGCTTCGTGACATGTTCTCACTGTCCCATGATAAGGCTAGGAAAGTGTTAAAAATATTTGACTCACGCGATAATAGTTATTAATTTATAAATTAATGATGGAATAATTTTTGAATTATTTGGGACAGAATATCGACGTGTTCTGTGAATTTAGGATTTTTCCTTGATGTTTTGTGGTTTACCATAGATTCGAGATAGAATAGAGTCATCTATGATTTCATTAAACCATAGCCTGCGATGACGCGACCGCGCGCGTATAATAATAATAATAATAATAATAATAATAATAATAATAATAATAATAATAATAATAATAATAATAATAATAATAATAATAATAATAATAATAATAATAATAATAATAATAATAACTGGCATTATTACGGTCTAATAAAATGTTTAAAGGTCATGAGTGTAATTATTACTGTGCTTATAAGTGATTAATGTGTGCTATATTGAAGTAGATGTTGGCCTGGGATATTGGTCGTGGCTTAAATGTCCACAAATTTTGCATTTACTGTTATTGGTATTTTTGAGACTTGTAAATGGATCTTAAGATAGGATTTTATTTGTGTGTCCATTACATGAGTCAGTTAAGGAAGAGAGTGAGTTTTTGAACATAATTTCTTCTTATGCAGCACATGTTGATCACTAATTTGAGATAGTAAGAGGTTAAAAATAACGTAGTCGTGACTCATAGACCGTATGCGCGAATGTTTATTTATCTGTGACTGTAGGCAGTTCTATGGAATTTTTAGAGATGATTTCTACTGTAGAATTATCCTGGAACATCGTTGTGGAATCTATTTCATTGGAAAAGTGATAATCCTGTCACAATCACACGTCAGACGATCGTAATGGTAGCCCTTGTCTGATATGGTCATCGGGAGAAGTTCTCATATTTCAAATAAAATTTAAAATTAAAAATCAAGAGATAGGATTCGATAAATTTATTTAATAATATTACCGTGGACCAAAGCTTGAATGTGAGATGGATGAATGACTGATTTTGTTTATAATTGTGATTTCCATGGTTATATTTCATCATGATATGTGTACGCTGAGCGCGTAAAGTTTCGATTATTTTGTTGTTTTGTGGCGAGCATATTTGGCTCAATTATGAATCTTTAAGTGATTTTATGACGGAATAAGATAGATTAGGATCTTTGCTTTGAGGGAAAATACTTAAGCAAGGATCGCGTCAATGAACTAAGCTCACAAAATGTAAAATGTTTAACGCTACAATGTGAGAATTTTAAGTCTTTATTGTGAGTTGTGCACAACACTAGGTCAATTGACATAAAAATAAGAATCAAATGAGTTGGATATTGGATTTCGAAATAATTTTATTATATAATTTGAAGCTTAAATAATTAATTAGAATAATATTTAATTAATAGAAATGATTTATTTGATTTTTTCGTCTGATGTAAAAATTTAACTCACGGGTAAATGAATCGAAGAGTATTGTTGATTTAAATAATAATTCAGATTTCTGATATTTTGAGATAGGATTTTCTCAAATAATAATTTATTTAATTTCCTAAGACGATTTATTAAGACCCACTTTCGTATCTTTACAGAATGAAATTTTATGGAGAACTGTGGGTGAATTCCAGCAGGGAAGAGATAAATATTTTATTTCAAGATTTTGAAAATATTTATAGAATCTGGAAAGTGCCGATATTTTATTTAATAAATGTTAAAACCCATTTCTTTTCTCTGTTTTCATTTGTCGTCAGTCCTTAGATTGTCCCTGACCCCTATAATTTAGCGTTGCCTGTAAGCGAACGTTCCGCCTCTGGGAACTTTTGCTTACTGGCTGAGCTGCCCGGCAAAACGGGGGCACTATGTACTTCAGTCTGAGAACGACCGGAAGAGTAGTTGAAATTTTCTCTGATGTACGACCTCTAGAAGTCGTACTTGGTATCCAAATCTGGATGCTTTTCAACGAAAAGCTGATGTATAGTCTTTATATGTAAACGTGCATCCAAGTATTAACTTCCTTCCTGCCATAATGCATACTTTTTAATGGGAAAGAGTCGATGTGCTCATGTATCAGATTTGAGATATTTACAGGAATTTTAGACATAAATGGATTGGACTTGCCTTAAGTAAGCAATTTCGACAAACGGAATAACCGCTTCTGTGTAACAGCGTGGAAGTTTAAGAAAGCTCATCTGCAGACATTAATACGCTTCCCAAAAACCGTTAAGAAATACTCAAATGAATGTAGCCTTCTCTTAACTTCATTGTTTCCCCAGTTTTCCTAGGTCTTCGTCGTTTTACGTCCTTTGCAATAATCAGTCCTTGTAAATACAAATTCTGGAAATCTTTGTCTGCAATATTAACAAAATTAGCCAGAATTCTTGCCTGCTCTCTCTGTCTCACCAATAAGGGAAAAACATTTCATTCAACATCTGAAAACGAAAGACACGCTATGAAGCCTTTATAAATATTATTCATGGACAAAGAATGTCCGAAGCAGTTTGAAATAGAACCTAGTTACTTTTCTGCTCATCCTTGCAGTTACTGCCAACAGCCTTTCCAGGTACATAACTTCCTGCATAATTAGTGTAGGGCAAACTGCGCACTCGTGCTACTGTCACTTTTTGTTCTGTGTGTTCACTTGCATCACATTTCGTTTTAGGAGGCATCCTTATCAAAATACTTCACTATGACTTCCAGGAATAACACCAACAGAAATGCCGTCAATTCGTTCCCCTTCTCAATGTACCTGTTGCAACCGAATGGCAGGGGAAGAATCATATCCCTGACCCGATTCCTGCTACCACAGCACGGTGAAGAAAGGAACCAAGTCCGTTACTTGATTCCTTTCTCCTCAGTACGGACTGAAGCTCTCTTCAGTTAACGCCATAAGGAGCAGGCAGCCACAAGATCCTTTTACAGCAGTAAGGTATGTCTTGCCCAGAACAACACATTTATGTGAAAAGATAAAAAAAAGCTATAAAATGGACTTAGTTCCTTTCTCCACATCATGTGGTAGCCAGGAGATCTTTTGAGACAGACTCACTGCCAGAATATTGTTGCTCACATAGTCATGTTTAGGGTACCACCAGTACAAGAAGACATCCCTGCACTCGGTCTTCAAAGGTTGAAGTCACGCCATCCACATTTGCATGATGCTGACATGGCTCGCAACAACTTTAGTGCTTTGAAAGTTTGGAAAGACTGCTGGGAATCATTGACAGACTTGTCCCTTCACAGCATGTTGTCTGGTGCGCAAATTGCTAGTGCATTCATCTACCGTGCAGGCAGTAGGTCATTCTTAACAGAGTTCGGATGGACCATGCAAGATGCAGGGAATCACCGGAATGCGATGGCGGCAAACCATCCCGCACATCGACAGCAGCTGCAAGCTACATGCCTACTCCGTTAGCTGGACTGATTTCTTGATTCCATCAGAGGCAGCATTACACTGGACATTCTGATTTCAAATTATGTTTTCTTCTTATTGTATTATATTCAATTGTATATGTGTACATTTTATGTCATATGCTAAATAATAATCTCAGACTGTTGCCAAACATAACTAGACTAAATGTACTAACCTGAAGGATCAGAATCAGCCTTTATCCAAATGGCATTCCTCTTCTGTACCCTTTTCACTATTTCTTGATTGACTGTTATCTTGACGTCTTCGACGGTTTCTTCTCGGGACTGTCAGAGAGAGAGAACACAATCATATAATCATACTGAACGCTATTATATTAGATGAAACCACAGCCACTCGAAATGGAGCATGAGAGATGAAAGAAAGCTACTATAAGAACCAGAAGCCTCAAAACAGGTGGTACTTTAATGTAAGAAGGGGAAATGAAAGTGCATGTCCAGAGAAGCCTCAACATCTTGTAGAGGAGAGTATGACTGAAAGTGGCAATGTCCAATCAACCCAGTTTTACAGGAGAGACTCATTTAGTGTAACTCTGAAACTAAAATAACCCTTCTACTCTTAAAATTTTTAAAATACAGCATAACCTAATGTTTGTTTGTTTGTCCAACCCTTATCCCGTTTCTCTACGGGGTCGAGTATGAGGTGAGACGAACTTGTCGTGGCAGGTTTTTATGACCAGATGCCCTTCCTGACGTCAACCACATCAGAGGAGCTAATGAGATTAAATGAATGACGTGATCCGACTCGTTGGCTGAGTGGTCAGCGTACTGACCTTCGGTTCAGAGGATCTCAGGTTCGATTCCCGGCCGGGTCGGCGATTTTAACCTTCATTGGTTAATCCCAATGGGCCGGGGGCTGGGTGTCTGTGCCGTCCCCAACATCCTTGCAACTCGCACACCACACACAACACTATCCTCCACCACAATAACACGCAGTTACCTACGCATGACAGATGCCGCTCACCCTCATCAGAGGGTCTGCCTTACAAGGGCTGCACTCGGCTAGAAATAGCCACATGAAATTATTATTATTATTATTATTATTATCAATGACGTGATATTAGGAAGGGAGAGGGTGAAACCTGATGTCGACACATAGCCTACTCCTGTCGAACAGCACCAAGGGGTCTGCTCAAGGCTTAACATCTCCATCCGACAGACGAATCACCATCAACAGCGTCATATGCTCTCACACCATATAAACACAGCAGAGTAGTTTCAATTTAAACCAGGATTTTGTCACGCAATCTAGTGATTAGGAATTTTATACCACCACCTCTCCTACCCTGCCAGTCAACATTCTGATGGTGAAATTTTTTCGACCAACAGGACCCAAACCAACTAACCATGCTGTCAGACCGTTCAGACTTCAATGCCTTAATGATTACGGCCACCAGGTGGGCTAAAATGCAGCATTACCTAATATCTACAACAAACTTTAAGCACTGATATTGACTGACAGGCTTGCAACTAACAGGTGGAAGTTTCCACTTCTGCATCCAACATTCTTACTAGATTGCCATAATTGCAAGTGAAATACAAGAAAATCATGATGAAACATGAGTTCACCATGTATTAGCTGTGTTCAATCATATCAACAGAACATCTAAAGCATCAAATCATCTGTTTCTACAAAAACTTGCTCTCCATTTACGACTTCTTCCTCATTCTCTGTCACATCATTTCCCATTGTTTTCAGCAAATCCATTTAAAACTGGAGTTTGTCAAATGGTTTCCACTGATTTCCGTAATGTTTGGTCAATAATTTATCAATGTCTTGCAATTTCAAAGCATTCACTTTAACATCTCTTTCAATCGCAGTGGGATTAATCATTCTTATATTTTTGCCAGTTTTAAAAAACACTTCTACCCATTTTGATTTCATTTTGATAACGAGGCTCTCCTTGCACTAGCACACTGTTCATTGGATTTGTTTTAGCTCTTGTTAGAACAAAATGCTTGGTAACATTAAATTTGAAATGGTGTTGTAACAGTCAATCACCTGACATCAATAATGGGTGTTCAAATGAAAAGGTACAAAATGTCGTAAAAACTAAACCAGTTGAAATCTGAATACGCCACGTTGAGATAACACAGTGCGACATCTAGGGAAGCAAATGTAGTGTCCAGCATGGTGGTGTGCACTGCATGGGGTCTCTCACATGACGCAAGGTGATGCTCACCGTCTTTATCAACGTCCGAGGTCCGATACTCATTGAATTCCTTGAGCATGGAAAAACTATTAACAGTGTACTGTGAGACACTTTGCAGCCTATGCAAGTCTATCAAGAGCTTACGGCCTGGGCTGCTCATGGAGGGAGTGATTCTACTCCACGATAACACTCGTCCAAACGTCTCCAAGGTCACACAAAGTGTACTGGCCAAGTTCAAGTGGGAGGAGCTTGAGCATCCATATTACAGCCCGGACATGTCGCCCTGCACTTCCATCTGTTTGGTCTGCTAAAAACCATCTCAAAGGGAGGCGCTTCCACTCGGATGACGAACTGAGGAACACCACGGAGGACTGGCTCTGTCACAGCCACAGGAATTCTGGGAACAGGGAATCATTCTCTTGTGAAACAGTGGGATAGTTGTGATTAATTTTGAATAGAGATGTTGATTATAACCACAATGTCATTTTGTATCTTTTAATTTGAACACCCTCCTCCCCCATACCAATTCAAAGCTAAATGGAGATTGCTGACTTTGCAAATAACCTCACTGTTTAACAATACCGTCATAGATGGCATTTAACTCTCTATACTAATTACAGGTAGCAGGTAGGGACCCTCTTCGAAGGCAGCCCTACCCAGGAAGTGGCGCCCCTGCCTATGTGAGTCCCAGAGCACACTGACCCGGTGTGTAACATCTGGTATGGGTCCCAGCTCAGGGTTACGAGTGAAGACCTCAACGGCATCTACGGCGGAGAAGGTGGACTTCGGTACGGCGGAGATGGCAGAAGGGGCATACCCGTAGCATCTGTACTCCAGAGGAGCGGCTACGAAAGGCGTCTGTCTCCATGTTAGGGGCGGCCTAATTTTGAACCTGGCAGTAGGTATAAAATGCCTTTGGGTGTGGCGAGCCCATCGTAACAATAGCCTATATGGACAAAGCAGATATGGTGCCTCGGAAAAGGTTAGGGCGTCCCCTGCTAAAAGCTATGCGCAGCTCTTCAGGTGCTGGGGGAACTGTGAAAAATGGGCAACCAGCACCAAACTACATCAAAATTGCAACAGTTAATGTACTGACACTGACAGGAAAAACAGAAGAACTGGTTGACTTCATGATAGAAAAAGATATAGCCATACTTGGACTGTGCGAGACCAAGAAGAGGGGTACAGGGGAGATCCCTCTGATAGAAGGATACAGGCTGTATTACAGCGGAGGACCTGAAGCAAAAAATGGAGTGGCCATCATACTTAGAAGAGAAATCCAAGAATATCTGGAATATACAAAGTACGTCAGTGATAAGATGATGATGATGATGAGACTTCAGTTTGAAAATGGCGTGAAAGATCTATTTCAGTTGTATGCCCCACAAACTGGTTGCATAGATGAACATCTAGAGGACTTCTTGGAGGAAGTGGAGAGACAGATAGAAGATAAGGAAGTACTATTGATGGGAGATCTAAATGCACAAGTTGGAATGGAAAGACAAGGAAAGGAAGATGTTGTAGGGCCCTTTGGATATGGAAATGTAAATCCAGAAGGGGAGTTCTTGGTGGATTTTTGCATGAGGAATCAAATGATTGTTGGAATCACCTGGTTTAGGAAGAAGAACAGTCAGAAGATTACAAGGTATGGCTGGGGAGACAGACGAACAAAGACCATGATTGATTATATAATCATAGAGAAAGAACACCGGAAGAACCTTGTAGATGTAACAGCCATGCCTGAAGAAGCCTTTGGTGGAGATCATAGAGTTGTGATAGGAAAATTGAAAGTTGGAAAGATTGAAAAACCCCAATTAAGAAGAGAGAAAAGAATTAAAGTATGGAAGTTGAAGGAGAAAAGCATACAAGAAGAATTTCAAAGGGAAATAATACCCTTGGTACCCAGGACAGAGGTGGGGAATGTTGAAGAGGAATGGAAAAGATTTAAGGAAGCACTGGTTGGATGTGCAGAAAAGGTGTGTGGTAGAACATCAGGAAATGTGAAAGACAAAGAAACAGACTGGTGGAATGATAGGGTAAAGATTAAAGTGAAGGAAAAGAAAATGGCATGGAAAGCATGGAAAACATCTAAGACTGAAGAAAGTAGAAGAAAATATGTGGAGGCAAAGAATTTGGCCAAGAAAGTAGTGGAGGAAGAAAAGAGGAAAAGCTGGGCCTTATTCACACAGACATTGAGAGATGATACGCAGGGCAGCAAGAAATTACTGTATGGTATCTTAAGAAACAAAAAGAGAGATCAAGTAAACACCAGATTTGTGAAGGATGAAGGTGGCATAATTTTAACAAAGCCAGAAGAAATAAGAAATAGATGGAGAGAGTATTTTCAGAAGCTGCTGAACATAAGATCGGATGACAGTCATTCAATGGACGACCAGGAAAGGCAATTAGTTGACGAAGAAATATATAAAGAAATTACAATGAATGAAATTGAAATGGCAGTAAGAAAGATGAAGAATGGAAAAACTGCTGGAATAGATGAAATTTCAGTGGAGATGATAAAGGCAGCTGGAGCTGTAGGCCTGCAGTGGACATATCGGGTTCTCAGGAATGTCTGGGAGAATAAGGAGGTCCCTGAGGATTGGCAAAAAGGAATAATCATCCCAATTTTCAAGAAAGGTGATAAGAAAGTTTTGAAGAACTACAGGGGAATTACTCTAATATCCCATGTTGCTAAGATAATGGAAAGGATACTGGAAAGAAGAATAAGGTTGAGGATTGAGAAGCAGATACAGGAAAATCAGTTTGGTTTCAGAAGTGGAAGGTCAACAATAGAACCCATTTTCATTATGAGACAACTAATGGAAAAGCATTGGGAGTACAGGAATGATATGGTGATGACATTCATTGATATTGAAAAGGCATATGACAGTGTCCCTAGGACAAAAGTTTGGGACAGTCTGGTGCAAAAAGGAATTGGACAGGGATTAATAAAAATGATCATGGCATTGTATAAGGAATGTTGTAGTTGCGTGCAAACACAAGTTGGCAGGACAAGTTGGTTCAAAATAACTAGTGGCCTGAGACAGGGAAGTGTTCTATCACCAATCCTGTTTACAATAGTAATGGATGACATCATGAGAACAGCAAAAGCAGCATATGGAGGAAGAGAAATGAACATGATGTTATTTGCAGATGATATTGTGATTTGGGGAGAAGACGACAGGAAGGTTCAAGAACAGTTGAATGTGGTGAATGGGAAGATTGAAGAATGTGGATTGAAAATAAGTGTAGAAAAGAGTAAAACTCTTATTATGACTAGAGGGGAGAAAGAAGGGAAAGGTCAGATTAGACTTGCAGACAAGCCCCTGGAAGTAGTGGAAACGTTTAAATACCTGGGGAGTGAATTAATGGAGAATGCTCGACTGGATGTTGAGATTAGTAAAAGGATTCAAGCTGGAAGTTGTTTCTATCATAGTGTAAGAAATATGTTATGGGACAAAGATGTGCCAATGGAAGCAAAGGATACTATGTACAAGATGTATTACGTACCCATAACAACTTACGGAGCAGAAACTTGGACAATGACAAAGAAGGATGAGAGTCGAATACAGGCAGCCGAAATGAAATTCTTGAGTAGTATGATACAGAAGAGTAGAAGAGACAAAATAAGGAATGAGAAAATCCGGGAAGAAATTGGAGTGGAAAAAATGAATGATAGAATAGAGAAGAGCCAACTCAGATGGTTTGGGCACATAAAGCGAATGAGCGACGAAAGAATGCCAAAAAAGGTGATGGAAATGCAAGGAGAGGCCGTGGACGACCACGATTGAGATGGAAGGATACCATCCAACACAGCATTATAGAAAGAAACCTGGACTGGGACACAGTGTTGGAGGAGGAGTGGTGGAAAGACCGAAGAAAGTGGAGAGGAACCATATTTGCCCCTACCCGGCTACAGCTGGATAAAGGGAAATGATGATGATGATGATGATGATGATGATGATGATGATGATGATGATGATGACTCATTTCTGACAAAAAAGTGAAGATTGCCAGTTTTACTTCTAGGCTTGTCATATGTCTCATGAGTATCTCGAGAAGAGTAAGCAAAATTATGCTGTGAAATCCTGTATGTACCGAGCTCGATAGCTGCAGTCGCTTATGTGCGGCCTGTATCCAGTATTTAGGAGCTAGTGGATTCAAACCCCAATGTCAGCAGCCCTGAAGATGGTTTTCTGTGGTTTCCCATTTTCACACCAGGCAAATGCAGGGCTGTACCTTAATTAAGGCCACGGTCATTTCCTTCCCACTCCTAGCCCTTTCTTATCCCATCATTACCATAAGACCTATCTAAGTCAATGCGACTTAAAGCCAATTGTAAAAACATCCTGCATGTGCTAGCAGGAAGATAGGTGGAAGGAGGTCTGATTTTCTCCTATCAATCTATGAGGTGGTTAAGACATTTCAAACTTTTTCAGATTATTGAAGAAGACGATTTAAAAAGGTTGCTGTAAGAACACAGAAGTGACGTTATCTTCTCATGTAATTTGGGAATATTTGTAGTTGGATCATCTGTCTTGAAAACCGGTACTTTCAACATGCCCCATATGTATACTGCATACTCTTTCTCCCCTGTTAATACTGAAGGCAGTGACTTTCTAACTGTTAAGTTCGATTCAGTGTCGCTAACCATACAGTTTAGGGACCCTACTTGCCGATACGATGTTTTACAGTTACTGTTGATCTTCCAGGTTGGCATTATGTAGTCATGATTTTATAGTGATTTGTGAGATAATACCTACTGATACTTTACTGTGAAAATCACTAGTGTTACATTTGCAGGAGTAAGTATATTTTCTTATTCTGTTGGATTCTTTTTTGTTAGTTGTTTTACATCGCATCGACACAGATAGGTCTTATGGTAATGATGGGCCAGGAAAGGGCTAGGAGTGGGAAGGAAGTGGCCATGGCCTTAATTAAGGTACAGCCCCAGCATTTGCCTGATGTGAAAATGGGAAACCACGGAAAACCATCTTCAGGGCTGCCGACAGTGGGGTTCGAACCTACTATCTCCCGAATACTGGATACTGGCCGCACTTATCTGTTGGATTATAAATCTTATGAAATTAGTTTCATTTTGGTCCATATTGATGATTTATCACTATCAACCAGGATGAGAAGGTCCTCTTATTCAATCATCATCATCATCACTGCCACGACAATTCTCTGTGGACCTTGGCCTTCTGAAGAAGTTAAATGCAGAACTCCTCCAATTCTTGAATAATAATAATGTTATTTGTTTTACGTCCCACTAACTACTTTTTAAGGTCTTTGGAGACGCCGAGGTGCTGGAATTTAGTCCCGCAGGAGTTCTTTAACGTGCCAGTAAATCTACCTCCAATTCTTGATTCAAATTATCTTCCGAATTCTCAAGTCTTTAAACGTTTGCAAAGTCATCATAAAGAGGTCAGGCTGGCTATTTCTTCTTCGTATTTTGTAACGAGAGTTTTTTTTACAGAATGGGTCGTCAGCCCAACGCCAATCCCCAACAATCCTGGAGGGCCGAAGTGTTCTTTCGGGGTTGGTGGGCCCCATTTTGAAGCGTCGGGAACTCGCTTTTTCACCCTTATATGACTTAGCCGTATACACACAGTGTACCCATTATCCAGGAGCCATGGCATGAACGTGCATATACCAAACTTGGTAGAAATAAATGGCATTTCCTTTGTTTTATTAGTACACTTAAACTATCAAGAAGTGAACCCACAAAACCACATAAAACCCCTTTGCTTCCCCACCAACTTATTCAATACTGTATATAATATGTTAATATTATTTATTATATTGGAACTAGTTTTGACCCCTATATTGGATCATCTTCAGCCTTAAATTGCAAATGGAAATGAACAAACATTAAATGTAACTTGAAAACATCAACACCTAATGTAACACTATTGGTATGTCTTGAAGCAATGATAGAATATGTTGTGGTTACTCGAGTCCATTAAAATTTATGTCTCTTGCACATATGTCCAACACTTTAGTGTCACTTTTTCTTTTAAGGAAAACATAGTCTTAATATAAAACAGTACATTATTATAGTGTCTGTTAGGTATAGCTTTTATCTTGCATTATTGTGGAGTTATAACTATGGTCTATATGTGATGAATGTCTTTGGTCTTCGGATATAACTATTGCTAAGGGTATGTAAATTGCCAATTTTTTGGTATTAATAGGGACATTCACAGTATGAGTCTGTGACCTTCTGATCTGGTGGAGTGATCTTTCAACTATTCCATATAAAGTGAATGGTTAGAAAAGAAGTGTAAGGAAGCGGGTTGCACATACGATGTATTAATTTCAGAAACACACTTCTTGTAATGCTGATTCTGGTCTTCATTATTCTACATCTGTATTCCATTCTTGCACTAGTCTTAATGTTAAACTGCTAATAAATAATTTATATATATAAAATCCCTAATTATGTCTGTCACTCACAGTGATATTGAGAAAAACAGATGATTTCAGCAATTGAAATTGGTAGCAGATTGCAGAAACTGGTTTACATATTCATCCTCTTAAAAGCAAATCTATACTCCTGAAGAAAGGAAAATTAACTGAAGGAAACGTCACTACACTCGATGGATCAATAATCCCATCGATAAAAACAAACAATGAACGAATCAAGTATTTAGGAATCGACTTCAACAATGAAAAATCTCTTGACAGACATAAACTAATAAGCACAATAACTTCTGACTTAAATAATCTGGTAAAAACAAAACTTCTAAAATCAGAGCAAAAGATCAAGATTATTAATGATTTTGTTTAGCCAGGTTTGATCTGTCCTCTACAATGTGCCCCTCTGACACAACTATCAACACTTTTCTTAAAGATCTGGACAAAATTATAAGAAGTTCTGTAAAAGAAATAATGATGATGCCAGATGATACTCCAAATTTGATGCTGTATAGTGCCGGAAAGGTCAGAGGAAAGGGAATAATTTGTGCAGAATGGGAAGCCAATATACAACATTACAATATTTGTAATCGCTTACTCCATGTTCAGGGCGTTCATCTACCATACATCAGGAAGTTACCTGAAGAACAAGATATGGCACTCCACAGACTTGACATAAAAAAGAAAGTCTTCCCCCAAAGATTGACAGAAGAAAACTATGTGAAATTATGAGAAATTGATCCTTTCAATCGTGGTGCCTGCTGCCACATAAAGGAAAGGAAGTGGTGTTATATTCAGACTGCCCGAAAGCAAACTCCTGGATGACTCATAAATCACCTCTGTCCTTTTCTGAATACATAAACGCAGTGAAGATGTCATGCAACCTCACCACAGTCAGGTCAGTTCCTGGTAGGTCATTCAACACAACCCGTTGCCACCAAAATGGCTGCAATGAGACAGAAACCCTTGGACATGTGCTGGGATTCTGCCAGAGCATCGAGCTAATGTGCACCATCGCCACCACCGAGTAAGAACATCGATTGCTCAAGGCTTGAGACAGCATGGATGGGAGGTGCACAAGGAGGTTCACTGCATCTCTACCGATGACACTAATCGAAGGGCTGACATCATAGTCATTAACAGAAAGGACATTAAAGCAATGGTCATAGATCCCATCATTCACTTTGAAAGAGACCTAAATCAGGCTCCGGATGTGGACCTAGAAAAGTAAGCTAGTATGCTCCGTGCTTGCCTTACCTGTCATCCGACTACAAAATACCTATCGATCGGTGGATTGTCAGAGGACTGCTATTCGGAGCAAGAGGCACCCTCCCTAGTCAGACATCGAACTTCCTAAAAAATCTGAAACTTCCATCCTGCAAGTTAGAAAAAATAGTTACACAGATACTGAGGGACTCTGTGGATCATTCACTTCCATCTATACCTGATAATGTGACTAACATTCCTCCTCCCACTAAGCCTAGAAAAAAAGAAGATAACAGCATTAATGATTCAATTTTCATTTTTTGGTACTTTCAAACTCCATTGAAATCGAACCTGTTTCCGGATCCAAATGGTCACCCTCATTGGAGGACGGATGATTTATTTCTTTTAAAACTAACACACACACTCTCTCTCCAAGAAAAATGCAATGAACCAGTCATGACCAAGACTTTTGTACGTTTAAAAGAAAAATGCGTTTCTATCAGCAAAGTCGTTTTCGCATATTGGCCATGATGACATAGGTACACAGCTATATCTACTGGCACGATTTCAAACTGTGTACATCCTGGCTTCTGTTACCATCCACAGATATATCTGGGACACTTAAACTGGTACCAGTTATGAGTTACAAGTACAACGTAATGATGACCATCATACCTGAACTATTCAGTGAAATATATTATCTTTCAGAGAAATGAATGATTTATTTTTTTCCATTCTGGGGTTTATCTCTATCGATAAGCACAAGATAGAGCCGCACACCTGGTGGCCATGGTCATTAACACATCAAGTCTGACACCGTGTTCAGCCAGTTCTAGTTCCGTTTGCTGGAAATATTTTTACCATCAGAATGATAGCCGCCAGGGTAGGGGAGGTGCTGTTATACATTTCCTAATCACTAGAATGCGTGCTAAAAGCTTGGATTAAATTCCAAACCTCTCCGCAGTGCTCATGCATGAGGGCATATGATGATGATGATGATGATAATGGTGATTCGTTTTGGACTGTTGTATGTAGCTTTCTCAAGAGTACGCAGATCCATAGACATCAGAATACAATTACAACTGCACTCAATATGGTGTGTAAGGATACCTGTTTAGATTCCATTTGAATGCTGTATAAAACCTGGAAAGTGTAACTTTTATTCATAAGATATATTAACAGTACATTTACAGTAGTTTAGTTCCATGGCTAAATGGTTAGCGTGCTGGCCTTTGGTCACAGAGGTCCTGGGTTCGATTCCCGGCAGGGTTGGGAATTTTAACCATCATTGGTTAATTTCGCTGGCACAGGGGCTAGGCGTATGTGTCGCCTTCATCATCATTTCATCCTCATCAGGAAGCGCAGGTCGCCTACAGGAGTCATATTAAAAGACCTGCACCTGGAGAGCCGAACATGTCCTCGGACACTCCCGGCACTAAAAGCCATACGTCATTTCATTTCATTTCATAGTCCATTTAGAATTTCCAATTACTTTATAGATAGTAATTTCAACCACTGAAGACAGGCTTATGTACTAGTCTGATTATAAATGTGACCAGCTGAAAGGGAAGAAAACTCTGGGGAAGGATGATTTGGAAGAATGCAAAAATTCTAATTACTGTGACAGCAGTGTATCTTTAAAAAGTAGTCACAAAAAACTTGTAATACAAAAAGACACTGCACTAAAACTTACTTTAAGGTGAACTGAAACACGCTCACATAAAGTTCTCCCTCTCCATAACGTCACAACTTTCACGTTATCATTGTATTCAAATCGCTGGAGCTCCTCGTCAATCCTCAAGGTGCGAGAAACATCTGGAATCATCCAATAATAATAATAATAATAATAATAATAATAATAATAATAATAATAATAATAATAATAATAATAAGAAGAAGAAGAAGAAGAAGAAGAAGAAGAAGCTGAATAAATTACAAGTACTGGAAAGAAAAGTTATACAGAAAGTATTCAGCGTGCTAAAGACTACAGAACTCTGAAAATCAAGAAGTAATCTGATGAAATATACTGAAACATAGAGAACATAACATATACAATGCAGAAGGTGCGATAATTTTTTAACATTTATACGGAATGGATGACAACAGGTTAACCAAACAGATCTTCAAATATCTTTGGAACATGAGTCAAAAAGAACCTGGATTCATGAAGTCAAGAAAGATTTGGAAAGAAACAACAAAGGGGAAGAAGAAGCAACAGACAGAAAGAGAGATATTTAGAAAGAAAGTGTTAAAATTGGAAGGATTCCGAGGTCGGGAAGGAAAGAAAGCAGGCTCAAAATGGTCCGAGGAGGGGGGAAATGAGACATAGTGAGCAGATAAAGGAGTATTAGAGGAGGAAGAAGGAACAACAAAGAATGAACCACTGAAATTGTCTCATGGTCCCTACAAGACCCTAAAGGAGAAAGAAAGAAAGAAAGAAAGAAAGAAAGAAAGAAAGAAAGAAAGAAAGAAAGAAAGAAAGAAAGAATAATAATAATAATAATAATAATAATAATAATAATAATAATAATAATAATAATAATAATAATAATAATCACAATGCACAAAATCAAATTACTGTGTCAGCAGTGAATATAATAAGTAGTCACAAAAAGAAGATCATGTGTGGAACAAATTTTTAATCTCTAAACCATCGTACAAATATGTAAAACCAGACAAACTGTGACAATTTTTGTAAATTTCAAAACAACTTCTGATTCTTTAGATAAACAAACACTTTTTGATGTGCTGGAAGAGTTTAGAGGAGTTAAGAAAATACGAAGTTTGATCAGAGAAACACTGATTCACACCACCTTGAAAGTTAAGTTCTTATGTGAAATTTCTGAACCTTTTGATATTAATAACGTTATTGTTTCCATGCCCCCACTATCTACATTTCTGACAGTTTTGGGAGACGCCGAGATGCCGGAATTTTTCCCCGCAGGAGTTCTTTTACGTGCCAGTAAATCTACCGACATAAGGCTGACGTATTTTAGCACCTTCAAATACCACCGGATTGACCCAGGATCGAACCTACCAAGTTGGGGTCAGAAGGTCAGCGCCTCAACCATCTCTGCCTCCCTACTGGCCTCTTCCCTTTCAATTTTCTGTCAAAGTAATATTCTGTCCATCCTCACATGTCCAAACCATTGTAGCCTGCTTCTTCCTAAAAGCTCAGTAACATGTCGTTTGATGCCAGCCTCTTTCCCGTTTGCTTCATTTCTAATCTTGTCCTTCCTGGTCTTTTGGTTCAATGTTTTGATGAATTTCATTTCTGGATTTTACTATTACCCTTATCATATAGGGTACCTGTTTCTAGTCCATAGGCAAGAATTGGAATGAAATAGGTATAAAACATGGTCAGTTTTGCTTTCTGGGGTATTGTATCTTTCCACAATAATTTCTCACTTGAAAATAACATTGAGAAGCTTTCTGAGCCCTATTAAGTATTTCTTGGTTCATTCTGTTATCTTTTGAAATGATACTTCCAAAGTATTTGAAGTTAGAAACAGATTGTAACAGAAAGAAATAAATGAACTGGATTAAAGCCACATTTATTTAATAACAAAGCCAAGCTTTCAGCCAAATTGCATTGGCCTTCATCAGGGCATGTGAAGTTTTGCCTCCGACAGTGAGCAAAGAAATTCTCCGAAGGAACGTGGAAGTCATGCCCGTACTATATCCACGTTCCTTCGGAGAATTTCTTTGCTCACTGTCGGAGGCAAAACTTCACATGCCCTGATGAAGGCCAATGCAATTTGGCTGAAAGCTTGGCTTTGTTATTAAATAAATATATATACATATAGTGGCTTTAATCCAGTTCATTTATTTCTTTATGTTAATACAATGAGGCACAAAAACCTATGTTCATTAGACTGTAACAGAGTTCCCTCCAGGAAAAAGTTCGAAACTGTGTCTTTCCTGTTGACAGTCATTTCAGCAGTTTTTCTTTTTACTAAAGTTAAGTCCAAATTCTTTAGACTTGCCATCTTATAAATTTGCTTCATTACAATAACATCCTTGTACAATAACACAGTTAAATAATGTGATTTCATGTAACTTACAGCATACGTAAATATGCACTGTCTGTACATGCAACTCAGAAATATCTGTTTATATATTTTGAATTTGCTGTCACCACAGTGTCTCCTAGTATTAGCTAAATTAAGTCTGTCTCTGTCTATCATACAACTCACTTCTGCTCCCTTCCTTGAAGCACAGTGGTGGGCAGCAGTTTGCGATCTAGCACAGCAAATGCGGTGAGCTTGTCAATTTAAACTGCACACCTGGAAACAACAACGTGACCTCGTTTTTTTTTTTTCAAAAAAGAAAATTTCTTTCCACCAATCTGACTGCACCATAGTTCTTTATATAACATGAAGAGCACCTTGATTGTTTTTGTTGGTATAAGACCTCACAGTAATGGCTGAATGGGGAAAACAGAATTCCTTTCAATTCAATGTTAAGAAATGTGGATCAATGATTGTCAACTAGAAAAAGACAATGACAAATCCATTCTTATAAAAATGAACAGCATCAGCCTAAAATGAGTTGAAGATAAGAAGAATTTACAAGTAATATTTGATAGTAAACTTCTTTTCAATATACACATAAATAATGTCATAAATAAGGCCTGTAGGAATCTAGGATTTCTAATGAAAAACACGAACAAATTCAAAAATATCAAAGTCATTATACAGGTATACAGTTCACTAGTTCAAACAGTAATAGAATATGCATATATAGTCAGGAATCCATCATGTAATAAATATATAAAAGAAATAGAAAATGTTCAAGTTAAATTTCTAACATATTTGCATTTCTGTATCTCTAAACCTAGTGCAAAATATGTGCCATATAATGACTTAATAACAATTTTTGGTAGAGATAAGTTGCATACTAGGAGAACATTACTGAGTTGAAAATATCTACATAGAATTCTCAATGATAACCAAGAGTTACTCCACCAAATAAACCTATATGCACCGTTTGGAAGTACCAGAAGTGATTTAACTTTCTTTATGAAAAGTTCAAACACAAATGACCATACCAGCATATGTCACCCAATTTAAAAAATGCCAAATGTGGACATATTTCACGACAAGGAGAGTGTCTTATTAACGTCAGTCAGAAGGTGGTGATGAAGAAGCTTGTTGTTAGGGGCCTAAAATCTAAGTCATCGGCAACTAATGAAAGTCCAAAATTTATCCACTGACCAGAAATCAAAATGTGATGATGAATGAATGAATATGAACTTAAAACAATCAGTGGATCCAACCTGCTATGCCGCAATTTTCCAGAAACTATCTTAACACAATAGTATTACTGCTTCTAAAGCTCAATTCTGAATCAATGATGCTTGTTGTCTAAAGGGGTCCAAAATCCAGGTCAACGGCCCCTCATAATGGTACTTATCGCTAGAAAAGTAGAACCATGGTATTTCTCAAAAGTATTGTACGTCCCACAGGTAACGCAGACCTATGGTGTTTCTCACATAATGGTGCTACTCATAGCCAACACAAGCCCATGGTGTTCCACCCCTGGGTGTACTAATCATGGGCGCCGGTATTCCTGTGCGGTTCCTCACATAGTGGGTACTAATCAGAGGCAACGCAGGCCCATGGTGTTGCTCATATAGTGGTACTAATCACAGGCAACGCCCAGACCCATAGTGTTTCTCACGTAATGGTACTAATCACAGGTACTGTAAACCCACAGTGAACCACTCTCTGCTCCTGCTAATCATAAACCTATTGTATACCTAACAGAGTGGTACTACTCGTAAGTAAAGGCGACCCACGGTGTTCCCCACGTGATGGTACTAATCACAAGTAGTTTCATGGTTCTAATTCAATTGTACCTTGGTCACCTCTTTTAGTCGACTCTTACGACAGGCAGGGGATACCGTGGGTATATTCTTCGTCTGCACCCCCCACCCACAAGGGGTCCAATCAGAAGGGAACTCACACAGAGAGAAGACATACCATACTTGAGTACCATGAATAGTTTTAGTTGTTAGATTAATTTAGATTAACACCGTATGTATTTTAAGAGAAAAATATTTAGTTGAAACACACACTTACCACTATCCATAGTTTATAAGTGGTATAGATAAGTTCTCATATTTTAATGTTTATTGTAAATTATTTATAACATTAGAAATAAGAAGAAATGGAAAAGTTCTGTATGTGGTCAGAAATGCTTGTAAATAAATAAATAAATAAATTAGATGTACCCTGTATATCTATGTAACACTTATTATATTCATATACATAAACTGTTGTACTTGGCCAGAGTGATAGAAGAATAATAAAGAACAAAAGAGAACTTACTGACACTGTGACTAGCTTCACTCTTATCATTGAAGCTTTGACATATCTCTACGCTGAAGTTAGTGGTGTCGTTGTGCAACACATTAACACTTGATTTCACCTTGAGCTCGAGGTGGACTACTGGATATGTACGAAACAGAACTGTATGCCCGGAGAGAAAGGCACCTATGGCAACGTCTGGAAAGCACCACACAAAATTTCCAAATTTTAAAAATTTATTATTAACAAATACATTGAAATTGACCTATTATAAAAAAGACAGAAAACTAGAAAAGCAGCTGGGATTGATAAGATTTCTAAGAACATATTAAAGGCAATGGGTTGGGATATAGCACCATGTCTGAAGTACTGATTTGATTAATGTTTACATGGAGCTACACAAAATGAATAGAGTTGCTATTGTAGTCCCTGTGTACAAAGGTAAAGGTAAAAACACAAAGCAGATTATTACAGAAAGTTGTTCGGGATCTCTGGTGATGAGTTTGAAGGCCACTGGCAGCGCTGTTATTGACTTGTGCTCATCAAAACAGGGAGTGATGATTCACATCAGTATTGAGAGTGTGTGTGTAGAGTTTCATGACATTAGCTGCAACGGTGCCGAAGCGGATTGACTCTTTTTTTTTTTTTTGCTAGTTGTTTAACGTCGCACCGACACAGATAGGTCTTACGGCGATGATGGGACAGGAAAGGGCTAGGAGTGGGAAGGAAGCGGCCGTGGCCTTAATTAAGGTACAGCCCCAGCATTTGCTTGGTGTGAAAATGGGAAACCACGGAAAAATATTTTCAGGGCTGCCGACAGTGGGGTTCGAACCTACTATCTCCCGAATACTGGATACTGGCCGCACTTAAGCGACTGCAGCTATCGAGCTCGGTGGGATTGACTCTTACTGGGAGGGCTACATAACAGCCCTTTTTGATGCTAATTATAGCTATTCTGAAATCCAAGGAATGTGTAAGAAGCATGATCTCTTGATATGAAAGAACGTTTTCAGTGTTGTATTGAATGGAAAAGGCAAAGGCCGATTGGGCTTAATTCCAAAGGGGATAAAACAGGCAAATCAACGATCAGCCAGCAGCCGTACACCACAACTGGTGAAGAAAATGAAGGCCCTTGTCTCAAGCGGTAATCCTGCCCCCCAAAGGACTATCGCACATAATTTGGAGATGTCTGTTTCAACAGTTAACACCATATTCAACAAGGACCTGCAATTAGAAAAGCAGCATAAGCGCCGAGTTCACAAGCTGTTGCCTCGTCGCATTTCGGAATGTCCGACTAATGCAAGAAAGCTGTATGAAGGCTATCTGGCAGGGGTCAGATGGGAAAAAAGTGGTGACATTAGACGAAGCATATGTTTACCTTAGTGATTGTAACAAACCTTGCTCGATTTATTACCGTCCTAGAGACAAACAGTTATCAAACATTGTATACAGAGTGCCAGGAAAGTTTTCCAAGGGGCTTCATGATCATCGCTGCATACTGCTACAATGACAAGTAACCACTCACCGTGACGCTAATAATGTGAAGGTGAACTCTAAATACTATCAGCAAGAGGTTTTAACACCCTTTTACAACACAGATATCCCAGTACTGTATGGGAGGGCAAAACTCAGGTATCGGTACATCCAGATATAGCATCCAGCCATACCTCTTGTTCAACTCGTCTGTTCTTAGAGAGAATGGAAATGGAAAATGGAATCCATGCAATTCCTTTTACTGACATACCATTGAAGGCACCCGATGGGTCACCCATGGACTTCTGTGGATTTGGACTCCTGAAAAGGGCCTTAGGGAATAGACACCCATGCAGTATCAATGGCCTCTGGAAAGCCTGTCACCAGGTGAGTTGGCCGTGCGCGTAGAGGCGCGCAGCTGTCAGCTGGTATCCGGGAGATAGTAGGTTCGAATCCCACTATCGGCAGATCTGAAGATGGTTTTCCGTGGTTTCACATTTTCACACCAGGCAAATGCTGGGGCAAAACCTTAATTAAGGCCATGGCCGCTTTCTTCCAACTCCTAAGCCTTTCCTATCCCACTATCCTATTCCAATCCCCATCGTCGCCATAAGACCTATCTGTGTCAGTGCGACATAAAGCCCCTAGCAACAAAAAAAAAAAAGCCTGTCGGGAGGAGTGGGATAAGATAGAAAAAGTCTGCAAAAAAGTCTGCTGTAATGGAATTTACATTGTCGGGCTATAGCTAGAAATGCTGACTTTCCAATTTTCAATTCGTAGATATTAGACAAGGCAAAGACATTTTAAGAAGATTTTAAATAGAGTAGTGCCCATTTGTGACATATTTTACTGATGACACATATCATAAATTAAGAGATGATTTGTTAAGAATATGATTGGTGTTTAATAATAAGTAGATAGATAGGTCCAAGAAATATTTGGTAGTGTGGAAAAAAACGCTGAGGAATAGGACAATAAGTCCTCGAAACATGTACTGATTTTAGGTGATGATAAATAATTAATTAAATAACTCTAAGTATTGACAAGGCTGAATTCAAACATCAAATGTGTAGAGGTTGTAGTCAATATGGAACATTATAAACTCAAACCACTATGTTTAAATTAATAAACATACAAGATAGTCGAGCAGCTTGGCTGCTGACTCCCAAGTCATTTGCTGAAAGGTGTAAAATGACAGGGAGGGAATGTAGTAAGCAGCTTGGCCTATGCAGACATAACAGGCTGAAAGAGAACATCACACAAGCATTTAGCTTACCATCAAACGAGTTGCTGTCCATGTCATCAGGGGGTGAGATGCTGATGCCAAATCCCCGCAGCGAGAGGTCCACATCAGCAGCTGCAATACGCTGGCTGTATGGAGCCTTCAGTCCATTAGGGCCACCGTTGTAAATGTAGACAACTCCACGATGTCCATCCTCGTAAGGAGCTCCCACGGCAATGTCTGTTCACAAAGACCGCATGAATCAGATACAATTCAATACCTAAATGTGGAAAAGTCGCAATGTGCCAAAACCAGGAAAAATCAGAGATTTTACTTAACAAGGTGCTGCGTGTCAGGAAGATCAATGTATGGATGTTGCTAGTTCCACGTGCACTTTTCATGCGGGAAACATGAGGTACTCCGATTGGCAACAGTGGTAACCCCCCATGCCCTTGAGGAAAAAAGTGTCAAAGCCTTCATTCTCAGTGATATGCTGACAACTGTGGAAGATCAGAAGCCATTGGAAATAGTTCCGATGAATGCATCAGATTTCTTCAACATGAGAGAAGATGCTGGCCAGCTGATTACCATTAAGAAGCTGAATATCTTTAAAGCATGTTGCGGTCACTAGGATTTTAATAATTCGGAAGATAGTGGGTTCAAACCCCACTGCCGACAGCCCTGAAGATGGTTTTTCAATGGTTTCCCATTTACACACCAGACAAATGCTGGGGCTGTACCTTAATTAAGGCCATGGCCACTTCCTTCCCACTCCTAGCCCTTTCCTGTCCAATTGTCACCACAGGACCTGTCTGTGATGGTGTGACGTAAAGCAACTTGTAAAAAAAAAAAAAAAAAAAAAAAATTCATAAAAAAATGTTTAATAATGTAGGTAGCTTTACTAGGAAACACACACACAGGGTGGTCAGAAACAACGTATATCAGTGTTAGAGGGTTTGTCATATGATAAATAATTTGAAAAAATAATTTGATATCTGGCGCCGTTGTCATTTTATTAGCTGCTGAAGATAGCCAATCAGGTCGCTTCATGGACGAATTCAAATGGGCTGTTGCTACATCTGTACATGGCATAAAAGTGGCTGGAGAACCTCAAACACAAACACACAGTGTCACCGTAACATACTTGGTACGCGCGAGCCTGTCAGTTCGGAGGTCTGTATTCAAAATACAGTTCTTTTCTTCGGTCCTAAGCCATGTGCGGATTTAGCAATGGCACCTCACTAAGCCCATTTGAATTCACCTGCAAAGTGATCTGGTTGACTAACTTTAGCAGCTGATAAAGTGACATCAGCGTGATGTATGGAATTTTTCTTTTCAAATTATTTATCAGAATGACCAACCCTCTAATGCTCGTACACCCAGTTCTCATTGTTTCTGACTGCCCTCAATAATGACTCTGAAGTAGGGAATGCCAGTCGCTGAAAAGAACATCGAACAATGGACGACGTGTGGTCTGGATTGTTGGAAGTTCAAACACTGCATCAGGTAATCATTACAGAAAAGAACAGGGATCTACTGGCAATAATATCTTACTTACCAAATGATGATCACAGCCTTTCTGTACTCAGATGTGTGAGTAAAGAGTAATTCAAGAGAAGATACATAGCTTATGGACTTAGCACCACTGAACTGTATCAACCCCGTGACTTACCTCTTTTCACAAATTCAGTTGTATAATTGGGTGTAACAAAGAACAACTCTACATTTACCTGTGTACATGTGTTGTTTTCTACCAACAACATAAATGCGAACCCAATCTGCTTAAAAGTATTCTTAGAGTAACATTTTTTACATTATCTCAAATGTTTCATTTGGGACTTTACAGTTGGCAATGTTGTTGTTGGTATATTTACCATCATGGCCATCCTGATTGATATCTCCAAGTGAGGCCACAGTCAGACCAAACCGACCATCAATGGCTGTGCCTTCAATGAGGTGTCCAAACTTAGGCTTCTGCAAGGACATCTAGAACAGAAGAACAGTATCGCAACTTCTAACATTCCTCTTGAATAGGCTGGAATATATTTGAAAAAAATTATAAGGTGCAATCAAAAAGTTTCTGTTTGATGGCCGTACAGTCCTGAATCGGGATGCCAATCAGGCAAAATTGCTGTGAGCACTGAGGCACTCATCGTACCGATGCACCAGGATGAAGATTCCCGTGTGGTAAAACACTGTATCCTGCTACATGAAGAAATCAGCAACCGCCTGATGCACATCCTCGTCCGACAGGAAGAGTCAACCCTTCAAGGCCTTTTTGAGAGGACCGCAGGAGTGATTATCGCATGTGGAGAGATCAGGACTATAGGGTGGGTGCTCCAGTGTCTCCTACTTGAGTTGCTTTGTCTGTTATGGAAGAGGCTGGCCTCCCAGATCAATTGGCGTTTTGCGTCGAAACGTGATCCGCACGGAACTTGGCGCACCATTCCACAACGGTGGTTTTTGACATATACAGTCTTCATTCTCCGATGGATGTCCACTGATGTTTGTCCTTCAGCAGCTAGGAACAAAATAACAGCACGTAGATCCTGTTTGGACGCATTGGATAATTACGTCACCATAGTTCACGGGACCGCATTTCAGGCATGCACATCAGCACAACACGACTGCCACACTAATACCTTTGCTTACAATGTCTGTGCTTATAAACCCGCATCAGAGTCCTGCTACATTGCATGTGCGCTGCAGTAACGGTCTCAAACGGAAACTTTTGATCACGCATTATAGTATAATTGTTCCACCAAGTAAATACATTCAAATTTATTCACAAATCAAAATTGCAAAAACATCAGATTAAAAATAATGGTAAATCTTCAGTTGCATAGCAATGACATTGGCTTAGAGTTAATGTATTGAACATTACAAAATATGAGAAAAATTTATGGTCATATGATACACTTTAAGGTGAAAGAGCTGCATGTTAAAACATCATTAGATGAGAGAGTCATTCAATGTAGTATGCAGAAGTCAGACTGGATTTTACAATGAACAGTTTAAGGAGATGTATGACAATGATAGTATAATTAAAGTTTTTTCTGCTTCTTAAAATTTGTTTCAGGTAAAATATTGACAGCTCAAAAGTCTAATTCATTAGAATTGTTATTCCACTTAATATGAACTGGGTGAGTTGCCTGTGCGGTTAAGGGCACGCAGCTGTGTGCTTGCATCCGGGGTGGGTTCGAACCTCACAGTCGGCAACCCTGAAGATGGTTTTCCATGGTTTCCCATTTACCCACTAGGCAAATGCTGGGGCTGTATATTAATTAAGGTGACGGCCACTTCCTTTTCACTCCTAGCCCTTTCCTATCCCATCATCACCATAAGACCTATCTGTGTTGGTGCGACATAAATCAAATTGTAAAAAAAAAAAAAAAAAAATTTTTTTTAATATAGGAAAAGATTTAGAATGTTTGAGTTTACAAATGTAGAGTAAGTTAAATGTAATGCCAGCCAGACAGTTGCAACCACACGTCTGGTTTACAAACTTCCCTTGGCATCAGTTATAATTATATCATTAGCCTCGTGTATACATTTCACACAGCGCATGCCCATGTGGAATGCTTCTGTGATTGGCTATCTACTGTAAGATCACTGTAGAAGGGATGACCGTGGAGAAAGGAGACGCGTGGGGATGAGTTTATTTAAGTCAATGTAAGGCCGTCTATTATGGGTGTACATGACCAAAGACCACATAGGGTTCAATACACACTGTAACTGTGCATAAATGCAGGGTGTGGTTTTTAGCTTTAAGACTGAAAAAAAAAAAGATTATTAGTATAGTTGCATAAGGTTGGTAGATTATTTTATTGTATTTATAGATGTTTTGGAAATATAATTTATTATAGTTCCTAGGAAAATAATGTAAATGTGTTGCCATAGTGATGAGATCTGTGTTTGGTTATGAGTAGTGATGTGCTTGAGCCCGGCTCGAGCTACTGAACAGATGATGTCAAAGTTCGAACAAGTTCGAGCTTTGCTTGAGCTTTTGTGCACGCTGCAACCTAGCGGCTAGCCCTTATTGACACCCATAGAACTTGAGAAGGATATGTACAAGTATTATGCTGGACAGTACCGGTTTGTCCTCTGTTTACTGTAACTTCCGTGTCTTTTGTATACAATATCACTTTGACCCGTGTCTGTATTTTGGAGATAAGTCAGACTTTGTGTCTGTGTTAATACGATGATTCGTTATAAATGCTTCCTCAGAATAAATGAATTGTCTTCTAAAATGTGTTTCATGGGCCATATAAATATGGCTAGATTTTATTTATTTTACATTTTATGGCCTACATTGGACCACTCTAGTCAACTGTACAAAGAATTTCTTGATTTTCTATCAGCCCAATGTTTTTCATTCCGAGAGATGCTGCCTTCCTTTGTTCTGTTGAAAATACCCTCCCACTAGACCTTTTATTGATCTTGCTCGGTAGCCTGGTGTGTGTGTATGTCTTAAAGTATCTTAAATTTTCAGTTTTGTATTTGAGATCATTTATTGTTGTTTGCAGTTCTTTAAAATCTTCCCCAGTGACTTACATGATGTTCGCGTGTAATATTGTCGCTTGGAGCTATTGAATAATCGGTCATTCTTCTTCTTCTTTTCTTCTTTTCCTGCCGCTTTTCCCACACCTGTGGGGTCGCGGGTGCGAACTGTGTCGCACATGTGGATTTGGCCCTGTTTTTACGGCCGGATGCCCTTCCTGACGCCAACCCTCTATGTAGGGATGTAAGCACTATTGCGTGTTTCTGTGGTGGTTGGTAGTGTAGTGTGTTGTCTGAATATGATGAGGAGAGTGTTGGGACGGACATATACACCCAGTCCCCGAGCCAGAAGAATTAATCAGAAGCGATTAAAATCCCCGACCCGGCCGGGAATCGAACCCGGGACCCTCTGAACCGAAGGCCAGTACGCTGACCATTCAGCCAACGAGTCGGACAATAATCGGTCATTCTGAGCTAAAATTTACCGTCTGAAGCACCAGAGTGAAGCTGCTAAGTACTTTTGTAGTGAGTGTGGTTTTAAATCTGCGTTGTGGAGATTAGTGTTCATTAAAGGATCACTCTCATACCTATAACCTCATCTTGTTAGCTAACCGATAATGGCCGCCTCTGTTGATGGAGGTCGGCAAGTTTTTTCTAACTCAATGAATCTAAATAATGAAAATCAGCAAGTCTCAAGTAACCTCACGAATGGACAGAATAAAGAAAGCATAATTCCCACCCGTACCGGTGAACCAGGTAACCTCATGACAACCTCTATTACTGTTCCTAACACACTTAATCAATCTCCTAACAACCCAAGGTTAAGTTACTCTGCAGCAATGCAATCCTACCCTACCAAAGATCAAGCTATTGTTATTGAATCTTGCGATGGTATTAGTATCCGAGATTATATACTAGCAATTGGAAAAGTCACTAGCCCTAGTAACATCCGATTTGTCTCACGGATATCTAATGGAAGAATATGTATCTTCCTTGCAAGTCAAAAGTGTGTTGAAGAATTAATTTCAAAACATCCTAAGATTCTCATAAATAATGTCTCCTTGGAAATAAGACCTCTCCTAACTAAAAACAAACGAGTTATTCTATCCAATGTTTGCCCTGTGATTCCCAATATTGTTATTGAAGAAGAATTTCTCAAACTCGGCATTAAACCAATGTCAAAGATATCACCTATTAGAGCAGGTTTAACAATCCCCGGATTTTCTCACATTCTCAGTTTTCGGAGACAGATTTATATTCAAAATGAAGACTTTAACAAACTTCCAGACTCACTCCAAATCGAATATGAGGGTACCAATTACTGGATTTATTTATCCTCTGACACACCCACCTGCTTTCTTTGTAAAACTGAGGGGCACTTAGCTAGAAACTGTCCTGATAATGATGAAATAATAAATGAAGGCTCCTCATTAAATCAAAACAGTCATTCTCGTGGCAAGATCAATCTAACAGAATTTCCCCAATTAGTAGAGGATACACAAAAAATTGAAACAAACTGTCAAGAAAATATTACCTGTACTCCCTCACAAACTACTGTTCAGACAACTGCTACATCTACATCTCTTCAGTGTTCTCAAAATCAAAACTGTGGGCCTTTACCCTCAGGCGAAACGACTCTAACCTCTCATTTGGAATGCCCTCAAAACCCCTCATATGTTCATCTTGCTGGATCAAAGAGACCAATATCACTATCTAGCAGTGAAACTACAGGCAGAAAAGACCTTGATTTTAAGGAACCTCCCCTAACAACTGAACCTAAGACAAGTGAACAGACAGGGAAACACAAGACAAAACAAACTTACAAGAAACCAAAGACAGAAAAAGAAAGCACAACTATTAGTGATATGCTTAAGCCAATTAAGCAAGTTCTAGAAGCCAACCCTCAGTCCTTTCCCCTCAATTACTTACAACTCCAATCCTTTTTTGAAAACAGTATTGGAGTTAATGACATTGCAGCAATAGCTTCCAATTACACCCAAGATCTAGAGGGTTTAGCCCAAGCCCTTCAAAAACTATATCCATACTACACTGAAAAATCTATTAAGAACAGGAGTACTCGAATAGTCAAGAAACTGCTTAAGGCTAGCAGTGAAAACCGAGGTGAAGCAATTAACAGTTTAGTTCCAGATTACTCCAGCGATGACTCTACTTCCCTCTCATAATAATGATAAAATTCCCTCTACACTTGTTTGTCATTCTTATGACTATATCATTACTTCAATGGAACCTCAACAGTTTTCGATCACAGCAAGAGTATTTACAACTTCTACTAAATAAACATCAGCCTTCAGTTGTCTGTCTACAAGAAACTAACTTTAGAGACAACTTTGTTTCCCGTTTAAGACAGTTCAACGTACATTATAAAAACCGAATTAATCCAAATCATGCAAGTGGAGGCGTAGCCACCTATGTTAAAAATAATTTACACCATCAAGAGGTTCCTTTAACTACTGATTTAGAAGCAGTCGCAGTTTTATTATACCTTTCACAAGCTATATGTGTATGTAATGTTTATTTTCCTACAAATAGTACATCTCACGCTGATGATTTAAGAAACCTAATACACCAACTCCCCAAACCCTTCATCTTGATGGGTGATTTTAATAGCCACAACAGTTTATGGGGTAGTCGCAATACTGATGCAAGGGGGAAAGAAATAGAGAAGATACTAGATGAATTTACTCTAGTATTATTGAACTCAACTGCTCCAACTCGTTTTGATATAGCACACGGAACATACAGTAGCATAGATTTAACTATATGTACGCCAGACATAGCTGCACTATTTAACTGGTCCATTTATTCAACTCTACAAGGAAGTGACCACTTCCCCATCATAATTAATGATGATCAAAGTTCTTCAGACAACACATCAAAACTCCAATTCTGTAAATGGAATTTAAATAAGGCAAATTGGCAATCATTTAGAAAGATTGTAAATAACTATTTAAACGATCTAACTCCAACAAATAAATTTCCTTCTAAGCACATCAATGATATTGTTCAAGACTTCACTGAAGTAATAATTAAATCTGCTGACCAGAGCATCCCAAAAACAGCTCCTATACCCTTCAAGAAAACGGTTCCCTGGTGAAATGACTCCTGTAAAGAGGCTATCAAAAATAAAAACCGTGCTTACTACCTATACAAAAGAAATCCTACGCCTGAAAATAAAATCAATTTTCAAAAACACCGAGCAATAGCACGAAATAAAATAAAATTAAGTAAGAAAACCTCCTGGTTAACATTCATCTCCTCCTTAACCTGCCAAACTTCACAAAAAGTTATGTGGAATAAAATCCAAAGAATAAGTGGCAAATACAATAAATTCTGTATTACCTCTCTAAGAGATCCAGTCGCTGGGTCAATTGTAAATGAACCTCAACAAATAGCTGATCAACTGGCTAAATCATTTTCAGAAATCTCTAGCGATAACAATTATGAACCTGAATTTCTTCGCATGAAAACAACTCGAGATCCAATAGACTTAAGTGAAACTGTACCTACACCGAACTATGCTTATAATGATACTTTACAGTTACAAGAAATGGTTACAGAACTCAACAAATGCAGCAGATCTAGTCCTGGCCCAGACACCATTCCATATGAATTTTTAAAACAGCTTCCACATAGTGCACTCAATTATCTACTTGCTATTTTCAACTACATATGGAGTTCCAAACTATTTCCAGATCAATGGCATTGTGCTATTGTAGTGCCTATACTCAAACCAAGAAAGGACATTTTGATCCCAGATAATTATCGTCCCATCGCCTTGACAAATACAATGTGTAAGCTACTGGAGAAAATTGTTAACAAGAGATTACGCTGGTATTTGGAACATATACACTTTTTTAGTGATGCACAAAATGGTTTTCGTCAAGCACGTTCAACAACAGATACTCTGATATGTTTAGAATCAGAAATCCGAGAAGCTTTCCTAAATAATCAGCACCTCATAGCTGTTAGTTTAGACATTGAGAAGGCATATGACATGGTGTGGAAAGACTATCTAATTGAAACACTGATGAAACATAATATTTCAGGAAACATGCTTCACTTCATTTATAATTTCCTTAAAGATCGCCGAATTCAAGTCAGGACAAATGGAACTCTTTCACATGAAGTAACCATTAACAATTGAGTTCCCCAAGGATCAGTCATCAGTGTCACATTATTCCTCGTTGCAATAAATGGCATTGTCTCCAACATTCACCTACCAGTAAAGGCTTGCCTTTTTGCCGATGATTTGACTATACTAAGTGCAGGAAGAAATAAATTAACTACTCAACAGTTACTTCAAGAATCAATTGATAATATCCAAAAATGGGCTTAAGTTACAGGGTTCAAGTTTTCCAAAACTAAAACCAAATGCATACTCTTCTCCAAATGTAAACATACTGTACAAGACCCTGAGCTGTACATGGACAATCACAAAATTGAAACAGTAACAACTATGAAAATCTTAGGAGTTTTATTTGACACTACGTTAAGTTGGATACCTCACCTGAAAAACCTTAAAGATGACTGCTTGCGAAGGCTGAACATAATGAAGATCCTGGCAGCAAAGAACTGGGGGGCAGACTACCAAGTGCTAAAGAACACGTACAAAGCCATTATTAGGGCTAAATTAGACTATGGCAGCATTGTATACAATTCCGCAAGAATGTCTTCACTCAAAATCCTTGATTCCATCCAGTCCTCAGCTCTTCGAATTGCTCTAGGAGCCTTCCGTACCAGTCCAGTAGCCAGCATTCAAATAGAAGCAAATGAACCACCACTCACAATTAGACGTAGACAACTAAGTTTGACTTACGCGCTCAAGGTAGCAACTATGAGTGAATCAAGAATTAAGTTGTATGCTTTTCCTAACAAGCATCAAGGTACACTCATTAAATCAGGATCACAACCACAGCCTTTCAATGTCAGAATAGCCAAGTTTCTTGAAGAACTAAATTTAAATATCCCTCCAATACTCCTCACAGACAACTCTCTTAATGTCCCACCATGGACTATTACCCTTCCAAAAATTAACTTTGAAATAAATTACAGTGTCAAAGATGAAACTGACAGATCTCACTACCATCAATTATTTCTTGAAATTTCTAATAAATACCCAAGGCACACTGCAATCTATACTGATGGATCAAAATGTGAGGAAAGAAATGGATGTGGGATTATATATCCCGAACGTACCATGCTATACCGATTGCCTGACTACTATACAGTATTCTCTAATGAGCTGTACGCAATAAAGCAGGCTATGCTATATATTTTGAAAACCAGCACCTGTAATAACACCATCATTTTTTCTGATTCAAAAAGTGCATTAAACGCAATAGAAAGTCCATCATCGAAACACATCCTTGTACAAGAAATACAACTGTTGTTTAACATCATCATGAAAGAAGGCAAACAAGTCATCTTTGTGTGGATACCCTCTCATAGAGGTATTCAAGGCAATGAATCTGCTGATCAAGCAGCTAAAGACGCTACTTACCTCCTGTTAGGCGATCTAACAATAGCTACCCCTCACACTGACATTATTGCCTATGCTAAAACAAAATTATACCAACAGTGGAAGATAAAATGGCTTCAAACTTCGAACAGCAAACTCCACGAAGTAACAACGGAATCTACAGTACAACACTATCTTCACAACCTTCACAGGCAAGATCAAGTCCTAATAACTAGAATACGGATTGGCCACTCCAAGATAAGTCACAGCTACCTCCTTGAGAAGAAACTGCCTCCCATCTGTACAACATGCAATAGTGTGCTGACTGTGAAGCACATCATAACAGACTGTTCACTGTATGACAAATGGCGCCAGTACCACGGTATACCTAAGGATATTAAGGGGACACACTCATCTCCTTCACTGTGCAAACAAATTATCAAGTTTTTCAAAGACACTGGCCTGTATTCAAAAATTTAACTGTTCAGTTTAAAATACCACTTTTATATTTTTTTCCATTCTTCACCCTACTGTAATTTAATGTAAATTCTACAGTTAGAAGTCACGATAAGACCTTATGGTTAAAGTGACTCTAAATTATCTTAATAAAAAAAAAAAATATATATCTTCCTTAATTTCTGAGATCCATTTAATCTTGGTCTTGCTATTCCATAATTTTTCATTTGTTCTTGTGCTAGTTTTGGTGTCAGGTGAAGTGTTCTGATAAGATGTCCAAAGAATGACATATGTTTTTTCCTAATAATGCTCAATACTGGTTCAATTTCCTTATAAACTGTTTTATTTGATGCTATTCTCCATTGTCCATTAAAAAAAATCAATCAATCAATCAATCAATCAATCAATCAATCAATCAATCAATCAATCAATCAATCAATCAATCAATCAATCAATCAATCAATCAATCAATCAATCAATCAATCCAATCAATCACTACTGATCTGCATTTAGGGCAGTCAGCCAGGTGGCAGATTCCCTATCTGTTGTTTTCCTAGCCTTTTCTTAAATTATTTCAAAGAAATTGGAAATTTATTGAACATCTCCCTTGGTAAGTTATTCCAATCCCTAATTCCCCTTCCTATAAATGAATATTTGCCCCAATTTGTCCTCTTGAATTCCAACTTTATCTTCATATTGTGATCTTTCCTACTTTTAAAGATGCGCCACTCAAACTTATTTATCTACTAATGTCATTCCACGCCATCTCTCCACTGACGGCTCGGAACATACCACTTATTAAATGTGATATAAATCGTTTTTGGTTCCGTATTGATGATATTTGACCTTATATAATAACAATAAGTTCTTTTATTATTTTATCCACCTAATCAATACATTAAGCACATACAATTAGGGCCTTGTCCTTCTTAAATTGTTCGTTGACATATTATTTAAAAATATGGTACATGTTTCGCCTTAATTATGTAGGCATCATTAGCCATGATTTGACCTTAAAATAAAATCAGGTACCTGATTAACTTATGAACTAATGTTAAAATAGGTCTGTATTAAAAAGAATATTAAAAAGTCGTGTATAAAAGGGTCATCGAAGCTCATGAAATAAAAAGACAATACGATGACATCAGAAGATTTACAACAGAGGAAATTAGAAACACTATATCAACATTGAAAAACAAGAAGGCAGCAGGCCCGGATGGGATATTTAACGAGCACATCAAAGCAGCCTCGGAAGTTTTAATCCCAGCAATCACGAACATGATGAACTTATGTCTGTATACAGGACAAATCCCGATGAGCTGGAAAACCTCGAAAATTAGAATGATATACAAGGGAAAAGGAGAGCCACTTGACCCAAACTCATACCGGGGAATCGCGCTAAAGAACAACTTTCTCAAAATTCTGACGAATCTTGTGAAGATAAGACTAACAGAGGAAATCAACAACAAGATCCCAGAGGAACAATTTGGATTCAGGAAAAGCCAAAGCACCCTACATGCAGTCAAAAACCTCATAGACGACATCAAGGAGGATATAAGATTCCCAAAAGAAAAATTCCACGCAGTATTCGTCGATTTTACAAAAGCGTTTGACAATCTCAACAGGACCTTAACATGCGGCAAACTAGAACAGATGGTGGAACAAAACAAGGAACTAAGCGTCTTGATACAACATCCTGAGTAAAAACACCATCATAATTTCAGACAACGTAACAACCTCGCAAGAAATTATACAGACAAACGGAGTGCTACAAGGAGACCCCCTTAGTCCCCTTCTGTTCAACGTAGCCACACATGACGTGGTCCAAGCAATAAGAACTTCTGCTCCGTCCCTCAAGATTTATATATACGCAGACGACATGGTGATAGGTTCTCACGATACTAACGAACTCCAGAAAGGAATAAATGCTCTAGGAACATGGGCTGAATACAACGGACTGCAAATAAACGCAGCCAGACAACAGCACACTTATTCAGAATTCACACAACACAACGAGTAGCTGCCGCAACCAAAGCCATCTATGACATCATGTCATTAAGCAAACTTTCCCTGGATACAGCTATAGCCCTTTTTGAAGCCAAAATCGTTCCTATTCTAACATACGGAATAGAGATAACATGGGAAAAGTTAAGTTATAAAGACCTAATACGAATGGAAAAAGTGGAAGCCAGATTCTTGAAAGCAGGCCTCGGAATTTCAAAGTACACCAAGTCAAGACTAGTGTACGAACTCGCGAGAGAAACATTTCTAATAGAGGACCTGAGATGGAAATTCAATCTGCCCTGTACAGACAACTGGAAGAAACTGCAGTTAGAGAGGGAGAAGAAAAAGAAGGAGATATGGCCAGAGTTCTACTCTTCAGAGGCCATGATGAACAGAGCATGGACCGGCACAAACCAGGAGCTGAGACATTTTGTAAATTCCATGGCAGTCCATGGCTACCATCACAAAATCTGTAGGACAAAGACATACCACGACCCGGACTCGATGTGCATATGTGAACTCTGTGGTAAACATTGTGACCGATATCACATACTGTCATGTAAAAATCATGTGAAATCAATCATAGACCTCTGTATTGATTAATGTATCCTAATACTGCACAACTTGTGCGCAATAAAGTTTATATAAAAATTGATATGAGGCACCAAATTTTTTAAATTGGCAGCTTTACAAGGCTTATAACTATGAATGAGGTGATAATACAACTTGTGATGTAAGGAAGTTGATACATAATATTTAACTAACAAGTGGTTAAAAACAGAAAAACATTCCAAATCATCAAATCAAATGCCATCTTGTTGAAATGCGATAATAACCATTGACATTTAAAATGTCATTAAATGATGGTCTTAAGATTAATGAATAATCAGTTAAGTGCGTAGGCTAAATGTCATTAGCATATGGTATAATATTTTTACTTTATTGATGGTGTGAAAGCTGGTAGCTCTTGGTTGATGATCAAGTTTGATTTGGAGTCCTTTTAACCACTTGATGTGATGTTTTTAACGTTACTACAAATTGAAAAGTTTTGTTGACGTGCTGGTCAAAAGTTGTGTGTAGATAAGCATATTGATTGTTGATTCTAAGGTGGAGTCTGTAATTGAAAACCAGAAGCATGGTGATAACGTTGGATAAAAGAACTCGCTATGAAAATTGCACGGAGAATGTGCAACCTTACCTATTGCCTTGCAGCGAGAGTGACTTGTTGCATTGTGATCTTAAGAGCTGCTGACAGCTGTCGATCTCTTACTGCGCATGGCGTGTTATACTGCGCGTGGAGGGGGTTGCACTCACGAGGGAGTAGCTACGAGTCTGCTTGTTGTGTTTGAAGGGGAGCTGCTAGCGGCTGGTGGGAGAAAGAGGAGAGCGTGTTATGTATAGGGATGGTGGGAGTGCTTATTGATTTGAGGTCGAAAAATTTTGAAAAATTTACTTGTGAGGGGAATTGACTTTGGCAAGTATTGCGATCTGTTCGTACAAAGGACTTTTTTTAATCAATGACATCATTTAAGTTCGTATCTTTGTTGAACTGCTGGTCAAGAAATATGAGTAAGTTTTCGTACCCTGTCATGAGTTTACCTTTCTCAATTCTTTTTAAGATATATAAATTCTGTTCTATGGTAGTAAATATATGCCCTGTGACCCTCATGTTGTCGTGTGACATCATTGTTCTTTGTGTGGTCGAACTGCGTGAGTCCAAGGATCCATCAGAGCATTCTCGTTTCCATAGCATGTAGAACCCACTCACACTTTCATGTCCCTGGCTAGCACTTCGATCCGTAGAGGGCAACTGGGCACACTATCATTCTGTATACCTTTGATTTTAGGTATAGGAGCATCTGATTGATCACACAGACACCTTGTGCAATTTCATCCAGGTGGCGTTGACTCGAGTGCCGGCATCTGAAAAGCTGTCACCATTGCTGCAGTCCACCAGAGTGAACAGGTTAAATATGAGGGACAGCATTCATCACATTTCTAGGGACAGGAAATATCTAATTACACTAATGAGTGTCACCAACATTTCAACTTTTTTGATTTGTAAGAAAAGAAAACTTTATGTGACCTCGGTTCAATTTCGGGTTTAAATATGAATCACAGCACCTCCACATGTCATTCAGAAGATGATAAGATGTATTTTCCATGCAAACTATGTGTTTTTAATTAAACTCATCAGATACTCATGCATTTCCATCATGTGTTCTTTAACTCATCACTTAATTTCACAATGTGTTTTCATTTCCAGCGTAACACATTTCTATTAGTTCAATCGGTCTCAGAAGCTGATGAAACAGATGACACCAGTCGCTAGAGAGAAAAGCCAAGTAATGATATGATGTATTGCTACTGAAATGGCGCATGGCTTTTAGTGTCGGGATGTGTCCGAGGACTTTGGCTCACCAGGTGCAGGTCTTTAGATTTGACACCCGCGGGTGACCTGCACATCATGATGAGGATGAAATTATGATGAAGATGACACATACACCCAGTCCCCATGACAGGGGAATTAACCAATTATTGTTAAAATTCCCGACCCTGATGGGAATTGAACCCGGGACACCAGTGACCAAAGGCCAGCACACTAACCATTTAGCCATGGAGCCATAATGCTGCTAGAAAACTTCTTCAGTTTGAAATGAATGTTCTTCTAGTGATATGACACTGTTGACCTAATTATTGGTCATCAAAAGCAAACAAAAGTACATAATTATTTATCTGTAGAGGCACAGAGGAGGGATGATGACTTAACTCACTTCAGGCTTTCAAGAAGTTCAGTGGAGGTATATGAAAACCTACAACCTGTTTTCCAGTCAGTGACCGGGTCAGGGGTGGAATGAATGAAGCCCCATCTTGCGGCGAGGATAGGAATTGTGCCGGCTGCCGAGGCCTGTTGCATTCCTCTGGGGCAATGATTAATGACTGACAGATGAAATGAAATGATAGTGGAGAGTGTTGCTGGAATGAAAGATGACAGGGAAAACCGGAATACCCGGAGAAAAACCTGCCCTGCCTCCGCTTTTTCCAGCACAAATCTCACATGGAGTGACCGGGATTTGATCCATGGAACCCAGCATGAGAGGCCGACATGCTGGCACCTGAGCCACGGAGGCTAGTGGAGGTACAAATATTAGAAAATCCTAGGAATTTGGAAAGGGAATCAAAATCCAAGGAGAGGTAATCAAAACCCTGAGATTTGCCAATGATTCTATTATTTTATCTGACTCTGCAAAAGATCTGGAGAAATTGCTGAATGGTATGGACAGAGTCTTGGGGAAGGAGTACAAGAAGTTGAAAACAATAATGGAGTGCAGTTGAACAAAGTTAGGTGATACAGGAAATATTAGATCAGGAAATGAAGTCTCAAAGAAAGTAGATGAATATTGTTTCTTGGTTAGTAAAATAACTAACAATGGCAGAAGTAAAGAGGACATAAAATGCTCAGTAGCACAAGCAAGGAAGGTCTTTCTTAAGAAAAGAAATTTGCTCACTTCGAACATTGATATAGGAATTGGAAAGATGTTTTTAAAGATTTTCACCTGGAGCATGACATTGTATGGAAGTGAAACATGGACAATAACTAGTTCAGAAAGGAAGAGAATAGAAGCTTTTGAAATGTGGTGTTACAGAAGAATGCTGAAGGTGAGATGGATAGATAGAATCACAAATGAAGAGATACTGAATCGATTTGGCTAAATTTGACGAAAAGAAGAGATAGAATTATAGGACACATCTTAACACACCCAGGTCTTGTGTAGTTGGTTTTTGAGGGAAGTGTAGGCAGTAAGAACGGTAGTAGACCAAGGTACAAATATGACAAGCATATTAGGGCAGATGTAGGATGCAGCAGTTACGTAGAAATGAAAAGGTTAGCACAGGATAGGGTGGCATGGAGGGCTTCGTCAAACCAGTCTATGGACTGATGACTCAAACAACAACAACAACAACAACAACAACAACAACAACAACAACAACAACAACAACGACGACGACGACGACGACGACAACAACAACAACAACAACGACGACGACAACAACAACAATAATATGAGTTTATTCAGTTTTATATGACAAATATTCCTGGTGAACTAACCAATGGCCCTCTATTCTAACCTATTTCAGTATAATATGGAAATAGTGTATGTCCAAACATTTACATTTGTTCTCTACTATATTGTTCTGTATTTCACCAATGCACGGGATTGATCGGATGTAAACCAACGATGTCACCAATACAATTTCTGGTGAATTTAAAAACATGTCTTACCCCAGGACTTCCAAGAAAAACATGAATCCTTCCAATCTCCCTCTGACTCCCTTTGTTCGAGTAGAAGGGTGCTCCAACAACCAGGTCGTCGTAATCATCCTTGTTGAGATCCCCCACAGCAATGCTGTAGCCAAAATATTCCCCGAGCTCCTGACCTTCTTTCTTATTGTAAAACACATACGGAGACGTGGGCTTTAGAGGGGTTGGAAAAGCGAGTATCACCACCTGGAAGAGAGAGAATGTATATTTTACACAACATTTTCAGAACATACATAACACTGAACAATGTGGAAGATCAAATACAAGGTCTGTTCAAAAAATAACCAAATTTTAGAAATAATGCATTCCACCGCACAATCGTCGCACTATCATCATCGTACGCTAAAGGCTAAGCCTTGTCGCTGCTACCATTCTCCTCTCAATCCTGTTGTTCTCTTCACTTCCTTGTAGTCTTTATATTCCATTAAAGCTCCTAAAATCCTTGAAGTATGTCTTATTTGGTCCTCCTCTTCCTTTCTTTCCTAGTACCTTTCCTTCAAAAACAGTTTTAACTTCCTTCTTCACATATCTTTTGCTCATTTTCTTCCTTTAGAACATCTTAATTTGTGGTTTGTTTTTTTTTGTTTTTTTTTTTTTAGTCTGGCATGTACTCGTAATTTTCCTCCAAATTCACATTTCAGTTGCTCCCAATGAATCTGTTTCCATTTTTCCAATAGTCCAGCTCTCGCAACCATGAAGTAGTACACTCCAGACAAAGGATTTTACAAAAGCACTTCTTGTTTCTGAACTTATATGGGTATTTGTTTTTGTTAAAAGATTTCTTTTATTTTGAAAGGCACTATATATACCAAAATTTTCAGAAAATATAGTACGGTGCGACTATTATGCGAAGAATTTTTTAATGCCAGTATTTGTATTGTTCAAAAATGAATTTATAATTAAATTGTATTTGATACAAGTTAAAGGTGCAGTATCATTGTATTGAAAAACAAATTTTTGTACAAACAAGCCAAAAACAAAATAAAATTCTCATGCACACAAGTCCATAATAATCACATCACTCACAAACAAACACATGCATCTGTACATTCCAGCGTAGTCAATACTTCCGCAAAAGTACCTAATAAACACAAAACTGGAAAACACTTACAAACTCCCAGGACATGGAGAGGCCCGCTTGAGGTGAAGTACAAGGTTGCATGCAACTGGAATGTTCGATTATGTATTATAGCAGACCACAAAAATGTGGCAATGTTATGGAAAAAGGATGCATTCATTTCAATGTTTACCACTCATGATCATCATCATCATATGCAGTTTCCAGCTGTTGGCCAGGTCTGCTTTGTTTACCAATAATAAGAACAAATATTAACTTTTTTGTGAATTAGATTCTCAGCGACTAATTTTGTCGCTGTTCTGCTACCAGTGCACACTTGCTTGCAAGGCTTGGAAAGTCATACAAAGAACAAGTGGGTGTGGTGCCGGTATTTCCTGGTGACATTGTAGACAAGCAATAACTTAGAGCTGTATGTATTTAGAATGAAAACTCGTAATTTGTCACTGGAGAATAAATTGTGCATTCTCTCGCGACCATGTTGTCGAACTACTGATAAACCATGCACCGTACATATACCGGTGTTATTTATTTATTTATTTATTTATTTATTTATTTATTTATTTATTTATTTATTTATTTATTTATTTATTTATTTATTTATTCATACATCGTGCGACATCTCGCTAACATGATTTGTATTGCTACACTGCATATAAGCCATACATGGTACATATAGATATTGTGCATCTGTATGCAATATATTGTACATTGCAGTTCTGTTTTCATTTTAAGCAGTTTAATGAACAAAATTTGAACATGTGATGATACATACATACACATATATCATTATAGACTGTTATGCCTTTCAGCGTTCAGTCTCCAAGCCTCTGTGAATTTACTAAACGTCGCTGCAATCCTCTATTTGCAACTAGTGCTGTGGCCTCATTTAGTTTTATACCTCTTATCTTTAAATCATTAAAAACGGAGTCTAACCATCGTCATCTTGGTCTCACTCTACTTCTTTTACCCTCCATAACAGAGTCCATTATTCTCCCAGGTAACCTATCCTCCTCCATTCGCCTCACATGACCCCACCACCGAAGCCGGTTTATGCGTACAGCTTCATCCATCGAGTTCATTCCTAAATTAGTCTTTATCTCCTCATTCCAAGTACCCTCCTGTCATTGTTCCCACCTGTTTGTACCAGCAATCATTCTCGCTACTTTCATGTCTGTTACTTCTAACTTATGAATAAGATATCCTGAGTCCACCCAGCTTTCGCTCCCATAAAGCAAAGTTGGTCTGAAAGCAGACCGATGTAAAGATAGTTTCGTCTGGGAGCTCACTTCCTTGTTACAGAATACTGTTGATCGCAACTGTGAGCTCACTGCATTAGCTTTACTACACTTTGATTCAATCTCACTTACTATATTACCATCCTGGGAGAACACACAACCTAAATACTTGAAATTATCGACCTGTTCTAGCTTTGTATCACCAATCTGACATTCAGTTCTGTTGAATTTCTTACCTACTGACATCAATTTAGTCGTCGAGAGGCTAATTTTCATACCATACTCATTACACCTATTTTCAAGTTCCAAGATATTAGACTGCAGGCTTTCGGCACAATCTGCCATTAAGACCAAGTCTTCAGCATAGGCTAGACTGCTTACCACATTTCCACCTAACTGAATCCCTCCCTGCCATTTTATACCTTTCAGCATTAAGTTACCTGTAACATTGGACAGAGTGAGTGTGATTGGGTCAAGAATGCCTTTATGATGACAAAGAGGCCCGTATCAACAGCTCACTGCAGTTGAACGAGGCCGTATAATAGGGCTACGTGAAGGTGGATTTTCCTTCCTCACTACTGCGGAACGACTTGGCAGGAATTACTCCACTGTGCATGCGTGCTGGCAGCAGTGGTCACGAGAAGGTTCGCTCGAAGAAGACCGGGCTCCGGACGTCCCCGAGGCACCACCAAGAGGGAGGACTGCTGTATCTGGCACATGGCTGTGGCGCAGCAGACTGCGTCTGCAGCATCAATTTCAGCAATACAGTGAAGAAACAAACTGTTCAAAATTGGTTACTTGAAGGGCAGCGCTGAACCAGACGCCCTGCAGTGTGAATTCCACTTACCCCAAACCACTGCTTATCTGCAACTTCAGTGGTGTCAAGCGAGAGTTCATTGGAGGATGGAGTAGAGATCCATTGTGTTGTCCAGTGGTGTCAGTGATGGCCGTGTGTCGGTTAGAAGGAGGCCAGGTAAGCGCCTGCATTCTACCTGTCTGCGGCGTCGACACTGGACCTACACTGGTAGTTCTGGTCTGGGGAGCAATTTCCTTTGTCAGCAGGAGCGCTCTTGTGGTTATTCCATGCACCCTGAATGCAGATGTGTACATCCGTCTGACGATTCAACCTGTTGTGCTGCCATTCATGAACAGCATTCCTGCGGGTGTTTCCCAACAGGATAATGCATGCCCCCATGTTGCTGTTGTAACCACACGTGCTCTACAGAGTGTCGACATGTTGCCTTGGCCTGCTCGATTCCTCCATCTGTCCCCAGTCGGGCACATACAGGACATCATTGGACGACAACCCCAGCGTCATCCACAACCGGCATTAACCGTCTCTGTATTGACCGACCAAGTGCAACAGACATGGAACTTCATCCCACAAGCTGACATCCGGCACCTGTATGGCACAATGCATGGACAATTGCATGCCTGCATACAACAGTCAGGAGATTACACCGGTTATTAATGGAGCAGCATGGCACATTTGCGATAGTTTTTCTTGCGCGTATATTAACCTGTAGTCTTGTACCTATAGGCAATTAAATATGTTACCTCGACAAATATGCTGCCAAAATTTCCGTATGCTACATTCCTTAATTCATGGTGTTTGGATACTTTTCTCTGCCAGTGTATAATAATAAGAAGAGGAAGAAGAAAAATCAAACTGACTTCATTTGATGGATGATGGGTGCTATGCATTACTCGACCAAGCGCCAAAAAACAAATTCTGAGACATTTACACAAATGCAAAATCTTTTGTATTAATTCAATTCATCCTTCCCATGAAATGTAAAGTATTATATGCCAAAATGAAGATAAAAACATTGATTTTCTTGGTAATGTATCAGAGGCAGTGATATTTTAATGTATTGTCATAATGACACTTGATCATTTGATATTTTACTGTGATTCCTTTAGTTCTTTTTGTTTTTCATCACTTAATAACAAACATAATTGTCATTTAGTCATTCGATTTGACTTAAAAGAATTCAGTGCAATGTAGAGTATGGCATTTTATAAAACATTTTATTGCTCAATTAAATACAAGATTATATTCTGACGAATACCATATCATGTGTTATATTGATCACATTCATCTACAGACCTCTTTCAAAAATGCCTGCAATTTTGATGCCTAATTCAGACTCAGAAATAGCAGTTATTCACAAGATGAAAAACTTAAATTTAACAACTGGAATTTGGTCAAAATTCATTTCCCACAAAACCACGTTGAAACCAAAAGTCTGAACAATTAACTTTACACAGTTAGTCACCAGATGGAGCAATAATCTAAAAACAAGAAGAAAAAACCCCAGTTTTGGCACTTGGTAAAGTGATTTGTAATACCATTCAAATATTATTTCAGACTGTACTCACATAGCCCTTGCACCTAGCACCTCGTGGTGCCGTGGCTGCATACAGAAGCTCGGACTTGTTGAAAAAGTGACCCGCCGATACTTGGTAGCCTAATGAGAAACAAACAAAAAACACTTGAGTTCCTTCATCCATATTGTCTATCGCGTGAAGGAAAAAACTTGAATGCGGCTGGATTTTACTACAATTTATGAATCTCATTCTTTTTTTGTTCTGTATTGACTTTATTTATTTTAAAAATTATTTTAACCATTATTTTTTAAAAAAAATTTCTGTACTGACTTCTATCTAATAATAACACTGAGAAATCGCTGGTGATGTGTCCACCTTGTCAACACCATAAAAATCTATTTAACCCTTACTAACACATTCAAGTCACAATAGATGGCCAGATGGAATCAGATTTAATTGCCCACCCATTGTCTGAGCGTACCTCTCATACTTAAACATGCATAAAACAAGAACTAATGCAGATATTCACTAAAATTTTGCATTCATACCTTTGAAGATTATGACTTACCCATTCTTTATTCCTTGAGTGTCTGCTGACTGTGGTACAAATGTTTCATACGAAATAATTTCAAAAAGAGCGGATCTGTGAACTCCATAAACATCGCAAGTTCAGACAGTGGTTATTGGTGGTGATTATCTTTTTAAGAGGAAGTACAACTAGGCAGCCATCCTCTATATAACACTAATCAGAGAGAAAAAATGGAAGGGATCCGACACTTTGAAAAATGAAGATATCGACCTAGACAAAGGCCATGAAGGATATGAAAATGAAAGATTCGGGCATGAAAACAAAAGACTCTCTAGCCTTCGGAAACCTAATAGCGTCAGGGTCGGAAAAGAACAAGAGTTGATTAAAGGAGGTCAGACAGGATAGATGAAAGTAAGGAGCCTGCCACAAGTAAGTGGAACGAATGCCAGAAATCAGTTAAGAGCCCCGTGGTCGCCAACCCACGCTCCAAAGTTCAGAGCCCCAGGGGCCCCTTTTAGTCACCTCTTACGACAGGCAGGAGATACCATGGGTGTTATTCTACCACCCGCACCCACAGACGGTGGGAAGACTATAAAATTATCTTAAGTATTTCTGAAACACCACTGTATCCACAAATGAACATACATATATCAGAATTATCATCTTTTTTTCTCTCAAATTTCCAATCACTACCATTTTTTAGTGTTACTGGCCGCACACATTTGAAAGAACTGGTGCGGCACTTTCACTCTCTCTTTCTTCAACGCTCGGCTCACTTCGCTAACTTTCACGGTTGCTATCACTATCCTCGAACTCTGATTAATTTTCCAAAATGTCACTATTGCCATAATCACTATCTACAACAATGTTTGCAAGCACTTTCAATCTCTCGTCATCATTACTGCAAAACTGGTTCTACTTCATAATGAATACCGATGAAAATAAACAGTTGTTCAACAATCCCAGTGTCACGCAGAAAATCAGACATCATTGTTTAACAACAATACATGCATCTAGTTCCCTACAGTGTGTATTGTTGGAAATGATAAGGCGCGATGAAAAATCTTCCTTTTGAGGGCATTGATGCAGCGGACGTGCAACGTAGCGTGACTCTAACGTGGATATATTATAAGCACGGACTTGTAGACAAAGGGATTAGTGTAGCAGTTCTGTCATGCATTAAGTGCAGCCACATGCGTCCAAACAGGAAAAGCGTGCTGTTATTCTGTTCTTGGCTGCCGAAGGACATGCACCAGTGAAGATCCATCGGAGAATGAAGACTGTGTATGGGGCAGCATGTCTGTCGAAAACCACCGTTGTGGAATGGTGCACCAAGTTCCGTGGGGGTCGCATTTAGACACAAGATGCCGGTCGATCTGGGAGGCCAGCCTCATCCATTATGGACAACAACAAGTGAGCACCTGCCCTATAGTCCTGAACTCTCCCCATGTGATTATCATGCCTCTGGTCCCCTCACAAAGGCTTTGAACGAGGATGTGCTTCTACACGCGGCAGGACACGGTGTTTTACCACACGGGGACCTTCAACCTGGTGTATCAGTGGGATGAGTGTCTCAACGCTCACGGCGATTTTGCCTGACTGGTATCCCGATTCAGGACTACAGAACACCACCGCGACCACACCAATTCATAGGATGCCGATGAGTTAATTAAGCTGCTTATCAGGACAAACAGAATTGAATAGTGTGATGACTCCCTCTGAATCACGTGTTAACAGACACGGTGTACATGTTCTCCGCCACCTGCAGCGCTGCTGTCGATAAAAAGTCCAAGTACGCATGCTTTTTGTCGGCTTAATGTGGAAGTGGGTAAACAGTTTGTGGTCTTTTTCAGTAGTTCTTTTTTCAGTAGTTTTATACGTGCAAAATATCTGGTGTGAAAAGTGAAAAAGAATAAGCATTTGAGAAGCAGGACGTATACTTTGGCATATGCTTCAATTTACTAATGCATGTGAATATGCCTACAACTTGCTATGTCCCGGGTTGCAAGTCGGGTTAGGATAAACATTCGAATGAAAAATGGCATTTATTTTCACCCCCAAAAGATCCCACTCTGTTCTCAAAGTAGTCAAATGCTATCCCAAGATCTGCCTTTAAGTTATTATTATTATCATCGTATGGCATTTACAAGCATAATGTGTAAAAATATACAATTAACATACAAATTAAAATATAGAGGTAATTAAACTAGAATGTCCAGCTTCGATAACCAGCCCACTGCACTTGGTGTCAATCCATGCAGAGTCCGTAAACAGTCCTTAAATGCTGACAGTGGACAGCTCTCAACAACATGAAGCAATGTCTGATTCTCAGCACCACACTCACACGCAGCACTTTCACAATATCCCCACTTTTCCATCATATATCGGCACCTGCCGTGGCCTGTTCTGAAACGGTTGAGTTTTGACCACTCATGTCGAGGAAAATCGAAACCTGGCACTTTCTTTGTTGGGTCTTTATCAGAAAGGCGTTGGTGGGTGGACATTATTCCCATCGCTGTCTCCATTCTGCTGTTACACTGAATTTTTCATAGGAGTGTAGATCAGTCCAGAGTGGATTCCTGGATTTTAACCTCATCACAGGTGGATCTCGTCACATGTAGCTTCCGATTAGCTTCCACGTTATGCAAGTGGAATGCTGTTACTTCCGTTTTACTAGGATTTGGTTGGAGTCTCCATTTGTGAAAACAGTCACACATGGTAGCCAAGTCTTCTGTAAGTACATCCTCACAGTGTGCCAAATCCATACTCTGAGTAATTAAAACTAGATCGTCTGCAAAACTCTATCTTCTTTGAAGTTGTTCTTGGCAGGTCATGGATGTAAAGATTGAATAGAATGGGAGATAAAACTGACCCTTGGGGTAAACCATTATTTAGAGATCTCCACCTGCTTCTTTCACTGTTCAGAAATACAGCAAGTCAACGGTTGGATAACATGTTGTTTAGTAAGCATGCTAGCTTCTGACAAGGGATGACTTTAAGTGATAGAACCCTTAACATCATTTTCAGTCAGATTAGAGCCATGGTAAAAGCTGTTGTCAAAGAGAATGCCAAAATCATAAGTACAGCTCAGGAAAGAAATTACAGCAAGGTTACCTGTGATCAGTCACCAATATCAAGATGGGAAGATGAACAAATAGCTCCTTTCACCAGTTCAAGAATGAATGTTATTCATCACTTCTGTGGGTATATTGTTAAACATGCAAGCAAAATGACAGGTTGTACAGCATGTATTGGTTCTCTGCAAAATAATACAGAGGAGTCAAGAGGCAGTCCGTTTTCAGCCCCAATAATCTACAAGAACAAGGTAACTCATCCGACTACCCCATTTACCCATCGAATGAATTATTATTCATGTTTTCTCATGTAGAGGAAGTTGTGAGAAATCTTGGTGTACAAGAAGCATTATGGGGAGAAATATTTCAAGAATGCCTGGATAGTTTACCCCCAATTACTGTTTCTCATGGACTTCGGAGTCCGGCTCCATGGTTAAATGGTTAGTGTGCTCGCCTTTCATGACAGGGGTCCCGGGTTTGATTCCCGGCAGAGTTGGGAATTTTAACCATAATTGGTTAATTCCCGACACGGGGGCTGGATGTATGTGCCGTCCTCATCATCATTTCATCCTCATCACGAAGCGCAGGTCGCCTACGGGCATCAAATAAAAGACCTGCACCAGGCCTCTTCGGACAACCACACGCCACTTGGGTGCTGTACTGAACATGCTCAGGACTTATTGAAAAAATTAATTTTTTATTACATACGATGCCGATTTAATTTCCGAATAAAAGAAGTAAGGAAAAAATGCAAGCTCGTACGACCGCAAAACATACCCCGAAAATGTCCGAGGTGTCCAGTTAACTGACTGATGGAGTGAAGTGCTTGTAAGATTCATTGAGCTGAGCATGTTAACATATAAATATAATTAGTTATGTAGGAATTAAATGTGTATGACTTACCAATACGTAACAATCATGTGGGTGCATGCAGAGTTTTAATATGTTTATATTACAGTATGTAGCATGTACACTAACAGCTGAACATATATTTTTTAAGGTTATAATTGACAATTGCAACCGAGTTTTATTTCGTGGTGAATTAATGAAATATCACTTAGCTCTATAGACACACACACATTTGAAATATTCGTTAATATATTGACAAACCAATTTCAGAAGTAATGTCATTAAATGATTACTAAATGTAAAATATTTCCTATGTATTTTTCACATATTACTTTCAAAACAAGGAACACTATATCTTAATTTGAACAAAACACAGATCGCACATAAACACAGTCATCGGTCAGTAAACAGAATGCACAGTCCTGAAACATCACAGTAATGAACACACAGTTTTAAATCATTTATATGAATGACAAATTCCGAATTATGTCACGTCAGATCTCATTTAGAATCACATGTTTGGAGACAGCTGATCACTATTTATCTACACCAGCGCCACGTAGTGTAGGAACATATCAACCCAGCGGAAGTTGTCACACTATGCATATCTATTCGTCCTGTTGTCACACATGTTTCAAGAACCATTCTCGTTCCTCAGGGACCAAAAATTCACCAAATACTTTGGGTACTCGATTCAATTACATACTAACAATATAATGAGTTGTTGTTTGTTAGCTGTTCAGCCTGAAGGCTGGTTTGATCCGCCAACAGCTGTGATAGGTAGCCTAGGCATCAGTGAAGATGCATACTGGGGAAATGAGGAGTCAGGTAGTTTCCCATTGCTTTCCGCACCAGGCCGGAAGATATAAATAAAAAACCATGAACTGTCAATCTAAATAAAATCTTTGAAATTACATAAATTACTCTGATAACTGAATATCAGGCCTGTCCAATGCAGTACCCGCGGGCACCGTAATGTCCCTGGCATACTTTTTTAGTGCCCTCCAAATGCAGGTTTAATTGTTCCAACATTAACCACAGCTGAAAGTTTCGGAATATTTTTGAACATACTGGTAATGGTTACATTTTTCCCAGCCATTCCCACAATTCTGATTCACCTCTCTCCCTTCATAGTTTTAGCAGTACCTACTCATTCTACAGACCACAACCTCTAATATTTCAGGTCGTGTGTGCTTTTGAAGTACACCGTGTATTATGGTGTACTCTGTACATTATAATACCTGCTTTCTGTTGAGTGCTAGGCGTTACAGAGAAAGCCTGGGGGATGAAGTGAATATATTGAGACTTGCTATTTCCCAGTTAGAAGGATAGCATTGTGAATAGTTCATAAAGCCTTCCTTCTTACAAAGCATCTGCTGTTCACAGCTGTGGAACAGTTTCACGAAATCCTAAGCAGTATTTGGATTGTATCGTGCTAGAAGCAGTGTGGATTATATTTTCTCTTATCTAATTCAGATTTAAACTTTATTTATATTCAGTGAAAAATTGCATTTTCACGACTTCAATTCTCATTTATAATGACTGAGAATATTATACATCAATTATTAATTTGCATTATTCATTATTATTTGATACAGTGATTCGAATCATGTCTAAACGTTTACAAACCTATAGTTTTAATAGCGAATGTGAGGAGCAATACTGTTCCTTAACTCACAGCGAACGTGCAATGCCCAATTTCACACCAAAAGCATACGTACGATATGTTTAAAAATATTTATTCAACATTAGCCTACATGTATCTATATCATCATCATCATAATAAAACGGCACCCGCGCCTCCTTAGCCGAGAGTCAGGTGCACCCCAGTGCATGAAAAGTTTGGACAGCTCTGCTCTATATAATGTCCCTAAAAACCCTGTATGCTTCGAAAATTAAAAACTTAAAATTATATTGCAGATTGTTCTGTACTCTCTTTCAGTTGAAATACCTCCCAAAATGGTTACATCTTACGACTGCTTGTATACATATCGAAAACTCAAACACATGCAGCCGACCTTGAATCCTTTCCTTTCTCACAGAACATATGAGCCAGGTTTGTTGTACCTCAATCCTTTGTTACCTGTATGGCTTCTTGTATACTTGTCAAACTGGATACCTCTCTCGCCTTGCCAGCCAACATACTGATGGTTTTTTTCTACCAACAGGACTTGAACTGGTTAACCATGGTGTCAGATCAAGACTTGATGCATTAATGATCTGGCCACCAGGCGTGCTATCTGAGAAGAGGTGGGAGACACTTTGCTACAAAGGATCCCAGTCTTCTCCCAAGAAATTTTTGTTAGCCGGATGGGGAATACTAAGAAAAAAATGAATACGAATACATTTCAATTTATTTCCCTCAGGTTGTTAACAATAATATCAGACTGGTAAAATTGAACTATTTTAGTGTTATTATCACGAACAAGACATTACAGAGTATTCTGAACTTCTAGTGTTCTACTGCTCATTCATAATCATGTAACACTGGGCTTACTACTCGGTGCCATATGGGTTCTTGACATCATGCGTAATGAAGTGCTAGTATGCAATTCCACGCTAATCAAGACACCGCTCGCATACGACACTACATGTTAGTCAATCTAAACCTTTAAACTCCGGTGTAATTGATATGCTGAAAATAAAAATAAAAAATAATTTGAATAAACAGTTTTACAGTATTTACATCTTAATTTGGAGCACCCAATGACTCAAATATGTATTAATATTATGTAACTAGCACATATCTAGGTTATGTTAGCCGGCGGTCTGTGAAAAAGGCAGGCGGTTGCCCATTAAAAAGGTCCTACAGAGACACTGGTATCCAGAACCAGAAGACAAGACTGAAGTGGTTTGGCCATGTAATAAGAATGAGTGCCAACAGAACTGCAAGAAGGGAATAATAATAATAATAATAATAATAATAATAATAATAATAATAATAATAATAATAATAATAATAATAATAATAATAATAATAATAATAATAATAATAATAATAATAATAATAATAATAATAATAATAATAATAATAATAATAATAATAATAATAATAATAATAATAATAATAATAATAATAATAATAATAATAATAATAATAATAATAATAATAATAATAATAATAATAATAATAATAATAATAATAATAATAATAATAATAATAATAATAATAATAATAATAATAATAATAATAATAATAATAATAATAATAATAATAATAATAATAATAATAATAATAATAATAATAATAATAATACTCAAAGAGACAATGGACCAGATCCCAAAGCATCACATAACTATTTTAATGGGAGACTTTAATGCCCAGATTGGCAAGGAGAGAAAATTCAAGAACATAGTTGGAGAATACCCAGCCCACAAGAGGACCAACAGTAATGGAGAAAGGCTGATTGACCTGTGCAGAAATTACATCTTTGTCCTCAAAGCTACAGCTTTCAAATGCCTTCATAGAAAAGCCATGACTTGGAGATGCCCTAACCCAATGTTCGGGGAATTCCAACTGGACCATGTAGCCATCATTAGAAGGGACAGCAAGAAAGTGCTAAGTGTCCAAGTATTGAGAAATGCAAACAATGATTCGGACCACAAATAATAAAAGTACCTTATAACTGTATATATTTATACCTTGGGCAATAGATAGCTTGAACACGATTCCAACCATCACTGGGATTGATCGTTTTGGACATATTCCTGTTCATCCCTTCTCTACCCGCATACTGAAATAGGCTGAACTTGGACTTAAATGGCATTCAGAGTGTCCCTGTTCATATCAGCGACCCTGAGAACTACGGATGTGACACTATTTTTGATTATTTTGATATGCCACCATCTACCCACTCCCACCCCTAGAGGTGCTAGGTGTAGCTTACCCCCACAGTGTTTGTCTCCAGACAGGAAGTCACAAGTGTACCAAGTTTGGTTGAAATTGATCCATGGTTTAGGAGAAGACATGGGAAGGTACTTCATAAAACATGAATGTTCCCATCCTCCTATACACAACATTTCTTACCGGACTATCATGACACAGATTAAGTAGCTATCGCCTAGCGACAATCTGTCCATCGAGGTTGATTCAAATCTTGGTGCGGCTTTGTCATTAAATTAACTGCATAAAATTACACATCATAAAAGAACTACATATCAGATTTTATTCCAATAATTAAACTTATGTTTTAATGGTCCACCTTTTCAATAATATATTATGCAATGTTTACATTACATTTTTAATCTTGGAACTAGTTTCGGCCTTGGCTTGCCATCATCACCCATAATACAAAACTGTACAAATACATCTAATGACTAAAACAAAGGTACAAACACAAATGAAGTTAAAAGGTATTAAAAGGATTTGGGCATAACACGCAAAATATGAAATTAAAATAAGGCTCTAAAATCCTCGGATGTGTTGCATCATGTTAAAATATTAGTGCTTCTTGTTAAAATATCTTGAAAAATGCTGATGGAGATTGTCGAAAATGGCACACGAAGATGTGAATAACAGCCGGCAGTTCATTGCAGCTGGTAGAAATTCGCAATTTAATGCGGTGTCCATGAAGTTAACCTAAATAAATGATAGTCAAAATTAATGAACTAAAAGGAGAAAGAGTGCTAATCAAATGGCATTAAGTTATATGAGACTTACCTTTCGTTGCGGCATGTGGTGCGTGGCCTACTGTGTGCCTCACTAACGGGGAGGAGTTGAGATTGGGTCGTGAGATTCAAAGGGAACACAGAAAGGGAAAGGGCAGGCCAAGGAGAGAGGAGAGGGCGGGGCAAAGAGAGAGGAGAGGGCGGGGCAAAGAGAGAGGAGAGGGCGGGGCAAAGAGAGAGGAGAGAACGGGGAAAGGAGAGAGGAGAGGGTGGGTAAAGGAGAGAGGAGAGGGCGGAGCAAGGAGAGAGGAGAGTGCAGGGCAAGGAGAGAGGAGAGTGCAGGGCAAGGAGAGAGGAGAGGGCGGAGCAATGAGAGAGGAGAGGATGGGGCAAGGAGGGAACAGGGAAAGGAGAGAGGAGAGGGCAGGGAAAGGAAAGTTAGAAAGGAAGAGAAAGGGTCAACAAGAAGGATTGGCTATGGGATCACCGGCTTTGGGTATCTTGGCTGAGGTTAACTTGGATTTTTTGGAACATACCAAAATTGATAATAATAACAACTTTGACAACATCCTTTCCTGGACAAAACCATATTCATTATGAATGAGAGCATAACAGATGCTGCTACCACTCCGATTAATCTAAATAACATTGATCTGCATATAAAATTCACACTTGAATCCGAAACTGGACAAAAAAATTAATTTTTTAGGCTTAACTATTATTACGCACCCAAGTTCCTTAAGATATAAGATTTTCAGAAAATCTACCCAAACAGTCACTACAATTCATCAATACTCTTCACGCCCTCAAATTCACAAACAAACAGCATACAATAGCATGGTGTACCGAGCCTTCAATGATCCAATGTCATAAAGAGACCTCAAAAACTAGTAGAACACTATTCGTAAGATTGGTAAATCTAATGAATACAACAGTTTCTTTATTGAAAGAATAATCTATAAATATACATATCGCCCCTTAACTGCTTTGAAAAAAGATGAAACAAAACAACTCCTCTTTTTCTACCTTTACGTTCAACAAACAAATTTATAAAGTCACCAACATCTTTAAAAAGCATGATGTAAAAGTAGTTTTCAAAACCAATAATAGGAATGGAGAAGTCTTACATAATGCCACATCCATAAACAAGTTCAATAGTTTTAAAAAATCAGGGCTGTACAGGATTAAATGCAACAGTTGTAATTTTTCTTATGTTGGGCAGACGGGAAGGAGCTTTAAATTAAGGTACTCAGAACATGTTAATGCCCTGGAAAATAATAGATTTTCGGTCATGGGACAGCATATGCACGACTATAATCACAAATTCATAGACATAAAACAAGATATGCAAATTCTCAAAGTCATGTACAAAGGACTCCTCCTTAACATTACAGAAAGCTGCTTCATACATATAGATCAATATTTCTGAAAATGTTTCTGAAAAGCCAAATATCCTGTTAGACTTTCTAATTCCCATTTTAAGAAACGTCAAACCAAAAAGTCGAAATTCAATTTTTCATTCTATTCACAGCACCTTCCCTCAGCAGCCACCTGTTTTCCCACATCCTTCGGCCCTGCCTTAAACCCCTTCCTTTCCCCTCCCTCTCCTCTCTCCTTGGCCCACCCTCCCCCTTTCTGTGTTCCCTTTGAATCTCACGACCCAATCTCAACTCTCCCCATTAGTGACACAAACAGTAGGCCACACACTACATGCCGCAACGAAAGGCAAGTCTCATATAACTTAACGCCATTTGATTACCACTCTTTCTTCTTTTAGTTCATTAATTTTGACTATCATTTATTTAGGTTAACTTCATGGACACCGCACTGAATTGCGAATTTCTACCAGCTGCAATCTATGAACTGCCGGCTGTTATTCATATCTTTGTGTGCTCTCCATCAGCACTTTTCAAGATATTTTAACAAGAAGCACTAACATTTTAACATGATGCAACACATCTAAGGATTTTAGAGCCTTATTTTAATTTCATATTTTGCGTGTTATACCCAAATCCTTTTAATACCTTTTAACGTCATTTGTGTTTGTACCTTTGTTTTAGTCATTAGATGTATTTGTACAGTTTTGTATTATGGCTGATGATGGCCAGCCAAGGCCGAAACTAGTTCCAAGATTAAAAATGTAATGTAAACATTGCATAATATATTATTGAAAAGTTGGACCATTAAAACATAAGTCTGATTATTATTGTGATCACAATTCAATAAGGATCAAAACCATGAAGTTTATATGCTATGATTTTCAGCAAAATCGGCCTAGTAGGAGTTTTTAAGGCCATTTGAAACAAACAAATATTCTTTTTTATATATTAGATTAAGTGGTTAGTCTAACTGTGCTGAAAAGGTGGATTAATTAAAATAATTTCTTTTGAAGAAAGACTTAATGTTAAAAATTGTCAAGTCCATACGGAACCAATTATGAAATTTGTCACTTGCACTCGTGATAATTCACTGGAGTTCTCAAATTACAAAATTATTCTACTTGAAGTATAAGTCATGAAATAACACCTGTTCACCAACATTTCCAGCATAGGTGATACTTTAGATTACTCACCCAAATAATCAAAAGACTCAGATTGATCGAAGTAGAAAGGATTCACTATGTGTGGATCTAACAAGAATGTTTTTTGCTTCTCTTTAATTGAACGTTTACTCTTGCCTTCAGGATCAAAGACGTCCCCATCCAAGTACTCTATCAATCCACCTATGAACAGAGCAAACCAAAATGGTTAATATACAGTATATGTTACGGCCAAAGCCCAAACCCAAGTCACTTTGCGAATAATCGACCATATCTCATTTTTCAAGGGATAGCTATCAACAATGCCACATCCCCAATTCGGTTAAGAAAAAGCAGTTAGCAACCCAACATTATACGCCATTCTGATTAAGAATTACTAAACAATACAGAAGGTCATTCAAGATTTCAGGTGAAGAGTTTGAAGGCTGGTGACAGCGCTGTTATAAACTTGAGCAGGTCAAAACGGGGAGTGATGATTCAAGTCAGTACTGAGAACTTGTGTATAGAGTTTTGTGACATTAGGAGCAATGATGCCGAAGTGGATTGACCCTTACTGGGAGGACTACATAGCAGCCCTTCGGGATGCTAAATATAGCTAATCTGCAATCCAAGAAATGTGCAAGAAGCGTGATTTCTTGATATCAAAGAACGAGATCAGTGCTGTATTGAATAGGGCAAAGGCCAACTGGGCTTAATTTCAGAGGGAATAATAACAAGCAAATCCATGACTAGACACCAACCATAGACCAGAATGGTGAGGAAAGTGAACACCCTTGTCTCACATGGTAACCCTGTTCTCCAAAGGACTATCGGACGTAAGTTAAGGATGACTGTTTCAACAATTAACACCATAATCAACAAGAACCTGCAATTAGAAAAGCGGCATAAGTGCCGAGTTCACAAGCTGTTGCCACGTTACATTTCAGAAAGTTGCACTAACGCAAGAAAGCTGCATGAGGGCTATCTGGAAGGGGTCAGATGGAAAAATGTGGTGACATCAGATGAAGCATATGTGTGATATGTGTACCTTAGTGACTGTGACAAACCCCGCTCAATTTACTACCTCCCTAGAGACAAATTATTTTATCAAACATTGTATAAAGAATGCCAGGAAAGTTTTTAAAGGGGTTTCATGATTATCTCTGAATACTACTAGAATGGCAAGTTTACCATTTGTCATATCACTAATAATGTGAAGATGAACTCTACATACTATCAGCAAGAAGTTTCAACACCCATTTGCAACACAGATATCCCAGCACTGTATGGGAACATCAAGATAAAGCATCCAGCCACACCTCTCGTTCGACTTATCTGTTCTTAGAGAGAATGGGGATTGAAACTGAAATCTGAGCAATTACTTTTACTGACATATCGCTGAAGGCACCTGATGGGTCATCCATGGACTTCTGTGCATTTGAACTCCTAAAAAGGGCGTCAGGAAATGGATGTCCATGCACTATCAATGGTCTCTGGAAAGCCTGTTGGGAGGAGTGGAATAAGATATAGTAATCGCCACGTAAGGAAATACCCCAGAAAGTAAATATCGCCGCCCGATGCTCTTCTTTTCTCTTTTTTGTAATGGCTGATCACTGCTGCCAACCTGCCTGGTTACATATTAAAATCACTAGACATAACCATAACAAACTAACCTCAATGTAAACACCGATAATGAATGTTTCCCTACCCTAGTAAATGATAAAAGATAAGATGAAATAAATCAAGATAATTATGAATATCTCCTCAATGAGGAATTAAGGAAATAAACACACTTTCTCACTCAAATTATCTGTCTTTATTTTGATATACAGTAGGCGTACTATAACCATATTCTTGAAAAGCGGAGCATGTTAAACGATGCAGTTTATTTAAGAAGTCTTTGCAGTGTGATTTTCGAAAGTTCCAGACATCCAATGACTTCCCTTTCTTTTGCGCGAACATTTCCTTCTCTCTTCAATACCGGTAACCAGTAAGGAGAGAGATTATTGGGCATATTTTCAGCCTGCAGGCTGGTTATATCTTCAAGCTTATCAGGAAACATATAGGAATACTAATGTGCCAAGCTCCGTGAACGGAATTTAGGTCAGCTTTCAAGTTCACTGCGGATTTGAAAATAATAATGTTACAAGTTCTACTGCCAAAATTTCGTCCCGCAAGAGTTATTTCATGTACCGGTAGATCTAGACATGAGACTGGCGTATTTGAGCACTTTCATCATTTCACACAAACAATGTTTATTAAATGCATTATCCGAACATGCCACAATTCTACTTACCTGGTATTAGCCAAATATATTTACAATCCCACAGAAAAAGAAAATATACTTTAAATATTCTCGCAAATATATCACTAGTGACTTTAACGGCGATGCGGTGGCAACACGCAATTCACGCTAGAGCAGTGATTGAACGTTGCCAACGTGCCAGATTAACGGTAAATGTAAGACGTCGTATCGGCAAGTAGGGTCCCTAAACTGTATGGTTACCGACACTGAAAAAGACCCAACAGCAAGAAAAGTAACTATAAATCAGTACCTTAATATTACAGGGGAGAAAGGGTAAGGTTGCACCCTTAGGGTACGTCCTTACACGGAGAGGACTATAGACATGCTAGCTCTGCAAAAAAGTCTGCTGCAATGGAAATTATGTTGTCGGGTGATAGCTAGAAATGCTGGCTTTCCAAGTGAACATGATCGTTGGTGGAGACATGGCTTTTCATAAGCTAATTACCCTTCGAACATTGTCCCCAGAGATCCCGAATGACCTTCTGTAAGAAACCAGGCCAAACCCATCTCATCCTAACAGAATACTAATTAGGATACGTTTAATGATTAGAAACATTAAACTGATTAATGGCCAAATCCCCATGCATATATTCCTCTCTATAAAGTATTGACTGAACATCACCAACTTTGTTCCTGGAGGTACTTTGGGATCCTAAAGGAGGACTCTTACTTTCTGGTAAAAGTTATGCTATACTGTATACTGTAGAGTAATAAATAAGTTACAAGATTGTGAGCGACTGCCAAAGGAACTCGACAATGATGTGAGATGGACATCAGACAATGGTACAATGATAAACAGGGTGAAAAATGCGGTTGTAAGTTTTACAAAGAGGAAAAGTCCACTCATTTTTAATTATTGCATAGATAGGGTGAAAGTACCCGCACAGGAATCATTGTAAGTACCTAGGTGTTCATATAAGGAAAGATCTTCATTGCGGTAATTGTACTTTCCAATCGATGGTTTCCTAGCATGATGTTTGCTGTTTGTCCCTCTATTTATTGCCATTGCAACTGTGTTTGTTTCATTTGTTTTGAGGTTGAACTTCTATCCACTTCAACTCTACTGTAACCTTTTCCCCAGTCTCTCCCCAGATCATGAGGGTTTTTTTTTTTTTTAAATAATTAAAAATAATCAATAAAGACTACATACCATTCCTTGCTGTATTTGTTATATTTCTCAGTGACCTGAAGGAAGGCTATAGAAAATACACATTGAAAACCTGTCTGTTCAACCATCTAATTTTTTAAAAATTTATGATGATATTTGTTTGTGCCGTCGACCTCTGTAGATCTTTTGCCACTACTTTCACCATATGATAGGCACCTGCGTGTAAGCGGAATTGCGGAAGTGTAGAGTGTTGAATGTGAGGCAAGGAATGTTAAGGACGACACAATCACCCAGTCCCCAGGCCAGGGATATTAATCATTTACAATTAAAAACCCCTGACCCAACTGGGAATCAAACCTGGGGCCACCGGGTGACAGGTAGATGTGTTGCCCACTATGCTGCGGGGCCGGACAACCATCTAATTAGTACGGTATCTAGAATATCTCCCACTCTTCTCAACAGTGTCTCAGTAAAAAGTTTATATCTACACGACATTGAACTAATTGTATGGTAATTGTTAATGCCATGCTTAGGGCCTTTCCTTTGGAGGAGAACTATCTCAGGTAGTGAGATATTACTTGGTTTAAAAACAACATTTTTATGAATTGTATTAAGGCACTGTTTCTGTGTGAAATCTAGCTAATGCCATTTTTTAGACAGATATATACAGTGAGTAGCCAAAAGTCATGGGAAGACACTAAATGAGATGTTAATAATGAGCTGTTCCTGCATAAGCCCTCAAAACGGCGGCAATACAGCAAGGCATCAACTCTACAAGGTGTTTGAATTGTTCTGGAGGGATCTGGACCACGCAGCTTGCACTGCTACCCACAATTGGTCTTGTGTAGGTTGTGCAGGGTTCATGGAGCGTAGACCAGCATTGACAGCACCCCATAAATTCTCAATTGCATTAAGATTGGGAGATCTGGAGCGCCAATCCGTGGTCGTAACATCATTGGAGTGCTCCTCCAACCGCCTGCGTGCCACCACGGAGCGATGACGTGGCGCATTGTCCTGCTGAAACATGGCATCTCCATCAGGATATTCTAGGGCCAGAAAGGGATGCAGATGGACTGAAAGAATGTCCACATAATATGCAGCTGTCAGCACTCACTTCATTCGGATAATGGTACCTAATTGCAACCATGAGAACGCCGCCCAGATCAGAACTGAGCCACCTCCTGCGTCGACACAACCTTACTTTTTACAAATCTTTTTTTTTTTTTTGCTAGTGGCTTTACGTTGCATCGACACATATAGGTCTTATGGCAACAATGGGATAGGAAAGGCATAGGAGATTCTAACCCACGCACGGCTTACTCGCCTGGTAATCTTTAGTTTATTATCCACCTAACCAATACAGTTTACTCTCTCAGACAGTACTAGTTTCGACCGTAAATATTGGTCATCCTCAGCTATTAATCATTCAGTTAGAATTAGGGCATAGTGACGTCATAAATGAAAGTGGGGAGGGGTGTTAAACCTCCTGAGTTAAGGCTACAAATACAAAACACATAAAATACACTAGTTTACACATTAGATATTTGATAAATGGTCCAGTGGATTTGAATCAAAACAGTAGATCACAGGATTAATGACACTTAAAATATTTTAAACTGCACTTGTGTCGAAGAAAAGATGATGTAAATTTTAAATTTAAAACATATAAGAAACCCACTAGCAAGTCAACAGTTGAGAATGAATATACTTCTTTCAAACCTAAAAAAAGCCTCGGATGGAAGAATAAATTAAGTACTGGACATGACAGTTCTTCTCGTACCATCCGAATTTATGATGGCCAAAAGCCTGATGTTCATCGGAGATACCGGAAGACACAAAACCCTCACAAGAAGGAGCGACTGAAAATTGGTACAATCACTATCCTCACTCTCACCAACAAATGTGAAGAACTTGTGGACCTTATGGAGAGGCGTAAGCTCAAGATATTGGGGTTGAGTGAGACAATATGAGAAGAAGTCCTTGAGCAATGTGCTGTACTGGAGTGAGAACAATAATGAATCCAAAAATGGAGTTGGCTTCCTCCTTCATAAAGATATAGACACACAGACAGATGTCAAATATGAGAGTGATAGATGAGACTAAGTGTTGGTAATGCACAGCATACTCTTCTGCAAGTATATGCACCGCAGACAGGATGTACCACAGAAGAGAAAAAAGAATTTCTTACAGAACTTGAGGAACAAATAACAGAGGAGAACACGATCATTATGGGCAATCTGAATTCCCAAGTTGGTAAAGAAAGACTAGGTTGTGAAAACATCATTGGCCCCCATGGCTATGGCAACAGAAACTCTGAAGGAGAGAACCTGATTGATTTCTGTGTGCAAAACAACTTAATAATACAGAACACATGGTATCAGAAGAGGGAGAGCCATAAAATAACGAGATACAGCTGGGATGGAAAGCTCAAGACTATGATCGACTTCATCATAACCAATAGAAAGGCGGGTCAGTATGTTACAGATGTTAAAGTCATACTCAGCGAGTGCCTAGATAGCGACCATCGGCTATTAATCGCTGATCTAAAAAAATATCAATGTGCCCAAAATTAAACAAAACGAAATGCCAAAGATTAAGACATGGCTGTTGAAGGACATGGAGAAGACAGGAAACTATGAAGCGAGGATAACAGCCAAATTACCCAAAACTGAGAAAGGGGAAGTGGAAGAAGAATGGTCCTTATTCAAAGAAACCCTTGTAAAAGAAGCCACGGAAATTTGCAGAAAAACAAGTACTACACCAAAAGAGAAGGAAACACCTTAGTGGAATGACAGAGTGAAGACAGCAGTAAAAGATAGAAATATACTTAAAAGAAAATTAGACCTCGAAAAACGGAAAACAGATGATAGATGAAATGAAATGAATTAGAAGTTGAACATCTAGCAAAGGAATACAGAAAAAAACTGGCTGTAAAAAGACTGATCCAGGGAGAAAAGGAAAAGTGCTGGGATGACTTTACTACAAGGATAGAGGAAGACTGTCAAGGAAGTAGGAAACTACTATAAAAAATAGTAAACAGTAAAAGAAATGAATATATAAACATCCTTGCATTTGAAACAGATGATGGTAGCTTAACACGAACAGAGGAAGGGATCAGGGATGAAATGAAGAAGTACTTCAACGTGCTGTTAAAAGGAGATGGGGGAAACACCACCACCGATGACTGTAGTGTAGCTGAAGCTAAAAACAACAAATACCCATTAACATGGCTTGAGGTAGAAACAGCACTAAAGAGCATGCAAAATGGAAAGTCCCCAGGCTTTGATGATCTCAGCTCAGACATGATAAAGGCAGCAAATTTTTGGCGATGGGACAGCACATGGGTGATACTAACCACAAGTTCACTAATATCAACCAAGACATGAAAATTCTCAAAGTTATTCAAAAAGGCCCCCTGCTCAGTAATACAGAAAATTGTTTTATCTATCTGGAACATTTTTTTTTTCAATCCTAACTTCAATCTAAATGAAATTTCAGAGAAATCAAACATTTTATTTGACCTTTTAATTCCCATCTTTAGTAATCATGCCTCAGATAAAAAGAAAGAATTCTTTCTTTTATAATCTCTTTAAATTCCCCTTTCAGCAGCAGTCTTTCTTTCCTTATCCTTCAGCCCCACCTTAGACACCCCTTCTCTCCTTCCCTCCCCCTCCCCTCCTCTCCCTGTCTACTCCTTTGTTTACATTGTCTGCTTTCTACATCAAGTCAGTGCTTGTTCTACATCAGACATTAGAAATTTACTGCTTTGCCTGAGGTCCTAAGTCAACTTAGACATATTATGACAAGAAGGTCATAACCTTAATTTTTGTTATTATTTATATTTTAATGTTACAATTGTTCCTACAACATTGTCTTTGTCTGGTATACATATGTGTTAGTTATCGCATAATCTGTTTAATTTTTATTTGGCTGAAGATGGCCACTAAGTGGCTGAAACTAGTCCCAAGACTGATGTAATATCATTTAGAACCTATACAGGAGAAGAAGCATGGGGAGAAATCAGTGAGAGGCTTCAGTTGGAAAATAATTATATCGGCAGGACTGACCACAAATATAAAATTAGACGGAATTTTAGCAGAAGCGATTGGGGTAAATTTTCATTCATTGGGAAGGATGTGAAGGAGTGGAACAGTTTACCAGGGGTAGTGTTTGATCCTTTTCCAAAATCTGTACAGATATTCAAGAAGAGAATAAACAGGAACAGAGAAAATAAATGAAATGTTAGAGGGCATTCGACCAGTGCAGGTTAATGTAAATAAAAAATGTGTGTGAATGAATTAATTCCATCCCCTAGTCTAAGGAGTTTGGACAGCCAAATTAGGGGACTGCCTGTAGGGGTGAAGTACAGTGGGAACTTCGAGGGCCCTGGGACTGCTACGGTAACTGTGAAGGCCCTTCAGGAACTCCAAAAAGTGGTGGCAAAATGGGCTCTGGTTAAGATGCAGCAGGTCGTTATGCTACTTAGGTTCCAGAATGGGTAAAAAAAAAAAAAGTAAGTAAATGTAATGTAAATTTTAATCTTATACCAGTTGTATAGTATCATTTGAAGTAATTCCACATACTGTATATCAGTTGACTATATTTGTAAGTAGTACAAGAGATATTATAAGTAGAATTTTGTAAACAATATAAATTTATTAAGGATGAGTGAGCTGTGTGTTTAATAGAAAAAATTTTTAGCGTAAACTGTATAATATTGTATTTTTGGAAAATTTTCTTCTCATGTTAATTTAATATTTAGTGCTTGACAATAATGTATTTTAGTGTACCATTTGCCACTGAGGTAGACACCTCATTTGCAAATAAAGAGATTTTGATTTCATTTCATTTACTTGATATATTGTATTGAAAAGGTTGCACTCTAATATGGACTAAAAATGAAAAAATGAAATTTATAGCTTATAATCATAGTAGCCCATCAAGCGCCCAGTATGGATCTGAGGAGGCGACATTATGTCTGTTCGTTAAACACCCTTGGTCTTACCGTGCGGCGGTTTACGTGGGTGGTAACATTCTCTCTGTGATATTGAAGATCCACCCTCGCCACCGTTGACCTTGGAAACCCGAATTCGCATGTAATCTCCACAATGCTCTGTGCGCCGATGATCATCCCACGTCTGCAATTCTCAGGGGTAATACACGGTACATTTTCTAATGGGACACGCCTTCCCATGACTTTTGGCCACTCAGTGTATATTAGTATCTGACTACCTGAGATAAGATAAGAAGTACAGTTCAAATGTTAATTTTATTGATGTTAAATGTCACAGCAGCTCTGTAACTTTACATAAAATTCTCAAACTTACCTTTCCAATTCATCAAACCAGGAGCACCAAGGATCATCCCAACATCCTGAAAGAATTACTACATTCAGAATCATGAAAAGTTATAGAAAATTGACAAGATATATACAATGACAGTGTAGAAGGTAGGTGTCATGTTTGGGATGCCTAACTGAATAATAATGATAATAATTGAAATTTTTTTGACATTTATACAGAATGGATGAAAACAGATTAACCAAACCAATCTTCAAATATCTTTGGAACATGAAATCATCAACCTGGATTCATGAGTGAGAGAGAGAGAGAGAGAGAGAGAGAGATGAAGCACACAGGATAAAGCACTGAAATTATTACGTGGTCCCTAGAAGACCGTAACAAAGAAAAAAATAATAATAATAACAATAATACAAACTGTGCATATTTTATAACACATGCAGTTTGAGTAGTTAATAATGAGATATTGGTCACAGTTTCTATTTGAGGATGGTTGTCTACTTGTACCTCCTCTCAAAACAATATTCACCACCACCTCCTCACAGTTTCTGTCTGGTTCATGAAAGAACTTTGACTTGCAGATTTCTTAGTGCTACTGAGATCTTGGTTTGTACCCGACTATGATCAATTCATCTTAAGTTTTTGGTAATAGATTAGTCATAAGGACAAACAATCAAATAGTCTAACACGACAAAGACTTCTCCAATTACTGGAAATTTTCTCCTGAAGATGCGGAGCAAAGTTCTCTGCGAAACGTAAAGGATTTCACCTTCCTATCTTGACATGGCATAAGCCCAAAAGCCTATATCATGTCTGCAATTACGGGTCATGAAAGTGTGTCGATGTTAATGAATTGTGTTCTTGTTTCAGAGCACCCCTAGGCACTTAGTATTTGTAAGCAGATATCTCACTTGGAGAATGAATAAAATTGAAACAAAATGTTAACGCTGTTTTTTGTACTTCATTTTAAAATGTATGAATACTGTATCTTTGTACTTTGGCTTTGTTCCACATTTCAATGGCTGAAGATGTCTAAATAGGAGAAAAAACATGTCCCATTAACTTTATTGTTATCCAAAATATAATAAATAATTTATAGTAGTGTTAATGTGGAATTTTTCTCAAAGCGTTACAAAATACTTTTATTGAGTTGACAATACTGGCTTTAACAATGAATTTTTATTTCATGTAATCCTTGGTGCTATTCGACAGGAGTAAGCTATGTGCCGGCACCAGGTCTCACTCTCTCCCTTCTTACTATTATATGTAACGTCATTCATTTCACCTCATTAAGACTTTCACTGCCACCTTGATTAAACCCATGAATTGCCCCAGGAGCCGATATGTTTTTATTTTATTTCCATTAGTTAGAATGTAGTGGATGGTAGTTTTAACATCATAAGTGAAGTTTTTACACATACACACAAAAAATAATCGATGATGCATATGTTCGTCATCGGCACTGAAGAACGATACAATATCCCAGGTGCTGGTAGATCCACATATGCGCCATCGATGTAGGTGTTATTAATACAGCATATTTAAATTGCATTGTAAGAAATGATGTTAAATTGTTACATAATAATTGTTCATACCAAGAATATCCTTCAGTAACTGTTTTTGACGCAATATTGTAGTCATTTGCTTCATATATATCACTACCGGTAAATCCTAAAATACAGCTCTGAGTAAAGTTCAGGATTTTCATGTAACTGAAGACAGTAATAAATTGAGACATTTTCATGGCAAAATTTAGATTGCTTTCTCATTAATTTACCTCCTGCATTTACTCTTTGAGTGGGAATTTGAAGGCCCAGTAGAATTACCATTGTCACTTTCATCTATTATGAGGGCTGTTTTTCTTTTTCAAGTTCCGTTTGTTTCTAAAAGTAAATTGCATAGTGGCAGGAAGCAGGTCTGTGCGTTGTATGATTGCGCTGCTCCCTTGCTACAACCACCGCCAGTGCTGGCTCCAATCCCTCAGTCGTCACCGAGCTACGGGCGAGTAACGATTGTCGCCACGATCGATGCTCCCGCCAATTGTGAGTTGCCAAGTGTGATTAGTTTCCTTCAAGCTGAAGGATGCAGTGCTGCTAAAATCCATCGCAGGATGATTGAAGTGTACAGTGAATACTGAATGTGTGGCAGTGCTGTGAGAAAATGGTGTAGGAAATTCGCCGAAGGTCAAACAGACATCAATGATGAAGGTGGTCAAGGACGCAAGTCGGTCGCTTTTGCAAGTTTGGTTGACCTAGCACCCAGTGACTATCACCTCTTTCGAGAAATGAAAGCGTAGTTAGGTGGACAACGCTTCACTACCAACAAAGAGCTTCAAGACGCTGTAAGGACCTACCTGAGCTCACTGGCGGTAGACTTCTTTGCAGAGGGTATAGGAAAACTGGTCTCTCGTTATGACAAATGCCTCAACCTTCATGGTGACAATGTAGAAAAATAAGTAAGAATGTACAAATCTCAATACATCTATTATTTATGGCCTATCAAAACTTTAAATAAAAAAAAACAAACAGCCTTCGTATTATACCAGGCTTGAAAGCAACAGGTCATGAACCAATAACCCGAACACGTAATTTGAACCTCAATCTGAGTGCCGTTACAGAAGAGCAAAGCCCAATCACTGTGCAGACCAGTAAAGACAAGCAAACCGGAACATATACTGTGCAAAGACGCACTTGCATGTAGCGTGGAAACAATGTGACATGTGTACGTCAGGCGGCAGCCAACGTGTTAACTCATCAGATGAGGTTGACGTCAGGAAGGGCATCTGGTCACAAGAACTCTCTACAAAGATTCATCTCACTTCATACCCAACCCCGTAGAGAAACGAAACAAGAATTGGACACACATACCTAAAAGCATTTTCCTGTCTGTACATTTTGATTTTCGACCTGATACTGTGTTCTTACAATGGACAAGTCAAATAATACACTGACTGACAGAGCAAATGCAACACCAAGAAGGAGTGGTCAGAAATTTGTGCCAATTGCAGGGTAGACTGACGTCACTAAGGTATGCTCATGATGTGAAATGCGCCACTGTGCTGTGCACGTAGCGAACGATAAATGGGACACGGCGTTGGCGAATGGCCCACTTCGTACCGTGATTTCTCAGCCGACAGTCATTGTAGAACGTGTTGTCGTGTGCCACAGGACACGTGTATAGCTAAGAATGCCACGCCGCCGTCAACGGAGGCATTTCCAGCAGACAGACGACTTTACGAGGGGTATGGTGATCGGGCTGAGAAGGGCAGGTTGATCGCTTCGTCAAATCGCAGCCGATACCCATAGGGATGTGTCCACGGTGCAGTGCCTGTGGCGAAGATGGTTGGCGCAGGGACATGTGGCACGTGCGAGGGGTCCAGGCGCAGCCCGAGTGACGTCAGCACGCGAGGATCGGCGCATCCGCCGCCAAGCAGTGGCAGCCCCGCACGCCACGTCAACAGCCATTCTTCAGCATGTGCAAGACACCCTGGCTGTTCCAATATCGACCAGAACAATTTCCCGTCTATTGGTTGAAGGAGGCCTGCACTCCTGGCGTCCGCTCAGAAGACTACCATTGACTCCACAGCATAGACGTGCATGCCTGGCATGGTGCCGGGCTAGAGCGACTTGGATGAGGGAATGGCGGAACGTCGTGTTCTCCGATGAGTCACGCTTCTGTTCTGTCAGTGATAGTCACCGCAGACGAGTATGGCGTCGGCGTGGAGAAAGGTCAAATCCAGCAGTAACTGTGGAGCGCCCTACCGCTAGACAACGCGACATCATGGTTTGGGGCGCTATTGCGTATGATTCCACGTCACCTCTAGTGCGTATTCAAGGCACGTTAAATGCCCACCGCTACGTGCAGCATGTGCTGCGGCCGGTGGCACTCCCGTACCTTCAGGGGCTGCCCAATGCTCTGTTTCAGCAGGATAATGCCCGCCCACACACTGCTCGCATCTCCCAACAGGCTCTACGAGGTGTACAGATGCTTCCGTGGCCAGCGTACTCTCCGGATCTCTCACCAATCGAACACGTGTGGGATCTCATTGGACGCCGTTTGCAAACTCTGCCCCAGCCTCGTACGGACGACCAACTGTGGCAAATGGTTGACAGAGAATGGAGAACCATCCCTCAGGACACCATCCGCACTCTTATTGACTCTGTACCTCAACGTGTTTCTGTGTGCATCGCCGCTCGCGGTGGTCCTACATCCTACTGAGTCGATGCCGTGCGCATTGTGTAACCTGCATATCGGTTTGAAATAAACATCAATTATTCTTCCGTGCCGTCTCTGTTTTTTCCCCAACTTTCATCCCTTTCGAACCACTCCTTCTTGGTGTTGCATTTGCTCTGTCAGTCAGTGTAATTTAGGCCAAGCTCAGTTTAATTTTTATATGGCTGGTGGTGATTTTAATTTAAGGAAGTATGACTAGGCATCATCTTCTCTGAATAAATTAAATGGACACAAAAATAAAAATAAAATAAATGTATTTATGCAACAGAGCATTTGGAAAATGATAAAAATAAAACAAAAAATATTTTATGAAGCCAAAAATGGTCACAGCTGGTGGTGATTATTGTTTTAAAAGGAAGTACAACTTGGCAACCATCCTCTATATAACACTAACCAGAGCAAAAAATGGAAGGGATCTGACACTTCAAAAAATGAAGTTATCGGCCAAACAAAGACAAGGGTCATGAAGGACATGAATATGGAAGACTCCTTTTATTTACAATCCGTTTTACGTCACACCGACACAGATAGGTCTTATAGTAATGATGGGTAGGAAAGGCCCAGGAGTGGGAAGAAAGCGTCCGTGGCCTTAATAATTAAGGTACGGACCCTGCATTTGCCCGGTGTAAAAATGGGAAACCACGGAAAATCATATTCAGGGCTGCCGACAGTGGGGTTTGAACCCACTATCTCTTGGATGCAAACTCACAGCTGCGCGCTCCTAACTGCACAGCCAACTTGCCTGGTGTGAAATACTCCCTAGGCCTCATAAACCTAATACTGTCAGGGTCAGAAAAGAACAAGAGTTGACCAAGGGAGGTTGGATATGATAGATGTAAGTGAGGAGCCTGGCACAAGTAAGTGTAAGCAATGTCAGGACTCAACTAAGTGTCCCATGATCACCAACTCACACTCCCAAGTTGAGAGCCCCTGGGGTCCCTATTAGTTGCCTCTTATAACAGGTATGGGATATCATCATCATCATCATCATCATCATCATCATCATCATCATCATCATCATCATCATCACCATCATCATTTCTTTGCTCCAGCAAGCCAGGTGTGGTTGTGTACGAGCCTCCTCCAGTTTGTTCTATCCATCCACAGATGTTGCTCATATATGAGATGCCAGTTCACATCTCTAATTTCAAGGTCCTTCAATGTCAGTTTTTCCCAAAGACTTAAATATTACTTACCTAGACTCACAGAGCGCGCTGATGCTAAGCGGAATATTGAACACTTCCGCGCATTGCCGTGTTGCGGGCGCTTCAGCTTCGAATGCATGGCTAGCACGTGGTAATGTTTACAGACCCTTGCCTGTCTTTGATTTGAATCATGCCTGTTAGTGGATCTGGTTTGGTATTATATGTGTCGGAGTGAAAATATACTGTCAAATATTTTCAAGGAATGAGGGAGCTGATACATTACGTTAGTTAAATTGATCGGCAATATTAGGCCTAAAGTTAGGCATTATCTGTGGAATGGAAAGATATTCACGAGGGTGAATTCGTGTGCAGCCTTCATTTGTACAGACTGCTATGAGAAGGGATCTGGTATTTCTTTTCACATGTGAGTAGAAATTGAACTGTTAAAAAATAACTTTCATTTACCATAATCGAGAACTAAACAGGTTATTATAGGGCGGTTGATTCAGAGAATGCATGGACATAAAATTTAGAATATTTTGGCTTCTTTTTCTTGTTTGCCTTTTTCCAGTTCATCGGGGATGATTGTTTAGAACTGAAAAGCTGTTCTGAAAAAGACTACATATTTTCCATACATACTGTGTAGCGGTATTACAAATTTGATAAACATGGGCCTGGAATCCGTAAGATATGATTGATACAACATGATAAAACCTTCTAATATTAGGGTAAGGTATTGCTTCAAATTATCTGAAAAATGATTTATTAGTATCGTATGTCTTAAATTCTCCAATTTTTCATACTTGCTTTATAATAAAAGAATACAATGGATAATACGCTATTCCAGAAAAATCTGACAATATAAAGTCTAAACAAAGCTCATTACAATCTTGTCAATCCTAGTCTGCATTAGAAAACTCTAATCAAATTAACTTTTCACTATGATATTAATCTTTTTTTGTTTGCAAGAGCTTTACTTTCATTTTATTTTCTTTCTGGTGTAAATCATGGTGCTCATATTAGAGAAAAATTAGAACACACTTTCAGTTTTTATGTGCTCAGATAATGTTAATTCAGAATGAGTTTGTAAAAGCAGTAATATTTAAGAAGATAATATTATGAGAAGGGTTTTACATATTAAACGATAACATTCTCACTAAAGCCTAACCGGGCTAGTTGGCCGTGCGGGTAGGACCGCGCAGCTGTGAGCTTGCATCCAGGATATAGTGGCTTCGAACCCCACTGTCGGCAGCCCTGAAGATGGTTTTCCGTGGTTTCCCATTTTCACACCAGGCAAATGCTGGGGCTGTACTTTTAATTAAAACCACAAGCTCTTCCTTCCCATTCCTAGGTCTTTCCTATCCCATCGTCTCCATAAGACCTATCTATGCCGGTGCGATTTAAAGCAAATTGTAAAAAAATAAAACTTAAGCCTAAACCACGCAGAGAAACTCAAACTAACCCTAGACATTAATTTCATTTTAAGAAATACACAACAGAAGACTAGCACCAGTGTAACGAATGTCAGGCAGCATTTACCTAAATCCAAATCACACAAACATGATAATTTAACTTCTACTCATCCAATTACGTTATTTCATATCCAAACCAAACTAAATCCCATGGCACAACGGGTCCGAAAGGCCATGGCCTACCAAGCGACCGCTGCTCAGCTTGAAGGCCTGCAGATTACGAGGTGTCATGTGGTCAGCACGGCGAATCATCTCGGCCGTTATGTCACAGTCAGATAGCTCCGCAATTGTAATCATGTATGCTGAGTGAATCTCAAACCAGCACTCAGATCCAGGTACAAATCTCTGGCCTGGCTGGGGATTGAACCCGGAGCCTCCGGGTAAGAAGTAGACTCGCTACCCCTACACCGCAGAGCCGGCGTTTCATATTCAGAAAATGACAACACATGTATCTGATTGTTTTAGAAAGATTTCTGCAGTCATGTACTTTTTAAACAATCAGTTCAGATAATTGAGTGAAATTTGCTGTAATGACTTATTTGAGAGGAATCATAAGCTATGTACCTTTCATAGAAAGATTTTATTTCACAAATTTCCTTTTTTTTGATATTGAAGATTATTGTTATCGGTACAGGAGTTTGTAAATATTTAATTTAAGTGTTCTCCAGTCTGCTGAGAGACAGGTAATTTTTACCTCGCGATATGTAATCATACTGTTGTAGACCACTTTTTGAACAAGTCTTCATATTTTCAATAAAGCTAAACAGCTGTTGATCCTAGGTTTATCAAGAGACAGATTGCCACGTGATTCTCGTCCTTTGAGTCTGGTCTTCTTGCCAATACGTACAGTGTTCAAACGCATCAGTTACAAACATGACCCTTATATTAAAGTGAGCGACATGATCATTTTCGAGGTACTGCTACTGTATTTTTCAGTCTTCTTATTCAGTCTGCTAAAGGTTTCTTTTTTTTTTTTTTTTTTAGGTGCACCACCTATAGGCTATCCAAAGGATTTGTGTAAATTGTTCAGTTTTTATACAGAAGTATATTTTAATATTACCACAGTCTTGCTAATATTATGTATATTTATTGTGTGTGTACACGGTAGTCGGCGTAGGCTGTCATTAATTTTATAAGGCGAATGTTTTCATGTGTGCGAAATGCAAGTTAAAGCATGAATTCCATACTATCTCCGCGTCAAGCTGAGGAGCGCCTGCAACATGGCGGTATGCGCATGGACATGTCTTCCCCAGTCACACGCTTGTGCGCAGCCAGCGGTGTGGGGCCTTGGTTTTTCCCAAACATCACGAGGTCTTCCTCTTGGTCTCTTCCCAGGAACATTGTGGTCCAAGTATGTTCGAGGAGTCCTGTGAGGGTTCATTCTTTTCATGTGACCATACCATTCCAATCTCTTCACTTCTAGAGTCTCCAGCAAGCTTCTTTCCAATCTAAGCTGTTGACAGATATCCACATTCCTTATTTTATCCATTTTTGTTTTTTGTAGACAAGAACGGAAGAACTTCATTTCTGTTGTCTGAAGACGACTCTTTGTTGGTCCAGTAAGTGTTGCTGCTTCCAGGCCATACGTCAGTATAGGTACTAGATATATTTTGTACAAGCTGATCTTGGAAACTAACGGAAATGTTTCATCCCAAAGTATTTGACGTACAGAGTGATAGAATTTGGAAGCTTTTTGTATTCTGTTGCTAATCTATGATGTATGGTATTGTCTGATGACAGAACACTACCTAAATACTGGAAGTTGTCTACAATATCCATCTCCTCATCTCCAATTCTTAGATGAACAGTTGGAGAGTTTCTACTCATCACCAAGCCAACTGTCTTCGTTTTGCTGATTTGGAGACCTAAGGTTGTAAAAGCTTCATGCCAGAGATAGTCTAGTTTGTACTTCCGTTTCTGTCTCATCCCATACCATTACATCATCAGCAAAAACCAGGGCATTAGTTGTTGGATCCTTTCTTTTAACCGCTTTTAAAACTTCATCCATTATGATTATGAAGAGAAGTGGTGAAAGGCAACTTCCTTGCTGTACTCCACTCTTCGTTTCGAACCAACCTGACCTTCCATCCTGGACCTGGAAAGAACACTTGGTTTCATCATATAATTGTTGTACTCGTGCTACGATGTCATCGGGCACTTTCTTATGTCTCAAACATTCCCATACATGCCTGCGTTGTACATGGGATTCCATGGGTGTTATTCTACTGCTCCCACTGACAGGGAGACCTTAGTTAAGGCCATGATTGCTTCCTTCCCACTCCGAGCCCTTTCCTATCCCATTGTAACCATAAGACTTATCTGTGATGGTGTGACATAAAGCCAAATGTAAAAACAGAAGAAAAGGAATACCTAGTACCGTCGGGGTCAAAGTGAACAAGATTTGACCAATGGAAGTCAGACAGGAAAGAAGAAAATGAGGAGCCAGGCACAGGTAAGGAGAACAAAGATCAGAGAACTTGAAATATTGGAACTGAAATCTGTATCAGCTGATGGCCTAGCAGGTATCAATTTCTGTAAAAGAAACCAAGTCTCTCATAGTTCATTGGCACTGCCTTGAGGCTCCAAGTAGCCTACAAAGTGGCCTCCGCTGTATGCACCAGCCATGCATATTGGTAGATGAGCCCAAATTGGCACAGCGGGGCGAAACACCAGCAACCAAGAATGACATAGCTGGAAAATTTATGATTCCTTCTTCTTCTTCTACTCTTTTTTTTTTTTTTTTTTTTTTAGCCATTTGCTTTACGTCGCACCGACACGGATATGTCTTACGGCGATGATGGGGATAGGAAAGGCCTAGGAATTGGAAGGAAGCGGCCGTGGTTTTAATTAAGGTACAGCCCCGGCATTTGCCTGGTGTGAAAATGGGAAACCGTGGAAAACCATCTTCAGGGCTGCCGATAGTGGGGCTCGAACCCACTATCTCCCGATTACTGGATACTGGCCGCACTTAAGCGACTGCAGCTATCAAGCTTGGTACATGATTTCTAATAACAGACCAATTATATTGGAATTAGAGCTTTTTATGTTCAAAAATTCTTCAACACATACCTGGGGGTCTGTAAGCCAAGAAAATATTCGGATGACCTTTTTCCCTTTAACTCCCTTCACTAATTTCACCACTGTTAAGCTTCACTTTGTTACAGATCAAAGTTTAATACACTTGAACCTCCCTTGATAAATTCTCTGTACAAAAATCACATCAAAATCTGTTCTATGTTTCCCAAGATTACCTTGCACAAACACAGAGAGATACTTACTGCATAATTTATCAGGTCAGAGGCAGTCAAATGAAAACCAAATATCTACTACAACATGACCATGGAATGGTTTTATTGAAATGTAATTACCAAAAGTGTTAACACATTTATTCCACTGGGAGACGAAATGATCCAGTCCAGTTTTGTAGAAAGAGGTAGGTCGCTGACAGATACACAACCGCACCCACTCTTGCACTTCCTCAACCGAATGAAACCAACGTCCACGAATGTCTTTGTCTAGGTCACCAAAAATATGAAAATCACCAAGGTGAAAGATCTGGGCAGTACGGAGGATGTTGAAGTGTTTCCCAACGAAATCGCTGAAGCATAGCCTTCGCCAGATTACGAGTATGGGGCAAGCATTATCATACAACAGGATGACTCCGTCCGTCAGCATTCCAGGGCATTTTGACTTTAAGGTGTGTCACAGTTTCTGCAAAGTGTCTTCATAGCGCTGCGCATTGATCCAAGCTCAAGGAAGTCGACAAGCAGAGTGCTCCTGCAGTCAAAGAAAAAGTTCATCGTGACTTTACAGGAACTTGTGTGAACTGCTTTGGATTTCTTTGGCAGGAGAAGTGTTGGCTTTACTGTTTACTCTTGGGCTCAAAACGGTCGCACCACGTTTCGTCCCCTGTGACAATATGGATCAGAAATGTATACTCTTCCTTGTTGTACCACTGCAGATGACTCAGACACGAAGCCATTCTGTCAATTTTTTGTCACTCTGTCAGTTTATACGGAACCCATTGCATGCAAATTTTGCGGAAATACAAGTAACCTTTGATAATGGCATGCACAGAGCCATGGCTAATGCAGACCTGAACTAGAATTTCTTCCTCCATTATTCGTCAGTTTTCCCGGATAAGGCCATCATCTCGCACTATCACATCAGGAGTAAGGGCTCGATGGGCCCGTCCTGAGTAGTGATGTGCGCCCTTCTCGGAATCTCCTGTGCCGCTCGTGCACACTCGTCATGGACATGCAGTGTTCGCCATACACAACAGACAGTTTCACGTACTCCAGCACCCTCCGCCACCAGAAAACGAACCACACTTCTCTGCTCTTCTTTGCTTGCCTCCATTTCTACAGCTGGACAAACACACTAGACCAGTCCATGCACCAACAAAGACATAACCCAACAACGGCTTGCACTGTGAATTGTCACTATGCAGTTCTCCTACCACAGCGATACGTAACAACAGTGTTGCCACCTTTCCTGTGGAATGTGTTTTATGGTGGGTGATCGTTTTTCATTTAACTGCCCCTTAAATCAAAGTAGATTAGTTTCATGTTTTGGGCGTGAATTGTCTTGCAGTGATGTGCGCCCTTCTGTACTGTATTACTGTATTATATACAGTACTGTACCAGGAAGGCATAGGCCCTGGCACATGCAAGTTATAAATTTTATTCATGAGCGTACAGTTAAGTTCTGATGCACGAACAGCTGTGTGAGAGAATGTTCTCGTTCTCCCTGCGCCGCATGAGGGAGACCGCAAGTCGAGCAAGGTCAAGTGACATCACCACTGCCTGTAGCTTCCCTTCCTTCAGAATTCTCTCGAAATTATTTTATGAACTTTTTAACGTCTGAACCAATTAACATGAGACCAATGCTGAATTGTAGCCAATGTTCTGGAAGTGAAACCCTGAAAATTTGAGATCAATCCATCCAGTGGTTTCCAAAATATAACAAGTTGTAGTTTGGAAAGTATTATCACCCCTTCATCACCTGATTCCGAGTGCTGCTCGCAGACAGTATAAATAGGTCAGTGAACCAAGGTTATAGCCAGTGTGCAGTGTGTTCTGCAATTATGACAGAAGGACAGTATGCTCCGTCGCGATCCGCGAGAACATAGTGGTCACACCCAAACACTTTGAAATTATGCGAAGACGTCGCAAGTCAAGTTTCTGCCGCGTCGCGATGAAGAAAATATTCTAAAGGTTCTCTGACTAAATCGTCATTACATAATACTTAAGAGTTGTGTTAACCAAGTGAGGTAATAATAGAAATTGTGAATCGAAGTGTCAAGTATTCCATTAATCAGTATACGACATTGTGAACTTTGCCATTTTCACGTAATTCTGAACTGTATCATTGCACTGTGACAATATTCTAAGTCATTGCGTGTGGTGAACTAAACTTCTAATTTGAGACCATTTTTATAATTCTGAGATGTATTTCTCCTACAATAGTACAATTGTGAACTGTGTGAGACATTATTTCACTAGACATTCACCCAATAACAGGTCTAGAATTGACTACTTTTTGTGTGCATTTTCTCGATCTTTCGATTGCCACTATGAGAAACTAAATGAATATTAAGAACTTTTAATGACAATATTAAGTAGTACAGACTCATGTTGTGTAAATCCAGTCATAATATCGTCTTAATCTATGAGCAGTGTTATTTCAGAGACTGTTGTTAATGACATTTTTTTCCAGTGCTTATGAACTGTGATTATTATTCTACGGTCGAACCTCAGACATAATTAGTGACTATTATGAACTGTGACAGTGTTAAATCTTAATTCCATAAACTGTGTGTGTATAAAAACTGTGTTTTCTGTGCTGAAAACGACTATAAGTCCTTACTCCATTAACCTGACTTACAAATCATATGGTAGCATGGACTGTGATATTCCAAGTCACACATTCAACACCGTAAAACTAACGTGAGAGTAGAACTGTACATAGAGACTTGTGTTGGTGTATTATATCAATCCTAGTGATAACTGAGAGCTCTGTAGTGCCAATTGAACTTTCTATGTTCCGACATTACCTCAAAGAACAACGGAAATCTTGGTAAAGTGCTGTGAGATTCTGCTGCATCGAACGTCGTTTCCAACGTGGGATTAACGTGGTTTCTTCAACTATGGTACCCATCGAGGGACGTCGACGAGGGAGATTAACATGGTATCTTCACCGAACGGACTTGTCACGCCGCTGGTGCTAAGTTCGAGCCCTGGCTGCACGCTGCAGAATGTTCCAGGCACCAAGCCGCCGTACAGCACAACACCAACACTTGTAAGCAGATTCCAGGTGATCTTCTCATATTCTGAGTGAGTAATCCTACTGACTGACTTTTAACAAAGCACTCAGTTAATTACAGTGCTCCAACAAGTGCTTCGTATGAATTTCAGCTTGCAATTTATAATAATTCAAGAAAGGTTCATATCTTGCTTTTGAACTGTAAATTCCTTTTTAAAATCATTTATTACTTGAATTAATTTCACATAGATGAACTTTAGGATTTTCAAGTGCACTATTCCGTTTTATTTTTCAACTTAAATGGAGTGTAGAGACATACAGCAAGTGATCAAATATTTTTATTTAAACTATCAACTTATTCATGAAAGCGTGTGTTAATTTTATATTATAACATTTATAGACACCTAGATTAATATTATATAACACATTCTAGAAAAAAACAGAAACTACACATTATCAAAAATTGCTAGGTCTTCTGAATAATGCCTACTTTTTATAGAAATTTCACTAGTAACATACACTGATGAGCCAGAACATTATGACCACCTACCTACTATCAAAATAAACCCATCCAGGCGATACCAGGGTCACCTGACGGGAAATGACTGCCAGTCAGACACACGCACGTTGCATGTAGTATTAGCGAGCGTGCTGTCCATGTGTAGCATGGGGAAGGCGCGCGATCTATCTGAGTTCGACCGAGGGCAGATTGTGATGGCCCAGAGGCTCAGTACGAGCATTTCGGAAACTGCACGACATGTCGGGTGTTCGAGGAGTGCTGTGGTAAGTGTCTTCAACAAGTGGCGAAACCAAGGTGAAACCACGTCCAAACGTCGAGGGCGGCGAACTGTGGCGGAACTAACATTAGACTTTAATCACCGGCAGAGTACAAGTGTGTCTGAACATTTAGTGCACCATACACTCCTAAGGATGAGCCTCCGCAGCCAATGACCCATGCATGTGTCAATCTAAATACCACGACATCGGCAACTATGACTGAAGTGGGCACGTGAGCATCGTCACTGGACTTTGCCGCAGTGGCAGAGCATTGCAATAGTCTGATGAATCCTGATACCTTTTTTATCATGCCGGTGAGAGGTGCGAATCCGTCATCTTGCGGGGGAGCAGCTCCTTGACACCTGTACTGCGGGACGGAGACAAGCTGGCAGCGGCTCAATTATGCTCTGGGAAACATTCACGTGGGCATCCATGGATCCAGTGGAGCTTGTGCGAGGCACCACGATGGCCGACAAGTACCGTACACGATGGCCGACAAGTACCGTACACTGGTTGCAGACCACATATACCCCTTCATGATATTCATGTTTCCCAACAGCAGTGGCATTTTTCAACAAGACAATGTGCCATGTCACAAGGCCAGGAGTGTGATGGAGTGGTTTGAGGAGCACAGTGGCGAGTTGCAATTGATGTGCTGGTCCCCCAACTCGCCAGAACTTAACCCGATCAAACACATCTGGGATGTGATTGAACATGGTGTCAGAGCTCATGGCCCAACCTCCCCGGAATTTATGGGAATTAGGTGACTTGTGCGTGCAGATGCGGTACCAACTCCCTCCAGCAACCTACCAAGGGCTCATGGCTTCCATGTCAAGATGCGTCGCCGCTGTTATCCGTATCAAAGGTGGACATACGGGCTATTAGGTGGGTGATCATAATGTTCTGGTTGATCAGTGTATACACTGATGGCAGAACAGGAAGAAATCTCCCTCACAAGTTATTCCATTCTGAATGTATTCCATAGTCAGTTAAATGACCGCCATATTTTATTTGAAGTCACTCACCTCATTTTGTGGCGTCAGATGAACTGACATTCCAGCTTGACTTAGTTGGAAGTAATTATACACTTTATTTCCAAGTGTAAATTTTGCTGAAAAAAATCATTTAAAGTATAATTGAAGACACTCTGTAGTGATTATAAATTATTGCATCTCGAATGTCCCTATATAAACCAAAGAAACTGTAAATGAGGTACTTTACAGGAGAGCAGCTGCTTACATTTGATGCTTCACGCTGCTTGATAATGCTTTTTATGCTTTTTTTGTATACAGCTGATGTGCATACAGCCACTTGCACAATAAAGTACAATTTCAGTTTCAATAGTATGTAGGGACAGTCGAGCTATAGTACATTCATGAATGAGTAATTGTTTCAATTTGTTTACATAGCACCAACACGCGACGATGGGATAGGAAAGGACTAGGCGTGGGAGGGAAGCGACCATGGCCTTAAGTAAGGTACAGCCCCAGTATTTGCCTTATGTAAAAATGGGAAACCAAGGAAAAGCATCTGCAGGGCTGCTGACAGTCGGGTTCGAACCCACCATCTCCCAAATGCAAGTGCAGCCACTCGCTTGGTTTATGAATGTGTGCTTGGGGTCTATTTTGTAGCAGTTAAGACATGAAAAGACTGGTTTGAGCAAAAAAGTGGATTAAGACAAGGAAGTGCTCTCTCACCTTTGCTCTTCATTGTAGTAATGGAGAGTTAATGACAAAAGTGGCAAGGAAAATTGGGGAAGGAAAAATGAAAGTGATGAGGTTTGTAGATGACCTATTAGTCTGCGGATAAAAGGAAGAGGATATCCAGCAACAGTTAGATGCATGGGAAGATGAAGTGGAACAGTATGGAATTTAATTTAATGCCAAAAAAAAAGAGCGAGATAGTGTTCACAACTGGAAAGAAGGGGAGACCTACAAGAGGGATAATGCTTGGAGGAGAACAGCTTAGGAAGTTATGGAGTTTCAATTACCTAAGAAGTATCATGGAGGGAAGTGGAAGAAATGATAAGGAAATAATCGAACATGGAAAATAAGCAGGAGCATTCCTGAAAATTGTCAGAATCCCGGTTTTGAGCAAGGGTGTCCCTCAGAGTGATATACAGGACGTACTATATACCTATTCTGATGTATACAGCAGAAACTTGGGTAATGAGACAAAGAGCTGTGACTAGTATACAGGTAAGTGAAATGAAATTTCTGAGAAGCAGTCTAGGAGTGACAAAAATGGATAAGATGAGAAATGAGAAGGTTAGAGATATAGTAAAAGAAGAGCCAGTACAGAACAGGATAGAGGCATCTAGACATAGGTGGTTATGGACACATGAAGAGAATGATAAGAGGAAAGGATACCCAGGAGGATGGAAGAAATGGAATAACAAGAAAACAACCGAGAGGAAGACCAAGAGACAGTTGGATAAAAGGAGTAGAAGAATGTGTACAGAGAAAAGGAGAGGACTGGGCAAGAGTGAAGAGGGAGAAGTGGTGGGGAGACATGAGCAGATGGAGAGACTTATGTTCCAAGCAGACCTTGACAACAGCTGGAAACTGCATATGATGATGATCGGACGAGTTGGCCATGTGGTTAAGTTCACGTGCGGCTGTGAGCTTGCACCCAGGAAATTGTAGGTTCAAGCCCCACTGTCGGCAGCCCTGAAGATGGTTTTCCATGGTTTCCTATTTTCACACCAGGCAAATGCCTGGGGCTGTACCTTAATTAAGGCCACGGCCGCTCCTACGCCTTTCCTATCCCATCGTTGCCATAAGACCTATCTGTGCCAGTATGACCTAAAACAAATTGAAAAGATGATGATGATGATGATGATAATGATGGAGAAATGAAAATTATTAGATATCGATTCATATAAATGAAGATTAAGCAAATAATTCACAAAGCTAAGGTCACTAGATAGGTTCTGAGACATGAAGATCTTGGCTAGAAAATACTGTGAAGGAAATGGCAGGTTCTTGCATATTTTTTGGTATAACAGAAATCTTGCCGAGAAGTAGAATTCAGTTAAAATACTTGGTAGCTCTCCTCACAAGACATGACCTGTGAAGAAGCACTTAAATAAAATGGAAATTCTTAAAACCAACTTAGAATGCAAACTATTCAAGGAGATAGACATTACCTCTCTCACAATGTTTACATGCAAGGCTCCAGCCTGCAAGAGGTACAATATGTTTGGGAATACAATCATCGAACCAAAGGAATTAAACACAAGTTCATTACTGGGACAGGAATAAGGAATTGATGTTAACTCCAAACAGGGTAGTATAACAAGGCAATAGGCTGCAGCGCATCCAGAGCAATGCTGATGAGCCTTTGTTACAAAAAAAAAAAGTTTTTAATTAATTGCTGTCTGTAGAGTTCACTACTGTCATGGAAAAAAGTATAGACACCCGAGTTAATATGTTGTTGTTGTTGTTGTTCTTCTTCTTCTCTTTATGGGGCCTCTAAATATTAGTTCCTAATTAGCATCGACCTCTAAGATCCTTTGCTACCATGTTTTTCCTTCATTTCCACCTGGATATACCTGCTCCCTTCACAAAGCTGCAGCTTGTTGTTATTGGGTCTTCTTGGATATTTCCTCTCTCTTCACCTGGTAGTCCTAGAGTGGAGAGTCCGATTCTACCCAGCGTCTCACATTCGAAAAGTACGTGTTCAGCTGATTCCTCTGCTTCATTGCATTCCCTACATATATTGTCTCTTATTACTCCAATTCTATGTAGGTGTTTTTTCAGATATCCTGTCAAGAGTCCTACTACCCATCTTATATTTTCTTTGCTGAGTTTCAACAGTTCTTTAGTATACTTCTTGTTTGATCCTTTTATCAGTTCCTTTGCAAGTCCTGCATCCTGAAGTATTTTTCCAGTTTTTCCAGTTTGTTTCTTTAGTACCCATTTTCCTATGTAGTATCGGGCTTGTCCATAGGAAATCCTGCATATAGGTTCTGGGCCTAAATAATGTGTTTCTGCCCCTTTCATTTCCTTCTATACCTACATGCTATAGTACCCATATTATTTTGACAATGTTGTACTTTGAGAGCTTCAGGAGAAGTGAGTTGCAATACCAGACAATTCTGAATATTATCCGGACTGCCTCTAGTGCCTTAATGGCCGCTTGGCTGTCCGTAAAAATGAAAATGTTCTTATTCCTATAGTTTATTTTCAGATTTTCTTCAAGACATGTTGCGATAGCTATCATTTCAGCTTGAAAAACTGTAGTGTGTCTGCCCAGACTCATCTGGATTGATCTCTCAGGCCTTCCCCCATTGATCCCTCCTCCTCATCGTCATAAGACCTATCTGTGTCGGTGCGACATAAAGCAACTAGAAAAAAAAAAAAAAAAAACCTCCTCCTGTGCCATCCACAGTCTTTCAGTCATCAGTCCACCATACTATATCTTCTTTTTCAGTATTCCATTTGTTGATATCCCAGTCTTCTTTTATTATTATCTGGGTCTCAAACAGTTTTTCAAAGTTGTACTTTGGTATCATATGACCAGAAGGCATGTGTAGAACTTCCTCTGTTAATTTTACAGAGTCCTAGATTGGGTCTTTGTGCATTCCAGCACTCTGATTGTGTCAATCTATATGAACTCATTCTAGCCTGTCCTTTTATGAAATTGCATAGTGATGGGAGGTCTAGTAAAGTATTCAAGGCTTCTGTCAGCATAGTTCTCATAGCCCCAGTTATGGCTATGCATGCCATTCTCTGTAAGCTATCCAATCTACTGCCAACTTTTCCTTGACTTACTTTCTGCCACCAGATGATTGCAGCATAGGCCATCAATGGTCTAATGATCATTGTGTATATCCACATTACCAGTGTTGGTCTTAGGCCCAATGTCTTCCTATCGGCTCTTTTACATGCATACAGCAAGTTCTTGGCAAAGGTTATGTTCCTTTCTATATGTGGATTCCAGGTTAGATTTTTATCTAACACTACACCTAGGTGCAGTGCCTGTTTTTCCATATATATATCTTGTCCAAATAACTTCAGTGATCTATTTCCCTCTAATTTTCTCCTTCTTGTAAGAGGGACCATAGTTATCTTGTTCGGGTTGACTGATAGTTGTTCTTCCCGACACCAGTTCTCCACAAGGTTGAGTGATCTTAGCATGAGGTCCTAGATAACACTCGTCATCTTACCTCATACCACAATCACTAGGTCATCTGCGTATCCTTGTGTATAAAAACCCTATTCGTTGAGCATAGCTAAGATTTTGTTCACCATGAGGTTCCACAGCAGAGGCGAAAGAACTCCTCCCTGAGCACAGCCTCGGGTGGCCCTAACCATCAGCGTTTCTTCAAACAGGGTTGCTTTTATCTTCCTGAGTTAATATGTTAATAAAATGTTTATCCTTTGTCCTACATAGAAACAACCTTCAAATTTAGTTCATTTTATTCTATGTTTAATTATGTGGAGTAGAAATTTTTATCGTACCCAGTTAAAATTTCAATGCAGGTTGAACAAAAGAAGTGCCAGTATTTTTTCCATTTCTATGGAGCGCTCACTTTGAAAATTCATAACTTTAAAAGTATTGATCTGATGATTACCAAACTTTCATATGTCTTAAAGTAACTTATTGTTGATCTGTATGCCAAGTTTTTATTTCATCTGATATATGCATAAAAGGCTGTTGTACATTTTGTGAAACAGTATTTTCTCGTTACTGGATGATCATACCCATAAAATAATCAGCTTGTTATGGAGTTCATGGGAATGCCAGGCTAAAATTAAAACTACTTTTTGCCTGCATCCAGTTGCTGATTTTATATTGATTTACACATATATTTAATTATGTGGTTGTGTAGCATCATGAGTGCTGGGTGTCTTGAATAGATGGTCAGCAGTACAATTTCGGTTTATGAGGACATCTCTGCCCCTATATTAATCACAGTATTATAATGATTATTTTGCGTAGCTATTGCTAGCCGAGTTAATACATGAATAAAATGTGTATCCTTTGTCTCACATAGAAACAAGCTTCACCAAAATTTAGTATAGATGGAGAATGGTTAGTGTAGAGCAGTTTACATATCTGGGTAGCATCCCACTCCAGTCGCTCGGGTGTGTTTAACAAGCCTCCTCCACTCCTTTCTGTCTTCCACTTTTCCTGCTCCATTATTTCCGCCACATCCAATCCAGCTTCTCTAATGTTCTTCCCAATCTGATCCATCCACCTTCTTCTCGCTCTTGCTACTGGTCTCCTTCCCTTAACTTCTCTTTCTAATTCCCTTCTTGCTACACATTCCTTTCCCTTTCTTTTTACATGTCCGAACCATCTCAGTCTTACTTTCTGTATGTTCTGTACTAATGATTCTATATTTAGCTCTTCTCTGATTTTAATATTTTGGATTCTATCTCTTCTTGTCTTTTTAACCAATGTTCTTAAAAATTTCATTTCTACTGCTTGGATCTTACTATCTTGTCTCTTATTAGTTACCAGCGTTTCTACGCCGTATGTTATAATTGGTATGAAATACTGTTTATATAATGTCAATTCTCTTGGGTACTTTGCATCCCACAAAAGTTCTCTGACTTGACGATAAAATGCTGTATCTTTACTTAGTCTGTTATTAATTTCAGGGTTGATTTCATTACTTCCATTAATAATGCTACCCAGATATGTAAACTGTTCTACATTCTCTAACCGTTCTCCATCTACGTTCACTTGGCTTCTCTTTTTCTCTTTTCTACAGTGCATGACTACAGTTTCCTTTTTACTGATTACTATTCTAAACTCCTTCAGATTTTCATTCCAAATGTCCAGTCTCCTTTGTACTTCCTTTCCTCTCTTTCTTCAAATCACCACATCATCTGCAGGAACTCTGAAAAGTGGTGGCAAAAGGGGCTCTGGTTAAGACGCAGCAGGTCGTTATGCTACTTAGGTTCCAAAATGGGTAAAATATAAATATGTAAATAAATTCAGTGTTAATTTTAATCTTATACCAGTTGTATAGTATTATTAGAAGTAATTTCACATACCGTACTGTATATGAGTTGACTATGTTTGTAAGATATTATAAGTAGAATTTTGTAAACAATATAAATTTATTACGGATGATGTGTGTGTTTAATAGAAAAAATTATTAGCGTAAATTGTATAATATTGTTTTCTAGGAAAATTTTCTTCGTCTCCTGTTAATTTAAAATTTAGTGCTTGACAATAATGTATTTTAGTGTACCATTTGCCACCGAGGTAGACACCTCATTTGCAAATAAAGAGATTTTGATTTTGATTTTGAAATACCAAAGCACTCACTTCATCATTACTAATACTCTGTTTTACACGTTTTATGATTTCATCCATCAATATAATAAACAATAATGGTGACAGTGCACTTCCTTGCTTGAGACCTATTTTTGTATAAAATGTTTCAGTCACCACTCCCCACTTGTACACTACATTTACTCTCATGATACAACATTTTTATTTTGTTAATTAATGATTTTTGTAGGTCTACATTCTTTTTCTGGAGCCATTCATACATGCTTTCCCTTAACTGTATAATAAAGTTTTTCCAAATCCAAAAATACGAAGTTGATTTCTTTGCTCCTTTCCAGGTGTTCTTTCATTATCGTTTGCACTGTAATAATCAAGTCTATTATTGATCTATTCGGTCTAAAGCCATGTTGTTCTTCCTCTAACTGTGTTTCTATTATATCCCTCAGTCTTTAGTCTATGACTTTCTCCATTATTTTTAGCCCATGTGATAATAGGGTTATACCTTTATAATTTTCACATTTCTTCCTATTTCCTGTTTTGAACAATGGTACAATGCTTCCTTGTTGCCAATCTTCAGGTATCCTTTCATCCTTCCATATGGCATTGAGGGCTCTCTACAGCCACTGTAGTCCAATCCTTCCTGCTGCCTTAATCATATCAGCATTGAATTTGTCTTTTCCACTTGCTTTACCTTTGGTCATTGCTTTCACTCCCCTTTCAAGTTCCAACCATGTTAACGGGTTCTCTTCTTTTTCTCCATCTATTATTTTCATTTTCTTATTTCCTTCTTCCTCCGAGCAGTCATCCACATTATACAGTTTTGCAAAATATTTTGACATCACCTTCTGAAGACCCTTTTCGTCATATACTCTCTAATACCTTGATTTTTTCTTATTTTATTCTTTTTGATTTTATTACTGGGTATAATATTTTCTGATTTCCTAGACTATCTCGCTCAATTTTGTTGGTAAACTCTCCCCAACATTTCTCCTTTTCTTCCTTGATACTCCTCTTTACTTGTAGTTTCAATCTTTTGTATTCCACATGTAAACTTTATCTTATTCTCATCACTCTGATACATTTTTTGCTTTTCCTTATCGATTTATTTCTTCAGCTTGTTTCTTTCTTCTTTTTCTTGTCTGTCCACCATTATGTCTCCTTTTCCTTAACCTCAATTACTGCTTCCACAAATGTGTGTCTTAAATTGTCCCACTATTCTTCTCCAATTCGTATTTCTGTGTTAGGCAACTTCCTTTATATACAATATTGAATGCCATTCTTTTATCCTCATCCTCCAATTTCCAAATCCTGATCTTTGGTTTCTTCTTCAGTACAATTTTAGGGATTTTTACTTGTTTTAAATTCACAATTAATAATCTATGATCACCTTCCATACTTTCACTGGGGATTATCTTCGTATTCATGACGTATCTTCCCCATTCTCGGTCTGTTATTATAAAATCGATGAGTGTTCCATACTGTCCATCCCAAGTATATTGGCTGATTTTATGGTTATTCCTCTTCATAAACCATGTGTTCTTTATTATCAGGTTATTTCTGATGCAAAAGTCCAACAGTTTCTCTCCATCTTCATTTCTATCGCCATACCCATGTGGGCTCAGAACATTCTAGTATCCCATTCTATCAGTTCCCACATGGGCATTCAGATCTGCCATTATCACGATCCCATCTCCAACAATATGTGTTTCCAGTTCATTGAGGAAATCTTCTTTTTCTTCCACGCTACATCTTGTCTGTGGAGCATACACCTGTACTATCTTCAGTAGTTCCTTGTTTACATGTACAGTATGTGCTTTAATATAATTCTTTCATTTACATACTCTACTTCAGCTATTGGTTCAACATTTTGATTCACTATAAATCCCACTCCATTTCTTTTCTCTTTACGGTTACCCATCCAGTACAATGTGTACCCCTTTCTTAATTTCCTCATTCCTTTCCCTTTCCAGTTTACTTCATTTAATCGTAGGATGTCAAGTTTTCATCTCTACATTAGGTCAATCAATTCATTTTCCTTCCCGCTCATTGTTAAAATATTTATTCTTCCAAATATGGTTTTGTTCTCTGATCTAACTCTTGAATGAACATCAGCATTACCATCACCATCATACTGTGCAACTGATGTGGAGGATACCAACCCCCGCAACGTGGATGCGCCAGACAAGAATTACTCCAGTGAAGGATAGGGAAGGTGACCTTAGCTCCCTTGAGCCAGGTTAATGGTTGTGTATGATGCCACAACCAATGACAATATTACTCTATGGCTCTGAAAATTGAATGTTAGTTAAGAAAAGCTACCAATTACTCATAATGTTTTAAAATAACAATTCTCAGAAAAATCTTAGGATCTTCAAATGAAAACACCACCTCAAAACTATCCAGCAGTCAGGATATACAAACAACCTACAGAGAATCCATTAAAACTGACATAATCTGGAGCAGACGTCTGAAATACTTTGGACATATTCTGCAAAATGATGACCTACTACACCAAGCCTTTGTTGGACAGCCAAGTGGTGAGAGACCTCATTGCAGACTTAGAATCTGCTGGAGAGTTCAAGCTGTGCAGGATCCTTGGAATATCAGTGGAGAAGAGGAACAAATTTGGGACAGGAGAGAATGGCAAACACGTATGGGAGGGACTAAAAGTCCTTTATATTTTAAATGGCCATGGCTGTAATTTTCATTGAAAAAAGAAATCAAACACTTACCATTTTGGCGAGAATTTGTAGGAGTCAGCCTTGAAGCTGGAGGTTTATCAAGTTCGTCGATAGACGCGTAGTAACACAGGCCAGTCATCTTGTGCATTGCATACTGGTTAACCCACCGAGGAGCACAGATCTACAAATGAACAGAGAAAAAAACCACTGGGCATTCAGATTTAAGCTTACATACATACACACGTACATACTGCACATCCTCGTTCCATACTGCGGTGTCTTTCAGCATTCAATCTGCAAGCCTCTGTGAACTATGCTGTATCTACAAAGACGCACATAAAATGCTGTCAGTTGGTACACTTATTTATTTCACCTTAACTTCACATAAACATACACATAACCTAATCAACTGCTGTCACAAACAAAATACATTCATCAGCAAACTGCCATCTTTAACAAATGCCTACCACTAAGCACATGCCACACCGAGATCACAACCTTAAAACACAGATAAAACAGTTGACTGCTAACAGCATGTTGGTTCAACACAACACGAGGTCGCAAGTATACTCCTGTTAAACTTTTTTTTTTTTTTTTTTTTTTGCTAGTTGCTTTACGTCGCACCGACACAGATAGGTCTTATGGCGACGATGGGCAGGAAATGGCTAGGAGTGGGAAGGAAGCGGCCATGGCCTTAATGAAGGTACAGCCCGAGCATTTGCCTGGTGTGAAAATGGGAAACCACGGAAAACCATTTTCAGGGCTGCTGATAGTGGGGTTTGAACCTACTATCTCCCGAATACTGGATACTGGCCGCAATTAAGCGACTGCAGCTATCGAGCTCGGTTGTTAAACCATAGCTCCAACTAAGGAATAATTCATCTCCACCAACAAGACCACCTCCGTATATACGTGCCTGGTCAGGCTTCTAGAAAGATACATTTTCTCATAAATTCTAAGAGTGCTTAAGGCCCAGATATAATGTACAGAATATTTTACAGAGTTCTCGTCACCGAGTGCCAGTCTGGATGTTACAGTGTGTTTCACAATTCTGTAGTGGATTACAAATTATATATACAAGTAATAATAAATTATATATAGGTTCTTACAATAACTAAATTCATATATATATCTACATCAAATGTTTTGACCATCAGGTCAGGAAATATCCTGCTACCGTATGTGACAGTAGACGGTACAACCTGCGACTGTCTGGCCGAGGGTCAGGCGACCATTACCAAACCTGACAACCAGAAGGGGGGCCAACGGCTATGGGCGGAGGAGTTCCCCTTTTGGAGGCCAGATGATGCCTGTGTGCAGGAAATGGCACATGAATTCATCAGAAGTTGGCAGTCAATGGCTACGAAGGCGGAAGAAGGAACTTTGGAAACACCTCAATGGCGGAGTAGGCAGAGGAACTGCAAACCACAAACTGCTGCCTTGCAGATAGGGAGTGGACCCGAAAGGCTAAGGGAAGATACCCTGACAGAAAATGGGCTGGCATGACGGCTAAGAGGGCAGCCCCCTCATCATGCTAGCTTCCGTAGGGCTAATAACCCACGTGGAGCGAAATTAACTATTCAGAGAAACATGAGAGTAGCCGGGCAGATAAAAAAAGGGAACAACCTGGCGTGAAAAGGTATATGAGAATTGGTACTTGGAATGTGACCTCTCTGTCAGGGAAGGAGGTAGAAATAGTCAAAGAAATGGAAAAGTACAAGCTTGCCATACTTGGAGTCAGTGAAACCAAGAGAAAAGGCAATGGTCAAATAAATTTGGATAAGGGATATGTAATGAGATACTCAGGAGTCAGCAGGAATGAACAGGCAAAAGAAGGTGTGGCCATCATTATGTCCGAAGCAGTGGAAAACAAAGTGACAGGATGGGAACCTATTAACTCCAGACTTATCACAGTGGATCTGGAACTAGAAGAATGTATTACGCTATTGCAGATCTATGCCCCCACTGAAGATATGCAAGAAGTAGATAAGGAGCAATTCTATGTTCAAATGCAAAAAGCTATAGACAAAGCTAGGGAAAGAAGTAGACATGTTATTGTGATGGGGGACTGGAATGCTAGGATCGGAAATAGGTTACGTCGAGGACATGGATGTATGGGTCAACATGGAGCAGAACGAACCATCAATACCAATGGTGAAAGAATGCTGGAATTCTGTATCGATAATGAGCTAAGGATTGGCAACACCTTCTTCCCCCATAAAAGTATCCATAAAATAACTTTTGAAGCAGTAGGCCAAGGAGCAAAGAGTCGTATTGACTACTTTTGTTACACTAAGAACATGACTTATGCAGCACTAGATGTAAGGGTCTTCCGCAGTGCAGAAATGAGTACAGAACATCGGCTTCTGGTTATGAAAACAAGGTTTAAGGCTACACCCACACCCTCTCATCTTCGATTTGAGAATATAAGAATTTCTGCATTTAGAGAGGAAGAGGTAAGGCAGAATTATGCTCAGAAGTTGGGGGAAATACTTCAGCAAAGAGAAAGAGAAGAACCTGAGAGAGGTTGGAACTTAGAAGAGAGATGAAGTGAATTTAAGACGAATATTATTAAAGTAGCAGAAGAGGTCTGTGGGAAAACTACAGTAAACACACGAAGGAAACGAACAAAGTGGTGGACTGACGAAGTCAAGGAAGTTGTAAGGAGGAAAAAGGTAGCTTGGAAGGAGTACATGAGAACAAGAAGGGTAGAGGACTGGAGGAACTATGTTGAAGCACGTAATGAAGCAAAGCGGCAAGTACAAGAGGCAAAAGAAATGAACTGGCAGGAATTTGGTGAGGAAATGGAATCAGAATACAGAAATAATCAGAAGAAATTTTGGAAGATACTAAGATCCCTCCAAGGCAAAACTGGAAAGAGAATCAGGAACATTAAAGATAGGAACCAGAAGATCCAAACGTGGTCACAGGACATCCTTGATACATGGAGCACGTACTATGAGGATGTGTTCCGCGCAGACCAGAATTTACAAGACGACGCCGGTAACGGGGCAGAAGAAGAACTAGAAGAAGGGGAGACAATTATACAGAGTGAAGTAAGAGAGGCTATCACTGAAATGAAGGTGGGCAAGGCAGCTGGTTGGGATGGAATTTCACCGGAATTGATGAAGTATGGAGGAGAGGCAGTGGTGAAATGGATGACAAGGATATGCCAACAAGCATGGAGCATTCAGAAGATTCCAAAGGATTGGGAGAAGAACATTATTGTTCCTATCCATAAGAAAGGCAGCACTCTGGACTGTGCAAACTATCGAGCAATTTGTCTTTCCAGTGTGGCCGGAAAGATATACTCTCACATATTGGAGAGGAGGTTGAGACAAGAAGTAGAGGAAAAATTGGAAGAAGAACAGTGTGCTTTCAGGCCAAGTTGACAAACACACGACCATATATATACACTAAGAACTGTTATAGAGAAAAAACTTAGTTGAGGGAAGGATGTTCTAGCTGCATTTGTCGACCTAAAGGCCGCATTTGACTCGGTCCCCAGGGAACAGCTGTGGGCAGCACTTGAAGACGAAAAGGTAACAAAGACTCTCTTATGCTGCATTAGGAGCATGTACAATAGAGTCGAAGGAGTGGTGAGAATAGCTGGTAAAAGCAGTGTAAAAGAAGAACTAAAAGAATTAAGGTTTGCAACTGGAACATGAGACCATTATATATATGTCCAATCCCTAGTCTATGCAGACGACATTCTGATTTTTTTTTTTTTTTTTTTTTTTTTTGCTACGGGTTTTACGTCGCACCGACACAGAAAGGTCTTATGGCGACGATGGGATAGGAAAGGCCTAGGAGTTGGAAGGAAGCGGCCGTGGCTTTAATTAAGGTACAGCCCCAGCATTTGCCTGGTGTGAAAATGGGAAACCACGGAAAACCATTTTCAGGGCTGCCAATAGTGGGATGCGAACCTATTATCTCCCGGATGCAAGCTCACAGCCGCGCGCCTCTACGCGCACGGCCAACTCGCCCGGTCATTCTGATTTTGGCTGGGAAAGAGGAGGATCTTCAACAAGCTCTTACTGAATGGGCTTATGCCTTCCAGGACCGTGGAATGGAAGTGAATGCGAGCAAAACCAAGGTCATGCAGTTCACCAAAGGAGAAAAAGTACAGCTTCAAATCAAGTGGAACCATGAGGATATTGAACTAGTAGAACAAATTGAGTATCTGGGTACCATTTTCAGAGAGGACGGAAAATTAGAGGCAGAAATAAACAACAGAATTAGAAAAGCTAATCAAGTTTACTATGGTATAAACAGCACAATCATAGGGAAGAAAGAAATTATTAGAAACACAAAAATGCGGGTATATCATGCCATGTACCTGTATGGTGCAGAGAGTTGGACAGTGCATAAAAAACTGGAGAGCCGTCTGGTTGCCGCTGAGATGAGATATTTACGGAAAGTTGCCGGGAAAACTCGAAGAGACCATATTAGAAACACCACAGTAAGAGATGAGCTTCAGCAGGAGCCAATAATGGACATCATTGAGAGGAGAGGATTGGGCTGGATTGGTCACCTAGAAAGAATGGAAGATGAAAGAAAAGCGAAGCAGGTGTGGCAAGCCAGACCAACAGGAAGAAGAACACGAGGGAGGCCACGGATTGAATGGGAGGAGTACATCTTGGGATTGATCAGGAAGCGAGGGAAGACCCTGGGTGAGGTTCAGAGAATGGCGCACGATAGAAGAAAGTTTAGTAAATGGCTGAAATGTCCCGACGCCTAACGGCACAAAGGGAAAGAAGATGAAGAAGAGAGAATATTGTTTTCAAGTTTTATCAGTTTATCACACTTGCGTCAACTAAGCACTTTCATAATACTCTATTTATACCTAGCTGTGTGGCCTTGCTTAGTTCCCTACCTCCTGTCTTTAAATCTTGGGCTCCCTCTATTTCTCATACCCTCCATGGCCATGTTTATTATTCTCCTCTATCCACCTCACATGACCCAATCACCAAAGCTGGTTTATGAAAATGGCTTCATCCATCGAGTTCATTCCTAATTTAGCCTTTATCTCCTCATTCCAAGTATCCTCCCACCTAGGATGACCAGACATCCTCTTTCATCCGGACATGTCCAGTTTCCGAGCAGATTATTTGAGAAAACCAAAATGCCCTCCTCTTGTAGTGAATCTGCTTATTTTGGGGTAATCTGCTTTAATAGTTCGTTTTTACAAGTATTCCTCATTTTCAGCAGGGTCACAAACAACCAGGCAATTACCTCTAACACTTCCTAGATATCCCATATTACACAATCAAATATCAACAAGCTCACAACTAGTTAAATTATACCAACTTATTTAAGGGAGGTTCTCTCCTTGTGCTAGTGTAATGGACTAGTATAACTCGGTAACACTTCTCTAAACCCATGGGTAAGTAGTGGAAATATCGAGCTTGATTAGTAGCTACTACTACTACTACTACTACTACTACTACTACTGAGTTGTTTACGTCTATTATTACCATTATTATTTACATAGTTATGTATGGACTTTATTTGGTATAAATCATGGTCATATCAATTATTATTTGTGTGTTTATGATCTGTCTTGTTTAACAAAACATCAATCAATCAGTCAATCAATCAATCACTACTGATCTGCATTTAGGGCAGTCACCCAGGTGGCAGATTCCCTATCTGTTGTTTCCCTAGCCATTTCTTAAATGATTGCAAAGAAATTGGAAATTTTTTGAACATCTCCCTTGGTAAGTTATTCCAATCCCTAACTCCCCTTCCTATAAATGAATAAACGAATAAACATGTGAGGTTATGTCACGATTTGTCTGCTGTATGTATATTAATATGACTTTATTTAACGTAAGAACACGTAATTTATAATATATAATTTAGCATTACCTATAAATATGACGTATAAATCTAATGTGATGTTGTGCAACACACGGTAATAGTACAGAACAACGCACCTTTTGTCACTGGAGTTTTATAGAATGTTCTATACATTTATACATAGATTACGAGAAAGCATGTTGTCTCATACTTTTCTAGAAGCCTGGCCAGGCAAAGTACCGTAAAACAGGGTAACTTCAACCACTTTCTCGTATATTTATAAAATTAAAATGTGAAACATTCCCTCTAATTTTCTGAAAAATTATGATTATCAAAAGACTGGCTGGAGTTAACCCATGTTTTGGGGTAACTTCGGCTGCCATAAAAATAACTCAAGAAACAAAGTTTTCTCCGATGAAGTGTTACTTCGGCCACCGTTAATGCTTTTTCAAAAACCTGCAGAACGCTCAGTATCAAAAATCATGAACAAATTAAAACAATTCATGGTGAAACAGATGTATAGTGCTCAAATTCACGTACAAGCATTCTATGGTATTACAAATTACATGTTGCATTGCCTAAATATTTGTAATGGTACAACAGATAATAAATAAAAGGTGCAAAAATCATAAAGCCCAATTGTATGGAGAGGAACGTCAATCAATTTCTTAAATGTGTATCATCCATGTCAACTGATATCCATCCATTTATCATTGAAAATGGGAGGTCTTTCCCCTCCCTGTCGAGATAAACTTCTGCATTTATTGTTATTGTGCCTTTATTAATTTCTTCTAAAGCATTCTTGAAGTAAACAGGATTGTACGTACAATATCTGCGGCCGTGTAATGTTTTCCTGTATGTTCTTGGCATGGCCGAAGTTACCCCGGAAGAGGATAACTTCTATCACAAAACTATTCCCTGAAAAACCTATTTGAATAAAAATGCATCAAATTGTGTTGATCAGTTACCAGACGTACTTACATTTTGACCCCATAAACCACTGGAATGGAGAAGTGAATGCTGGGGCTAGAGAACAGTTTGTTTTCTGCAGTTGCCAGACAAGACAATAGTCGGGGCTGCAAAAGAAATCAACTGACTCAACAGTGAGACCGTCAATGTTTTTTGGACTACCAAATGTTGATAGAGATGTACATTTTAGTTGCTGCAAGTGGTTCATCTTTTTCAGAATAGGAGGCAGGAGAAAATAAGTGTTGCTATTCGTCAGTGGCCGAAGTTATCCCGTATGGCCGAAGTTACCCCACTTTACAGAATGTAAAGAGACAGTCTTAGGAGTTGTTAGCGAGGAGTCATTAGTCGAACTCAGTGTGTGAACTCATGTTGAGATTTTGTTGTGTTGGTAGTTGGCTGACATGCTAATGTGGCAGTCTTCTTCTTCTATTCAGTCAAGAGTTTTGTTCAAAATTGTGGTTTATTAATGTGTGTGTAATGTGTATATTATTTGTAAATAAAAACACTATACACAATTGACAGCCCTGTGTGTGTGTGCGTCTTTGTGATCACGACATCCTAACCACAAATGTGATACTCTAAGAAGACAACACATCAACAGACAGCAAAAGCTTCCATACCAGTGTGCATCGGTTTTTAAAGTGGAACAATTTCAGCCCTGTTTTCCTGAATGCGACAGCGTCAGTGATTTGAATCCATGTGTTATCACTGACTCTGTTCAATCATTTGACCTATTTGTGTACATCTGTCAGACCTGGCAGATCGTGTACAGGTTTCTCACGAAAATGGTACAGTTCTATTCTAATTATTAACATTTAGATGCAGATCTGTGTACATGAATTTTGAATCAACAATGCTCTGTGTAAACCACTGCAACCAGTATGTGGAGGTATGAAAGTGAATCTCAGATATAAAATGAAGACATTAATATGTGTTATCACCATAATTTAGAACTGTACATATCTTAAATAGTGTAATATTTTTAATTTAAGGTATTGCTATCTTATGTTCATGTTACATTTAGCAGCTGAAGATGATCCCAACAGAGGATCGAAACTAGTCCTGCACCCATAATGTACTTTTAAATGTAAATACATATAATAAACACTATACAAGTACTGATTAGGTGGAGAACACCAAACCTTTGTGAACTCTTTGCTCCATAATCGCTGATAATGGGCGACTTGTTGAAGAGGTCAAGGATATCCGCAGCCTGGATGAAATGGCGATCAACAATTGTCGTCACTTGTGACCGGAGGATGAAAGATAATCTCAAATCGAAAATCTACCATACTGTCATCCGGGCTGTTGCACTGTACCTAAACTCCAATTAATCCATCAGGGAGAAGTTTGGCGTGGCACTGATTCAAGATAAAATGCGCGAGAGTATCTATGATGGTTTGGACAGGGGCCGAGACTACTGTGAAGACCGGTTACATGCTAGAAGTCACCAGTAGGAGACCAAAACAGCGATACCCTTCACAACGATCTGAAGAGCATCAATCTCCTCCCTGACGCGACCCAGGACAGAATTAAATGGAGACAATGAATCCACATAATAGACCCCGCCAGCAGGAGGGTAAAACACTGAAGAAAAAGAAGAAAGATTACATATTTCACTCACCACCACACGGCCACCTTGCTTCCTTTCCAGGTCCATGCTCCCTCCAATCCAAGCGTGGTCCTTCAGGTCCACGACTGGGTTCGCTGTGTTTAGTGATGACATTGGCTTTTCATTTCCTGCCATTGGAATCAAAGAAAGAACGAAAGAAAGGTTATCTACAATCTCAATACAAATGAAAAATTAAGGGATATGAAGGGGAAGAAACTATCCAAAGAGAAATTACACATTGTCATCATCCCTCTCACCTCCTTTCTAATATTTATGTAGAGTAGACAGAAAGGGAATCCAAGAAGAATTTAGGAAATGTATCACTGTTCAAGATGGGGGGAACAAAACTCTAAGATATGCAGACATGCATACAGTACAGGGTGAGTCAGGAATACGGCTGTATGTTTGATCGATTGCTTATGTTTATTAATAACCCTTACAGATAAAAGTCTAGGTCTGACACAATCAACACACAACAATGCAACAAAAAACATCAACAATACCGAGTTATATAATTGCATTAAAATGCCGTTAACTTCACGTCACAGTTCTTTTTTTCTACAACGTGCTTTACATCACACAACACAGATAGGTCTTATGGCGACGATGGGATAGGAAAGGGCTAGTGGAAAGGAAGCGGCTGTGTCCTTAATTAAGGTACAGCCGCAGCATTTGCCTGGTGTGAAAATGGGAAACCACGGAAAACCATCTTCAGGGCTGCCAAAGATACTTTCTCCTGGATGGAAGCTCACAGCTGCTTGCCCTTACCCACAAACTACATGGCCAACTCGCCCAGTTCACATCATAGTTGACAGCGCTTTGGAAAAATCACTCATAGCTTTCTGATACATGAACAATGATATAGCACGAATTTCTTCCTCAATTACAGTTTTCAGCATGTCAATGTCTCATGGTTTTCGAGTGCAAACTTTCTCCTTCAAATGCTCCCACTACCAATAATCGCAGCCTGTGAGATCAGGAGAGCAATTTGGCCATTCTGTCAGTCGTCTCCTTCCCACCCACCTGTGTGGTAATTTGCGATTCAAAATGTTCCTCGCCGCAATAACACAGTGAGGGGGTGCACCATTCTGCTGGAATATGCAGGGTTGGTGCTGAACACTTTGCATCACTGGCACCAAAACTTCATTGAGGATTTCACAATACCTTTGACCGTTAACTGTCTCTCCAAAAAATTTCATGCCTAGCAATCCTTAGCATCCAATCATTGCCCAGACTGTCACTGATCCACATTTCATATACTTCTCTTCAATAATTTTAGGATTCTCTCTGACATAATAATGGCAGTTGTGTCAATTAACATTCCCATTCACTTGGAACACAGCTTCGTCTGAAAAATGCAATATTTTGTACCAATTTGTCAATTTCACATTCCTTTAACACAAATTCCCACAGCTGCAAGCACCTGTCAGAGTCATCTTTACTCAGTTCATGAACACGAATCGGCTTGAAAGTTCAGTACCTCTTACATCTCAAAACACGAGACACACTGGACTGACTGATGTCAAATTCATGTGCACCCTGGCGTTTTGATTTCCGGGGAATGTTTCCGAATGCTTCCACGATCCTTTCTGATGTTGCTGCATCAGTGCGGCTGCAAGGTCTTCCAGGAGGTTTCCCGATATCAGCAGCCATTATCTTCACTTTCCCACAGCTGATACTAGCAAAGTTATGTTAAAATCATGCTTTGTTGTGTGTTGATAGTAAGAAGCCTCGACTCTCCAACGGTGCCATTCTTCCATCTGTAAGAGTTATAATCAAACATCAGCAATCGATCAAATGTATAGCCGTATTTCTGACTCGCGCTGTATATTTACGAGGCCTGTTTTTTTTCCCAGCATCCAATAGGCTATAAGAAAAGGACACATTGACTTAAGAAAATTATTTTATCACTAAAAGTATAGTAGTTTCATTCTTATTTTTCCACACAATCGCCAAAACGATTCAGGTATTTATCGTATCATGACACCAGTGAGGAAATGTGCATCTGGACAGCCTCCTGAAGTTATTCGTTTGTACGCCACAAATGGAGGTTTACGATCAGTGAACTTTCTACAGCAATCTCAGACATTTCACGGTCTTCTCTGTACACAACTGTGATTCAATACTTAGGATGCCAGAAACTTCGTTCACGTTGGGTCCCATGAGTGTTGACTAACGATCACAAAACTTAACGAATAGCGTCAGCTGCAATGTTTCTCACACGTTACCATAGTGACAGGGGAAGAGTTTTTAAAGTCTATCATTACTGGCAATGAAACTTGGGTCCTGTATGACACTCCAGAAACCAAAGAGCAGTCTAAGTAGCAGATGCATCCTTCTTCTCCAAACAAGCCAGAAAGGTTTAAACTGACACTGAGCAACAGGAAAACAATGGCTACCGTTGTTAGGGACCATAAAGGTACTTTGTTGGTGGACTTCATGGAACAGGAGTCTGACCAGACTCACCTCATTGGCAGCAGATGTCTTTGCAGAGGACATCGGAAAGCTGATGTAATATGACAAATGCCTAAATACCAATATAAATATAAATATAAATCAACATATATATCATCTGATGGCCAAGCAGGCATCAATTTCTGGTAATGAGACAAAGTCTCTTAGTGCATTGGCACTGCCTGTGGCTGCAAGTAGCCTACGCAGTGGCCTCCACAATATGCACTAGCCAGCATATTGGTAGGTGTGCTAGGTACCAACTGATGAGCCCACCCTAGCACACGAGGGCAAAACGCTGGCAACCAAGAATGAGTTAGCTGGAAAATTTATAATGTCCAATAACGAACCATTTATATTGGTATTATATTATAAATTTACTCATTCGGGACAAATGTTTCAGATTCCCTATGGGAATCAACATATATATCAAATGCCTAAATAGTTTTGCCAATTATGTCAAAAAATAAGTATGAAACTACCGGTACTAAACGTTTTGTGATAAAATCATTTTCTTATGTCAATGTGTCTCTTCTTTATAGCCTGTACCGGGCGGTACACCTCCACGCCGCTAATTTAAAATTTGCGCCAGTTGAAACTCCTCTGGTGGAGGAAGTCTGAACTTTATCTAATGTATTAATTTTCAAGTTTCTCAGAAGATGTCACCACTTGGAAATTTTGAAGTTTCTGAACTGGGTCGTTTTCGACGTATTTTTGTTTTGCTTGTAGTAAGAAGTGTGAACTTTCTCTTCTAGAGGACACTACTGAAGAACTACAATAGTGCACCCTAGTGCAAGGTGAAAGAACTGTTTTTTGGAGAAATTTTTATTTCAAAAGTTTGTTTCTTGTTAAATTTCTTTCTGGTATTGTTTAAGTTGGCTGTATTCCCCTTTCTTTCCCCTTGTTTTGAATTTAGCCAATCCTGAATTTCTTTAATTAATTTACGACCAATAAGGTGTTTCTTCTTCAGATTGGATATGCTGCTTAACCCTAACCAATAAATGATTGTGGGCGGGTGTTTTCTTTCCTGAAACGCCTCGAACTTTCCGCGAGAGTATATAAACTGCTGATTTTAGGGTCTCTGCGCCACTTCAGTACCATCTTTCAGTGTGTAAAGAACATAGCAGGGGGCGGGTAGCGCCTCTTTCTTCGGGCAGCAGTTCAACAACCAGGTAATGGCCGTATAATAACTTCTTTTCTTGCTAGCTCAGCAGTTTAACTCTCGGGGCGGGTCCGAAGCGTTTCCACCATGTAACTTTCCCTAAAATGTAAAGACACCTTGTATTTATTCTATCTTTTAAGCTACATATTGGAATAGAGAGTGCTTAACCCTCTCGAGCTCCCACTCATATTGTTTTGAGGTGAACTTATTTCTCACAACCGATTCTTCCTTAATGTAATATAAATTGTTCTTTTCTAAAGTCACCTCTGTAGTATGGGATTAGCCCTTGCATTAGTGGCCTAGAGCCAGATTAGGTTTTAAAACAAAATGTATTAGGAGTGCAGTTCGCCTCCTCTCACTTTGGTATTTTAGAGGCCATGTAATTATCCTTTTCTCGCTTAATAGGCCTCAGTAGGTTGGGTATTTTACCCCTGGGTTACGTCCTTAGAGGACAGCTTGAAGGTCGTGTTAGGTGTGGCCTTTTGATAGGCTTAAAATTTCGAGAGCGGATCGCTCTTTTGGAATTTGTTTCTACGTGCCTCTAGGAGGTCTTACTGTGTAATTTGGAGCAAGTGCTCCTGGGCGTGATTGGGGTTTTCTGCCCCTTTGTGAAACCTTATGTACATGTAAGCTTGGGCTAACTGCTCAAGAATTGTGAGTCCGGGGCTCGAAGCCCAAAGCCTGTAAATACTGTTGTTGCTCTTTTGTTGCCTTGCTACTCTGTACCTTCCATGCTTGTTATTTCTTGATTTTGAAAAGAGAATATAACCTTGTTAAATTTTACATTAACTTTAATTTCGTAGTTTGAGACCCGTTCACACCCGCACCTTCTTTCACCTCTACCTACCACAAAAATACGGTAACATAGCCCATCAGAGTTTGGGAAATAAACAGCCTTCGTACATCTTACGTGTGGATTGAAGCAAGGGTATGTGCTTGTCCCACTGCTCTTTGCTCCGGTAGTGGCTATACTTGGTGATTTATCACGTACCGAAACCCCTGTCATTGATTTAAAGTATGGTCTTGATGGAAGTCTCTACAATGCTTAACTTATGTGACCAGGATAACTGAGCTCCATCACCTGCTCTTACCCCTGAGGAACTGCAGCAGTCAGTCAATAGTTTCAAGAGCACATACGATCATTTTAGCTTCACCATCAACGCAAAAAAAATCTTGCTCAACCTGCCCCAGGGACTAGCCTTGCAGTGTTTAATGCCTCTGCTTCAGACATCATTCTGGAACAGGTAGAGAACATTCCTCATAACTTGGGAGCATCATATCTAAATGATGCACCTCACAAGAGGATGTTACCGAACTTGATAGCTGCAGTCACTTAAGTGTGGCTAGTGTCCATTATTTTTGAGTAGCAAGTTCAAACCCCAGTGTCGGCAGCCCTGAAGATGGTTTTCAATTTTCACACCAGGCAAATCTTGGAGCTGTACCTTAATTAAGGCCACAGCATCATCCTTCCCACTCCCAGCCCTTTCCTACCTATCTATATTAGTGCGACGTAAAACATCTTTAAAAAAAAGGAGGATATGGAAAATAGACCCTGCGCTGTTTATTTTATATTTGGTTGGCTACCCAACCGGGTCTTCAGGGATAAAAACGTAATAGTTCATACCAAACTCATAACTCATGGTGAATTAAACAGTTATTATCATGTTACTCTATGGAAGTTAAACCTGGACCCTGAACCACCATGACAACAAGAAACTTTAACATTTTCATCAGCAGAAACTTTGTTCAATCTTAAATATCAAACGGGAGACCCATGTCTCCAAATTTGAAGCTCTTGAGAAAGTGTGTATGAACATTGTGGAAGCCTCTATCACTGACCATCAGCTTCGGTGGAATGGACATGTGTACCGTATGAGCGACATCAGACTTCCACACCAGTTCCTGTACGGTAAACTTTCCTCAGGCGTAAGACACCCATGGTGCCACTCCTGGGGAATGACCAAAAGCAACTAACAAGGGAAGGGCGCATACCGGGCAATCACAGATCTTACTTGAATTTCGCACACGCATTAAATGAGCCAAAAATAACACAATTGCCAAAATAATTCTTTCAAAAATTAACTTGTGCAACCTACTGAAAACATTACAGTTTGTATGTTTGAATTAGCACGCTCGGCTACACAGGCCGCTACTCAATATCCTAACCGCAACTCGCACTGTCCAACAGCTGATTTGAGGCCACGCTGACGTACGCTTATAGTCGCTGTATGGGACTGGTGGGTAATTGTATAATGGTAATCAACATATTATTTTTTCATTGGATGAAACATATGCAACTTGTGATATTAAGCACTTATCCTCTCTTTGTTAGGTGTAGTTGGTGTAGAACAATTTTTTGCTTAAACCCTTCTATCATGAACATCATTTTTGCAGAAGCTATAAGGAGTAACTTGCTTTCGTCTGTAATGTCCCTTGTTATACTGATAGACCTCTATTTTCACTATAACAATCTTATTCTATTGCCTTTCACAGAGTGTGCCGATCTTTCTGGCCCAAGGTGAAGCCTCAGCCTGCAGGAAGCACTCGAACGCATACTAGCCAATGACGAGACTACTGCTGATCTCGTCATCCGCTTTATGTGCGGCAGTGGATTAATGAAGGGTATGTAAATTACAAGTGTACTGTTACTCAGGAAATGCACGTTCCCTTTTGATTCGTTAGTAATTTTTCAGCCTAATTCAATAATTTTTGTTTCATTTTGTACTGTGTTTCCAAATTTCTTCATTGAATAAATAATTTTGTTTCATTTTCATTTTCTTTTCCACTAATTTGTTCAGAGAGGATGATTACCTAGTTATACTTCCTCTTAAAACAAAAATCTCCACCGCCACCACTTATTGACCTACAAGAAATGCAGGAAATAAGTTATTTCTCTTAATGTCGTTACATCCTCCTCAAGATGTGTTGCGCAATTACTAATGGAATAGAAAAGATCACTGGTGAGGACCCTTGATGTGCGAAATCAGCACACACCGCAGTCTTGCGTAGCCAAGCGCACCAATTCAAGCGTGCAAACTTTAACGCCTTCTGCAGGTCGCATGAATTAATTTCCAAAGGAAATGTTTTGGCCGTTGTGTTATTCTTGGCTCATTTAAAGTGTGTGTAAAATTTACATAAGATCCGCGATTCCCCGGGTTGCACCCTTCCCTTGTAAGGCTCGACTTTGCTTGGACCTCAAAGAACAAGCTGCCAATGACCCCACCTTTCATTTTCATTGTCATTAAGAGAGATTAACTTGGCTTTATGGTTTAAGACCCATTAAAAAAAAGGATTTCCTTTCAGTTACATCCTAGTTAGACCCAGAAACCAACAGACAATCATCCATGAAAAAGTTCGGGGTTACCTCGACTGAAGAAAGTGAGGAAACTCAAAATCAGCACCAAATGCATGTGGATCTCTTGTTTGATCAGAAAGGAATTGTTCACAATGAGTGTGTTTCATCTAGTCTAACAGTAAATGCAGCTTTCTACATCCAAGTTTTGAAACATCTACAGAGGGATGTGATAACGAAGAGACCTGATCGGTGGTTCATTCACCATGACAATGCAGCTGCCCATTATTTGCTCTACTGACTCGACGGTTTTTGGCCATGACATAATCGTGGTACCACATCTTCCTATTCACCCAATGTCTTCTTATTCCCAAAACTGAAAGTATGGTTGTAAGGGTGAAGATTTCAGATAGTGGAGGAAATTCAACCTATATTGCAGTCTAGAGGCAGCAAACTATGGAATGGATCAATCGCCATCGATATTTTCCGATATTATGAGCTCAGCTATCGATAGTAATCGATAGTTTTCAAAAAGTGGAACGAATCATATCATTATGCCCGAAAATACAACATTTATTGAACACAATCCACAAAAAATCAGTAGAAAGCACAACTATTTCATGCAATGTAATTTCTGAAATTCAAATCGGTATTACTCATACATTTCTTCAGTGGCACGTCCGAGACATTCTCGGGCTGCATGCCTTTGCCCATAAAGTGAGCGCCCGAGAAATTCTCGTACAGCTGCAGTGTTCATTTTGCGATCGTCCATTTTACAGCATTCTCAACAGATGGCAGGAGAGTTTTCAGTTGCTTTCAAGGTCAGTATAGGAAAGTCTGGTCACGCTACCACAATCCTTTGCGGTGACGGCCATATTGGGTCTTAAGCATCGTTATGATATGAGCGGGCCCGATGTGATAATATGAAATATATTTGCATTTTTAAGGGAATTGGGATACTGCGCTACACCAAATTGTCAGAAGAAGTCAACTGGCAGGATTAGTGTTTCGCTTTCCAGTGATGAGCAATGGAGAGCTCAGTGGATACGGTTAAAAAATGCAGGCATGATAAATGGCAACCCACTTATAATTCCGTCTCGTTCGATGTTAGTAAGTTATAGCAATGGAATTATTCCTGAAGAATCACATGTTTATATGAATATTTTTTGTATTTGTGAGTCCCATTATGTATTTTCTTCTGATATCATTTTGATGAACCACAATTGGAACAGAAGAGTATAGATGGACGGTAACACTCAAGTGGAATTCGATCCCAAAACCGTTTCTAATCCACCCCAAGTCTTTAAAATGTTATAGGAAAGTTTCCAACAAATATATTTTCTTAAAAGAAGCAGCAAATGTAATAGGAACTGTATAATAATATTATTCGTGTTTCCTTTTTTCCGAGTTAACTACACAAGGGAGGTCGTTTAGGAAAAACTGAAGTATGGAGCCTGGCACAAGTAAGCTAAGTGACAGAAAAAAAGCCAGGACTCAGTTAAGGGCCCCGTAGTCGCCAATCCGGGCTTCCAAGTTAAGAGACCCTGGGGCGTCTTTTATTCACCTCCTACGACAGGGGACAGTGTGGGTGTTATTCTACCACCCAGGGGGGGAGGGGTAAAGATTATGAAAGCCTATACAAACAGGTTCGTAGTTATATACCGCAAGTGTTATACCACTCCTACAACAGGGATACATATGATTCGAATGATAAATGTAGCCCAATATTCACATAATGCCTAAGTATTCTTCTTATTATTTTTACAATATGGTTGACGTCGCACCGACACAGATAGATCTTATGGTGATGATGGGACAGGAAAGGGCAAGGAGTGGGAAGGAAGCGATAGTGGCCTCGTAATTAAGGAACAGCCCCAGCATTTGCCTGGTGTAAAAAATGGGGAAACCATGGAAAATCATCTTCAGGGTTGCCAACAGTGGAGTTCGAACAGACTATCTCTTGAATGCAAGTTGATAGCTACGAGACACAGACCGCACAGGCACTTCCTCGGTCTTCTTCTTCTTCTTCTTCTTCTTCTTATGATGATGATGATGATGATGATGATGATGATGATGATGATGATGCTGATGATGATGAGTTTTACCTTGATTATATTGCCAAAAGCCAACTGAAGACTGTAGCCCTCTGGTGCAAGGCGAAATAACTAGAAGTTTAAAGAAGTTTTGTGTCTATAGGTTTTCTGAACTGAATTGACTTTCCTTGTTTTTGATACTTCAAGGTATGCAATACTTCCTTCTCATTCCGCCTGCTTTGGATTCTGGCCAATAACAAATTTCCTGTATATATTTTTCAGCCAATCATAGACTTCTTGTAAATTTTTGTCTATCCAATAAAAGGAGAGGGTGTGTCCAGATTTAGTCCAGAGCCTTCTCGAAGCTTCCTCTCGGGTATAAAAGCTGTCGCCTTTCGAGTTAACTTGTCTTATTGATTGCCGAATCACTGAGTGTGTGTGTTAAGAGAGGAGACAGGGGTCCTCTTTCTTCGGCAGGCAGAACATCAACCCAGGTAACGGCCACCAGTTTTCTACCTCTGCAGTTATCTCCGCAAGCTGAACCCGAGGGGAAGGTTCGAATCTTTAATGGTGATAAGAGAGTTGTTGGTTGACGATTGATTGGTAAGAGAATTGTTGTTGAGTAGAGTTATGTTGTAGTAATATTATACTTGTGAACTCGTGACATGCAGTGGATGCAGTCGCCATATTGAAGTGTCTGGCAGTTTTTAAATGGCGCTTTTGATGTGAATATTTCTTTTGTGGCAACAGTGATTAATGTTGTGTGTGTTTAATTTGTAAATAGATGTGAATAAAATAACTGAACCAACTGAAAGCATCTCGTGTGCATCTTTGTGGATACGTTACCTCGATAATCCAGGTGGATTTCTTCACATTTTCCCTTTAAAGCACATTTGTAGACCACTCCAGGTTCAACAACTCCTTTTGGCTCCAGGTACTTAGAGTTAGAGCGCGGTGCACCTATCAGTAACCTAGATAGAAATATTATAGTTAAGTTTAGAGAAACACAATCAGTAGCAATGTTTAAAGTCCTTCACATTAAAGATACAAAAGGTTGGTTTCATTTGTCAAATTCAGCACTTCTCAAACAAGCCTGTTCAGGGGTACACAGGAAATATTCAGTATTGGCAGAAAAAATAAAGTCTACAGATGGAGAGTAGATGAACTGCAGAACAATATACGAGAAGAAATACTCAATATTTGGGAATATAACTTTAAAGTTTTTCAGTCTAATAAACACAAATGAACTCCTCCTCCTCCCCAGTGGTAGAATATGTGCCCGTAAAGGACATTTTCGTGTATCACTCAGGGTCGGCACTTCTGTTCCACAGAAGTTGGCACCACTGAAATGCTGTTTCTCTTCAAAGCCTTTCCGGCCGTTTGCTGTAGGACGTCTTGTCCTGTCCTTGGTTCCTTGATGGAAGAGCTCTCTGTATGGGATGATCTTTATCTTGACGTTGTACATTCCCATACCACCGCAACTGCTGCCTCCTCCAGTTTCTTGTGATGCTTGCTGCTTGTTGTTTTAAGGGGCCTAACATCGAAGGTCATCAGCCCGACCTCCAGTTTCTCGCTAATAGGGGCAGTATTAAATGATCCTCACAAGAGCTCCCATTATGCAGTCTGACACTTGCTGACCATCGCAGCATCCAAATCTCCATGGATGTGCATTTGCTGACCGTGCTTCTCCTGCCTTCCCCAACATTCAGAGCCGTAAATGAGGGCGGGTTTGATGGCATTTACATACCCCTACTGATTTCCAAAGCAAGTGTCACGACCAAAAACAACTGGATCTTAAGTGCTTGACATGAGGAGGAATGCGAGTTTCCCCATCATATTTCATAATGCTCATTAATAATAATAATAATAATAATAATAATAATAATAATAATAATAATAATAATAATAAACCACCTATTTTGAAGTTTTGAGTAATTATACTGGTGAATATAAAGGTGAAAAACAAAACAAAAAATAACACAGCAATTCCACTTCTTCTCATCCACAGGCTTCTCCATAGCAAAACTATCATTACGAAGTGACTAGTAAACCTATGTGAAGCTTTTGCACTTCACCCCCTTATTATTGAAATTATCAAAGTTGCTAAAATATCACATTTAGGTAAGAAACAATTTATTAGAAATTTACACACTAAATATAAAAACAGAACAGTTCAATTTTTACGAAGAAGTATACATGAGGTATACAGTCACACATCATATACACCAAAAAAATTCGCTTTTCGGGTATTTTACATCACCGGAGAGAAGAAAGAAAGAACTGCAATATGGCAGTAAGAACGTCGAAATGGAATGAGTAATTCAGAAGTTATTTGCTCCCGAATTCGTGACTCAAAAATCTCACCCCCGGTTTTTAGGTTGATCGATGACATCTACGAATTCCGAATATATTTCAGAAAGCAATTCAAATGAATTTCCAAGTATTTCGATGCGCGTATTCTGAAAACGACGTCGGATTGGGTTGCTTGGGAGAAGTCGTCCACCGGGGATAAAAGGAAAAACTGGACAGGATTTTGTTCTATTTTCCATCGCATGAATAAGGGTACGGTATATCTCTCGAAAGGGCAAAGCCAATAATAACGGCCGAAAGGTTTCGTCGAGCTGACCACACGACACCTTGTAATCTACAGGCCTTCGGGCTGTGCAGGGGTCACTTGGTAGGCCAAGGTCTTCGGGGATGTTGCGCCATCGCATTTAGTTTGGTTTTTTAGTACCGGTACTTATCGGTAGACCTACAACTTACTTTCCAAAGTTCGATTTACATTACCGTATATCCTGAACTGGGAAGTAATTGAGCAAAAATAATCGAATTACTTGTACCGGGTACTGGTTACTTTTCATTAACTGTAATATTTACTCGTGATTTATTTCTCGAAATAAAAATCGTAGAGTTTTTATCATTGTTACATCAAGACCACCTCCAACAGTATCAGACATTAATACAAAATCAACATGACCAACGCATCGGTTGGATGTAAACAAACCTATGATCCATAAATATAACCTTTTGATTATCGTACCGTATTGAATTGCTAAGTTGTCAATAATAACGTATTTGTTTTATACACATTTATACACATTCCAATATATCATGTTAAGTTAAGAAAATATAGACATTTTAAACCAAATGTCTACACTAGAAACATGTAACACAGACACATGGACTTAACAAAATTATTTGTGCACTAATGAAATTGATACATCAGTGATATTGAACGCTAATTGTATCGCTAGAATTCTCTGTAGCTCGCGCATTACATGTGATAAGTCTATCATAAGGTTATATGGTGTATCATGTTGAAACTAGGCCTACTGTATTTTAGCAGGCAAGGTCAATAATATCCTTATTTTGTGGATAATACTGAAGGAATAAAAACCGACATCCACTCTATTTTCTACCACCTGCAATACTATTCATCCTCTGTATGTCATATCGCGCTAACTACCTACATTCCTGATTCTTTAAGCATTTTACTATTTTTCATCCAAGAATGCTTTACTTGGGGTAATGGAATCAATTCTATCTAGTAGACATATATTTAGATAGGCCCCTGTAAATGGATAAGATAGGATTGCATTATAAAATAACAATCCTGGGGAATATCTTATGCATTTCAAAGAACGGCAGTTCCCAATAAATCAATCACCTATGATCTCCATTTAGGGCTGTCGTCCAGGGGACAGATTACTATCAGTTGTTCACCTAGTCTTCTTTTAAATCATTTCAAAAAAGTTTGAGATTTATCAAACTGGATCGAAAAGGCACCCTTGGTAAATAATTCCAGTCCGTAATTCTTCTTCCAATAAATAAATACATTTATTTGAATGAACTTCCTATTACCATACGTTTTTAAATACAATAACCTACTTCGTTCAAGAAATGTAGCCTATTAGAAACATAACCCTGTCACGAATTTCAATCCTTTCTTAACAATGATTCTGATCATGATTCACGTAACTGGTATATTCCATCTGTTATACTTCAGATAATCTTTGTCCCTCGCTAGTAGAACTGATTTGAAATTCTTGAAATTCTCTGGTAGCACGTGAATTTTTGTATAAAACACATTTAACGCCCAAATCGTTGGTATGTAAATACTTACTGTAAGTGACAGTATATCAATCGATACCTCGTCATCTAATTTAAGAAAGATAATATAATCTCCATTCACAAAATAACAAATAGCTTTATCACTACTTACGACCTCAAAAGATATGGTAGGAAAGGATAGGCACCAACTCAGAGCTTTGGCCTTACCCGGAAAATATCCTCGCTTAGCAAAAAAAAAAAAAAAAGTCTCGAGGGCCCCACCTGCTCTTTTATTTTGATCCCCCCTAACAACGCGAAATTAGAATTAGAAGACCAGCCCGCAATTATAACTGTATATCCTCCTAAACTCGTACATACTAAGAAAAATAAAATGCCCAGATTAAAAGTAAACAAAGTTGCCATAAAAGGATAAATCATTCAAGTTATTAATGCTAAAAATAATATAAAAATAGGGGGAAAATAATACATCAAATAATTTGATGCTATCGGATATGTTTCCTCCTCAGAAAATCTAATATTTCTGCTTGATGAAATTTTGGTTCCCTCCTCGGGCTATGCTTAATAATCCAAATTGCCACTGGTCTTTTCTTAGCTATACACTATACTGCAAATGTAGATCTAGCTTTTTCTAGTGTAGCTCACATTTATTGGATTGGAAGGGATAGACAAGGAAGGGGGAAGGAAGCGGCCTTGGCCTTCAGTTAGGTACCATCCTAGCATTTGCCTGGAGGAGAAGTGGGAAACCACGGGAAACCACTTCCAGGATGGCTGAGGTGGGAATCAAACCCACCTCAACTCAGTTGACCTCTCGAGGCTGAGTGGACCCCGTTCCAGCCCTCGTACCACTTTTCAAATTTCGTGGCAGAACCGGGAATCGAACCCGGGCCTCCGGAGGTGGCAGCTGATCACACTAACCACTAGTAATCAATACATCGTGTGGAAGCAAAAATGGAAAAAAAAAAAAGTGATGATAAATAAAACATTTAAAGTTCTACTTCAGCAGAACCTGTACCTTCACCAGTGTCGGATGAAGCACCGTGCTTTATTACCTCTCCAGTATAAGTTATCCAAAGACATGAAATTTATCCTATGTAAAGATATGCTTAGCCCTAAGAAATCGACACTTAGCGATGAGAAGGAAAAAGTTGACTTTTCTTCGCATGAGGCTGCAATGTTACCAAAGTTTGCAAGGAAGAATAAATTACTTCATTTTAAGTAAAGTGGCTAGCATCACTAAGAGAGCTAAATATAATGCTTTGGAACTTTAAAAATCATTTCCCATAATTTGTATTTTTGTCAGTAACATTTCAAATCATTTGCCATTTACGTCAAAAAGTAACTGGTTCTTATTCCTTAAGATGCGTTTTCTGAAGTAATTGGAATTGTAATTTTGCTGGTTACTTGTTAAAAAAGTAATTTGTAATTGTAACTTTTATATTTTAAATATTTTTATTCACGATCAGTATCATACATAGCCTATACATACAGAGGTAGTCAAAGATTCAGCGTGAATCCCACATAAGGTAAACTTGTGTGTGGGCTTCAATAATACAATAGCTCGATTAGGGACGATTACACGTCATGGCATCTAGTGAATATAGGGTTGCCATAAGGTTCGGGATGAAATTCAGGACACCAACATCTATAAGTTCCTACCATAAGCGCCGACTATACGGGAGCACTTGCCTGCGTGCTCTAGACTAAAATTTGGCGCCCATAATTCCAACGAGTGTGTTCGGGTAATTCCATGTGAACTGCCCCATCCGTTACCAAAGACACAATCGTTACACGATGTTAATGTTTAAAATCAAATAGAAAAATAATAAGAGTTCATAATTGAAGTAAAATCCCTACTTTACAGACCATATCATATTCAATATTATCTGCATAGATTTTTAAGTAACAGATGGGGCAGCTCACGTGGAATTATTATACTCATTTCTCAATAACACGAGTAAATGAAAACTAAAACCAACATTTATTTGCTTTGCTTTAAAGATATTTATGACACAGAGCTACCATGATGCGGCCACCAATCATACGTTTCTGAATTTGACACACTTTTGAGCACCTCATCATTTCTAAAAAAAATGTAATCATGAAATTTCTGACAAGATATTTCTTTAAAATTGTATTGCAGCAGTAATATTGATTTAACAGATTCTGCTTTCAGTCTATTTCTGTCATCTGTCCACTGTGAATTCAGCGAAATGTTAAATAATTTGCTCTGATTTTTAAAATTCAGGACATTTAGGGATTTCTTAAAATTCAGTCAGGACGCCGGGACACATGCTCAAATTCACGGCAATCCTGCTTTTTCAGGACGTATGGTAACCCTTTATTCCATTAGCATTTTGGTGATATTGTACTACTTTTATGAACTATTTTTCTGCATTAGTGTAATAAGCAAGAAGCTGGAAATGAGAAACATGGTTTAAGGAGAAGGTTGGTTTCTTAGTAGAGAGGAATAGTGTGCTAGTTGATTTTAATATTATAATGGAAATTTATAAGTTGATTTACTTTGTGGAAGCAATTCTGATTTAACTGTAATTCAGCCCAATTACCTTTTTCTTGTACTTTTTCCATCATTACCATACATTTTAAAAATCGGGAGAGTGCTGATACGTTTTTTTAAAAAAAACCGTGGCGCAATAGCCTCGAAGAGCCAGGGCCTACAAAGCGACCGCTGCTCAGCCCGAAGGCCTGCAGGTCACGAGGTGTCATGTGGTCAGCACGACGAACCCTCTCGGCCGTTATTCTTTGTTTTCTAGACCGGGGCCGCTATCTCTTCGTCAGTTGTAATCACATAGGCTGAGTGGACCTCGAACAAGCCCATAGATCAAGCTAAAAATTCCCTGACCTGTCGAAAATCGAACCTGGGCCTCTGGGTATGAGACAGGCATGTTACTCCTACACCGCGGCTGCCCCGCTGTTACAGTTAGGCACGTATTATTTAAGTACCGTAATCTTAATTTTGAAGCTTTTCTACATATGTTTTAAAAAGTTCGTTAATTTACAAACAAAAAAAAACCCTACAGTTCATTTTTGCTGTTTTTGTCCGACTTAAGGTGGAACGTCCCACTACAAACCATCACAGAAAAATGTAGCAGTGAACAGCCTTCATCTAGGCCGTCAGGAAAAGCATTCGCCATAAAACTGAACTTGATGCACATACCATGCCGACACCGAGTAGTTTTGAACAAGGTCAGAAAGCAGAAGGGTTAGGGGAGCTCAGCTGTGAGCTTGCATTCGGGAGATAGTGGGTTCGAACTCCACTGTCGGCAGCCTTGAAGGTAGTTTTCCACTTTCACACCAGACAAATGTTGGGGCGTACCTTAAGACCACGACCGCTTTCTTCCCATTTCTAGCCCTTTCCTTTCTTCCCATTCCTAGCCCTTTCCTTAAGACGTACCTGTGCCGGTGCGACATCAAGTAAATTGTAAAATGAAAAAAAAAAAAAACCATAAGAATTTACAATCCAATTCCATTATTTCAACTGAGCCATTCCGAGCTATGAACATTTCTTCGGTTTCCCTATTATTTTTCAAAACAAATCAGGGAATGTGATTGACCCTTAAAGAGCAGGAATTCTACTGGTCTACCTTACAAACACTCTGCTCAGAGCCATAAAAGTAGGTACTAAAGGATATTACTCACCAGGAATATGCCTTACTGAGCAAGACAGTGTATCCAAAGTAAGTTGCCCTCTTGGAAGAATTCCTTCCAACATCATCGTATATGATAGGATTAAAGGTGTCAATGTTGAAGCTGTGTACACAAGAAGAAAACAGCTGAAGTCCTAGATAAATAGTTGCTAGTTTTGTCACCATTATCTCTTCAAGCGGAACACAATTAACTGCAGTCGGATCGAATTCGAATGCACTGCTGTGACACTAGCTTCTTCCTGTGCTGAAAAAGAACAACCACAGAGCCTACATTGCTGTAACTCAACTTCCTGGAATGTGGTGGTTATCAGAAAGGAGACACACGTAATGCCAAACCACAACAAAGGAAGTTCGCCTCCCGGCTGACTGATGAAATCGTAAGTGACACCTCCAGCAATCAAACCATGGTGATCACATATTTTTTTTAGTTGATGATTCTGATCTTTTCTGAAGTGGCGGATTTAACATACCTGCACCCCTAAGCACAATATTTTTCACAGTAGCGGTGATTGGGATTTAGCAGGGGGGGGGGGGGGGGGGCGAGCAAAGAAACTTGCAGACAACAAGAAGTACCTGGGTTTGTCGGATATAGCGGGCGGGGTTACAATATATCAAAACTTTAAAAAAAGCTGTAAAGTGGTAAGTTTTTTATACGGTACTCTTTGAGCGAATTTCGACAGAGAGGTAAAGGATGATAGTTTAGTAACTTAAGTGCGGTAATATAGGCTATTTCATTGCTTTACGTCTCACCAACTACTTTTAACTTTTTTCGGAGAACCCAAGGTGCTGGAATTTAGTCCCGCAGGAGTTCTTTTACGTGCCAGTAAATCTACCGACACGAGGCTGACGTATTTGAGCATCTTCAACTACCACCGAATTTAGCCAGGAACGAACCTACCCAGTTGGGTTCAGAAAGTCAGCGCCTCAACCGTCTGAGCCACTCAGCCCGGCCAATGATAATTTTTTTTTATTTTTTATTTTTTTTTAAGATTGTGATTCAATAAAATCCAATAGAACTTTCACCAAAGGAACAATAATTAAACACGAATTACAATTAAATAGAAGTACAACGTGATTATGTAATAAAAAATCATTTAGTATTTGACCACACACACTAAGAAACTAACGAGACTCCCCGACTGCGAATGCGCGCGGCAAGCGTGTGAATCATACAATGATATATTAGTGTCCATGATCTTGGCCAAAAAAATATATAGGCCTACCTATATATACTGCTGCCACCCTTCCTCACAGCACATTCGAAGTTTCCACTACTTGCTGTGGCGCTATGCAAATCGGTTAGTCGCGACTAACGACATTGTGCATATTTCCGCTGATAATTTTGTTAATAATTAAATTAAATAAAGGAAAGAATTAGCTGATAAGACAACAAGGCTTGTACAACCGGCTTTTTTAAAAATAATTCCCACAATTCCTATTTTTTGCCGGATAAAGCGGAATAAAAATGTAATGTCTCCACAAACTGGGGCGGGGACTGCCCCCACTCGTCCCCCTAATCGCGGCTACTGATTTAGCATAGCCCCTAAAAAGAACGATAGTCAAGTATTTGAAATAACTACAGAATGGTACGGTAGACAGCAATATTTAAAAACTGGACAAAACCAGAGTATTCATAACCTGGTAACTTAAAGATGAGAATAAACTCACCAATCATAGTTCTTCCGGCCCCGCAGTGTAGAGCATAGCGTGCCTGCCTCTTACCCGGAGGTCCCGAGTTAGATTCCCGTCCAGGTCAGGGACTTTTACCAAATGCACTATAGAGAATACGTGACACTTTGCGAGATACCGTACCCCAAGACATCGATTGCCGGCGCACCTAACGGAACGGCCTTGAAACTGAGTGTAGTAGTGCACTATATACTATGAATTATGCCAAAAGTGTCAGTTTCAAAGTCGCCTTTAATTAAAAAGTGGTTACAGGAGTTTCCCCATTTAACATCGGATGATAAATTCTGTGACATTTGCAGGAAAGAGATGAGATAAACTTTTATATTTTCACCTAACAAGTTATTATCAACTTAGCAAAATAAACGTGGTTTTTAATTTAGCCCTATTAAAATACGTAAAATTGAAGCTGCCTAAAAATATTTTAGAACCTATTTGAGAGTCTATATTAGGCAGCTAAAATAACATTGAAACACGTAGAAATCCGAGGTCTAGTATTCACTATTGCAATTTTTCTGGTGGTTGGAAGTGTAGTGTGTTGTCTGAATATGAAGAGAAACGTGTTAGAACAAACACATACCCAGGCTCCGAGCCCGAATTAATTAGGTGCGATTAAAATCTCCGATCCAGCTGGGAATCGAATCCGGGACTTTCTGAACCGAATGCCTCAACGTTGACCATTCAGCGAAAGATTCAGACAAAACTAAATCATTACCGACTTTCATTATTTCTATCGATTTTAATATGCAACTTTCGTAGTTTCAATCTTGGCGTCTGATACGAGGTCCACGTAGCCTGTGTGATTACAACTGAGGAGCTATCTGACGGTGAGTACGTGCCGCGGCGCAGAAAGCCAAGAATAACAGCCAAGAGGGTTCGTTGGGTCGATCACACGACACCTCGTAATCTGGAGGCCTTCTAGCTGAGCAGCAGCCGCTTGATAGGCCAGGGCCCTTTAGGGCTGTTGAGTCATAGGGTTTAGTTTTCAAACACACAAGTTTTGTCCTTATCTGCCACTCAAACAATACAGTTATGATTACAAATTACTATTTCAATAAGGAATAGGTACCATTACTTCACACAACGCCAGTCTTAAGGAAAGCATTGATTTTTTTTCTCACGAACCGAGTGAGTGGCTGCGTAGATTGGGTCACGTAGCTGTCAACTTGCATTCTGGAGGTGGGGGATTCGAATCGCCATGAAAATGGTTTTCGATGTTCACACCGGCAAATGCTGGGATGGTACCTTAACCAAGGTCACGGCCGCTTCTTTCCCAATTCTAGCTCTTTCCTATTCCATCGTCACCAGAAGACCTATCTGTGTCGTTGCGACGTAAAACAAATTGTAAATTTTTAGTACGGGCTGGAAGTTTGCAAAGTAAAGTACAGAGTGACCCAGAAGTCCGTTAACATTTTACGAGGCAATACTTTGCATGTTACAAATCTCACGACTGGTCTGTATTGAAATGCGCATTAATTCAACAATGATACAAAAGTTTATTGAGATCCACCTTTTCACTAGATACTGGGTTCTTAAAAAATAATATTTACTTCACGGAGTATTGGAGGTGGAAAGGTAATAACTGACACACATGACTGACATGTCATGGGGTTCTGACACCATAATAAAGTACACGAAATGACCAACAGAGGGCTCTGGACAGCAACACGTCAGGTATAAATGGCCACATAGGCTTGACATGACATGGAATTTTATTGACACCAACAGAATGATAGGTTTCGCACGAGACTCGTGTACGGTGTAAAAGGAGCTGTCGTAAGAGATACACTGCAATCGTGGCCTACCCAGTCCCCCAACCTCAATCCATGTGGGGTGACAAGTCGCAAGTCTACCGTGATAGTCCGACCTCAGTAGGGATATTAAAAGATAATTTCTCACCATACCTACGGATATGCTGCACAGTGCTGTTCACAACATTTTCCCTCGACTGCAGGTTATCGTCGATGAAGGACGGCCGACAAAGAAAACTACATTACTTCATTTTGTGTTATTTAGCGAAGAGACATAACGTGGCTAGACGAGACTAATCAGACTGACAAAACGATTTCTCCCAAGCAACATTGATGATGATGATGATGATGATGATGATGCTTGTTGTTTAAAGGGGCCTAACATCTACGTCATCGGCCCCTAATCGTACAAAATGAAATGGCAAATTAAAAGCCCCAAAACATCCACTGACCACAATTCAAAACATGAGGATGAAGAATTAATGGATGGATGGATATGAATTTAAAACGATCAATGGAACCGACCCACAGTGCCTCACATGCACAGAAGCTGGCATAGAACAATAGTATTACTGATCAAGGGACTGCTTCTATAGCACGATACTGAGTCGATGATACTTGTAGTCGAAAGGGGTCCAAAATTCAAGTCAGCAGCCCCTCACAATGGTACTTATTGCTAGGAAAGCAGAACCATGGTATTTGTCATGTTGCGGTACTAATCAAGAGCAGTGTAGACTCGCGGTATTCCACACATTATGGTACTACTCACAGATAATGAAATTCGCACATGTATTGCAGACCTATACGGTTTCGCACATTGTGGCGCCATTTACAGGCAATGCAAACCTATGGTCCTCATCACATAACGGTACTAACCACAGGGACTGTTACTATCCCGTGGTGTTCCTCATATAGTGGGTACTAATCATAGGCAAGCCAGAACCATGGGTTCCCTCAACCCACAGTGTCACTCATACAGTGCTACTAATCACAGGTACTGTAAAAGCTGTCATGCTCTTGTTTGCTACTAATCACAAACCTATTTGGTTCCCAACATAGTGGTACTACGCGCAAGTAAAAACGACCCATGGTGTTCCCCGCGTGGTGGTACTAATCACAAGTAGTTTCATGGTTCTAATTTGATCATCCCTTGGTCGCCCCTTACGACAGGCAGGGGATACCGCAGATGAATTCTTTGTCTGTGTCCCCCACCCACAGGGGGTCCCAAGCAACATTTGCACGTCACTTTCGTGTTTTCATTATTTTCAGGATAACTAATTCAAAATATTTAATTTAATAGGGGAATGGAAATGCTTTAACCTCTTAATCGTTACATGTTTATTCTGGCTCCATTCTGGGTGAGGGCGGCAGAATAACACTCACAGTATCCGTTGCTTGTCATAAGAGAGGATTAAAAGGGGCCCCAGGGTCTCTTAACTTGGGAGCGTGGGTTGGAGACCACCGGACCTGTAACCGAGTCCTGGCATTGCTTCGACTTGTGCCAGGGTTCTCGCTTTCATTTATCCTATATGATCTCCCTTGTTCAACTGTTGTTCTTTTCCGACCCTAATGGTATTAGGTATCGAGGCCTAGGGAACCTTTCATTTTCACACCCTTCATAGGCCTTGTCTTACTTTGGTTGATACCTTCATTTTTCAAAGTTCTGGGACGCCTTCAATTTTTATTTCTGATTAGTGTTAACATAGAATGGATGGTTGCCTAGTTGTACTTCCTCTTAAAACAATAATCGCTACCATCTCCTCAACGGGCACCCAACTGCACAATTTTGGTCAACTTAGTGTACTCTTGTAAACCAATGGATGCGCTGCCCCTTTGGACTGACTGCTTGACAAATTACAAGGTTGACTCATATTATATTATTCCTATTTTACATATCGCTACGTTAATAACAGAATATCTCCATAGTTTCAATATCCGATTACTATGAAGCAAAATCACTTCTCTTATTATTTATGCAATTTTTAAGAATCTGAATAAATTATATTAAAGACAAACTCCACAGCTAAAAACCAGATTCCCCTTGGCCTACCAAAGCACTCAATCCTGAATTCACCCCTGTGATGCATGGTCAGCGACAGCTGCCAATCCTCAGTCATTACCTTTGGCTTTCTAGACGGAGGCCGGCCAATCCCACGTCAGATACAGGTAATCTGAACCTAGCTGAGAATTGAATTCGATCCATTGTGTAAGACTGACTACAAGAGACCGAGAGGGCACCATAAATGTACGTGCTCTTCATGTTCGTTAATTGTGTATTAAATGTCATAACAATTTAGTTTTACCGGGCGTGTTGGCCGTGCGGTTAGAGCTACCCGGCTGTGAGCTTGCATTCTGAAAGTAGTGGGTTCGAATCCCACTGTCGGCTGCCCTGAAGATGGTTTTCAGTGGTTTCCCATTTTCACACCAGGTAAATGCTGGGGCTGTACCTTAATTAAGGCCACGGCCCCTTTCTTCCAACTCCTAGGCCTTTCCTGTCCCATCGTCGCCATAAGACCTATCTGTGTCGGTGCGACGTAAAGCCACTAGCAAAAAAAAAAAAAAAAAAAAACAGTTCAGTTCTCCTTGTACAACATTTTGAGGAAACAAATGATTCTAAATACAGGAAACTAACAGTGCAACTTACTGTGCATTTAAATGGAAGTACAACCTGTGAATTTTTCTCAGTCAACTTGCTTGAATGAAGGATTCAAAATCTACTTTTATGAAGGTGAAATTATGTCTCGAGTTATGAAGATTATATTGTAGCATTCAAAAACATTGTTTTGAATTCAAATTTTGGACAGAATCGTATAGTTTCTAGAATTGAAAACAATGCATTCGAGAACTTTTAAGAATCAAAATTTCTATTCAAAACAGTTTTCCACTTAAGTATTTCTTGAATGCTTCACTCAAAGATACATGGAATTCGCAGAGAGGAATGTTTTTGGTTGTAATTACATTTCAATGTAGGCTGTAGTATAAGCTTACACTATTTTCTTTGCAATTTCCAGGGACAGATATAATTCTATTTATCGTATTGCTTTTAGTGCCGGGAGTGTCCAAGGACCTGTATAGATTGCCTGGTGCTTGTCTTTCAATTTGACGTCCATGGGCGACCTACACGTTCGGATGTGGGATAAGATAGGGAGAGAAGTGAAATCTGATGCTGGTACATACAAATGCATGTGTAAGACACGTTTGCAACTTATGGTACTATGACGGTGTAACTCCTTCATACAACCACCTATCTTAGCCCCGACAGAAATCCACCCCACTGCATTCCCTATGCCATCTCCATGAAGTCCTTCACTCTTCACAACTCTTCACAGCCGTTTTACCTTGCCTCATATTTCAAATACCTCTCATCCTATCAAAGTTGTAACACCAGATCTACTAATAATTCCATCCTTCCTTTACCTACCCACAGAACTGCCATTTATGATCATTCGTTCACAGTACTTGCCTGGCATGACTGGAACCTCATTCCACAATATATCAACGGGTTAAGTGCTATTCACACCTTCAAAGAAGCACTTTGGAGACATTTTATGCACCAATACAGATCATATGTAAATTTGATGCTGCTAGTCACAACCTTTGTATTGTCATGGATGCCCTTGTAGCAGATTAGTTTAAAATTCTTCCTTTATTCCCCAAATGTTACAAAATTTTATTCTCTACCTATTTTTACATGTAGGGTATTACTCTTAAGAAATTTTCCTCTTACTATATTTATTTCAATTTAATTTAATCATTATTTGCATTATTTTAAATTTGATTATTGTAATGTAATACAATTTTTTGGACACACATACTGTTTTCCAAATTTTAGACTCCTAAAACAGCTTTTTGATATCTTTTGGAATAGTAAAACAAAACACACTTGGTTTAAAGAAATACAAATGGGTCTGGATGAATTGAAAATAACTAAAGAACAAATTGAAAAGAGAAAGGGAGATTCTAAACAACAAGTACACAAAACGATCACTTAAAACATCAAAATGTAAGCAGTATGTTATGTCAGCAGAAGAACAGGCTGCAAGATCGTCTAGAATGAGGAAGTATTGGAAAAGAAAAAAGTATCAAGTGTTAAAAAAGGAACTTATTTTTTTAATATACTTATTTTTTGAAGTTTTTATTGTATAAGGTTGATTTTGGTGCTCCAATGTGAGCATGAATAGTGTAAATAAATAATCAAATGTAATACAATGTAATATATGTATATTTCAGTGCCTGGTTGGATGGAAGAGAAGGCCTTTATCTTGCCAGGTAAAATACTTATTCCTGTCGAATAACACCAAGGGGTCTGCTCAAGGTGTTACATGCCCTCACTCCATAAGAACAATGAAAAGGTTTGGAATTTAATTCAGGCTTTTAGCACACAGTCTAGTGATTAGAAATTGTGTACCATCTCCCCCATCCTGTCGGCCAACATTCTGATGGTGAAAACATTTTCCACCAAAGGGACTCAAACTGGTTAACCATGGTCTCAGATCATAATAATAATAATCATATCCACCAGATAGGCCAAGTATTCTATAGGTTAAAATCACTTTTTGAAGTGTCCTGTATGTTAGTTTGTCATTTGGTTTCATTGTTTCATATACTGTAGCAGGAAGTCTTCAGGATGAAAATATTAATTTTACTTCCTATTACCACTTTCACGATTTTTTGTGCCCACAGGCTCTGATTTTCCTGCAGCTCCCAATACTGAATGCTGTTTGGTACAAAGAAAAAAGGAAGAAGATTCAATTACACCTCGATGAAGAAAATTAAACTCCAACATCCCATCACTTATTGAACCCCTTCGTCTTTTGGGCATTTTCAAACTACATAAAATACAAGTCATTGCAATTTTTTTTTTTTTCTTGCAGATATGTGAGCAGATCACAAACTGCTATTATTCATGTGGAAGCTAAGCAGGCAAAGTGTGTACTAGAAAATTAAATAATCTAAAACTTGAAATCAAACACATCTAAATATATCTAAAACTACATAATAAATCGTAAAATATCTATCAACATCTCAAAAAGGAATTTTATAAAAATTCGCTTCACACCTAACTAACTGGTAATACAAATCTGAAAGGTAAACATTCAAAAACTGTCTGGGTAACGCCGAGTACTACAGCTAGTCTATATACTTTACATGAAAGTCGACGTTGGTATATTTGAGATTAATAGACTCAAGAACTACTGGACCGATTTTGCTGAAAATTTCACAATTTGTTCTTATTACTTCTGGGAGGGTTTATGAAGTGGTTTGAATGAAATCCAATGGGTAGTTTTTCTGTAACGAATAATTTTATGGAATTAATTTAATTGCAAAGCCGCACCAAGGTTGGATCGACATGATGTACATATTGTTGCTAAGCAAGAGCAGCTTACATTATATCACGAGAGTCTGGTAAGAAATGTTGCATATAGGAGGATGGAAACATGCCGCCATGTTTTAAAAAGTACCTTTCTTGATAGGAGGTTCATGACCATGCCTGTTATTTGGAAATAGCAATCCAACCTTCCGTGATTGAGATGAACTTTTATCAATCAACCAAGCAAAGAAATTGTTCTACCTCATCAATACTTTTTACTTTGCGTTTGGCCAATTTAAATTTCTCTGCTCGATTTACTTGACTCTCTCTCTTTGAGTCATCAGTCCATAAACTGGTTTGATGCAGCTCTCCATGCCACCCTATCCTGTGCTAACCTTTTCATTTCTACGTAACTATTGCATCCTACATCTGTTCTAATCTGCTTGTCATATTCATACCTTGGTCTACCCCTACCGTTCTTACCACCTACACTTCCTTCAAAAACCAACTGAACAAGTCCTGAGTGCCTTAACATGTATCCTATCATTCTATCTCTTCTTCCCGTCAAATTTAGCCAAATCGATCTCCTCTCACCAATTCGTGATTCGATCTATCCATCTCACCTTCAGCATTCTTCTGTAACACCACATTTCAAAAGCTTCTATTCTCTTTCTTTCTGAGCTAGTTATCGTCCAGGTTTCACTTCCATACAATGCCACGCTCCACACGAAAGTCTTCAAAAACATCTTTCTAATTCCGATATCAATGTTTGAAATGAGCAAATTTCTTTTTTTAAGAAAGCTCTTCCTTGCTTGTGCTAGTCTGCATTTTATGTCCTCCTTACTTCTGCCATCGTTAGTTATTTTACTACCCAAGTAACAATATTCATCTACTTCCTTTAAGACTTCATTTCCTAATCTAATATTTCCTACATCACCTGCCTTCGTTCGACTGCACTCCATTACTTTTGTTTTGGACTTATTTATTTTCATCTTGTACTCCTTACCCAAGACTTCATCCATACCATTCAGCAATTTCTCGAGATCTTCTGCAGTCTCAGATAAAATAACAATATCATTGGCAAATCTCAAAGTTTTGATTTCCTCTCCTTGGACTGTGATTCCCTTTCCAAATTTCTCTTTGATTTCCTTTACTGCCTGTTCTATGTAAACATTGAAAAGGAGAGGGGACAAACTGCAGCCTTGCCTCACTCCTTTCTGGATTGCTGCTTCTTTTTCAAAGCCCTCGATTCTTATCACTGCAGACTGATTTTTATACAGATTGTAGATAATTCTTCGTTCTCGGTATCTGATCCCTATCATCTTCAGAATCATAAATAGATTGGTCCAATCAACATTATCGAATGCCTTTTCTAGATCTACGAATGCCATGTACGTGGGCTTGTCCTTCTTGATTCGATCCCCTAAGATCAGACGTAAAGTCAGGATTGCTTCACGTGTTCCTACATTTCTTCTGAAGCCAAATTGATCTTCTCCCAACTCAGTTTCAACTTGTTTTTTCCATTCTTCTGTAAATAATATGTGTTAAAATTTTGCAGGCATGAGATACTAAACTAATGGTGTGGTAGTTTTCACAATATACCAATTTTCATTAAATTCTGTTAACCCGTTTTCTCATGGTTCGGCATGGATATGGACTTGGCAACAAAAATACAAATTCATTAATATCTCTTTTATCATAGTCGGTATGGGAAAAAATGTCTAAGGCATAAATGATCGGAAATTTAATTCTACATTAATTTAGTTATGTAGTATTTATCGATAGGACCATTAATAACATAGATATTTGAGAATTAAATTGTAGGTCTTCCCCTAAACTACCATTTTAGTCAGCATGAATAAAATGATTTATATCCTGGGCAATGTACAGACAACAGACGGCTCGGCGATTGCTGGTAGTAACACAGTGTGCTGTGGCGAGCGTCGTGCGAGATGGAAGTAACCCGTGTTGAGCCATTCTCCGGGTGAACGTCACAGTGAATTGGTGGAAGCCCTTGGGAATAATGCCCTCCCATACCGTACAGTAGCATGGTGGGTAGGAAAGCGTGGCAACCGGTGATTAGCAACTGTCGGGACGACCTGTCAGTGTGTCGACCGATGTGGCATGTGCAGTCATCGAGCAGTTCCTGGAGGAAGACCGACTATGGATGCTCCTGGAGTTAGTGAGGGCAGGTGGCACCCATAGGACTGGGTTTCTCAATGCCATACAAGAGTAAGAAGATGTACAATATTAGAAGGATCCACCTTTCAATACTTCGTTGTAAGTTGAACTAAAAAGAAGTCGCAACTTGTTTATTGGGACCGGTTTCGACACATTACAAGTGTCATCATCAGCCAAATAGTAAAGTAGAGCAAGATATAAAGATCTTAAAACAACTAATACATTGAACACAGGCAAAAAATTAACATTGATTCATATAGTAGCATTTGTGACTTCTTTTTAGTTCAACTTACAACGAAGTATTGAAAGGTGGATCCTTCTAATATTGTACATCATCTTATTTCTCTATTCAATACAGAACAATCATGAAGTTTTTAACTTTAAATTTTAAAAGCCATACAAGAGTGTCGAAGAGTATTGTGTTTGAGGAGGGAGAGTAGTCAGCAGCAAGATCAAGTTTGTTTCCCCTAAATTCTGTTAGATGCAGCTCTATCATCACACTCCCTTAGTTCAGGTGACACGGTGAGAAAGACAGAGACTGAGAATGAAGACTGAATGAATGATCATCAAGACAGAAGACTTTCAAATTACTTACCTTCCTTTTTTGCGTCCAGGCATTGTTCAGTCTTTTGGGTCAACAGAGCCTGGTTTTCAGTCCTGAAAGCTTTAAATCCTGGAAGACACAATGGCCGCGGCAGACCAGAAAAAGCAACGGGTGTTGCCTGTCTCCGCCAAGGCAAGTAGACCTACAAGCAGGCTCCTTACGTTTTAATCATTGGCCGAAGAACAGCCAATCAGCGACTGCCCCTCCAGCATGGTGGACCAATAGGCGAGCAGGGTACCGTAGACTGCAACACCACTCCATTCCACTGTGAGCTTCATAGGCATCAAAGTCAGTAGCAACCTTTGATAATGCTGAACTCAGTCTTTAGTGAAACGTCAGAACCCTAACACGCTCCCGGACAATGGCCTACAAGCCCAGAAAATATAGACTATTTCTAATACCGGGTGCAAAAACCTCAACTGCTATATTTTGGCAGTGTTGGGCTACATCAATTGCTGGGTTCTTTCCCATCCACAAATTTTCAGGGGGTTTGCTGGAACAGACAGGCAGGAAAGACCTGGCCATATTCACATATTGCAGGATATCATCTTTGTCCTTAAATCCCCATCTTGCCAAGTTGGTCGACTGGTGTCCACAGCAAGTTGAGTGTACTCCACATTTTTTTTTTTTTTTTTTTTTTTTTTTTGCTAGGGGCTTTACGTCGCACTCCACATCTTTCTGTCCAACTCTACACCCACAGGCTCATACTCTTGAGGTGGATACCAGATCAGAGGGTGCATGCTTACAAAAAAACTACACTAGTGTCCAAAAGTTAAGCATAATCAATAAACGAGGGCATATCGCCTGATAGGAATGTCAGACGGATTGCTGAACAAACTGAAGCTGACTCGCACACCACGTGTCACACAACTTGTCCAAAAAAAAAAAAACTGTCAGAAAGGTTCTGATAGCTAAGGTACACCTTTGACAACAACTAACAAAACTTGGCAATGTCTTACACAACAAAATTTGCTGTTAATAGGGTGTATGGTTACCCCTAATGGCCACACACTTCGCAGCGACATGGCATGCTTTCTATTAGATGGTCCAAGAACTCTTGTGGCAGTCGATCCCATTCCTCGGAAAAGGGAATGTGAAGGTCTTGGAGGATCCTTGGTGGAGGCTGATGGGATGAAATTCGCCTCCACAATACATCCCAGGCATGTTCTATATGATTCAGATCTGCAGACCTCGTTGGCCAGTCCATGTTATGACTGTCTTCCCCAGCCAGAAATTCATCCACCAGAGCAGCACGGTGTGGTCGGGCATTATCATCCATTAAGAGGAAGTCTGGACCAACCACACCTCTGAAGAGTCGAACATGTGGTCTCAGTACCTCATCCCTGTATCTCCGAGCGTTAACAGTGTTCCTCGGACCACCCATGAAGATGTGCAGCTCCGTACGGCCATTCAACATGATGCCACTACCACCATACAGGTCCCGTTCTACGATGTTCCTGTGGTTGTATGGGCTACCCGGTTCTCTCCAGATTAATGTGTGACAGGAATCGTTCTGCAAACTGAAGCGGGATTCATCTGTGAAGAGCGCATGCCTCCATTCATTCATGGTCCAGTTTCGATGTTGACGGCTCCACAGTAAACGGGACCGTCTCTGTGCTGGAGTGAGCGGGACGCACACTGCTGGATGTCAGGCAAACAGCCCTGCTGTTCTGAGCCTCCGGTACACAGTATGCCAGGAAACGGCAACTCCTGAGGCGGCTGCACGCTCCGCCGACAATTGTCTTGCAGGTGCACTCCGATTTCGTCAGGCGGTTAAGGCCAGATAATGGTCATGCTGTGGGGTGGTTACCCTTGGTCGACCTGGTACTGGCCTACAACTAACATCTCCTGTGTCTTGAAATTGTCTCCAAGCCTGGAAATGACACTTTGTGGCATGTTCAAGGATACGGCAACGTCGGTCTGTGTCTGGTCAGCTTCCAGGCAGCTAAGTATTCTATCCTGCAAAGTGGGGTCCACATGGCGTCGTTGTGGCATTATGTCGTCACGTTCACCACGAGGCTACACTCCGCGCACTATAAGAGGGCAAACACGACTGAGGGAAAATGGGCACAGGCACTGGCTGTGTTTACCTTGTGGTTACGCCGCTAGTCAAAGCAGGGAACAATCCTTTCCTATACAGAGCGAACACGTAAGGTTGGTAGGTGCATATGTCTTGCGATTTGCAGTCTATTTCCTGTTGCCCAGCTTACTCGTAACTTATGCTTAACTTCTGGACACTAGTGTACTACTTGATGTCAATATTCTAGGTCTGCCAAACTTTCTGCTCTGAACATGACATGCCCTTCATCAAAGGTCTGCTTGAATTTTTTAGTGAGTTCATAGGCTGATCTTCAGATGCTTGGTTAAGAGATGATTGTTGCTCTATAGAGATTGCCCAAAGGCATAGCTTGCATGCAGCCATGAAATAGCCAAGAACATAAAAATTCTGTATACTTAGAATGCAAGAAATGTAGGAACACACTTTCTCATCAACTCACCGTATAAAATTTAGTTAGAACGTTCCTAGTCCCATGGATCAAAATCGCCTAAAACAGCCATCACGTGTTCCTCTCAGGGTCATTTCATTCCCAGGATAGATAAAATTTAGTGCTCATTCAAACACCATCTTTTAAGCAAGCTCACTCCTAATATTTATGATGCTGGTTTAAAAAAAAAACTATATTTGCATCTAGCACAGTCCTTTCAGTAGCACAAGTTATTAGCACAGAAAGCTGCTTTGATCTTGATTCTGCATTACACACACTCTTATTATATTCACAATGGTATCGCAAGCCTCAAAACTAATAAACAGGGCCCGGATGTTTATGACCTTAAAAAGTTAGAAAGATGTAAGCATTTATGACCGAAAAAAATATGAAAATATGACAATAAATATGACTTCAAAATTTTTTTGGTAACATTTTCAAAATCTTGCCGTTGTTTAATTAACATTATATTGAAAATATACTTTTAAAAATCTAGTACATTCAATAAGAATAATAATAATAATAAGTAATAATATTCATTTTTATTATTATATTTTGAATTAATTTATTTACTCAATCCAGAGGTAACTCTCGACTCTGCACAGAATGAAATAAATGTCACATTTTGATGGTTGATTAGAACTAATTACAATAGCAAATTACATATAATTTAGAGTTTTCAAATAGGAACAATCTTCTATTTTCACACAACATTGACTTGTAACGGGAAAAGGACTGCTCAACATCGCAGGATGTTACTGGGCCATATTTGAAATAAGTCACATCATTAGGGAGTTCAGTTGAGGCTCACTATTCTGTCTCTTTCTATCCAGCTTACCCTCCTAATTCACATACATATATATTTCTAAGAAAGATAATTGTAAGAAATTACAGACAACAATTAGGACATGTGAAAAATCAGTCTTTGAGACGAGCAGGTATGCGAAAATGGAGTTAAAGAAGAAAAAATGACAAAAAATACAAAAATTCGCAGGGATGGGGAAATACGACCATAATATGAAAAATTACCGGAAAATGACAAAAAAAAAATACAGAAAAGCCAAAATGTGACTTTATATGACCCGTGAAAATTGCATAGTTTTAGTCACCGTAGATAAAATAATGCTCAAGTTGTATTTTACATGGAAGTAACAAAGAAAAAAATATGGAGTCATAAACATCCGGGCCCTACTAATAAATTATGCTTGCTTCCTTGGCTGCAACATCCTACACTCCATATTTGCCTACAGTAATTTCCTTTACATACTGCATTGACTTTGCTTACGTAGTGGTAACCACGGTTTCACAGAAACAAGGATGAATGGGGTAACAAACCGAATAAATCGTAATTACATTATTACCTTGTACTGAGCAACTGGAGACCACGGTTTCTGATACCAATATACTCAGAAGGTATCCCCAAACAACCTCCAAACGTTTGTCGGAGTTCAGCTACTCTCAGTACCAAGCATATACATCACATAACGCATTCTGTATGTGAAACAAAATATCGATTATTTCAGAAAGAATTGTGACCATCACAATTACCAGATGCAAACAAGAACTAATATCTTCATTGAGCACAAGAGTAAAACCATTGCTTTGAGACATGTAACCAGGATTGGGAAAAGATATTAGTTCTACTAGGTTATTGACCACAGTATTAAAAAAAAATCTCTTGCTGAGTAACTGTTTCTACAGTATTGACGAATAGCTGAAGTGCTAGTAACGAGGCTATTATTAAAATGTTCTTTATACCTTGCAAACAGCTTTAAAATGTATTATGTCTTATTGGTTATACACCTGGCATCAATTATCTCTTGTAAATATAGGTTATTAAAATTATTAATTAATGTGTGCTGTTCAAATGTCGAGGTACTTTATTTACAAAATGTTCACCACTGTGCAAACATTACTGTTAATATTAACAAATCGCTTGTTAATTGCTATATTGCTGGTATATTTCATATGTATTATCCATCCACCAACGGTTTATGGACCTATCCCACCCATTACCATTCAAGAAGTCTTAAGGGCTACGTAACATATGAAAAATAAAGCATCAAGACCAGATGATATGCCAATCTGAGGTCTGGAAGATCCTTGGTAGTGATGGGATAATCAAATACAAAATAATCACTTATTCAATTATTTCATTTTATCTGATTATATTTCCCATTCAATTATTTTTTGATTATTCATTTGAATGAATGAGGCAATCAAATAGTGAATATTTTTCCCCCCATCTGATTAATTTTTTATTATTCATGCAAAACTCCATTAGAATGAATGAGGCCATTGGATATTGAATATTTTTTCCATTCAGTTAATTTTAGAATATTTTTTGACTATCCATCTGAAACTCCATTAGAATCAATGAGGCAATCAAATAGTGAATTTTTCCATTTGATTATTCTTTCAGAACTGCATTCGAATGAACGAGGGAATTGATTACTGAATGCTTTCGAAATAATTTAATGAAAAGTTATATTATGAAGACTCATTTAGTTTTAACATTTGGAGATACGTTTGGAAGAAGGCATATTTCTACTTTTCATAAGAGTTCATCCAGTCTCTTATTTCAATCGATTATCCATCCGACACACTTAAATAAAAAAAAATTTATTCATAATGCATTTGTACATTCTATGCAATACAACTAAATGATATTTGAAACTCATTTGATTATTTAAATAATCAGATGGAGGTTATTTGAATATTAAAAGTATTCAATTACATCATGACTGCAACTGAATGATATTTGAAACTCATTTGATTATTTAAATAATCGGATGGAGGTTATTCGATTATCCCATCACTAATCCTTGGACCGTGTGGAGTTGAGATTCTCATGAAGTTGTTTAACACAATTCTACACGATTGTAGCATACCTGCAATTTGGTTGACTAGCACTGCAGTCCCTATCCGGAAAGGAAAAGGTTCTGTTGGTGAATGCGTAAACTACCGACCAATATGTTCATTATGTCAGCCGACGAAGATGTTTTAACGTAGTCTTGATCCTCGTCTATGCAACATCGTACAAATTTCTACAAACCAATGCGGCTTTGCCATAGGAGTCAGTACAGCTGACTGTATTTGTACAGCCAGTCTCCTTGTGGAGAAACATAGAGAAACAAACCTCTACATCTAACCTTTTTGGACTTAGAGAAGGCTTTTAACCGGATACCACATAAGCTTATTTGGAGAGCACTCCAATCCCATGATGTTCCAGAAACCCATGTTCGGCTGGAACCAACTTTTCTATTATAAAGTCATCAGTGTGGTTTGATGTCTGCTAGGGACCTCATCCTCATTTCCTATTAATGTTGGGTTTCATCAGGATTCAGCACTGTCACCTCTCCTATTTATCCCACATATGGATACAGTCACAGCTGACATCCAGACGCCATATCCATAGGCCATCTTATATGCTGATGAGGATCAATCCTGAAGTAATCTAGAAAATCTCCTGCAAATTTGGAAAGACCATTTAGGGGAATATGGCTTGTGTCTTAACATCAAGAAAACAGAATACCTGCAATGTGGCTTGCAGACTGCTGGTACCATTTGCATTGACGGTAAGACCTAGTTCAAGCTAACCAATTTAAGTACCTTGGATCACTTACCACCTCAGAAGGAGATATTACCAGACACTCGAACATGAGTAAATGCTACATGGCTGAAGTCAGGTCACTGGTGTGCCATGTGATAAGAAAATTCCGACCTGCCTGAAAGGCAAAGTCTACAAATCCATGATCCGACCAGTTGCACTCTGAGTGTGAATACTGACCTACAACAAAAAAGCATGAGCAAGTTCTACATGGTATGGAGATGAAAATGTTATGTTGGTCACTAGGTCTTACAAGACTGAACCATGTCAGAAATGAAAATGTCTGAAGGCAATTGGGAGTGGCACCTATTCCAGAGAAGATGCAAGAAGCACGACTGAGATGGTATGGTCATGTTGTCCGAAGCCCTGCAGTCAGTGATATGTACAGCCCTCAAATTAGATCCTGGAGGTTCTCTATCCCAAGGTCGTCCCAAGAAGCGATGGTTCAATTTCATCAGGGAAGACGTGCGTCTTGTTGGCATCACTGAAGCTTACACCCGTGACCGCAGGAAGTGGGGGATGGCAGTTTAAAAGTGGACCCTGCACCAATGCGGAACTAAATGCTAGGATAGATGACTTCATAATATGTAATTGTGCAGTATATGGAAGCCGAATGAATGAATGAATAAAAAAAAAATACTACTAGAGAACTCAGGGAAGTACTGCACTGATATGTCTCTACAATACAGTCTTTTAATTTAAAACTTCACATTCTTCTAATGGACAATTAAAAGTAAAGACTAAATTGTGGCAAATATTCTTCTGATGAACAGTTAAAAGCAGACTAAATTATGTGTGAAGTATTGCCTACTTTGGAGTAATCAGGATTTTAACCAAACCCGGCTAGTTTCAACTGGGAGTCGTAATTTTACCAGGAAAATTGGGAGAAACACGCCTAAATCAGGCCACCTGACAACCCTGGTGAAAACCTCCAAGGAGCACAAAGTTAACAAGGTCATTTCCACATAACCTGAACAGACCGTGGTCAAACAGTACCATCATATGGATTTGTGGGGAACAGCTTACAGGATGGTGAACAGTGAGATTTCTGCCCACCAGAGGTAGAGGCGGATAGACAAAATTAAACAGTCATACTTGTATTTGCAATATATCCTTGTTCAGTACATTACAATGTCTCTATTGACTAGAATTATAAAAGAATAGGAGATCATACAGGTCCATGGGGAAAAGAACATTTACAAAAGTTAGTTCTCGACAGGCCAAGACAAAGTAACACGACAATACTGAGTATCTGGATCACAAATTTTATTGTATTTACACAGGAAATTTCATGCAACTCTTCTGTGTTCTCACTTGCCAGCAGATTAACCAAATGTTCTCCACATATGTACACATATATACAGTTAAAAATATAAGCAATGTAAACACATGCTATGATTGAAATGAATATATAATAATAATCATCATCTGTTTATACTGATTTTACTACAAAACTAGGGTTGCCCCACAAACAAGAACATTCATTTCCCTGATTTCCAAGATTAAGTTTACAAAATTTCCCTGATCAGTGCACACGTAGTTGGCCGTTTTAAGATAAGACATGATTCAGTTGACACACTTTATTCAGCAGCTCTTGAAAGTGCTTGTTTTGAATCAAGCTGCCATCTCACACTAGCCTATTTCTTCTTAACTAAACACAATAAAGACAATACACTAAAAGAGTATAATACAGTAAGTGTGCCTTGGGTTATACCCTATTGCAGCAGTCCCCAACATGTGCACTGCACCAGGATATTGTCACGTGCCTACTCAGTGGTTAGAATGATAAAATAACATCTCTATACGCTTAATATTTTGTAGTATATAAATGAGTTTCTATAGGATAATGTTAACTCTGTTGTCACTTATTTTCTATTTCATATCAACGAGCACAGTAAATTAATATCAACCTGGCACTTGCAAGTTATAAACTTCATGTTTGACCCGTATTGAATTGTGATCACAATAGTAACAATTATATCTGAGGCACGCAGCGGCACGGTAGGCTACACACCATGCTACAATTGAAGGTTCACTTCATGAACGCTATCTGTGTTGAACTGCGAAAGTTGTTTTTCTCTACCAGCTGAAAGAATGGTCTGTTTACAACCCTAAGAACGTGAAGCTCACATTACAGCCATTAAGACACATTTGTGTCTGCCGTCCTCATTTCACCATTTGATGACCTTCAAAAGAAGAACCATTTAACACGTTTGAGACTTACGATCACCCAATCTCCAAGGATTGTTTTAACCTTAAGCACTAAGATGCACAACATATGCATCCAAGGACTTTCGACGTCATACAGAAAATAATTCCTATTTTAATTTGATTTTATATTTAAGTGTTTGTATAATGTCCATTTCAGTCGATCTGTGGATGTCTTTGTGTATGAATGTAAAGTTATTTTAGTATTATTGGATGTTTTTGTCAAAGTTGTCTTATGGCTGATGATGGCCAGTCAAGGCCTAAACTAATTGCACTATCACAACAAAAGTAAGGTAATCATTGCGTAATAAAGATACTGAAAAGGTGGACCATTCAGATATAATTGTTACTGTTGTTAACCAAGCACAGCAGACTGCTGTGCTAGGAATGACATGCCAAACGTTGGCAGATGAGAAGTGCCATACTAGTACACAACATGCAGCTTCTACATTATGCTACTCTGGTGCAAAAATTGAAAACTAAAACAAACTTTATTTTACAGTGGCTAAGTGAACTGTTTCCTCTTCCTTCTCGTGTATATATCTGCCCTCAATTTTCCTTGCCTTTCAGAAGTTTGATAGTTATAAAGATCAATGCAGTGACAACTGATTATGGTAAAGAGTCAAGTACGGCTTCCTGACGAGTATTTCTTTGCTTGTGAACAATTGTGACTTGAGTGATGGTGATCTTGATTATTACAACAGTTTATTGATAAGTGATGTTGCTGTGCTGGAAATGAGTGAGGAAAAAGAAAAGCAATAGCAAGGTGGGAAATGTTTAGGAAATTGCTTGAGCAACAGATGCCACTGCATTCCAGTGGGAAGATAGGTTTCCTCATGTGGTTCAGAAGGAGGCGTTTCAGTGATGTACTTAGCATAAGAAATGAGAAAATGTGTGTTGGACTGTACCACAGTTGTGTGTGCGTATGTGTTAAAACCATCACGTTTAACAGTAATAATATTATACATTTTACAAGTCTAGATCGCAGTGAGTACCAGTCTCCCCCGCAACAGCAAGCAACAGCTCCTGTGTTAAGGGTTTAATAAGAAATTCATATTAATCAAGTCTAAGTACCGAGCTCAACTCAACACGGGAAGAAAAAAGAAAAGTGTGTTGCAATATCACCAGGATACCATGAACCAATTGAAGAAAAACAGGCTTACACTTCTTATTAGGACAGGGTAACTGAATGCAAATATACCATACCACAATTTATCATAATTAAACAGTTTTTCTTGGCAAAAAAATTAGATCTGATCCCTTCCCATATGGACAATTCACCCAAAGCCACTTTTCACCTGGATACATTCGGCCAGGCCAGTTCAACCTGGATAATTAGTCCAATACTATTCATCCAAAAAACTGCATTGTCACCAAACTCAACATGATTAAATAAAAAACTCTACCTTGTCCGTAATAAGAAACAGTAGAATATTTTCGGTGGTAGATTAAGGACATTTACAGTAGTTCAAGAAATGTAGGAACTTGGAGAAATTATAGCTAGTGAGAGAAATAGACTCATTTTGGGTACATCTACATTTCACAATCCCGTAATAACCAACGAACAAGGGCATGTTGTGTGCAGAAGGAAATCAAACTGTGCAAAGCATGTTAAAATGGGAAACCCTAATGGCTCTAGCTTGGAAATCCTGAAAGCAGGCATCCATGACCACCCAACATCCCAAGAGGAAGTAGAAGCTTAGCACAAATGTGCATGACTTGAGTAACAGGTAAGAATGAACCAACTACTACACCTTTATAGACATTGCTAACTGTCTCTATGAGAATCCATGACAAAAGTCAATGAATACAAGACAGAAATTCTGTCCTGTGATCTACAAACCAAACAATCTTTTAAGCAGTTTACATTTTCAAGGATTTTTTTTTTTTTTTTTTTTTTAACTTTCAAACAATAAACCTATTAGACAAGTTTTACTCTGGTTGAACTTTATTTGGAACAATGCCTATGGGTGAATGTTCCTGGCTTTTTATAACGGATATAATGTATTTTCTGAGTAGGTAAAATGATTGTGTGTGTGTTCTGTGAAAATGAAGGCCAATGTATACAGTAATTTATAAACACCAATTAATATGCAATAGATCCAAGAGTTTTGGTCTAAAGTAAAACCTGTTACACGTTACCGGGCCACCTTGGAAAAAGCTGAACTTCCTCTCCATACTATGAAAATAACAATGTTACACACGAGAATGAGAATTTTCCCAAATGGTTCTATCTGCAACACAATCATCGGACAGCAGATCAGGGTGGCACCAATTTAGGAAAAGACGTGCAAATGCAAACTGACAGCATCTGACAATGTCATCAACACTACGAACTGCCTTAAAGTTGATGAAGACCACATGAAAGCTGCAGTGATTAGACACTGTCAATAGTAACCTGAAGCTCCTAAACATCACCCAGAAGATGCTGCCAAAAGAAGAAAGTGACCTTCACAGATCCATACAGTACACCCCATACAACTGAGATAATGCTTAGAAGAAGAAATATTCAATAGGATTCTTTCTTGTTACATTAAATCACCTTATTGTTATTGAACTTCATTCCTCTACTTACAGTAGTAACTTACTAAAAAAAAAAATTTTTAAATAGGAGTTCTACCTCAAGATCAGTGAGACTAAGATAGCAGTGGAAGTGAACAAAAATGGTCGACCAACAAATATCAAACTAGCAAACCACCAGTCTGAGGGTGGGGACAGCTTCATCCTACTTGGCAGGAGACGACTTAGCCACCAGAAAGAACACCAACAGGATAGGAAAGAAACCAACAAGGGAGGACCCTATTTTGGGGCAAATGAACAGATTACAAAGATAGTAAAATTTGCATAGCATCTTCCCACTGCCTATTTGGATAAACTTGTACCATTTCGGCAGTGTGTAATAAAACTAAAGAAAGAACACAACCATGCTCAACCATATCAGTAATGTTGGTCAAACAGCCATCTATTCTGTCACGTCATCCAATGTGATACTCAATGCAAACGGCATGAAAAATGTTCTAATCAAAACCATTTGCTTCAAAATAGAGGATCATCTTAGATTCAGGAGTCTATTTGAACTACAGAAAGGTAATTATACATTCCAGAAGAAGATGTCCACATTCACACCTAGCACCTTCCAGTTCAGCTTGATCAAACATCCAGAATTTACGGGGGCAGTAAGGTCATTGTTGGAACATTGTGAAAATGAACAACAAAGCACTCCCATTTAATGCTAAGAGAATCAAACCGAAAACAGGATAAGATAAGACTCAATACTATCTTGTAACAAAGATATATAGCACCATGTGAATACTGACCAGATGAAGTGGAGACAACTGACTGGTGTTCTGTATGATCAACGTACAGAATGTCTGTCCGAGTGAAAGATATGGTTTACAAGTCACCCGTTAGAATAGTGTTGATCTATGGTTTGGAATGATGGCCCCGTAACCTTTTCACTGCTGCGATCCGAGTATACTCAAGCTGCCTGGAACGGTGTGCCAGTACTGCGATCGAGTATACTCGAGCCGGACTTTGCGCCAGCAGTGCTGCGGTTGAATATACTTGATTTGTCAAGTAATTGTGTCATATGTTTCAGCCATCTATTAGTCACACTTTAAACTAAGTAGTTTATATTTTTTCCCCGAGTAGTTCTGAAAGAAAACTTTTTCTTTTGTCACAGTCGTAAACATAGTGTTTGAATGATGGGTGCCACATACAAAAGTAAGATGCAACCGAAGGGTCTTACACTTATAGAGGAGATCGAGTCCTATGTGGATTTCAACAGTGACGGTACTGATACTGAAGATATTAGTGAAGTGACAGTGAGTGATAATTATGTTGATAGAGGTGATGATCTGCTGCCAGAGAAAGGAAGAAATAACACTGACCTAGGCCTATCCACAGGGTCAGATGACGAGTTAACGCCGAAGGCGCATGCATTTCAAGCGCCAAACCTAGCTATGTCAAATAATAATTTGACCCCTGAATGCCCTGAAATTGATTATTTCGAGGTATTTGTTAATGAAGAGATGTCGGCGAGGGTAGCGGACGAAGCAAACAGATTTTATAAACAGATGGTTGATGCTAAGTTCATGGCAAGTTCCGCTCTACTTTGATCAATATTGTGTGTTTAATTTAACCTTTCTGCATTAATCGTTTGTATGGTTTGGTATTGTGCGTAAATATAGTAAGCACAGCCCATAATGCAAATTAAAATTTCTAAGCATCTTCCTAATGGACGAAATTTTCACCACCTGTGTGGAATTGAACCCTGGATCCCAAACAATAACTGTCTCCAACACTGTAGGAACAAACTAGCCTCAAAATATTATTCTGTAGTTAATGCTACTTTATGTTCAAATTGGTGATAATATTTGATAAGGATGTTGGCTGAAATAATCCAGCACTGGGATCGCGCCACCCTGTCTGAGAAATCAGCAGCGAAAAGATTAAGAAACACCATGTCATAGAGATGAAAACAATAAGATGGAATTGATGTCTAACAAGTACTGATAAGATTTTTTTTTTAATTGGTCTTATGAGCAGACCGTACAACACAGAGTGTCTTAGTTATCCCCACAGAAACCAGGAAACATGGTAAATCCTAGACTTTGTGAGAGTCATTAATAACTAAGACCTACAAAAAAGTACACAGACGGCACAGAAACGTAAACTCTGCATAATGTCTAAGGTACACACGGAAATATTTATGAGATTCCGGAAATTTATCCATCTGGCCTCATAAAAGCAAATATGGAGAGGTTTGGGATGAATACTGAAGCATTATTTACATAATTTGTTGTGGAACATTGTTGTGGCCTGTAAATTGGGCCCACCATGCTGGTCCCCTGTTTTGGAAGAAGTTCCCAATTCCAAAAATGAAAAGTGTGTCAGAAGAAAAATAACAGCAATTTTAACAGAAATGTGCGATGATTGTATCACACATGCTAATGTAAATTCGATTCTTACTGATGGTAACAATCAAAGTAATTGCACATTTCGGTATATAGCCTACAACTGTTGTCACGTTTATTGGGCCTAGATTCTGTGAAATTCATTGCTGCCTACTTTCTGTACAAGTTTAGAGGGTGGTACTACTGACCCTAATACTCTAATCTTTCAGCTCAGAAACTTACAAGAATTTATTATTCCAGTGTCCACCTCCACAGTGCAACAATCAGCATTAATAGCTGCTGCCTGGAAATGCTAGAAATTTAATATCAGCAGGAGAGCTTATATGTGGTTATGCAAGGTACATGCAGCTCACCTCCATTGAGGTTATGCGTGAAAATAACTGCAGACGTCTATGAAATTTAAAGGGGAAGTTTACAAGACGAGATGGTCATTAGCCCTGCACTCGTGCTGGACAAGGCAGAAGCAGCAGGATCAGCAAATGCCACCACAGAGATGCGAATGCTGCAGTGATCTTTGGGCGTTATTTTGACCGGCCATGTGTGAGGATCTTTCAATATCAGCGTGAAACTGGACGAGAGACGGAAAGGGCTCGTCAAACGGCCTGATGATCATCAAGTACAGAAAACTCTTCTCACCACAGAACCGAGGACAATCCGAGGATGCCGGGGAGAAACAGTGTGGTGAATAGCTGAAGCTGCCTTAAGGAAGGAGAACATTCCAGTACTCCAGATACAGAAGCAGAGGGGAAACTCTCTTTGGATCAGAACAGCTGACACTCTGTGATACTTGGCGTACCCACACTGCAGGCACATACACGGCCAGGAAGAAGACTAGAAAGTTCAGACAACAGAGAAAACATTAGCATTTCATATGTGTCTCATCAATCTGAGAGAATATCCTCTCTTTAAAAATTCTGACATGAAATTCACAGCAACAATATTTTAAATCAGGCATTCAAGTCTTTGGACCCCCTAATAGTAAATCTGCTGGGAAGAACACAACATAATCTAGATACTCAGTACTGAACGACGTGTTTACCAAACTTAAATTACTATAAAAGGAAAACATATATTTATATACAATATATCTATATGCAAGTGAGTTCCTTCTCAAATTGAGTTCATTAGGAGAAAGAAATGCAAGACATAATTACACTCAACAAAACTCAGTAGCCACAGCTTTCTGTATATAAACTCAAGACTGAATTAACTGATTTATGTATACATACCAACAAGTGTCATTCACTGGGCGAGATATTCTTCGAGGAAATGATCCATATTTACTTACATATGCGACTGCAAGCTGCAGTACGAGATACTGTATTTACTCACCTACAAGACCCCAATCGTTTATAACACCCCCATAAATTTTTGAAAGTCAGAACATCCCCCACCCTACATAACTTCGACCAAAACTGGCTGCGTGTACAAGTGTCCATTCCACCAGCATCACAGTGTGGTCACAGCTAACAGTGTTCCTCTTCCCTCCCCTTTCGTCAATGTGTGTATCTGCTAGGAACTACAGAGCCCGAGCGACATTCAGAAACATCCCATGCAGTTCAGAAGCCAGAAGTTACAACTGAGCGAAAATGAATAAACAAACATGCTATATGGCCTCATTCAAGCTGAGTGTTTGCAAAAGGACAATCTGCAACTATATATGATTTGGTGTTGGAGAAATCAAGAACAAAAATTATTGGGAGTGAAGAAATCATGCAAACTGTTTCGTTGGGTGCAGAAAACAAAGAACAAGAATACAGATTAAAGTGTTTTTTAGTGGGTCATAGAAACAAGAACAACCGCCGCACTGTAACACATGAAATGTTTCAGCAAGGCACATGAAATTGTGCAGTTTTGGTATCTCAGGGAAAGACTATAAAGTAAGTCAACGTTGGATTGTATATTTGGACTAAGTTTATGGAGGAGAATGTATTGGCAAGTATTAAACACAATACTTTCCTATTTCGAGCAGCTACTGGTCGTCTAAATGCTTATATCTGTGTCGAGTCTCAATTAACCTATCTGCGTCATATGACGAGCTGTGGTCGTGCGTGGTGTTTTGGCACATGAATCAAATGACAAGCAATGATTCAGTATATTACATTCCCTTTGCAATAGAATTCCTAACAATACACTATGTAGGGAACTAGAGGCATGAACCATTGGTAAATAATGCTGGCTGTATTTCTGTGTCACAGTGGAATTGTAAAATAACAGTATTTTCATCGGTATTCCGTATTCATCATGCAGTAGAACGGTTTCGTGGTAATGTTGATGAGAGATTGAAAGCGCTTGTAGAAGTCGTTTTAGGTGGCGATTATGGCAATAGTGACGTTTTGGAAAATGAATCCGAGTTTGAGGATAGTGATAGCAACAGTGAAAGTTACTGAAGTGAGCAGAAGAATGTGAGTCAAAGTGCAGCGCCAAGTTCTTCCAAACGTGCACGGCCGGTGATAATAAAGAACCGTAGTGGTTGGAAATTGGAGAAATAACACTATAATCCTGATGTATATTCATTTTGTGGATACAGTGGTGTTTCAGAAATACTTACAAAAATGTATAGTCTGCCCATCATCCAAAATTGCACGTTTTTAAAGTACATGGATCCACTATTTTTTTAATTATTTCAAATGAAACATTTGTATCACAGCGAGCAGTCACTCATGGAACGAAGAATACGTAAGTCATAACCTTCAATGGCATGAATACAAAATTTGAGTGAATTATCTGCATTAGTTTTTGTTTTATGCATGCTTTTGTGTGACAGGTACGCTCAAACTATGGGCGAGCAAATAAAATCTGATTCCACAGGCAACAATGTGGCCATTTATTGTGACTGGAATAGGTTAATAACATGCATGAGAACAGTGTTCCGACGTAGGCAAATTACCGCAGAAGCACGTCAATTGAATGTGAATTTAAAAAGCCTTTGTTTCTTATAACTTGAAATAAATTCTTGTGTCACTGGTCATTTAGATAAATAATTATTACAAGTAACAATTTTCATTATACGATTAAAGAACGATCAAGGTTTATTTCCTTGTACTGTACTTTAAATACCCACAAAACAAACTTTCTTCATAGAATCTCCTATTATACTCTCCCCCATTTTATAAGAAAATTAAGGCAAATAGAGGTTTTTACAGGTGAGTAAATACAGTTTTATAAAATAAAATGTACACTAAATGGGGAAGAATTCATTCTCCGCACAAAATATAGGTTTCCATAAAGACACAGGTAAGTTCGGGTATGGTCTGCTTTGTGTTTGTCTGTCCTGTCTGCTGCCATGAATGACATAGGTCCACAGTACATTTTTAAAAGTTAACAAATGTGCCACAAACGACAGAGGAAGCATTTTAGTTTGAATCTGAATCACCCATGTGTTTCCGGAAATTTCTTCGTGTTCTTTCCACTCGATTCTTAAATCTCTGGAATATTGTCCAGTCATAGCCGTTTCGTCTGTTGCTATCCTCGGTGGACTGCGACTGTGAAACCCATGATCGGTTGCTGCTACCGCTGTTTTTACCACGGTTTTTGGTGTTGATTTGGAAACAAACCTTACTACTACCAGGCTGCAAGCAAGGGCTACTGGGTTGTGACCCTGAACTGTTACTAGGTTGGGAGTATGGGCTGCCGGACAATGCAATGCCACTGTCTGGCGTTTCCAGTTCCTGAGTCATATAAGGCTGTTTACTGTTGGGTGTAGTTGACAAGGAAACTTCCACTTGCTGCAGTTCGTCGTCGCAATCTATCTTGAGCGGAACAAAGGCTCCATTAGGAACTTTACCACTATCGTCGTCATTTGAGCGAGAGTCAGCGAGTTCATTAGCTAATTCACTAAGAATAGAGGTATTCTGATTGCGTTTCCATGCTGTTCTCTTAAACTTAGGCTGAGTTCCCACATCATCATCAGACTCTGAACTGTGCACAACTAACAATTTAGCTCGAGATTTTCTTTGGGTTTTTGGTTTATCACCTACTTTAGAAAAGTTATCTTCGTCCGAGTCACTAGATATGGGACATCTCCGGTTAGTCACCGCCTTGTAACGAGATGTGTTTCCGACCACTTTACTGCTACTTTCATCCTCGCTGTCCTCTGCAACATTATCCGAGTCGCTATGTTTTGGTCGCCAATAGTTCCACAACTTCCTCCTCTTCTGAACCGGTTTCCATTCTCGATCACTGCCATTTCCCTCATTCCTGTTATCATCTTCAACATTATCATCTTCCGAAGAGTCAGGAGGTGGATGCAAATATTTTAATCTTCTTTTCCTATTACTTTTGGACTCGTTTTTCCTAGAATTCTTCGACGAAGATGTGCTGGCAACACCATTCTGATACACAATGTCACTCTCATCCCTAGCCTGAACATTGTTGTTCTCAACATCAGCTCGTTCGCTCAGGGTCACCTCACGGCCGCTTTCGCTGCTGTCGCTGCTCTGAGATATAATGCGGGAGCCACGTTTGCGACGGGTAACGCAGAAGGGCTGCAACGTTTCTTCAGCAGTTTGGGATCTGGCTAATCGCATCAGCTGTGCTCGTTTGCGGGCTATTAACTGTGATATCCTGTTTTGGGCTTCCAGTGGCTGGGCTTCCGTACTGGTCTCCAGGTTCTGTTCTGATGCTGCAAAGACAGAGAGGGAGAGTTATTAAAAAGGAAATTAGTCCAGTGTGTGGCAATGAACAAAAGCTAACATGCAATGATGGGGCCTGCACTGAAGGAAAATCACTTTCAAATAAACATTCCAGGAGAAGCTACGCTAGTTACATCAAAATGTTACACCATTTTAGACATGATGTAGGATACAAATCACAGTAAAATAGGAAGGGTACAGAGAAGAAACAATCTAGTACAAACATTTTTTTAAAAGTAGTTCGTACTACTGCATGCTGCTCTGTCAGCTCTTATGCATGTGAAATCATCAAATGGGAAATCTCACCAAAAATAGCGAGATAGTGATCACAACTAGAAAGAGACCTACGATAGGGATAATGCTCGGAGGGGAACAACTTAGGAAGGTAAAGAGTTTCAAGTACCTGGGAAGTATCATAAAGAAAGTGGAAGAAATTATAACGAAATAATCGAACGTGGAAGACAAGCAGGAGCGTGAAATTTCTGAGAAGCAGGCTAGGAGTGACAACAATGGATAAGATGAGAAACGAGAAGGTTAGAGATATAGTAAAAGAAGAGCCACTACAGAACTTGATAGAGGCATCTAGACTTAACTCTTTCCGGTGTAACTGCAAGCTAAAGCGGCCGTAATTACGTTCAGGCCGCGCTGCGGGCATAGCCCGTAGTAAGGTTTGACAATTCACTAAAAATCGGGAACGAGCTATGCACGCATTCTGGTGGTTACATCGTGTTCCTTCATGTATTAGTTACGAGAGTATTTAAGAAGATGGCAGTTTCATATGTCTAAGTCAGAGAATTTACGATATTTTCGATCAACATGTATCAGTAGATGTTGTCACTCAGTGAGCTCCAAGACATGGCTTCTTGCAGCAAACATGTGCTTGACGAAAGTGATATTCTCGATATTTTATGATATATTATATGTTTATGCGCAAATGAACATATTATCGACATATGAACTCGAAATAACTTCTTACATTTCATTATGATTGGAGTTCGTTTTACGGCCTAGCGCATGTTCCCGCGTATTTCAAATTTTGCGTAAATACGTAAGATTTCTACTGTATTTTCTCTTTCTAGATGTCTTTTGTGGTAAATGGAACAATATTTTTACATTTGAATAACTTTTGACAAAATTTATCAATTAAAATAAAATTTCATAAGATCTCCCATTTTCATTATTGTAATTGTACCGGGCGGTACACCTCCACTCCGCTAATTTAAAATGTGCGCCTGTGGAAACTCCTCTGCTGGAGGAAGTCTGAACCTTATTTACCCTATTAATTTTCTAGTTTCTCAGAAGATGTCACCACCTGGAAATTTTTGAGTTTGTGAACTGTGTCATTTTCGACGTACTTTTGTTTTGCTTGAAGTAAGAAGTGTGAACTTTCTCTTCTAGAGGACACCACTGAAAAACTACAATAGTGCACCCTAGTGGGAAGAAAAATAACTGTTCTTTGGAGAAAATTTTATTTCTAAAGTTTGTTTCTTGTTAAATTTCTTTCTGTTATTGTTTAAGTTGGCTGTATACCCCTCTCTTTCCCCTTGTTTTGCATTTGACCAATCCCGAATTTCTGTTATTAATTTCTGACCAATCATTGGTATCTTCCCCCAACTTGAATATGTTTCTATACCCTAGCCAATAAAAAGTTTGTGGGAGGGTGTTTTCTTTCCCCTAACACCTAGAACCTTCCGCGAGAGGATATAAACTGCTGATTTTTGGGTCTCCGGGCCACTTCTGTTCCATCTTTCAGTGTATTAAGTACATAGCAGGAGGCGGGAAGCGCCTCTTTCTTCGGCAGCGGTCAACAATAAGGTAATGGCCGATTAATAAATTCTTTCTTTGCTAGCTCAGCAGTTTAACTCTCGGGGCGGGTGCGAAGCGTTCTACCATGTAACCTTTCCTAAAATGTAACGATCTTTTCATCTATTCTCTTTTAAGCTGCATTTTGGGATAGAGAGTGCTAACCCTCTCGAGCTCCCACTCATATTGTTTTGAGGTGAACTTATTTTTCTCAACCTATTCTTCGTTAATGTAAAACAAATTGTTCTCTTCTTAAGTCACCTCTTTAGTATGGGATTAGCCCTTGTATTAACGGCCTAGCGCCAAGTAGGTCTTAATCAAAGTGTATTAGGAGTGCAAGTTCGCCTCCTCTCAAATTGTTATGTTAGAGGTCATTTAATTAACATTCTTTTCGTTTAATAGACCTCAGTAGATTGGGTATTTTACCCCTGTGTTTATGTCCGTTGAGGACAGTTTGAAGGTGGAGTTTGGTGTGGCCTGGGAGAGGCTTAAATTTGAGAGCGAGTGGCTCTTTTTAAAATAGAGTGTTGTATGCCTCGAGGAGGCTTTTCAGTGTGATTTGGAGCGAGGGCTCCTAGGTATGAATGGGGTTTTCTGCCCCTCTGTTAAAATTGTGTTTGGGGTAAAACTGAGCTGATTGCCCAAGCACTGTGAATTCGGGGCGCGAAGCCTAACTTCTGTAAATATTGTAACTACCTTATTTGACTTGCTACTCTGTAACTGCCATGCTTGTTACTTATTTATTTTGAAAAGAAAATATAACCTTATTAAATTTTAAATTTAGTTTACATGCGCTATAATTTCGTAGCTTGAGATCCATTCACACCCGCACCTTCTTTCACCTCTACCTACCACGGAAAACTCCGTAACAGTAATTATTACTATTATTATTGAACAAAAATAGTATTTTTGTATCGTACTCATTATTGTCGTTTTGTAATTGCAATGCACATTTTTATTAGCAAAATAGGGTAAATATAACAGTATTTCAGAAAACTGTACTTGCTTAGTTAATCGTCAGAACTTTTTTCCATTCGCAAAACATGGTATAATATAAAAAAACAATTTTAAAATCTCAAGTGATAGTTGACATGCTAAAAACAGCGTTTTTCAAAACTAGATGCTCAAACAAGCATAAAGAAAAAAGAATCATGCAAATATCTCCTACAGGTACAGAGATATAATGTTTTGAATATCCTTAAAAATGCCCAGTCCAGAACATTAGTTAGGGATATTAAAGCCCAGACTGGAATGGGTTAAATGGTATGGACACATGAAGAGAATAAGAGGAAAGGATACCCAGGAAGATGCTTGAAATGGAATAACAAGAAAACAACCAAGAGGAAGACCAAGAGACAGTTGGATAAAAGAAGTGGAAGAGAGTGTATAGAGAAGAGGAGAGGACTGGGCAAGAATGAAGAGGGAGAAGTGGTGGGAAGACAAGAGGTGATGGAGAGGGTTATGTTCCAAGCAGACCTGGCCAACAGCTGGAAACTGCATATGATGATGATCATGAATAAGCTCCAGATTATAGATTATTGAAGAAACATTGTGCAACAGAAAATGAAGAGATTCTATCATGACCACGGTAATCAACAGAGTTGTCACTGAGGGTATTTTTCGATCCCTTTTCAGGCTGAAATGTTGAAAATTGTACATGCATTTTTCTACACTACTATTTATTCATCACAATATTCATGATAATCATCATTTACCACTGATCTGCATTTAGGGCAGTTACCCAGACGGCACGTTACGTATCGCTTAAGAGACCTGATAAAGACTTTTGGACTTATGCCGTGTCAAGAAAACAAGGTGAAACTCTCTAAGTTTCGCAGAGAACTTTGCTTTGCATCTTCAGAAGAAAATCCCAGCTGTTCACAAGGAAGACTTTCACAATAAAACAACTAGAGATTGCAATGCATTGCGTTTTCTCGTAAGGTGTTCACAGAATGCAACTTGATCCCCATTTCCTTCTCCGCGCAACAGACAATGTAATTTCAGTGACACCTGTCACCTCATTCGGGGTCACATACACAACCATCAGAATTAATTGATTAGTGGCAGGAAAAATAATGTGAACTGGAGTCTATTACTGCTTTATTCTTACATACTACTGACGTATCAATTCAGGAAGTATTATAATTAGACCTACAGTACTTCATGGCTCACTAGGCACAAACTGAAGATAACTAGAAATGAATTCTTATCACACAACTGTAAATTAAAAGGAAAAGCTGAACCAACCACTCACGAAACAGAGAACAGTGTGCCACATAAAGAAAAAATGCCCCGCTGCCAATATAATAACCGAATATCACCCCAATAGGGGGAGACACAATAATATCTTGTGATGACACATAAGTGGTAACTTTGAAGACGAAACTTATCTTTGGTTATCATCTAGGAATTAAATTATGCAAATTACGTCCTGGAATACGTAAACAACATTTCCACAGCTTTGACTGACTTTAACATGTTAAAATACCTTCTACACTGTCAACTTTTTTGCTGAATTACCGCATTTCTCAGAATCCAAGACGACTGACTTTTCTTGGAATCTCATATGAAAAATCAACGGTCGTCTTGCATTCGCGACCTAACATATGAACACCACTGGCAGCTGCCGCGGTAACCACGCTGCTGCTTTTCACCCCTCCGCACGCGCACACAAAACTCACTGACTATCAACGTCCGCCTCTTTATTATACATAGCTAGCCACAGCAACCGTCTGTACAATGCCTCTGTGTAACGTCACAGGATCTCGGGAAATAGTGAAAAGAGAATGACTTTCTATTAGCCTCTACAAAAAAGTTTTTCAAATAGACAGAATGGCAACCACTGATCTCTATACATGGATCGCTGATGGCAGCTCTCTGCTGCAGGAGAAAGTACGCCAAGTTGAGCGTGCGGTCCACCATGCTGGTGTACCCATCCTAGGGCTCTCCTTATGGGGAAGCAGTGAGAATAAAATCAATTTTAAATCACAATTAATGGCGTATCGGAATAATTAAAAATATAGGGACATGTTCACTCAAAGCATAAGGACATTGGGAACACCGACACGTCATTCCGAGGTCAGTAAATCTCCGGGATAGCAATAAAACAGTGTATAATAACGGCCGACAAATATTAACTTAGGTGCTAAATACATGCAATTGGTGATCGGTAATACAATGCGGGTGAAAAACAGTTTTTGGAAACATTGCTGTAAATTTTATACATGTATGCCACGAAAATATGAACTGAATTTTTCGTACTTTGAGCCAAAAACTCGTTTTTTTTTATTCATACAAAAATAGCTCTATTCTTCCTCTATCAGAAAAATGTTTTTATTTTAGTAATTCCGGCTTGTTTAAAGCTTGTAAAGCTTGAAAGCCATAGTTTACTGTGTGTTTTTTTGCTGGATATTCAAGTATTTTGCGGCGAATTTTCCGTAGAAGTACACTTCGGCATGCTGACAGTCACTTGTTTACTACGTAATCAATACAATTACGTTATGTTAGGAAATATTGTAATTTGAACTGACGGAGAGAATGTTGTACCTCTTCCAAATAGTATTTAATTTATATCTGCCACACATGTATACTTTGATAGTTTAAATATATTATGTATTTGTATTATTTACATTTAGGAATTCGTATTTGTGTTAATCATAGTAGTGCAAGCATGGCTCCCTTGTTTGTTTATATTTTACTAACATGCAGAAGTAACATGTGGTTTCAATTCAGCGAGTGAAATATCTAAACTAGTGATTTTTCATTTATGTACTTCATCTTAATTCCTTTGTAAATGTGTGGGGTATTGCAATAACACAGCACAGAACACCCGTGGAACTACAATCAGGAGGCCTGGCGTCACTGAAATAAGCATAAACAAAGCAAGCGCGCTCCTCGTGGTCTACTGCACCGTGCGCTCGCTGCCATCTTACTACGCCAGTCACCTTCTATTCGGCTTGATGCTACCCAAGTTACCAGCCATCCATGTATAGAGATCAGTGATGGCAACAAAACATGCGAGCCTTTGAATTCTTAGAAAGGCCACGGCTACTCAGTGGCAGAGTTATAATGCGTCTACTGTACCTGACGCTTAGTAAAATTAAGTTTTATAGACAGCAGGAATATTTTCGTGATGGATCGCCATATTGTAAAAATTTACAATCAAAATTGTTAGGTATGGGGATCCAGCTATTCAATACAAGAAATAGTGATAATTATAAAGTTACCACATATTCCTTTTATTTGGGACCAGTTCTGGCAATGGGGTATGCCATCATCAGCCTAGGAAGTGAGACAAAGACATTGGACATTGTCTTACTTTTAGGCTGATGATGGCATACCCTATTGCCGAAACCGGTCCCAAATAAAAGGAATATGTGGTAACTTTATAATTATCACTATTTCTTGTATTGAATAGCTGGATCCCCATACCTAACAATTTTGAATGTAAATCTCAATTCAATACGGAACCTAAAAATGAAATTTTTGACACTAGATATTGTAAAGATATGTGGTACAGGTACTGTCAGCAAATTTTCAACGGGTTCTCGTAGATATTACAATGCCAATTTTACGTTAATGGTTATTAAACACGGGAGAATGAAGAATAATTTGTGCAGTCGTAAGAAAATACGGCATAGGCCTAACTACAGGCGACATTCGGTGTTAGCGTAAAGACAAAGGTAGCTTTAAAAATGCATTCGGTTGCCCGCAACAAGGACGCTTTAAAGAAGTCGAAGATGAAACTGTGAGGTACGTGCATGAAAACGTGAAGGGCAGAATGGTCATACCACAGCGCAAAACCTTGTTCGTTGACTTTCAATGTCCGTGTCACTATTAGGCCTATACATCGCTAGCCGCTAATAGAGTTGGCACAACCCGGCAAGCGAGACGTGTGTGTAGCGGCAGCCAGTTGTATCTGATGCTTAGTAAAAGTAACAGTTTCATAGACAACAGAACTATCATTGTATTGTAGAGATAAACTTAACCATAATAGGTATTTGATTTGATCCTGTGTTGACTTGTCTAAATCTATTAAAAAACTATTTTAACTATTTTCAACAGGTCCTCTTTGATATTATGATGCCAATTTTGAAGTTAATGGTTATTAAACCCGTGCAAATAAAGAATAATTGTGCAATTGCAAAAAAATTAGGCGTAACTAAAGCCAATGTTCGGCACTGGCGTGAAGGCAAAGATAGTCTAATATGCGTTCTGTAAAGAAAGGCATTCATATGATTTTACAAAGCACTTTTTAAGCCTGATTTAATTTTTTTTGAAAGAAAAAAGTGGGTTTTTTCTTGGATTCTGAGAAATACGGCAGATTATCTGTGTTTTTCAATACTTCATGCATGCTATCCCCTTCATTAACCCGAATAACTAGCAATTGACTGTACTTAGATCGGTTAGTCTCTTTGCAAATGACTCACCTTAGTAAATATGTTCTCTAAAGAAACAAGAAGAAATAAACTCCTTCGTAAAGGGTTTCCATACATACCACTTGTACTCTGTGCATCAAAATTTGTCTCCAGATATGATGGCCTGGCAACGACCAGATCTCGATTCTCTGAAATGAGTAAAACATAAAGTCACTACAATTAAATAACTTACACAAGACAATGTATTTCCATACTGTGTGCATGTGGAAAAATCTTCAAATATATAGGAGGCAGTGTCTTTTCAAAAATGTGCTATTTTCACCTTGAGAAAAATGTGGAAAAACGCAAGAAAATGTATAATAAAAGGTACAAAAGTTGAAATTTCAGTGAGGGTTCCACCTTTTCAATACAAAGTGTACGTTGTACAGGATAGTATTTACAACATGTTTTTATTCAAGGGACCAGTTCTGACACACATCCGAAGCGTCATTATCAGCCTAAATTACAAATCTAGCAAGGTACACAATAGTTTATGATAATGTATAAACATAGAGACATTTAAATTTTTTTTTTAACAGTTTCACATTTAAAAAGTTGAGGGTTTTATAAAATATTGGCGTGTTTTTGCAACGTGTATGCACTCGTGAAAGTCTTGTGTGAATGTCGTACATTCAAGTGTGGCGATGTATTTTTACAACACATTGATTGTGCAATAGCCTTCTTTAGATGAGGCACTTTTAAATGCTAGGTTATGGATGTGATAAAAACTTTGTGTACACATTAAAATATTGTTGGACGCATAAACTACTCCTCTGTGTGGTGTCACTAAAGGACAAAATAGCTGTGTTGTTGTACTCTGCAGCGTCTTCCAATACTTTTGTTACAGGTACGTGTGTTAATCTTATAACAATAAAAGGGAGTGTTTGTCTGTCTGAGCACGATGCCCAGCAAAATCTACAGCACGCAGAGATCTGAAATTTTGAACATAAGCAGATGGAAGGGGTCCGAATGCACCTCAAAGCCAGAATTTTCATTTTTGCTTTCTTTAGCGAGTTATGAACAATAAACCATCAGAGATTATATACATAGAGTCAGTGTCGCTAGGCAACATACATAAGGTAGGTAGAAAACACAATTCAAGGAGCCATTTTACGTCCATGGCGTAGGGGCAGATTTTGGTCTTGTATGGTGTGAGGGCATAACGCTGTTGATGGTGATTCGTCCGTTGGATGGGGACATAAAGTCTTGACCTATTCGAGAGGAGTGGGCTATGCGCTGGCGCCGGGTTTCATCCTCTTCATTCTTACTATCATATATCATGTCATTCACTTCATCTCACTAACTCATCTGATTAGGTTGACGTCATGAAAGATAACCAGTCGTAAAAACTTGCTACGAAGATTCATCTCATTTCGTACCCAAACCCTGTTAGGAAAGGGAACAAGGGTTCGACTTGTATACATTTAGAGGAAATACATAGGACACAACATAGACGATAAGAATAAACCAGGAATAATACATGTATCAGTCAAGATGCCATTTTAAGTCCATGGAATAGGAAGCCATTTTCCTTCAGTCCATGATGTCTGTGTCTGTGTGCATGTGCGCGATGCCCAACCAAATTTACGGCAAATAAAGATCTGAAATGTCTGTCATAGGTGGGCACAGGTTTTCACCTAAGACACATGGCTGTGTCTAAGAGCAATACTTGCACCAAAACATGAAGCTGTCAGTGTCCTAGGAGAATATCAAGGAGGTTTCAGACCCTGGAGGAGCTGTCCTGATCAGATCATGAGTCTTAAGTTGATAATGGACTATAACAGGAGAAGAAACAGAGATATGGTGATAACATTTGTAGATTTCAAGAAATCTTAAGACTGCATCCATAGAGAATCTCTGTTAAAAATTTTAAGACACCTTGGACTACACCCCAAATTAATAAACATGATAAAACTGACTCTCACTAACACCAAGTCAAAAGTGAAGTTTAGGGGTGAAATATCAGTCATTTGAAATTAAAACTGGACTATGGCAGGGAGATGGGCTCTTACCACTGTTATTTAATTGTGCTCTAGAAACGGACTATAAATGGTAATAAAAATCAAAATAGTAACTCAATTTAAAAATTTTGGAGAAATAATAACACATAACCTAAATGAAAAAATCTCAATCTAAACAAGAACAAATAGATTAGCTAAAGCACAAAAATTAACATGGGATTTCTACAAAAAGAAATGTTTATCAATAAATGCAAAAATAAAACACTACAACACAGTTATAAAACTAAGCTACATATGCAGCATCAACACTTTTTCACCTGAATAAACAATCAAAGACTGACAGACTTTAGAAAATTGAAAGGACTGGAAGAACCTGCATCAACAAAAAATATCAGAAAGATGGACAGTGGCGGATAATAACTAACAAAGTTGTGTACAAAGAGCTAGAACCCATTACAGATATTATGCGTAAGAGGAGACTGGGATTCTTTGGATATATCATGCGGATGCAGGATTCGAAACCTTCTGAAACAACTAGTACAACACAATCTAGTCTCAAAAAATACCACAACAGGATGTAAATGGTTCAGAGAGGATCTGAAGGAAATAGGCCTTACAACAGAAGACACCACGAATAAGATAAAATTGAATACAAAACTCAAGAATACAAACCTCCACTTTACGCTTACATGAAACAAACCAACAACACACACATTTTCAACCAAGGAAAGGGCACGAAGATCGCAGCGTCTGAAGAAGTACTGGGAGGACCTCAAAGTCCAAACAATCCCTTCAAAGAAACCTGAACGATGGACTGACTAAAGTGATCCTATGCAGTCATAAAGAAGAATAAGAAGAAGACAGTTGAATTAATAAACGCGGACAAAGCCACAGGTACATGTTAGTGTTATGTAACTGTAGGCTAAGGTTTCTCAGTCCATCATGGAATTGTGAAGCCTGAACAAAAAAAAAAAAGAAAAAAAAAAAAAAAGAGGCCAATGAAATGAAATTTATAAGAAGTACGATAGGAAAGACAAGAAATGAAGATGTCAGGAAAGAAATCCGAGTGGTAAAGCTTTTTGAGTGAATGGAGAAGGATAAAGTTAGATGTATGGAAGAGGAAGGATGCCAAAGTAGATGAAGCAAACCCAGATAGAACGAGGGAGACCAGAAGGGAGACCATTGCCAAGGTGGTTGAAAATGATCAAGAACAGTATGAGAAGAAACATGGATTGCAACACAGTTAAGGAGGAACAAAGGTGGTTGGACAGGGGAAGATGGAGAGATGCCATAAACATCCCAATCCAGCAGGAGCTGGACAAGGGAAATGGATGATACTACATTACTTTCTAGATGGAACGATGGTAAAAGAACCATCACTTGAAGAATAAGACAAGAGGGAGTCATGAAAGGAGAAAGGACTCCCTTTATATTAAGTGCCCTAATATCACAGAGATGGAAAAAAACTAAATGTGAAGGCGTGCAATATCAAAAGCTCATAACATTGATCGATCAACAATAACAGTAATGTAAGTTATCTCTTCTGCTGCCACTGATCTCCGATAGATAGGACTGCTGCTGCTTCCCGAGGAAAGCAGCCTGCCTGAAAAGTAGGCGGGGGAGTTCGATAACTTTGTACGTGCTATGTGACTGTCCAGTCAACGATGAGTACTACAGCTAGTAGAGCTGTTAATGGTAGTAAACTTACATGTTGTTCACTCAAAAATAATAAAATAAGTAAAAATAAACATCCTGATATTTACAATGCAAGCAGAATATTCAGTAGTTCAATTTCTGACAATAACAGGCTTAGGACGAACAACATTCTGGTGTAACCTTCAAGAGTTTTCCAGTGAGTCAAAACCGACCGACCAACTAAATAAACAAATAAAACATTTGAAAAAAGGAAACATTTAAATAATAATAGAATGACACTTTTCATTCTTGAAAGATCATCATTAGATTCTATCAAATCACACTTTTCTACACACTAAGAATGGGCGAATATTATGAACAAGTGTAAAAATAGTTACGTTAAAATTCTGTGCTCAGTGTCTTAATATGTGGAAATGTTTTCTTGGTAGCAAGCTAGAAGATCTTTGAAGTTAAAGTGGAAAATGACTGCGATAACACCAACAAAAGTGCAAAAAGGGAGAATATTGGAGGACATTCTGTAGTGAAATAGCATGTCCGTGTATAATATTTTACAGGGAGATGGGTTTCTCAAAAGGGTTCAATGTCCTGCATTTCATATTTTCATATCTCTCTCTTTTCTTCCTATTTGAAGTTGGTTATCCTACCTCCTATTTTCAGGAAACTGTAGCCATATATTAATGGAGGCACCTGCATAATGGGTTTAAATAAATGTGAAGTCTTTTCAAAAACACTTAAGTTCCAAGTAACAGTTAACAGATTAACATATTCTGGAGTAGCACAAATGGAAACAATAACTGAAATATATTTACCCAATTCTGAATCCGTTGAGGGTCGAGAATGTTCCGAAGAAAGAGTTCCCTCAGAAGTCCAGCCCTCGATTTCACGCTGTACCAGGGAATCAAAGAAGGCCATCATTCGAGGATCCTCCTTGGTCGACTGATGGCTGTAGTCGTGCGTCATGAACTGGAAGGATAACCAACTGTCTTACACACAAATATCTCTAATTTTACATTATAATATTCATTCTTCTTCCTTCTGTATGAACATGCAAAGTGTCTTAATCTGTTTTGGGACAAGCCAGCACTGAACTTTCCTAGATGTAAGGTGAGAATATTTCTTTCCTTATCAGCGGTTTCAGCTGAGTCCATTCTGATGGGATACAGTGTTTTTAGAGTACTGCATCTTCTGGCAAGGGCTAGAATAAACTTGTTGGTTTCACCGACCTGTCTCGGTTCCATCAGTACATGTTGTCATGGTGGAAAAGTCTTTTTTTAAAATAAGGCAGAGCTGTGTTACTGAATTCTGTGTTAAATTTGGGAAGAATGGACGCATACGGTAGCAAAATACTAAGTTGTTCTACAGTATTTCATTGGGGGAATGAATTCAACGATGGCAATATGCAAGTGACTGACGACACGTGATCTAGCAGGCACTGCACTTTCAGATCTGAACACTGCCAAGGCAAATGAGCTGGTCAAAAGTGATCGAAGGGTAGCATTATGAGAAGTTTCCACTTCACTGAACATCTGCTTCAAATGCGCTCAACACATAATGAGACTGCAAAGGCATCGTGTTTGCTCCAGATGAGTAGCCAAGCAGCTCACACAAGCAGAAGCAACGATGAGGTCATGAACACCATTGCTAAGTCTAATACCATCTTTCCTAACCTCGACTGCGATGTGAAAATCATGGATTCATCATAATGGTCCACTAACAAAACAGTCGAGTGTGTGAAAACTTTGATTCCCTTCTGCTCAAAAAATTTCAAACTTCTCCTTTGGCAGGTAAAGTCATGCTTCTGTTGTTCTTTGATGAGAAGGGAATAATCCTACAGCACTGGCTATTGTGCAAACATCCTGAGAAACTATCTGCACGCAGCCATGAGGAAGAAACAATCTGAACTGCTCAAGAAACAGTGGTTTTTACTCCAGGATAATGTCAACCTGCATGCTGCTGCTGTGGCAATGTAGGCACTGGCAGACATTGGTGGGACAGCACTAGAACACCCTCCATACAGCCCAGACTTAGGATCATGTGATTTCCGGGCACTCCCAAACCTGAAAAAACAATTAAGGTTTCCTATGAGAATCAATATTATCTGATGGCCTAGCAGGCATCAATTATTGTAAATAAGACAAAGTCTCTCATAGTGCATTGGCACTTCCAGTGGCTCCAAGTAGCCTATGCAGTGGCCTCCATGGTATGCATTAGCCATGCGTCTTGGTAGGTATGCTAGTTACCAACTGATGAGCCGAAATTGGCTCACTGGGGTGAAATGCTAACAACCAAGAATGAGTTAGCTGGAAAATTTATAATGTCCAATAACGGACCAATTATATTGGAATTTTAGTCTGGATGTATCAACTGTGCTAATAAAAAATTACATTAACAGAATACAGTTTTATATAAATGGCCAGGACTTCATACTACATAATATTTTCGCTTTATTATAAACAATGCAGAAGTAATAAAACCCTAATATTTTGACATTCGTATACGGTATGTGTTTCCCTGGAAGATATGGCTCACCTCAAGCAGATCTCTATCAGAGAAGGGAACATTACCTGGCCACTCTGAAGTACCAGTCCGATGTACTCTTCGTGAGTGAAGACCTTGCGCTGGTTGTCGCTCGGTTCACATTCCTTAACCAAACTTCCTGTTGAATCAGGGAGCGGAAACGGACTCCAAAACTGAAAGGTACAATAATAAAAATTACAGCACCGCCGTAATTTTATAGAATTTACATTCTTTCAGTCCAATGAAACATGAAATATGTTCATTAAACAAAGGTATACAAAGTACTCTTCAATTTATTACCGCACAAGTCATTCCAAAATCATTCTCAAACAATCTCATTTTCTACTATATGTTAAGTCTATAAACACACACATCACCATTCCCCAACCAACCAGCTTAGGTTACCGATCTGCAAGCCACAAACGAGCCCAGCAAAGCGAACGACTTGAATACAGTCCAGGCACATAAGATTAGAGAAAACAGACAGGAGCTCCAATAAGTTCAGAAAATGTTCTTGAATCTACTGAGGTGTCAAAAAGAACTTTTAACATTCATACAATTTTTAACACTTGTTCACAATCTTGCTCATCCATAACCATGACAAGTTTACACAACGTAAACTATGTTGTACATAAACGCACATGTTTTAAAAGTGATCTGATCGAATCTGAGGAAGTGCTTGTAGAACAAAACAAGTCATTCTGTTATTAATGTGTTCTTTTACAAGCTGATTGTAGTGTTATCATAATTTTACAAATAAAAAGTCTTAATACAATCCTCCTTTTCAATACAAAACAACCATCTATATTAGATGGGATGATATCTATACATGTTTCAGACTATCTAAAGGCCATCCTCAGTAGAAGCTCAAATATTACATTTCTGCAAAACAAATAAAAACACTGATGAAGTGTGTGGAATTAAAATACAATGATCATGACTGACATATTAAAAACATGTTGAGGTAGAAAAATACTCTAGTCTAAAAACTCGTGTGGTTGACATAAAACTTGCTAATTATTTTAAAAAGTGGAACACTGTGTTGCACAGCATTTTGAGACCGTCAATAAAGGGAATAATAAGTGTGCATCATTCGTTAAAAGGCTGTCATCTCATGTCGGTCTCGTGTCTCCTTGACACTAAGCTTTTAAAACAGATTAGTAAACGAAACGAGTTTTTAGACGAGAGTATTTTCTACCATAACATGGTTTTACTATGCCAATCATGATCATTATATTTTAATTCCACACACTTCACCAGTGTTTTTATTTGTTTGCATAAATGTAATATTACAACTTCTACTGATGCTGAAACATGCATAGATATTGTCCCATCTAACATAGATGGTGGTTTTGTATCGAAAAGGAGGATTATATAAGACTTATTTGTAAAGTAATAACCATCAATCTTTTCTTCTTCATTCATTCCCTTTTCCAGATTCTCTCTGGGTAGGGTAGTGTACCAAAGCCCTCCACCATTCCTCTTCTAGTACTTTATTGCCATAGCGATGAATATGGAATGAGATTTATAACATTCAGTGTCATCATAAATCTCATATTTTGTGTTTCATCAGACTGAAAAAACTTAAAGGTTGTATTATGATACATATACTGTTTGACCAGATCGGAGCAGTTGAATCACTTCGTATACATTTAAGTCTTCAGAGTATCAGCCAGAGATCTGGCTTTCAGCTTCCTCCTTTGCTCCCATAACTTTTCCATTCTTTCCAACCTGACTGCCCTTTGTTAGTTATGGTGTATGGCCTCGATCAGAAAGGTTTCAATCACAAGACCAGACAATAAACCTAATATGAAAAGTCTCCCAACAAAAGTTTTTTTTTGCTTTACGTCGCACCGACACAGAAAGGTTTTATGGCGATGATGGGACAGGAAAGGCCTAGCGGTTGGAAGGAAGTGGCCATGGCTTTAATTATGGTACAGCCCAAGCATTTGCCTGGTGTGAAAATGGGAAAACTAATGATAAATGAGGTACCCCTAGAGGAAAAGATGGAAAAATCAAGGCAGCAGTGGTATGGACATGTTAGGACAATGGGAGAAGAGAGCATACCAAGAAAGTTGATAGAATTGAAGGGAAGGAGACCTAGAGGAAGACTGAGGGACAGATGGCTAAAAGGTGTAAAAAAGAGCATCAAGGCAAGAGGAGGGAACTGGATGACAGTGAGAGAAGAGAAGTGGTGGATGGACAGGAAATGCTGGAGAGGCTTATGTTCCAAGCAGACCCAGCCTGTGGTTAGAAACTGTTCTGGTGGATGATGATGATGATGATTATTATTATGATGATGATGCCCAACTAAGAGGCATGTTTGAACTTATTAGCACTTTGTTTTGTCTTTTTCTCTTCCCAATATATCTTCATCCTCTCGCTATGTTGTTTTATACATTGTTCAGACCATGATGTATTTAGTTGGATGGGCTTTAGAGAAAATCTGTATTTGTGAATTAAGGTTCTGAATTTCATTCAGATGGGTCTACTTCAAAATCAAACAGAAAACTTAGTAGTTTTTTATTCAATGGTGAATAGATATGCGGATTTAAGTTAAGAAAGTTGAGTTAAATGTAACCAATTCTTTGGCAACTACGTAAAGGACTACTACTACCACCACCACCACCACCACCACCACCACCACCATTTCCTTTACTGCGGTTGGGTATAATTTTGATGAAGCTGGTCAGCTGATCATGGCTTGAAACAAGCCAAAACATGTACAGCGGAACCTCGATTCTCCATTTTTGGAGCGACCACGGAAAAAAAAAAAAAAAAAAACGTACAACGTGCGAAAACTGAAGATCCGGGAACGAATGAACCATCAACAATTCAGCTAAACATAAAAAAAAAGAAATATGTATACTTATAATCTTACAAACACCCCTAAACCAAACCAAATTACAGCCCCAATAGGCCTTCCGCCTACTAGGTAATCGTAGAATGAGTGAACCTGGAACCACTCCTCATATCCAGGTAAAATGCCTAACCTGGCTGGGAATCGAACCCGAGCCCCCCAGGTGAGAGACAGGCAAGTTAGACAGCGGGGGTGGCTTCAAACATTAATTACCGGTAAGCGACTTTAAAATCTTGAAATTTTACATTCAGTTTACCGGGGAAACTTGTCAGTTTCCTCTGAAAACTTTTTTCTGTTCAGCAACTTTGATCAGCCAAACTCTTCGAAAAACCTAATACCCGTAACACCAAGCCAAACAACAATCGACCACAAGTAGTTTTTAATTCTCTAATCTAATAAAATAAAACACATGATGGCGAAATCCTGTTTTTTTTAATCTTACATTGTAATTTGGTCATTGATATACTGTTCGTAGTCAGTTTATGGAAATCTTGTACCGCGTAAATTAGGCCTACGTCAACTTTTAAAGGTTATGTTGAACTTGAGAATATGGTTTCAAAGGTAAGTATCGTCCTCAAGTTCTCGAATCCATTATATTCAATTCTGCTCGTCACTAATCACAATCAAATTGAAATTACGGTTATTCGCGACCTTGAGCTCAGCTGGAAAGCGTGCTCGCTGTACAAGTCGGTACGACTTCGAAATGATACAAAGTTTTTAAATATAACTTAACATGCGCACATAAAAATACTGCGGTTTTAATAACATTTAAACACAAAAACGTGAAATTTCCAGTCATATATTAGGACCAAAACAGTAATAGGCAAATAGCAAAACCTCCCAGGATTTTATATAAGGTGCAACATCTGTTCTGGTCTTGATAACATAATCGTATACGATAATATTAAAATACTAAATTTGTGTTACTTTAGAACAGGGCCTCTCAAATGCCCAAAATCTCACGCATGCAAATTAAGGCGCAGAGTTCCTGCGCACATTGCATCAGTCCCATTCAGCTCGGCTCGGACCAACGCTTCGTCTCTGGGCTACTCGGCTAAGCTCGACTCAACTCGGCTCAATTCGGCTGGGATTTGGAGTGCTACGGAACAAGTGAGGAAGAGGGAGACAGGCGGAGCGAGAAAGACAGGCGTGGGGAAAGAGAGAGACAGCGCTATTGCTCCAAATCGAGGAGTGGCGCTCTGCACTCTGGTCAACCAAGCAAAGTCGTCTTTTGCATGCATGCACCCTGAGAGGCCCTGCTTAAGAAGGAGCAGTTTCGATTCCTGCCTGAAAGCCCAGTGACAATACAGTGCCCTAAGGGTAGTGCCGAAAACCTGTTCGGTGATACACTCGAAAAAAGTAAAAAAATAAACATGTCACCCTAGACATAATTAACACGTTTTGCAAGTAGGAACATTTGACGAAACTCGTTCCAACTTCAAGTAGAGCTGTTGAAATGCGCTCTGTCTCCTTCCAGTTGTTGTGGACACACTCTGCTTTATGATTTCCAAGGATTCTCTAAACAATACCACCCGAATGCGATGCTAAGATGGTCCCTTATGCAAGTTCACCACCGATCGCTTTTCCAGTACGGTACAGTACTTCCTCAAATTACCGCAATGACAGGAGATTAACACCAAGATCCGCAAGTATGCCGTAGCCATCCTTTCATGAGATACAGTTTCTTGAAAAACGCGTTGATAGGACTGAAAATTCTCAACGGTTGATCCGGGAAATCGTTTCTTCGAGGAACAGATAATGCAGGATTTTTACAACGCGATTTAATTAGGATGCTCCGGGGACCATGTAATTTGAATGAATAATACGGGAAAACGTAGTTTCCGGGAACGTATAAACGAGGTTCTACTACACTGACCAACTGTAACTCATCATGAGTAATACAAGTATTGATTAGAATGACCTTCATTAACATTTTATTTTGTAAAGAAATTTCATGCCCTGCCCGCAAACATTCTGATGGTGAAATATTTTTCCACCACGGGACTCGAACCAGCTAAGCAAGGTGTCAGACAGTGAAGATCATGGCCTGAGTCTTATTAGCTAATATGACATTATGTAAAGATTGTTTTAGGAGAAATAATGAAAGAAACCTATACCTTAATAAGTTTCTCAACACCTGAGGATGCTACGATGTAGTTGGACAAGTTGAACCGCACTTGGTTTACGATAGACCTGTGGCCTCGCAGGATCATGTGGGCAAACCCCACCCATTGCTCTGAAACAAGAAACATGACACAATTAGCATAGATTTTCTGTGAAGTAGAGAGATGAAGTAGGTAGGAGGACAGGTACACACAGTGGTAGGTTAGTTTTGGCAGACGTCTTAAGGACAAGGACACTCTCCAAGTCTTCATGAACTGCCATATTTAAAAATCAGCAGCTGGAAGAGTCAGTGGAAATAGTGTAGCAGTGGAGAGTGTTATTACAGCAAATACACATGGGCACAGTGCAGCAGTACAATGGGACTAAAGTATAACTGTGGCAGTATACTGGAGTCCAGAAATTCAGAAGTGCTGAGGTGAAAGATCAACTTTTTTTATCTGTGAAGGGAAAGTTTATTCTTATTAGAGGACTATGTGTGCTTAATTTGCTGGCCCTGCAATCCAGGGAAACAAGCCTTCCGTTGCATAGCTGAACGCAAGTTCTGCTCAAGGAAATGGCGATAGTACTTTTCAATGCTACCTGCTAAACACAGGAGCCACTGGTTCATCTACATGGCAATACACAGTGTCTTGCAATGTGCAAGGTGGATTATCAAGCATAGCTGTGCTCAAGTAAATTGGCAATAGTCCACTGTGTTGACAGTTCCACCTCACAGACATACAGAAATAGCACCAGTACGCTTTAAATGGTGTCCATTTGAGCAGGTACAGCACGACTGATGATGGACACCTTCGGCGTCATATGTCACGATCAACATGATCCTCACCCTGCTGGGTTCCTATTGAATTTTCTTCGCATGTGGCATGCCGCCAATCGTTCAACTGCTGATTTAGTTTTCCTCAAGCTGAGGAACACTGCATCTCATTGGGTTCTCCAATGAAGGGGACGCATTTCTGCGGCATATTGTGGCCACTGATGAAATGCAGGTCTACGTTCTTCAGCATGTGTCAGAATGATTGATGACTAATCCCAAAATTTAGGGTAATTCTCGGTTAGTCGATCAATGGTCTATGGAAAAAAGGCCTTGCACCAACTCTACCTGGTCATCTTAGATGTGAAGCTTCCATGGTCAGTTAAATCGTTTATTTATTCTTCTGGGAAAAACCGTGTTGTTTTATGTACCTTATGTACAGGTTGCCGACGATTCAAACACATTGCTGTATTCTTTGTGGACCACTTTTGTAACTGGTCTTCGTTGCCTAGCGAGACTGATTACCTCGGATCGAGTAGGGATCCATCAATTGCCTTCATAAAGTAAACTGTAATGTATTCGAAAATTGGCAACCTGTACATAAGGTATTTAAAACAACACTAACAACACAGTTTAACCCAGAAGAACTAAACAATCTACAGAGTCATCGTAAAATGACAGCTGACCAGTGCAGGTTAAATCCACACACACATCCCGACCCCCATGGAACACATTTACAAATCGTGCAACAGTTAGTCTTGATGTCGGATGTGGACAATAAAATGAAAACTAGGTAAAATAGGATCTGTAGATTCAATTCTGTTTGTACATCATCAATGAAGTAAGCAAGAAGAATAAAATCAACACTTATCAGCATTGAGAAGGGATCACATTTTAAATACTTAGGATGCTGGCTAACACAAAATGGGATCCGGATGTAGAAATCAAAACCAAAACTTGCACTGCAAGAAGAGCGTTTCTGTAAAACATGACCTCTGATTTGAAACGTGTCTTGTCATCAAAGTGCAATTTGTTACCAGAGTTGTTTCAGTGTCAAAGAATGTAAACCAAAAACTTCACCAATGAATGTGGATGCTTTGCAGAATGCTCAAGATCCCATGGGGAGACCACGTCATTAAGGAGGTACACCGTCATGCCGGGAAATCATGCAACTTTTTGTTTTTTTTGCTAGGGGCTTTACGTCGCACCGACACAGATAGGTCTTATGGCGACGATGGGATAGGAAAGGTCTAGGAGTTGGAAGGAAGCGGCCGTGGCCTTAATTAAGGTACAGCCCCAGCATTTGCCTGGTGTGAAAATGGGAAACCACGGAAAACCATTTTCAGGGCTGCCGATAGTGGGATTCGAACCTACTATCTCCCGGATGCAAGCTCACAGCCGCGCGCCTCTACGCGCACGGCCAACTTGCCCGGTGCAACATTTTAACCCTCGAAAAATGTAAGAAAGCAGCCTCTATGGTCACATCTTCCGAAACGACAAATACAATCTGTTACAAATAATCATACAAGGCAAGATCGAAGGGAAACATGGACGTTAAGACTTCTGGCAGTGGTTTGACATCCACAATACGGTAACTCTGATAAGGAAAGCATAAGATGGGAAAATTGATTCTGATGGCTGCTAACCTTCAGTAAGGAGACTGTACCAGAAGTAGTAGTCCCCTTTTGCAACTATAATCCTCATTATGCAATTAAAATCCGGATAGAAGAGAGTACGATATTGGTGTTGACTACGGGAGAAAGGGAAAGGAATTATAAAAATAAAGGAACAAAACCTTGAAAATGTGGAGATCTACAAGTACTTGGGAAGCAAATAGATGCAGGATGCAGGGCTGGACGTGGAGATCAGTGAAAGGTTTTAACAGGGAAATAAATGCATTCTACCAGAGAGTGAAAAACCTGGTGTGGAGGAAGGAAGTATCAATGAAGTGTAAAAAGGTGACGTACAAGATGCACTGACATATGCAGCGGAGATCTGGACACTGACGAAAAGACAGGAGAATAAAATCCAGGCCAGTGAAATGAAATTTTTAAGCAGCACGATAGGAAATAATGGCGTATGGCCTCCGGAGAGGCCCGGTGCGGGTCTTTTTCTCGTAGACGGCCTATTGGGCAACCTGCATATCTGTGAAGATGAGGGCCCTACCTAGGATGATTCTAATGCTGAATACGCCACACACACCCAGCTCCCGAGCCATTGGAATTAACCAATTAAGGTTAAAATCCTCGACCTGGCCGGGAATCAAACCCGGGACCCTCTGTACTGAAGGCCAGTACGCTGACCATTCAGCCAACGAGTCGGACACGATAGGAAAGACAAGAAAGGACAGAATAAGGAACAAGGACGTCAGGAAGGAGATCGGAGTGGAAAAGCTTTACAAAAGAATGGAGAGGAATAAACTTAGATGGTGTGAACATGTTAAGAGGGTACAAGAGAGAAGGATGTCAAAGCGGATGAGGGAGATCTAGACCTGACCCAGACTACGGTGGTTGAAAACTAAGAACAGTATAATTAGAAGACACCTGCATTGGAATACAATTCAGGAGAAACAATGGTGGTTAGATAGAGGAAGATGGAAAGGTAGCATAAACATCCAAACGCGGTGGGAGCTGGACGAGGGAGATGAATGACTACCCATTTTGTGATTCAATAGATAAATACATCTCTCAGAATATCTACCAGAAACTTTCTGAATTGCCACGAGTCATACAGATATGATATAGATGTTGATTCCCATAGGGAATCTGAAATATTTGTTCCGAATGAGTAAATTTATAATACCAATATAAATGGTCCGTTATTGGACATTTATAGTGGTATCATACAGAGTATTTGGTTACACACAAAACACTGTACTAAATGTACGTTTAATTTCTCACTCTCTGATGGCAAAGCTCTGCAGAAAATTTAAACAACTGTCACAACAAGACAAGCTACGTACCTTCTTCATCTCCTGGAGGAATTCTCCAGACATACAAATTGAAGTCATCTGATCCTGACAACACGTACTGGTCATCGTCGCCAGCAAAACAGCAACTCTTCATTGTGCAAGAGTTGTAATAACCTGGATGATCGAACTGGCACAAATGTGTAGACGACTGGACAGGATATACTACCGGAGGTAGTCTACGACGAAGGGCGAGGACGTGGGTACCTCGCCGGTTGAACCTTACACTCATGCAGCTCTGGGAGACAGATGGGTCTCCATAGCGCATCAGCACTCTGAAAGAGAGGTATGTACAAAGCACAGGAATTTAATAATCGCTGAACTTCATTTACAAAACTGATGTTGCAAATGAATGAAGAATTTCGCAACAGCTTGTGTTTACAAGAAATAAATTGACAAGAGTGTCCACGCTTTCAATACAATTATCAAGTAAATAATATTATGTAAATCTTGTGACTAGTTTCAACCCCTTCAGCCAAAATAATAAAAATAAACAGATCATGTGATAACTAAAACATATGTATATATAAGGACAACGTTGCAGGAATAATTATAACATTAAAATACATATAACAACAAAAATTACGGTTGTGATCTTCTTGTCATAATATGATGTCTGAGTTAGGAGCTCAGGCAATTAAGTAAATCTCTCGAGTGACATATACAGTACACATAATGTCTGATGTAGAACAAAACACGGACATGCTAGAGGAAGCAAGCAGGCCATAGAAACAAAGGAGTGGACAGGGAACAAAACACTGACATGTTGTAGGAAGCATATGGCCTGTACTAGATCAGCCTGGTCTGTAAGCCAGCCTGCTGATTAATCAGCTTGCTGTCTACAAGAGAAGTCATTATGTTAAGTATAAGACATTCAAACATGACTCAGGAGAAAGATAGGTCTGAAGTTCTTCATGTCGTCTGGTGTCTTGCCTCGTTTCAAACCAGTTCTGGGGAGTCATCTCAGAACAAATACCCCAACTGAAGAAATTAGTTAACCATTCCAAGGTCTTCTGCAGGCCTATATGAAGAGCGCAACTATGGAACGGCAGAGTAGTCGGTCTTGAGTGAGTAAGTAATTGCGAGACAACTGCGATTCATGATGAACGAGGATGGAGTCCGTCAGATGGCTAAGCAGTGTTTGACGAGCCTCATTAGTTGTGAAGTAAAGCTCCGGAACAATGCTCAATGAGAAGTCGTGATGGGGAGCAGCAGTTCGACAATCCACAGGGATGTGTTCCATTACATCTGTGAGTAGAGACTGTGTCAAGTGGAAACCTCACACACAAGTGAACTTGTAAATAACTGTTTAGTATTAGTTTACTACAAGAAAGAAAAACATGCTACCTCTCTGAGTAGTGATTTTAGTTTTAAGGAATCTCTTAACCTGCCCATATATATAAACCATGCTTGTTTCCTTTCATTTACTTGAATTACAAGTACAACATAACACGACATAAAAGTCGAACAAGAACACACTAGAGAAGAGAATCAGAAATTCCCCTTACAACAATGTAACTCACACAAGTACTTACTCTCGAGGCTTTCTTACATCCCAGAGTCCTACGCCCTCCTTCGAGTTTGCCGTGGTGACGAGACGAGGTTCCACGGGATTGAACATGACTCCATGGAATGAGGAGGAGTAACTGGCAAGACAGAATGGTTCTGTAAGAAAAATAACAGTTTTACTTAAGGAAGGTGCAGCTTATTTTCCAATCCTGAGGTGTTCATGCATAAAATTACCAAACACAAATCGCACTCAACATACTGACTGGGAAATGAAACAGAAGCACAGATACAAAGTAAGTACAGGATGGCCACAAAAGCATGCCCCTTTTTATTTCACAATAATTAGTGTTGATGGATCGGTAACAGTGCGAGTAATGATGATGTTAACCTTTGTAAACATAATGCACCAGCATGGCTGATGAGAGGCCTTTTACCATCAAGCAAAGTGCCACGTAAAGCAACACTGTAGGGGTGGGAAAAAGCACATTTGACTATGAAAGACTATTCCTGAAGTGGCAGGCTAACAACGATGAGGGAAACTGGCCATGCTATTGAAGTATCAGGGCAGTACTTTTCTCATAAATCCACACAGAAAAGGTCTGCTGACCTTGATATTCCTTGTTTGACCATGATGAAGTACATGCAATTTAAACCTCGAGAGTTACCATCCTTGCACATTGATGAACAGACAAGACCCTTCTTCGAACGTTCCATTCTGAATGTTCATGTGATAACATCCTCTTCACAGACAAGTGAACCACCTATTCTCAAAACACTGTCTTCTGGCCCTTTCTTTTCCCCAAAGCTCCATTAGTGGACCTGTCTACCAGAACATGCTCACTGAACAGTCAGTTCCACAGCTGCAACAAGCTCGTATTGAAGGCACTGCAACCCAGCAACAACATGGAAAACAAGCACACAATGCGTTGCAAGTGCAGTGTCACCCAAGAATGATCTTTACAGGAAGAGTGAAGATTATCGAGGTCTCCTAGCCAGAGTTCCAAGAAGTGATGAAGATTGTTGTTTTAAGGAGCCTAACATCTACATCAGCCCATGATGGGATGGGATGAAATGACAAATCAATATTGATCCAATGATTAAGATGAATATGAATTTAAAATAATTATTGTAATTATCTCCCCAGACATTTTCATCAGCTGGGTGGCAGGAAGGAGTACCAGGGCGGGGAATTCTACTTAAAAATGAATATGATAAAATCTCAATTTTATTTCCTCAGGGCATTAATAATATCAGACCGGTGAACATTAACTGCAAAATTGAACTATTTTAGCGTTATTAGCACAAACAAAACATAAAAGTATTGTGAACTAGTGTTCTACTGCTCGTTCATAATTGTGTAACTCTGGTGCTTATCACTCTGTTGCTGTGGAGTGCCATACGGGTTTGTAAAGTCATGCAGAATAGAGTATTCGTATGCGATTTCACGGTAATTCATACACAGCTCACGCACGAAACTACGCGACAGTCAAGTTATACATTTAAAACTGTGATGTAATTGATGCAATTTTGCTGACAATAATGAAGATTATTAAACAAACATTTTTACAGTATTTACGTTTCAATTTGGAGCACCCAATGAATCAAATATGTATTAATATTATGTAACTAGCACAAGCCTAGGTTATGTTAGACGGGCGGTCTGTAAAAACGGCAGTGGTGTCTGCCCATTAAAAAGATCCTAGGTAGAACGCTGCACTGGATCTGATTCACGATCCCTTTTTCCGTACAATGATTAAAACCTGAAGTTAATTGTAAAACATTCAGTTAAGGTATTGACTTAAAAGTAAAACTCACTTTCTCCAGCTCTGTAAATCAGAGTCAGGATAGCAAAGGAAAGAAAATAAACTGGATGATAAAATATTTCAGATTTGAGAAAGAGGATTCTGGGTTCATGAAATACAGATATGAGCATTTGGGAACCAACTCTGAAATTAATATTTTTATCCGAGGTTAATCTACAAGCATGCCTGCACTTCTTAAGGCTTACAAGGCAGCTTTCTCCATATAGGAAAAGAAATACAAGAATAGGATGTCCTTTTGTGATAAAGGAGTCATTCCCGTGGAATTTTAAGCTTGGTATCATCAGCTAGAAGTAACCAGGTCCATTTTTCCCTCAGTAATATTAAAGAATGCAGCAGATCTGTACAGTAAAATCCCTGGAATTATACAAGTAAAAAGACTTATATAAGGTATAAAAAAAATATTATACTAATATCTACAATATATGTGTATTTCAGTTTTATTACTATACAAGTACAGTCAACGCTTTATAACTCTGGCCCCAAATCTCTAACTTTGGATAACTCTTGAGAAGAAAAAAAAAAAAAAAAAAAAAAAAAAAACCTGATAATAATGTTTTAATTATTAATGCAAACATCTCATTCTGGCAGGCTAAAATGTTACAGAAGGGGATAATGCAAGTGGTTAGCAAAGATACTGCAATGCAGCACTACTACCCCTCACATTTCATTCCTGTGCTAAGCACAAGAATCATCCATACTGTGCCAGTGTGTCTCGGCCAGTTGAGAGAAAGCAAGTCAAGCTGAGCCTGTGTGTAACAATGGCATCAAACAAGAAGTGCGTTTCATTAAAGGTTGAAAAGAAACTAAACTTACTGAAAACTAGAGTCCATTGTTCCTGCAGGAATTATATGTAAAGAATATGGCATCGCAAAACAACCAATTTTAGGCACAAGAGAGAACAAGGATAAACTAAAGACATTTGCTTGGACCAAGATGTTGAAACAACAGTTACCAGTAGGAAACTGCTGAAGTAGTTGCCTAGTGACACAAACCTAAAAGATTTGGCACACAAAACACCATCATGTTCCTTTAACAGGCCAAGACTTAATGAATCAAACTCTGATTAATATAATTAATACAGGAAGTAAGTACGCACTATATCAGAATTATAGTTCCAGTACCTAGCTGTGTATTTCACTTTTATTACCTGGTATGTACTGATAACCTTTATTGTATTTAAATTTTGGTATAATATTACTACAGATAAAAACAGTTGGACTTGAAATTACAGACGCAGAGAACAAGAATAAAATTACCACCCTTCTTAAGAATCACAAATTTTCAACTGAAATGATGCACAAAAGGCCTGTGAACAAGCAACAAAGCTACAACGTGTACAGAACTCTTGCATTCGATATGCCTTCCAGCTCCGACATGATGCTCATATAACACCATACTACAAAAAGTTGGGATGGCTACGTTTAAATGACCGTAGAAAAATGCACCAAATGACCCTTGTCTATCAGTTGCTTTCTTCAAACAGCCCCACCTACCTATCGTCCAATTTTAGGCTTCTTTCTTCGTTCCACGAAATTAACACTCGTTCTGGATCACTACTTGAAATAGCACCGCATCGAACGAATACCTACAGCCATTCATTTCTGGTCTCTGCTACGAGGTTATGGAATACGATCCCGGATGAAATTAAAAAGTCTTGCTCGTCTAGGACATTTAAAACAGCCTACCGTAAATTCCTCCAGAGTACATACAGTTGACTCGAATGAATGTAAGAGTGAATGACGTGTGAATGAAACCAAAAATGACGTACTAGACTCAAGTTCTTAGGTTATCCCACTTACGTTCTTACTACTCTCATTTAAGGCTATGGACTGTTCATAGAAATAGACTACATAGTAACATCTATTTTTGTACACTCAGATCGTAACATACTAGTTAATTTATTTTAGCCTTATATTTGAATAAGCTAGTTGTAGATACATTCTTTAGGTTATTTGATATTTTTTTTTTTTGTTATTATCCACTCTCTATTTATCCTATAATTTTTCATCAGTAGTAACCTTAATTAATTGTATTATTGTAATTCCTTATCTGACATATCTCAATAACAGAAATTGATTACAATAATACCTTAGATTAATACTGTAAAAATAAAAAAATATACGTGGTTAAGTGTAAGAGAGGGCCAAGAGCCCTAACTTCGCCACTTAATAAAGACACAAATAAATAAATAAATAAATAAATAAATAAATAAATAAATAAATAAATAAATAAATAAATAAATAAATAAATAGAGATTTCAGACTAATTAAGAACACTGTGATCAGAACGAATGAAGAAGTACTGGGCAGATAAGAAGAATCAAGTACAACCTTCAAAGAAAAAGTGTACATGGAAGACTCAAGTGGTCCAATGTGACCAATAAAGTGAATAATAATAGATAAAATATAGCGTTAGTTTTCATTCCTTAGACACAGCTTTATTTCCCTTCGATAAAAAAGACTTACTTTTAGTTTTATTATAATGATACAATTCGAAGTAGCCGGCAACATCACTGGAACATGAAGTAACAGAGTTGCAGACAAGCTGGCCTCACGCCAGTTGTAAGAGTATTGCACCACCTCGCACTCTTTGTTCGACAAGCAAGGAGAGAGGACGTATTACTGGAGCACTTCATTATTTCAAGTTCTAACTTTCAAGTAATAAACGGTACAAACAGAATTTTAAAAAAATATTTCAACCTTTCTAAACAGTTTTCATAAATTTAAAGAAAAAGTTATTTGATAGAATCTGATGATGTTCTTTCAAAATCAAAGCAAGTCATTCTTTGTTCAATAGTGTGTTTCTACAGGTATGTTATAGTGTTATAATTAGTGTTCGACAGACTGAAGAACTTTCAAGTTCCACTTAATTGAATGGAAAGAGTTTAGATATTAATGATGTAAAATGTGATCAGCTACGTAATTTAGCCAATTTCTTGAAGAGACAAGTCCATATTTCAAAGAAATATGATAAGTGTGTAAGACACCTCAGTCTTGCTACTTTTGAAACAGCTCTTATATACTGGTCAAATGTTTGGCTATCCCTGTACGTATTTCAAATGTACAGTAGAGAGAGTAGCAGGTCTTATGCATGTTAGGTACCAAAGAAAAACTTTTAAAATGTAAATTTAAATCTTACAGCAGTTGTATAGTATTATTTGATGTGATTCCACATACTGTATACGAGTTGATTATGCGTGTAAGTACCGAAGATATGAGTAGAATTTAATAAATAATATAACTTTATTACGGATGATCTGTGTGTTTAACCCTAGAATCATAAACTTTCGTCTCCCAGACTACGCACCCCTGTAGTTTCCGCGGGAATTTCCAGACGCTAATGAACTGTGCTTTCCCCCTCCATCTAATCCTCCCCAGCTATCAACATTAAGTGCTGACCTTGATTTCAAGCATGAAGATCCAGTTGTTTGTTCACTGCGATATGACCATCGTTTGAAAGACGAAAGTTTATGATTTGTGAAAGTATTAGTGATTTGTACATAGCTGTAAATAGTGTGAATATTTGGTTTATTACAGTAATGTTTTTTGTACGTAATATGTAAGCTTAATAGGATACTGAAATGGAAAATCTAGCGCACGATGATAAATTGATAGCGGCAGTTCTTTCTGAATTAGAGAGCCACTCTCTTCAGGAGATATTAGTGGTAATGTATTTCATGAATGAAATTACACGTTCAATACATGGATCAAACAGAAATATTACGACCGACAATTGGTTCACCTCAATTCGTCTGGCTGATTATCTGCATTGCGACAATAACCTGACAATCATTGGAACAATGAGAAAAGACAGGCCACAGATACCACCAGAGATGAAAACAAAGTAAGAAAGCTTGGGTCCTCCATGTTTTGTTATGATTGTAATAAAACAATGGTATCCTATAGAATGTAATCCTCCTTTCTACATGCCATGAAATAGGAAGAATAGCAGCCAGTGGGAAACAAGATATGGCAGAAGCCTACAATGGGACTGAAGGTGCCGTGGATACTTTCGATGAAATGTCAACATTGATGTCCTCTTCAAGAAAAACGAGAAGATGGCCAATGTGTATCTTTTATTGTATGATTAATACATCACTTGTCAATGGATACATTGTTTATGTGCATAAGATAGTTGAAAAAGGCCAAGAGACACTTCAGACACCAACTTCGAGGTGCAGCCTGAAGAGGACCATCATGGAAATTCTTGGAAAAGATGGCATTTCTGAAGAGCCTCAATCAGGTACTGCTGAAGGAAGAATAATTTGTGCGTTTTGTTCATCAAATAAATGAAGAATGACCCGATTCTTTTGTAAGACATGCCGAAGGCACTTGCCTTGATCACCAGGCAAAACAGTGCACTGAATGTGCCTATTGAAGAAAAACTGACCAGAGTGTATTGTCATCACTACGTGTGGTAGTTTTAAGTATGATATTCTGTATTTTGTGTAAAATGTTGGGTTTATGCATATTAAAGTGCTTTTCTTTTTTGTAGTCTGACAGACGAAAGTTTATGATTCGTGTTACACTGGAGGGACTTTATGATTCTAGGGTTAATAGAAAAATTGTCAGTGTGAATTTTATAATACTGTATTTTAGGAAAATGTCTTCTTTTCTCTTTAATTTAGTGCTTGATAATGTATTTTTGTGTACCACTTACCACCGATGTAGACACCTCATGTGCAAATAAAAGTTATTTTGATTTGATTTCAGCTCAGTGGAGAGATGAGTAAAATACAATCTGCTTAACGTCGCACAGACACAGGTAGGTCCTATGGCGACAATGGAGTAGGAAAGGGCTAGGAGTGGGAAGGAAGCAACTGTGGCCTTAATTAAGGTACAACCCCAGCATTTGCTTAATGTGAAAATCGGAAACCATCTTCAGGGCTGCCGACAGTGGGATTCCAACCCACTTTCTCCCAAAATCAAACTGGCAGCTATGTGACCCTAACCCACACAACCACTAGCTCGGTATGAGAAAAACAGATTATTAATAGACTCAGTGAAAGGTATAGTTTTAATAAAATACAAAGACCTAAAAATCTACTGTCAGTTGTATGATTATGTTTTACCATGTTGGATATTTTGAAAAAATAAATAAAAATCGGTAACACTCTGAAATAGGAATGATATTTTAGTTTAGAAAAGTCAGTGAAGCAATGCATCTGGGAGTTTTATGAAAAAGACAAATCACTGGGAACTTAACCCATTAGCGCCGTGTGTTGCCATATGGCAACAATTTTTGTGCCTTTTTCTTTTAATACTATTGGCAACAAGAAATAACCTGGAAGATTGTAGTGTCATCCACCAGTTAGGGAAGAGTTTATAGAATCAAGTAATCACATTTATTTAATTTTAAAATCTATTGCGGAGTGGTGGACTGTTGGGTATTTTAAGATTCCTGCGAAATGGCTGCCGGCTTCACGTAAGAAGGATATAAAATCTGTAAGTGAAGTTGTTTCATTGGATTATGTTTACAGTAGTGTTGTGCACACTTCATTATATATGTTGTATGCATCTGAAATATTACGGGCGCACAATGCTGTAGTAGTGCTTGTTGAATCATTAGCGTTGCCATTCCCTTTTAGAAGCACTGGATATGCTACTGGCTGAAGATCTCGATGGTGATATTTTTGTGGAACTGCCCATTCCCGCTTAGAAGCACTGGATATGCTACTGGCTGAAGATCTCGATGGTGATATTTTTGTGGAACTGCCCATTCCCTCTTAGAAGCACTGGATATGCTACTGGCTGAAGATCTCGATGGTGATATTTTTGTGGAACTGCCCATTCCCTTTTAGAAGCACTGGATATGCTACTGGCTGAAGATCTCGATGGTGATATTTTTGTGGAACTGCCCATTCCCTTTTAGAAGCACTGGATATGTTACTGACTGAAGATCTCGATGGTGATATTTTTGTGGAACTGCCCATTCCCTTTTAGAAGCACTGGATATGCTACTGGCTGAAGATCTCGATGGTGATATTTTTGTGGAACTGCCCATTCCCGCTTAGAAGCACTGGATATGCTACTGGCTGAAGATCTCGATGGTGATATTTTTGTGGAACTGCCCATTCCCGCTTAGAAGCACTGGATATGCTACTGACTGAAGATCTCGATGGTGATATTTTTGGGGAACTGCCCATTCCCGCTTAGAAGCACTGGATATGCTACTGGCTGAAGATCTCGATGGTGATATTTTTGTGGAACTGCCCGATGTAAGTGTACTTACAGATGAGGGCTCCTGGTGATGATGACGTTGGGCTTATTGATAATCTCAGCTCTCGACAGTGACGTGTCAGTGCTGAAATGAAGCTCGAAATTAGTGGAAGAATTGGGATTAGTTACGATGGTGAAGGTGTGTTACCAGAGGATGAAGTACCTTTTCTGTCTACTGATGTAAGATCTGTTTCAATACCCGATGCTACTAAAGAGCGGATAACTGATAGAGGAAAGAATAAATCAAATTACAAACCAAGATAGACCGAAGGGGCTGGTTTCAATATTGGGCTACATTTCCGGAGCCTAGTTATAGCAAGTAAAAATCCAGGACTGTTGTTGACATTTTTGAATTGTTCTGCAGATAACAAGCTGATCGAACGTTCAGTTCGAGAGACTAAAAAGTACTAAATTTTTTAAAAACTGCATGGACCCACAAATAACTTTTGTGGAAATTCGTTGCTTTATTACCATACTTTTCATTTCTGGATACAATAAATTGCCCTCCAAGCGTTCTTATTGGGACATGCAGGATGATATGAAGACAGTGAAAGACTGTCATTCTCTATCTCTGTAACTAACATGCAAAGATTGAGGGTGGGCTTTTACCTGCCTCTGAAGATATTGACTATTGTAGTTATTCTATAGTATGTAACTGCATCTGAAGTTCTTTGATTCTTCATTTTCTTATTTTTGATTTTATTTAACTGTTCAGTGAGTGTTTTGTTTTGACAGGCAAGGAACTGTACATATGTCTCTGTACTGCAAACAAATATTTTCTCCTTTGTTCAATAATTCTATTTTTTTTTTTTTTTGCTGTGATGTGAATAAAAACTGATATTCCATATTCTTACAATAAATAATGCTAAGGTATTTCAACATTGTTATTGTGCAAAAAAAAGAACACTTTGCAACCTAAATTAGACTTCCAAAACTCATTGTTAAAAAATAGGTAGTGCAAGCACCTAGCATTGCCATATGACAACATTAAATATCTTATGACCTAGCGGTCCCAAAATTCTGAAACTTGTTATTTATTTATTTTGGTCTCAAACATGCAACAAAATACAGTAAATAAGTAAATCTCAGAAAAAAATTAATTTGGGCACTAATGGGTTAAATTCGGAACAAAATAAGTGATATTTCCAAGTATTCTGACTGCATGAATTTTAAGTTAAGTCTATAGAAGTGGTGTTAACAACTGATCTATAGGTTTGATTTTTGTCACGATATATTTAGTATTAGAATAATATGAATATAAACATGATTCATACCTATTTTTGCACTTTCTGCTTATGATTTCCTGATATCCTACATTTTAGAACATTATGTCCTACAATCTTCCAAAAAGATGCATTAAACTTGAAAGTTATGCCAGGCTCAGCTAGAGATCCTGGGGTCATCCACTCACACTCCCACTCTGAGACCCAGTAAGGTCTCCTTTCAGTCGCCTCTGACAACAGGAAGGAAACACTGTGGATTATTCACTACCACCACAGACAAGGGTGGAAAAATGACTTGAGAAATCACTGCTCTTTTCTTCAGACACTTTCACTCAGTTGCCTGCTGATGAGTAGTAAGTAGCCTATAAATAGTATATCATAATAATTTTGTGTGGCTATTATAGCAGGATGCAGCCGTTGTAAGGCAGACTATCTGATGAGGACAGGCAGAATCCGCTGTGTATGGAAAACCGTATGTTATTGTCGGGAAGAAGAGTGTTGTGTGCGAGTTACAGGAATATTGGAGACAGCATGAACACCTAATCCATAAGCTAAGGGAATTAATAGTTTATGACTAAAACTTTATGATCCACCTGGGAACTGAACCTGGGTCCTCGATGACTGAAGGCCAAAACGCTGACCACTCTGCCACGGAACCAGACAGTTGTTATTCTTCCTGGTGTTGTTCCCATTAAGATACGGGACCTGCCTTGCTGCATCTCCCTCTCCACTTTGTCCGATCTACAGCATCGCTGGGGCAGACACCAAATCCCCCGGTCTTCTTGTAAGCAACCATTCATCTCTTCCTCGGCTGACTTGAGGGACACTAACTGGTGAGCATGAGTGCCCATTTTCAATGCTTTCAGCATCTGCTCTGACCAGTACGACCTTGCTTCTCTCATTTAGTCAGGAATGGGGGCAATTTCGCAGGGCTTCATTTCCGACATAGCCTAGTCGGATTCTTGCACGAAACATCTTGGCATAAACATCTCCAATGCATGAAGCATCCTCTCTTCATTGCTGGCCAGCATTCAGATCCATAGAGCGCCAACGGACAGATTATCATGCAGTAGATCTTAAGACTTGAGGTACAGGGAACCAGACAGTATAAAGAATAAATTATGTTACATGTCTCCTGCCTACTTTTGTGTTAAGTATCACATTTGTCTTACACTAATTCCACACTAATTCTACTATATTATTTATTTTATGTCTCGTCAACGCAGATAGGTCTTATGGTGTTGATGGGATAGGAACGGCCTAGGAATAGGAAGGAAATGACCGTGGCATTAATTAAGGTACAGCTCTTGGATTTGTCTGGTTTGCAAGTGGGAAACCACGGAAAGCCATCTTCATGGCTGCCGACAATGAGGTTCGAACCCACTACCCCCCCCCCCCGAATGCATGCTGGGAGCTAAGTGACCCAAACCGCATAGCCACTTGCTCCGTCACAATTCTTCTTGCTTCCTATTCTTCAATCTTCTGATTTATTATATCAAGCTGTTCCTGGACTTTTCTCCCTCTATTCACAAGATTAATAACAATGTGTTTCTTCTTAATAAATGGGAAAGAACCAACCCGTGACAAATCATGCCATTTATTAGGTTGATGCATAAATTTGTAGAGTTTCTTCACTGTGTGGTAAAAGTCATTATTTTTACACAAAATAATCAGCAAATATTCTCCTTGTTTTGATCCTCGCATGGACCATCTTCAGCTAACATCAACGATACATGTTAAAAGCGAATACATTCAAATGTCAACAACACTTGAGTGTATACACTTAGAGGCAGGAAGATTGCTATATAAATTTGTTTGGATTTTTCAATCAACAGTCATCATTTTGTTCCATATTGAAAGCCCAGCTTTCAGCAATATTATAATAATAATAATAATAATAATAATAATAATAATAATAATAATAATCATATGGCCTCAGCTACCGTGTGCAGACATTTCAATTTGACACCATCTGGCTGTCTGCTCGTCAATTTCGACGTTCCGTTTTACTCTAGGCCCCCACTAGATGGCAGACCGAGTAAACCGAAACTCTCTTGGGCATCTATGGCTGAGATTTAATGAATTTTGTTGGGTAAACACCAAATGTGTCACCAGAGATCTTTTACATGCCGACATCGTACGACATGGAGTGTCGAATGGACTTTTTTCCGCCCTTCAAAAATCCGACTACCTCTGCCGGGTTTGAACCCGCTATCTTGGGATCCGGAGGCCGACACTCTACCGCTGATCCACAAAGGCAGCTCCAGCTTGCAGTATTATATAATGATGGTTACATTCACAAACACAAAGGAACATTTTAGCCTCTATTTCTTCAGCATTGATCCTACTGCATTTTAGAGAAAACCAAAAGGAACAGTTTCTTATCCTCTTTTTAGATACATACAGCAAGAACTTGCTAAGAAGTTTTATATTATGTCCATGCATTTTATTTTTAATTTAATTGTCTTTGTACTATGTTAATTTTTGCTTTTCAGATAACACCAAAAGAATTACTTTTTGTCCTCTTTTTTTGACTCAAACTGAAGTATTTCTTAAATTGTTTTAAATGTATCTGTGTATTTTTTATTATTATTTATTTATTTTCCTTAAATTGTACATTCACAATTAAGAGTGGTAGATGGAGAAAGGGCAAGCCCTACTTACACAGAAGTGCCGCCATCCCCATATGTACGTGTACTGAAACTCTACTGAATATTTACATGTGTAGACAATTTTAAATTTACATATTTACACTCCAAACTCTGTACTCTTAGAATAACCATCATCTTGATTTATTCTATACATATTAGAGTAAGAAGACCCAGCCATTTATACTGTATACACACTCATTCACAACCACTCCCACATGTACACACATACATTTGCCCACATTCAACTGTACTTCCACCCATCTTTCTTAGAAATCTAATTTATACAAGTTTATAAATATCACACATGGGTTTCTATTTACATATAGATTTTCTTTACTGCACTGCATCATATCATTGTACAGTTCCAATTTCCCAGGTACTGTTAATGAACCTCTTCCACTTCTTCCTGTCCATATACAACTTGTCATGGAGATCATCCACTGTCCATCCTCTGGTAACTACATCAACCTTGATCTTGTCCATCCATCGGATTTTAGGTCTTCCTGCAGGTCTTTTCCCCTCCACCAGTCTTTCCAAATTTATTCTGGCTGTGCTTGTAGGCTCCATCCTCATCACATGCCCGTACTACCATAGTCTGGATGTGCCGATTCTTTATTCCGGCTTCTTTCCCGATCTCCCCATTTCTTAACTTGTCCATCTTGGTCTTCTGGATGGTGGATCTAAGAAATTTCATCTCTGATGCTTGCAGTCTTCATGAATCTCTGTTTGTGAGGGTACACCCATCAATACTATAGGTCAATATTGGTATGAAATAGCTCTTAGGGTGCACCTGACAATACAACAGGTCAATATTGGTACGAAATAGCTCTTAGGGTGCACCTGACAATACAACAGATCAATATTGGTACGAAATAGCTCTTAGGGTGCACCTGACAATACTACAGGTCAATATTGGTACGAAATTGCTCAAACATCACCAGTTTGGCTAGTTTTGGAATCATGTCATCCCATAAGAATGTTCTTACTTGTTGATAGAATTCTGCTTCCTTTTGCACTCTGTTCGTAATTTCCTTTCTGACCAAATTATCACTGGAGATTACACTTCCCAAGTAAGGAAAACTATCCACACACTCCAGCTAGTGGTCTCCTAGTTTTACACTTGCTGGATGCCCTTCTCTGTTTACTGCCATCACCACTGTCTTGGTCTCACTGATGCTGAGGTTATATTCTTGGAACTGGGATTTCCATATGTTGAGTCTGGTTTGTACTTCCTCTTCTGTTTCACCCCAAATCATATCATCAGCAAAGGATTCAATATGGAATAAAAATGAAATTCATTTGATGTAAAGCCAGGTATGGTTTTAATTCAGCCTTTTCCAATTTGTTCTGTCCAACCAGAGTTGTAGTTATAGTTTTTATAGCCATCTTAAATCTCTTTTGACCAAGCCTCTTCATACTTGTTCTTCCCAGATGTCTCTAAGGCTTTGTACAAAATTCATGGAGTCCTGTCAGGAGCCATTCTTGGTAAAACTTCCGACATAGGCCCATCAGCATATATTACTTTGAAAGGTGAATCGTATAAATCTTGCCTCGTATTACCCGTAGGAGAGGGCTGTGTTCATTGTCAAGACCATGGACCCATCAACTTGCCCCTAGAAATATATTTACATTTATAAGAGAATTTCATAAACCGTGCAACATTTTTCATACCACAATAATAACAGCTATTGATATTGGCTAAAAATGTATAAAATATAGCATCACTCCCAGAATTCAACACAGATGTCATTACCAACTGTGATAAAATAAAATAATGGGAAGTGCTTGTTGAAATGATGCGACGAAAGCTTCATGCCTCCCTTTCTTGCTGAGGAGGCAATGATTTAGACCAACAGTGTGTCACTACAAGCCATACACGTCCAGACCAATGTAGTAGACATCTTGTCAAAAGTTAATATTAAGTAAAAGGTGCTATCAACAAAAGAGGATCGAGCTACCAGATGTCTTGGCTGGTGAGTCTATAACGCAATTCAACCACGTTCTTTACATATGGCCGGTTTACAGGGGGCCACTTTTAGTAACTAACATGCGCCTCTGCCACTGGCCACTTTCAGAAAAACCTGAAAGAAAATGGGTTCATTTACACAGGGCAACAGCAGTAGCCTGGGTAGGCGTTAGTGGCTAGGTAGTGGCTTGCTCTCACTAGCAACCACACCATCAAGCATATTGTGGCAGTAGTAGTCATTTTGTAATTGTTTTAGTCTCTTCAGGTCTGCTGGACAGTAACGGAGCTATGTCACACACAAAGAAAGCTATGCAACAGTGGACTGTATGCATCATTGACGAATTAAACATTGAAGATGTTAAAAGTAATAAACTTCATTGTTAGGTTCCGTATTGAGTTGAGACTATGCTTAAAGTAAATACAAAATTTTAATATTCCACCTTCTCAATACTAACTCGCCTGGTGTGCTACTATATACGAGGGAGTTGTCCGTAATTTAATGTTCTATAGGAAACTAGAGTTTCCTCAGTAGTAAGTTGTGCACACAGAAAGAGTCGAATTTCATTATTCCGTTTTGCTACAGCTGTAACTCAGCATAAACTTCTATAGATTTTTGGCAATAAAATGATGAGAAAGGACTACAACTGGGAAGCAGATGTGACTTTAAGCTTCACCCCTGCCATTTGCCTGGTGTGAAAATGGGAAATGACAGAAAATCATCTCCAGGGCTGCAGACAATGACAGTGTTCTTCCTAGGACCTTTTTGATAGGCACACCGCCCTGCCATTTTTAAAGGCTAACAACCAAGATAAGTGCTGGTTACATAATATTCATACATTATTTGGATCACTGTTTGCTCCATATTAAAATGTACATACCATAAAACTGTTCATTTAAATGAGCATAATTGCCTCAGTTACATTGGAGGTTGAATGTTTAGCTTGACTGTAACATAGAGCCATGCGCGAGAGGTGTCTGGATTAACGTGGAATCGCATGCGAGCGCTCTTCCACAGACGTCACAAACCCGTACGTCACTCAGCAGCAATCGAGTGGTAAGGCCCGGTGTTACATGATTATAAACGAGTAGTAGAACACTAGAAGTTAAAAATACTCTGTTAGGTCTTTATCGTGATAATAACACTAAAATAGTTAAATTTTGCAATTAATGTTTACTTGCCTGGTATTATTGTTAATACCCTGAGGGGAATAAGTTGAAATTTTAGTATATCAATTTTTTACATAGTATTCCCTGCCCGGCTGCTCATCCCTGACACCCAGCTGACAAACTTTTCCGGGGAGAACACTGAATGGGGTCCAAATCTCCCAAATGCTACATGACCTGTGCCACATAGCCAACTCGCTCATGCACTGGCAGCTAAAAGTAAACCGGCTCTTAGTTCTAATGCTACTAACAAGCTCCCTTCCAACCCCAACTATTGGCGAATCTCCTCATTCCTGTTTCGTCTCTCCTTTTCTGAAGCAGAGGAACTTCATTTCTAAGCTTCTATTTTCTCGTCGTATCAAGGTAGGTGCTTTAATTTATAACTGGCACCGCATGTATTTAATACAGTGAGACTTTCGAGGATAGAGAGAAGATGACTTACAGAACGCAGAACTGTAAAGCATTTTGTATTTCCTGTTAGTATTATTAGATGAGGCAGAGCTGCTTATAATGTGAAAAATAAGAGCTTATCACAACTTCTTTAGAGTATTTTGTCGCAATTTGTAAGACTACAAGAAGAAGAAAAAAAAACGTAGTTTCCCACTCACCTGTGCTTACTGGTTCCCGAATATCATATATGAGAATTCTGCCATCATCGCATGCGCTAGCAAACACACTGTCATTGAGAGGATCAATTGATAGACTGTATACCGGCTGCTCGTGAAGGAAATAATCCACGGGATCCCCACTGAAACATGAGACAAGAATGTTCTCAGAACTCTAAATATACCAATCTACTGGACATGCGTAATACAATCTACGTGGAGAGATTGTCAATTTTTGTTTTCCCTTGCTGGTCAAAGAAGCCTTCAAGGAATGAATGAATGAATGAATGAATGAATCAATCAATCAATCAATCAATATTTTATACAGTAAAACCTCTCTATAATGGACATCTTCAGGACCAAAAAATTGTGTTATGAAGATGTGTCCGCCCAAGAAAGGGTATCAAACCGGCACCATTAAACATAAGTTAGAACACAATAACTCAGCTATTTTATGTGTTAAAAACTCTTGCAAATAACTGAATATACTATTGTACTGTATTTCCATGAGAAAGTTGTAGATGTGCTGCTGCAGCTGCAATGTATCAAAGTGACAAAAATACTTCTATGCAAACCTCTACCGAACACACTGTACTCTATTACCATTCAGAATGTGTTAAAATTAAGAACAACATGAGTTTTTTGAACTTTAAATCAATATGTACATATCACAATCTCTAGTAAAACATACACTTGAAAAAGTCCTTAATGTTCATGTCCACTTTGGTTTAGCAATGATATTTTCACTATGTGCAATTAAATCACGAGTCAAATTTACACCTTTTTCATTGTTTTGTTTATAATGGAATTCTATCAGTCGCTTAACAAAGCTGAGAGCCTCACTGTACCAAGGTTATTGGCAGCACATTAAATTCCGTATTTTCTTCAAAGTCGTAATTAGGATCGGCTTCACTGCCGCTTTCATCAGAATCTTTGTTTGTCGTCCTTCCCTCAGACTGACGAAAGAATTGTTTTCGTGTCTCCACACTCACACTATGTTGGAATATCTAAATCAATTTCGATATTAGTTTTCACTTCTACCCTGAAACCTGCTGCATTAATTAACTGCTGTGCTGCTGCCATGCTGTCTGAAATATTAGATTCTACTTTGGGATGACCACCACTAGCAGCAGTAAACCGAGCTTTCAAAAAGCAGTTACAAACTGTTGAAGCTGTAACGTTTTTCCATGCATTGATTACTTTCGTGAGTGTCTTTAAGAAGACTGAAAAAAAAAAAAAAAAAAAAAAAAAGGGAAATGTCATTTTAATGACAAGTATTATGAGGTATTTCATCCCTTCGATAATTCTGTGCCACTAACTATATATACAATAAAACCTGCCTCAACGGACATCTCTCACCGGCGGACACCCCTTCTTAACGGACGATTTTCTAGGTTGTTTTAAGAGGAAGTACAATTAGGCAACCATCCTCTGTTGACACTGATCGGAGAGTAAAAATGGAAGGGATATGACACTTCGAAAAATGAAGGTATCGGCCAAAGGAAGACAAGGGCCACGAAGGGCGTGAAAATGAAAGAATCCCTAGGACTCGCAAACCTAATGCAGTCGGAGTCAGAAGAGAACAAGAGTTCACCAAGGGAGGTCGGGTAGGATAGATGAAAGTGAGGAGCCTGGCAATAGTAAGTGGAAGCAATGCTAGGACTCAGGTAAGGGCCCCATGGTCACCAACCCACGCTCCCAAGTTGGGAGCCCCAAGGGTTCAAAAACATCTTACCCGGCTTGCTGGAAGGAATTCATGCTGATGATAGTAATCACGAATTAACAAAGGACTTCCAGGTTCCCTAGACATTTAAAACTCTGTACCAGACAACCTGTTGGCTGTAAAATAACTGGAAATATCAACATTTCCCAAGAATCTCTGAGGGGTCAAGTGGTAAAAACTGGGTCTTCCAATGCAGAGAGCTTTATATTATTATTATTATTATTATTATTATTATTATTATTATTATTATTATTATTATTATTATTATTATTATTATTATTATTATTATTATTATCATCATCATCTTCTAACACCAAACAGACTTAGTAATAAAGGTCTCTTGCATGGGTCATGATTCTGTATGGACAAGAGCTGGTGCCTTAAAATCTACTGACAGAAGAAGGTAGAAAGTGAAGAAAGATGATAAACCAAATTGAAGAAAAGAGAAGAGAATGATTAACTAAATCTGGCAAAGATTTTGAATGATAGAACATGTTTAAGACATCCAGGATATGTAACATTTCTAACAGATAATCAGCTGAAATTGCATTCCACTTTTTAAAATTACATCTCTGTTTGTATTTAATAGGTCATTTAACTGAACTAGAAAAATTCTTGCAATTTTAAGCACATTCATACAGAAACTAACCTATGTACATCCACCATCAAGGTCAATGACCAAGACGTAGCGAAAACAAGCTACTTCAGGAACACACAAACAGAGTAATGGTGGCATTGATCAGCATGGCTTGGATGGAAAGGAGTCAGTGAAGTACTGTGTATGCCAGTCCACCTTAAAGGCGAACCACATTATAGGCTGTCCAGTAGCATTACATGGGACTGAGTTGAACAATCAACAAAAATGCCTCAGAGAAGCGTGTGTTATGCTGTTCTCCTTGATCACATAATCAACAAAGGATGGGAGTTCTTGCCATAGAGGAGAAAATGCAGGCATGAGATAGTATGGCCATGCCCTAAAAGCAATAACCAATGCTGTTGCTTATGATGTCTACAACTTCATCAAAACTTCATGTGGGAGTTGGGTGGCTACCATCCATTACTATGGATAATCTACAGTTGACAGTAACTAAATTTATGGTCTCTTAACCCTATGGATGTAGAAAAAAAAAATTGAAGGCCTAAACTACGTTGGGTAGATAACAGAGGCAGATCTGAAAGTGAAAGAATGGAACAGGAAAGTGTCCAAGAGGAATGAGTGTGAGAAGATCCTTGAGTAGGCCAAGACTATAAAGATGCAGAGCCACTGAAGAAGAGAAAAATGTAATTAATTTAAAAAATGCAAAAGCAACCAAACACTTGGTAAAATAACTTATTTCCCAATAAATATCAGCAACAAAAACTATTCCAATTATAAGTGCATTTGAACTTCTCTATACTACAGATGTACTGATTCTTGTAAAACCCTCAGATGCCAATAGGTAGACCTGAACTAAAGGGATTATCCACTATTAATTCTATCCCTCTGTTTAGCAAGTGTTTGTGTCTCAGTATGGGTTGAAATTTCAAGTCAATGGCTTAACTGTAAAAGGTGGCCTTTTCAGTGTTTGCAAAGGTGTTAGTAAACATGAACCGCAGTAACTGTACAGTGTGACATTGGGTTGTGGGAGGGAGTAATAGATAAGCATGGTTGAGCAGAGTCCATTTACCATTGAGTGGAGATTAGCAACACTGCCTCGCACTGGCAAAATGGCAAGTACTATGAAAATGAAATTTCAAGACCACTTTGGTTTGGAACCACTAAGGAATGTAACAATACAGGAGTGAGGAAAACACATTTGTAATGGGAAATGTGACAGACTGTTCCCAAAGTAGCAGCCTGACAAGGATGGAACATAATCATGCTGTTAAGGTATCCTCACAAATCCACTCTGAAACAGTCTTAAGAGCTTGATATTCCTCGTTCAACCACAATGAAGAATATGAAATGTGATTTTAACAAGTCTTGAGTGATGCTGATATAGTTATGATAAAGCGACATGCAGAGTGCTTTTGCAGTGTTATCATTCTCAATTTCCTCATGATAATCTCCTATTCACAGACGAGTGGGATATCTATCAGAAAACTCATTCTCAAAAAGTAATCTTCAAGCCTAAGAAAAACCAATGTTTTCTCTGAAAAACAAGAGAGAAATCCACCAAATATCAGGCTGTGGATTGGAGTGAATGCTTTCTTCCCCCCACCCCTTAAACCATGCATGACATGGTTACTGAATGGTTAATGCCACAACTGCAACAAGGCAGTATCAAGGACATTGCTGTCCTGCATCAAGGTGGAATATCTGGACACTAAATTGCAAATGCATCTTTCCTCAGTATACCTTTCCTGGCCAATGGATGGGAAGAGGTTCTGAACATCCTCCAATTCCATTAGCCTGGCCTCCAGGAAGTCCTAACCTCACAACACCTGATGATGACCTCTGGGGATGAACGAGAGTCCCAAAGAAGCAGTATTGTACAGCGCAAGAGTCGCGAACCCCTGTAGAATAATAAAAAGTTTTACATCTTACTAACAACATTTTTTACGGTTTTGGAGATGCCAAGATGCCAGAATTTAGTCACGCTGGGGTTCTTCTGTGTCCCAGTAAATCTACCGACATGAGGCTGACATATTTGAACACATTCAAATACCACCGGACTGAGCCAGGATCGAACCTGCCAAGTTGGGATCAGAAGGGCAGCGCCCCAACCGTCTTAAGCCACTCAGCGTGGCACCTGTGGAATATATCTTTCTGTTGTGACTGTGCATTATCTTTGCAAAAACGTCTGGCAGGACATGGCACAGAATTCAGCAGCGCTTGGAAATTATTTTTATACCCATGTTCTGGACTCTTAAACAATCAGGTATGGTACATGACAATATCAATCATTCAACCATAACCACCGTAATGTGAAAAGAGGGACCCACTTGGTGGCCATCCTGTACAAGTCAACATGAATAATTCTAATGACTAATGACATAAGAATTGAGACAGCTGGATTTATATTTTTCTAGAATTTACCTCAAGAGAGTTTAGAACAATTCCCTTGTCCAATCCCTTGATGACAAAGGCAGGTGCAGTGTGAACCTGTATGAGTCATACCTCATGTTCCCTGTGATTCAGCATGAGTCATCAATCTAAAGTTTTCCATGCACAAATTAGACCACTGATATGATATTTCTAAATATGTAACGAAGTAACTATCTAATAAAATATGAGTGTCATTATACAGAATTTTGCAATGGAAAGCTACTGGGTATTTGGAATTATTCCCAAATCACCCCAGTTCCGGAACAAGTATCTGCTTGTCTGAGATGAATTAAGATACCTGACAGTATGTTTTGATAATGGGAGCAAAGAGGGTCGCAAATAAAATAGGTTTGTATCTAGAATCAAACCAAAATATAACTAGCAAATATTCAAAAGATTTTTCTGTCATGGCACGTAAGTAATAGTTAGCCATTCCCTCACTCAGGTACATAAAGAACTCCTTTTTCACTTCTTAATGGCCTCTTCTTTTTTTTTTTTTTCAAGTTGCTTTACATCACACCGACACAGATAGGCCTGAAACCCTCTTCAGGGCTGCTTACAGTGGGGTTCGAACCCACTTATCTCCTGAATGCAAGCTCACAGCTGCGCACTCATAACTGCACAGCCAACTTGCTCGGTCCATCGAAGCTGGTCTGAGGCATGCAGAAACTACATGGCATGTATCGTTCAAAGCAATTTCCACTTTCTTGGAATGGGCAGAGTTGACCGACACTATAAGCATAGAGAAATAAAGTGTCACGGCTGTAGTTTGTACAGATGCTGGATGTCCTCCCCAGCTTGACCATGTTGGCAAGTGTAAAGCTCCATAATAACAGAATGACAATGTGCTCTAAAGAGACCCATCAAACTGAATTCCAAGGTATTTGAAAATGGCGGTGAACTTAAGTTGCCTTCTTTCCCAACTGATGTTGAGTTTGTGATTTGCAACACAATTATGCAGATGGAAAAGTTCAACCTGTGTTTTCGTAGGATACGGCTTAAGGTAGGGTTGTCTATGTAATAAATCGACAATTCATTGAGGCAGTTCTGCAGCCTAGATTCTACTTCCCAAAATGGATTCAGTTACAACACAAAGATCGTCAGTAAATAGGTAATGCTTTGTATTCAGTTCAACAGGTTGATTATTAGTGTAAATATTCAAGAGAAATGGTGTAAGGACATTACACTGTGGGAGATGATGGCACAGAATCCAGCAGATAGCATGTTCTCCGCATTAGGGGCAGCCTCATGGAAACAGCAGCTGGGTATAAAATGCCCTTAGGTGTGGTGAATCCACTGTAACGATAGCCTACATGATGTGTCGAAGTGGATCACGACAAAGAGCTAGAAAGTACCCCAGGAGTGATGCGCATCTCTTGTGTTCCCAGGTAAGTGCAAGAAGTGGATGGAGGTCAATAAACCGCTACCCGACCCAGCAACTTCATAGATAATGTTGATGGAAGAAGAAACTATAATAATAATGGTTTGACCTTTTTAAGACACCCAAGTGCAAGAATTTTGTCCCACTAGAGTTCTTTTCTTCTTCTTCTTCTTCTTCTTCTTCTTATACTGCTTTTACCACACGAATGTGTCACACGTGTGGATTTAGCCTTCTTATACGGCCGGATGTCCTTCCTGACGCCAACCCTATGTGGAGGGATGTAATCGCTATTGCGTGTTTCTGTGGTGGTTGGTAGTGTGGTGTGTTGTCTGAATATGAAGAGGACTGTTGGGACAAATACGAACACCCAGTCCCTGACCCAGAAGAATTAATCAGACTCTTAAAATTAGCAACTCAGCTGAGACTCAAACCGGGGAGCCTCTGAACCGAAGGCCTCAATGCTAACCATTCAGCCAAGGAGTCGGACCACACGAGTTCTTCTACGTGCCAGTAAATCTATCAACACGAAGCCGATGTATTTGAGCACCTTCAAACACCACCGGAATGAGCCATGATCAAACCTGCCCAAGTAGGGGTCCGAAGGCCAAAACTTCAACAGTCTGAGCCAATCGGCTTGACAAGAAAACATAACACTGTATGTTTTTATTAATGAAAGGATTATGTTTTGCTAATCCACACATACTAAATATGAATAAGTCATAAAACAGTAAGCTGTATGTCTAACTTTGAGATCAAGTAGTTCAACTTCGTGCTCCAAAACCACTCTTCATACACAGGTGCGATTTTGCATGTCCACCTTGACTAATCTAGATATCTGGGGGATCAATTGAGAAAGGTTCCTCCTTCTACCACTACCTCATCAGATTATCAGCTGTCATCAGGGTGATCCGATTCTTCTCAGCAAGTCAGAAAAGTGTGGAGTACAGAGTCCGTATCATTCTTGCAGATTCCATAGCCAAGATATTCTCCTTTCCCTATTTCTCCTTCCTTCAGTTTTACGTTGTAAGATAACCTGACAGAGCCTATAGTTACCACTTTGAATGTTACGACCAATGTACTCAAGTTTCTTCCTTTTGATGTTGTGCATTACAGTAACTCTACCTCTTTGTTCAGGTGTTGGAGTATTCCAGTATCAACCCATGATTCTGAGCTAGCATCAGTAGTACCTCATCTTAAAGATTCAAAGTATTTTGGTGGAGATCTAAGTTAGGGTCCAAGTCTCAGCACCACAAAGTAAGACAGAGAATACGTAATACTGATGTAAACAGAGACGGAGATTAAGGAAGGCCGCAATGTAATGAGCAAGTTGCATTCACCTTCAGCTCGTACACCGCCTGCGCAACAGGGCCCGCAGCCGCACAACCTATCTGTACGCTGCCATGTCAGATAGCTGATAGCCATCAAAATATGAGCGCTTGAGCAGAAAGTTTCATTCGTCATTTCAGTAAACGTTGTCAAATGTCCTCTTCAGAAGAGGATACTACGATGCAAGTAGTGAGCATGGTTTAGAAAAGACTACTTCAATGAAAATCCAATTTCACCTCAGGAATGGCTTTGTACCTAACCCCCCAAAATGCCAATGAAGTGATGTTGGTAATTTACGTTCAAACAATCTTTATATTATAGCAGACTTACGATTATCTATGAATGGATTATCCGTGGAAGTTTCAAAACTAAAAAGTTTAAAAAGATAATGGCAAGTGCAGTAACATTGAGGTCAGTTTTCAAAACTTCACACAGGTAATTTTGACAAGGCAAAGTTTGCAACATAGTAATGAAATTACACATATATATATATTTTTTTTTTTTTTTTTTTTTTTTTACAATTGCCTTTACGTCGCACTGACACAGATAGGTTACTTACGGTGACAATGGAATAGGAGAGGACTAGGAGCAGGGAGAAAGTGACCGTGGCCTTAATTAACGTACAGCATTTGCCTGGTGTCAAAATGGTAAACCACAGGAAAAAAATCTTCAGAACTGCCGACAGTGGGACAACTGTGACCCAAACCCACAGCCACTCGCTCGGTGGGTGATTCTTCGATTGACTTCTTCTTCTTCTTCTTCTTCTTGAGTTTTACTTGAGTACGAGTTGGCTTGACTGGTATACGATGCATTTGTTCAGCAATTTCCTGGTGAAGTGCCACCTCCATCAGCACAGATTCATGTCATTGTAAATAAATTTTAACTACTGGCTCATAGCTCAATAAAAGACATGCGTGCACAGTTTTAACAGAGAAAAAGCGAAACTTGAACAGTCACCAAATAAATCACTCACAAAATTAGCACAATTAGGGGTTTCGGTTTCTTCTGCACACACAGAGCTACAAAGCTGTTGCACATCAAACAGTACTGGTTTACACGGGCCCATTGTTTAAAACCTGCTGATCCAGCTACAAGAGCAAGATACTGTGAGTGGCATCTTGCATCATTGAATTATCGTTTATTCGACCCACAGCTTGAGTTCTTTTCGGATGAGGTCTGGTTTCATCTTAATGGTTGTGTGAACAGATATAACTCTCGCTATTGGCGTGCAGAAAATCCTAATGGTGTTTGTGAGGGAAAACACTTCCAGCATCTTGTATAAGGTAAGATTTCATATAAGACTGCATACACGTTTAAATCAGGCTGTAAGTTGGGCTGAGCCTGCTGCTGTAGCGCAGAATACAAACATCATGCGCTCAGTCTGGGTTTACGAGAGAGACACTATATATAAAGGATCACCATTGATCTGCATTTACTGCTGTTGCCCAGGTGACAGATTCCCTATTAATTGTTTACCTAGAATTTTTGTAAGTGATTTCAAAGAAGTTAGACATTTATTGAACATCTCCCTTGGTAAATTATTCCCATTATTCCTATACACAAATGTTTGCCCCAAACTGTCCTCTTGAACTTCTATTTTATGTTCATATATGATCTTTCCTATTTTAGAAAGAAAAAAAAACCCTCCATTCTAGCTTATTCATCTAATGTCATTCCACACCATCCTTTTTCTGTCAACTTGGAACATACCGCATAGCCGAGTATCTCGTCTCCTTACTCCCAAGTCTTCCCAGCCCAAAGTTTGCAACAATTTTCTAACACTACTCTTTCAATGTAAAACAAGAGCTAAAGGTTTCCAACTATTCAATACTATATATTTGTTATTTATATACTACTTCCTATTATGAACTTGTTGCGGGTAGCATGCCTGCCTCTTACCCGGAGGACCTAGGTTCAATTCTCGGCCAGGTCGGGGATTTTTACCTGGATCTGAGGGCTGGTATGATGTCCAATCAGCCTACATGATAACAAATGAGGGGCTATCTGATGATGAGGTAGTAGCCCCGGTCTAGAGAGCCAAGAATAACAGCCATGAGGATTCATTGTGCTGACCACATAACACCTCGTAATCTGCAGGCCTTTGGGCTGGGCAGCAATCCCTTGGTAGATCATGACCACCATTTTCGGGGCTGTTGCACCATGGGGTTTGGTTTATATGAAATTCATATTATAGAAGAAGATAACTGGCCACGTCCACAGTCCAATATTGTGATGGAATACATCGGAAAGTTCTTGACTGTTAGGAAATTCAACACTCTTCTTGTGTTTGGAATGCAGCTAGTAAGTCTATCAGGAGGATCTCACTTGCTAGGATACATATGATCTGTGTTTCCTTACAAAGATCTAATATAAAATTGTTGCTCCTAGTCACGGAGGACCTCTTCTGAGGGATACCTACCTTCTACTGCCAACTGTTTGACATTCTGTGGAGAAGTAACAGATTGATGCATTGCCAAACCCTCTTATAAATAGGAGTAACACCCCATCGTATACTGCATCCTTGTAAGTGGCATTGCTTGAAAACAAATCAAAGTTACGAGAACTCAGTTACACTAAGGGAACACAATCAGCAGCACTGCAGACATCATCCCTGAGCCTGAACATATCAGCAGAAGTGCACAACATTCTACTGGAAAGGATCAGCTCATACAAAACACGTAGATGTTGCCATAAATGAAACTGTCTCCACTGTCAGACTCACACCTTGTGATACACGAAGGAAAGTGAAATGATTCCACGTCACTCAATAAAACCACCATCCTCCTCAGTAACGAAGCTCTCCAATGATCCCAAGAAACTAATAGGGTTTTTTTTTTTTTTTTTTTTTTTTTTTTTTTTTTTTTTTTTTTTTTTTTTTGCAGCAACACAGATAGGTCTTCACAACTAAGTATTTTTATTTTCCACCTTGTCGATACACTAAATTGCTTAAGGCAACTAACTAGTTAAAAGTGATACATGTTTCGTATATTATCAACATCTTCAGCCACATAACACTGTTTAGATGAAACATTCATATAATGACAAAGTATGAATGTTTTAGAGGAAGTTTCTTTCTTATATTAATTTTAAGGACAGATAGGTCTTACATAAAATCTGCTTCATGGTCCGTATCGCACTTTAACAAGTTCACAACTAAGTTCCCCCCCACTGTCGGCAGCCCTGAAGATGGTTTTCCGTTGTTTCCCATTTTCACATCAGGCAAATGCTGGGGCTGTACCTTAATTAAGGCCACGGTTGCTTCCTTCCCACTTCTAGCCCTTTCCTGTCCCATCGTCGCAATAAGACCTATCTGTGTCGCTGCGACGTAAAGAAACTTGCAAAAAAAAATTATTTCTACCTTGTTGATATATTAGTTGCTTATGGCAACTTATTGGTTAAAAGTGGTACATGTTTCGTATATTATTAACATCTTCAGCCACATAACACTGTTTAGATGAAAAATTCACATATTGACAAAGTATCAATGCTTTGAGAGAAAGTGTCCTTAAAATTAGCATAAGAAGATTAAATGACAACATTAAAAACAAAATACTCAAGAGAAAATATATAAATTCTTTCTACAATTGAAAGCAGTTTTCAAGGAAACACTTTTACAATAGTCCCTAGAAAATATGTTCTGATGAATATTATTTTCTTAAAAAGTTTGTGTAAAATAAAAAGTGAATTTTTCATCTAAATAGTGTTATGTAGCTGTTAATAATATACAAAACATGTACCACTTTTAACCAATAAGTTGCCATAAGCAACTAATGTATTGACAAGGTGGAAATAAAAAAATACTTAGTTGTGAACAGATAGGTCTTGCAATGACTATGGGATAGGAAAGGAATAGAAGTGGAAAGGAAGCGGCTGTGGCCTTACAAAGTATACAGCCCTAGCATTTGCCTGGTGTGAAAATGGGAAACCATCTTCGGGGCTGCCGACTGTGGGATACGAACCCACTATCTCCCAAATACTGGTCGCACTTAAGCGACTACAGTTATACAGCTCCTGGAAACTAATAGTCGCAGTAGATGGAGAGTTTCAATATACCACGCGTGGAAGAGCACACCATCTGGAGAACCCAACAGATCTGGAACCAGCATTTCAAGGTGCAAGACAAACCTTTCAACACGAAGCAGTCATATTCATGCCTTGATCCACTGCCTACATTTCCCTCAAAAAGTAACTGAGCGATTCCCGAGTATCTCTCCCTTCTCGTAATCTATAATCTTCATTTCCGTATGGACGAATTACACAATTAAAAGTAGGAAAGAATTTCCACCAATCAATACTTGTTTTTTTTAATTGCTTATATTAAGCTACAGGACCGGTTTTGACCCCATATACAAGGTCATCTTCAGCTGAACATGAATACATATTTATATGATGAAGCTTTGATTAAATTGCATCGACAAAGGAATGTCATATGATGATGTGCATTAGTCACATACAAATGGGGCATGTCTTATCGTGAATTGGCATATATGTCAGTATGTACAATATTGCAACTGTATGTCTAAAATATTATGTTGAGGTCCTAAAATTAGTGTATAAAACATATCTTCACTTAAACTAACATATGTACAGGATAAAATACAATATATTTTTTAAAAAAATTCGTGCAGATGAACATTCGTATCTTGCTTGTTGGTCAATTCATCAACTCTCGTATTTAAGTCCCATTTACATTTGTACACTCAGCTGCTGTTCTTGGAGTTTAAAAGATATGGTTGTAAAATTGCATGAGTAAAAGATTTAGTCTTCATGTGGGATAAAACACTTTCCAATTTTTAAAAAAGTTGCCAGATGTATGGATAAAATTCGGCTAAAATATGTTCAGCTCTGCTATGTATGTTGCCTTATGTTAGAATCAAATCTTGTTGTCCTGTGGCGTTCGTAAAATTGGGTTCAGAGTAATGGCTCCTTTCCTATTTGTAGCTGTGCAATGGTGTTATGTTTATTATTGTTGGTGTAGCCTAGTTGCGTTTGACGTGCGAGCTTGTAGTGTACTACAAGTACTGATTGGTAGAAATTCTTTCCTATTTTTAATTGTATCTCTCCCTTCTTTGGGTCAAATTTCACAAAACTGTTCTCTTCTTACTTGATAGAGTACATCACTGGAGATCCAATCTACACATCCTGTCTTCAGCACTCTTTTGTAATACTACATTTCAAAAGCTTCTCTTTCCCTTTTTTCTGCACTAGTTATTGTCAATGTTTCAATTCCATACAATGCCACACTCCACACAAAACATTCAAAGGCATCTTTCTAATAGGTTTGTTTATGTTTGATGTAAGATAAATTATTTTCTTTAAGAAAAACCTTCCTTGCTTGTGCTAGTCCGCATTTTATGTCCTTGACTTACTTCTGCCATCGTTACTTATTCTACCACCTTGGTAACAATATTCATCAACCTCCTATAAATTTAATTTTCTAATAAAATATTTCCTGCCTCACCTAATTTCATTCGACTGCATTCCATTACTTTTGTTTGAGTTTTTTTATTTTCATCTTGTATTCCTTCTCCTTCCTTGAACTGAAAATCCTTTCCCAAATTCTTTTATTTTCTTTACCAACTGTTCTATATATAAACACTGAAAAGGAGTGGGCATAAACTCCAGCCTTGCCTCACTTCTGTCTAGCTTGTTACGGGTTCAAACCCAACAGAAGTAGTTGGATGTTTGAACATCCATTGAACACTCCATGCTAAATCTCAAGTGACAACTGATGTTTATTCAAAATAAAAACTTAACCAAAGATCACCCAAGAAAGATCCAAATTACTATGCCAGCTTTACGGTATCTATGGAAGGCCAAGCCCCCTACACGTAGTGCCCCCTAACTTTTTCAATCAATACTGATCTGCATTTAGGGCAGTCGCCCAGGTGGCAGATTCCCTATCTGTTGTTTTCCTAGCCTTTTCCTAAATGATTTCAAAGAAATTTATTGAACATCTCCCTTGGTAAGTTATTCCAATCCCTAACTCCCCTTCCTATAAATGAATATTTGCCCCAGTTTGTCCTCTTGAATTCCAACTTTATCTTCATATTGTGATCTTTCCTCCTTTTATACACGCCACTCAAACTTATTCGTCTACTAATGTCATTCCACGCCATCTCTCCGCTGACAGCTCGGAACATACCACTTAGTCGAGCAACTCTCCTTCTTTCTCTCAATTCTACCTAAACTAAAACAGTCATATAGTTAATTTACGGGTAAAGTAACAGAGTATAATGTATACATATTTCTCACTAGCTGATGTACCCGTGCTTCGCTATGGAATTCTACATTTGCTAAAGAAGAAATTTATCTAAATCCCCAGCTATTTACCGCCAATATTCAGGCAGGCTGTTACACTTGGTACGCAGCAGTAATCCCATCTATCAGAGATGAGTGGCCTTCACATTTAGTTTTCTTTTGACTCTGTGATATTAGGGCGTCTTATAAAATAATTTATAGCGTAGACTGTAGTTCCTTATTCTCCCACTTTACATACCGATTTTCATTAAATTCTGTTTACCTATTTTCTCGTGACTCAGCGCTGATATGGACTTGGTAACAAAAATCCAAATTCATAAACATATCTGTGATCATAGCCGGTACGGTAACAATGTATAAGACATAAATGATCGGAAAATTAGAACTATATACAACTTTAGTTATGTAGTATTTATCGATACGACCACTAATAATATAAATATTTGAGAATTAAATTTTAGGCCTTCCCCTAAACTACCATTTCACTCAACGTGAATAAAATTATTTATGGCCTACATTGTAACCACTTATTCCCTGACTTTGCATACCAATTTTCATTAAATTCTCTTCGGCTGTTTTCTCGTGAAGCGTGTACATACATACAGACAGACAGACAGAAATTACAGAAAATTAAAAAGTGCATTTACTTGTTACTGAGGACAACTCATACAGAAATACCATCCTTTTTAAATTCTGAGCAATGTACAGACAACACTCTTATTTTATATATATAGATTAACACAACTTTTCACATTCTGGTGCATTCTTCCAGATATTCACATGCATTTTCTCACCGCATGTGCTTCTTAACATAACATTTAACTATATTTACATTTTTACATGTAATGTTGGCGGGCAGGTCTTTCCAAAGCCGTGCTGAACGAGCAAAGAAACCTAGTTTGTAGGACTCAGTTTGCGCAAAGACACACCCCTCTGTCTCTGGGGATGGAGATGTAGGATAAGGAGAGTCGAGATAATGGTGAAAGGTGAATGGCTCCCGTGAGGGACCTGTGAAAGATGGTGACGTCGCGTTGTTTACATAAGGACACGATTGACAGCAGCTGTTCTTGTTTATTAGTCATTCAGTGCGACGTTTGATTCCTAGTTTGTGAAGGTTACCTGCAGTGGCAGGGTGCCACAAGGTCTCACCAGTGTCAGGTAAACCATCCATATAGCATTCGACTTGCAGCCACGGAGGCTTCTGTAAATAAAACTGAGCACCCTAGCAGCTTTGCATCTCACTTCCTCTGTTTGTGTGTTCCATTTTAGTTGGTGCAAAATGGTTATTCCTAGCACGTGCATGGTTTTGACTTACTCAATATGTACATTATTCATATTATATCTACATTCTATTGGGTTTTGAGACGTACCTAACCTAATGTCTTCACATTTGCCAGCATTAATGTTGAGACTATTGAGGTAAGACCACACTGCTATAGTGTCCAAGTCTAACAAACTTCAATCATCTGCACATTGTATATCCCTGTACATTACCGTATCAGTGTACTGGGCCATGGTTGAGATCACATATATAGCTCAATCAAAATTCAAAATGCCTACACACAATAGCTGAGGCCATACAATTATTGTTATTATTATTATTTCTATAACTACAGATTCCATGTACACTGACTGACAGAGCAAATGCAACACCAAGAAGGAGTGGTTCGAAAGGGATGAAAGTTGGGGAAAAAACAGAGACGGCACGGACGAATAATTGATGTTTATTTCAAACCGATATGCAGGTTACACAATGCGCACGGCATCGACTCAGTAGGATGTAGGACCACCGCGAGCGGCGATGCACGCAGAAACACGTCGAGGTACAGAGTCAATAAGAGTGCGGATGGTGTCCTGAGGAATGGTTCTCCATTCTCTGTCAACCATTTACCACAGTTGGTCGTCCGTACGAGGCTGGGGCAGAGTTTGCAAACGGTGTCCAATGAGATCCCACACGTGTTCGATTGGTGAGAGATCCGGAGAGTACGCTGGCCACGGAAGCATCTGTACACCTCGTAGAGCCTGTTGGGAGATGCGAGCAGTGTGTGGGCGGGCATTATCCTGCTGAAACAGAGCATTGGGCAGCCCCTGAAGGTACGGGAGTGCCGCCGGCCGCAGCACATGGTGTACGTAGCGGTGGGCATTTAACGTGCCTTGAATACGCACTAGAGGTGACGTGGAATCACACGCAATAGCGCCCCAAACCATGATGCCGCGTTGTCTAGCGGTAGGGCGCTCCACAGTTACTGCCGGATTTGACCTTTCTCCACGCCGACGCCACACTCGTCTGCGGTGACTATCACTGACAGAACAGAAGCGTGACTCATCGGAGAACACGACGTTCCGCCATTCCCTCATCCAAGTCGCTCTAGCCCGGCACCATGCCAGGCGTGCACGTCTATGCTGTGGAGTCAATGGTAGTCTTCTGAGCGGACGCCGGGAGTGCAGGCCTCCTTCAACCAATCGACGGGAAATTGTTCTGGTCGATATTGGAACAGCCAGGGGGTCTTGCACATGCTGCAGAATGGCGGTTGACGTGGTGTGCGGGGCTGCCACCGCTTGACGGCTGATGCGCCGATCCTCGCGTGCTGACGTCACTCGGGCTGCGCCTGGACCCCTCGCACATGCCACATGTCCCTGCGCCAACCATCTTCGCCACAGGCGCTGCACCGTGGACACATCCCTATGGGTATCGGGTGCGATTTGACGAAGCGACCAACCTGCCCTTCTCAGCCCGATCACCATACCCCTCGTAAAGTCGTCTGTCTGCTGGAAATGCCTCCGTTGACGGCGGCCTGGCATTCTTAGCTATACACGTGTCCTGTGGCACACGACAACACGTTCTACAATGACTGTCGGCTGAGAAATCACGGTACGAAGTGAGCCATTCGCCAACGCCGTGTCCCATTTATCGTTCGCTACGTGCGCAGCACAGCGGCGCATTTCACATCATGAGCATACCTCAGTGACGTCAGTCTACCCTGCAATTGGCATAAAGTTCTGACCACTCCTTCTTGGTGTTGCATTTGCTCTCTCAGTCAGTGTACATGGTCTGGTCCTTCTTAATTTGATCCTCAAAGATCAGACATCAGAATTGCTTTCGAGTCTTTGGACATTTCTTCAGAAGCCGAACTGATTTTTCCCCCAACTCAGTTAAGAGGACAGTGTCTGTCTCCACAACCTTGCCAACTGAGGATCATGATATTTTTAACAAACTCCACTTGTGCCTCTTTTTAGCTTTTCTTAGTACCACATAGTGCCTGCTGGATTTGGTCTGTTGAATATACATGCCTCATTTCCTTTGGACTTGTACATCTCATGTTACTATAAGTGATTATAAATAATTTTCTCTGTGTGTGATAAGTCATCTTTTTTGTTAGTGATTTAATGCAACACTAATACACTGAAGGTTTTCAGCGATGCAAGAATGGGAAAAGGCTAGGATTGGGAAGGTAGCAGCCGTGGCCTTAAATTGACCAGCATTTGCTTGATGTGAAAATGAGAACCCATGGAAAACCAGCTTCAGGGCTGTTGACGGTGGGATTCAAACCCACTATCACTGAATTAAAGCTCGCAGCTAAGCAACCCTAACCGCACGGCCAACTTTTCAGTTACAAACCATCACTCATTTTTGTTCCGTATTGAAAACAGCGATCTTATTTAGTTTACAAAAGGTGTATATTTATTATCCCACCTATTCAATACAATTAGTACCATGTTATGTGGTTAATTAAACATAGGAAATCTAAATATTATGGGGAAAACTTATGTTGACAACTGCCCCAGCAAGTATATGCTGAATTTTCTTATGAAGACGATCCACTTCAATACCAGACATGTGCCATTTTTAGAATTTTATATGACACAAATTTTCTTTTTGGACAAGATTTTAAATTTGTTTTTTTAACATGTATTGTATATGTCATGTCCCAACATCATATTTTATAACTACTATTCTGTAATATTAACATCATAAGAAATCACAGTTCAATTTTTTACAAATTGTAAATGTCATAGTCCTCTAAACAATGTTTGTTTTAAGATTAAATTAATATGGCTGATGATGCCCAATAAAAGAAGGGCGAAACATGTCCCCATAATATTTAGATTTCCTATGTTTAATTAACCATATAACATGGTACAAATTGTATTGAATAGGTGGGGTAATAAATATACTCCTTTTGTAAACTAAATAACTTTTCAGTAGTGGTAAGTCTGAAGAGCTGCAACATTTATTGAAGACACCAAAGACAACCTGCTTTTTCAATGGTAAATTCTTGTAGTAATGATGCAATGGTACAATGAATAACACCGCACTTCAAAAGAGTTCAGTCTTTCCTATCTGCTGATCGAACAACTCAACACCATCTCTACGGTTTTACGGGCTTGATCTTAAGCTTAAGCTGGATGTGTCTTTCCATACCTTTGACAATCTCATTATCCCAGATTTAGTGACCACCATTCTCTGTCTGGAGCAACAGTGCACCCTAGATATATGAATCTATCAACTGTTTCACGCTTGCTCAAAAGACATAAAAATGTGCAGGTGCTAAAGGAAAGAATTGCTATTTTTGCTCATTTATGAGCACCTACGTTAGTGGATGTTGGCGTTTTTGTCATACTGTCAGTCTCTCTGTGAAAGAGCAAGGAGTATAGTTAGACGTGCCACGCTCCAAGTGTGACCTAGCTTAGGGGAAAATTGCAGGTATGAGGGAGGTCAGTGGTGACTAACATTTTCTCAGATCCAGGAATTCCTCAAAATTGTTGATACTTTCCTGATATAGCACATGTTTTGACCTTGAAACAGGTTAAAATCCTTTCTGAGAAATTCTACCTTTGGTACAAAAATCAGGCAAAAAAACATTACATACAATAGAAGACTAATAAGATTAGCAAGAGACAAATATTTAATTTTATATGATATGGTTGTATGTTGTGTAAATGGATTTTCTTAATTTTTTATTATTATTATTATTATTATTATTATTGTCACACTAATTTCTGTACTGATATGTAGGTTTAAATTAGTCTGTCCGTAGTATTATTTCTTTTTAGAATTTCTATATCTTACTTTTATGTTTACATATTTAAATTTTATTGTTTATAGTGGTTAGGTGTACGAGAGGGCCGTGAGCCCTAACTTCGCCACAAATGTAAGTCAGGAATAAATAAATAAATAAATAAATAAATAAATAGTGGGTTTTTTCTCTCTTTTTTTTTTTTTTTTTCATCATTAACTTTATTAACCTACAGCACTTTTACTGGGAACATATAAGATAGTTTGTAATAATAATATTTGTTTTTACGTCCCACTAACTACTCTTTTACGGTTTTCATAGACGCCGAGGTGCCGGAATTTAGTCCCGCAAGAGTTCTTTTACGTGCCAGTAAATCTACCGACACGAGGCTGACGTATTTGAGCACCTTCAAATACCACCGGACTGAGCCAGAATCGAACCTGCCAAGTTGGGATCAGAAGGCCAGCGCCTTAACCGTCTGAGCCACTCAGCCCGGTAAATATAGTTTGTAATGAGATGCCATTGATCAGTTACATGTGAAAACAGAGTGACCAGAGTTTCTCCTTTTAAATGACATGCCCTTCAGTGCAGACTTCTGCCTGCATCCAGAAGGAATTTCCAGTAATTCCAAAAGGTCTTGCACTAAACAAAATATTTGGCCTAATTTCAACTGCTGTAGTTTGGTGATTTGCTTTCAAAGTGATCTTGAATTTAGAAACTCTGCCGTAAGATGGCACGTAGACTTGTCTAAAATTAATCATCATTTTTCAGGTCCAGTTTCCCGGATGTGGTGTACAAGCGCTCACCACTTCTCCTGTTAAAGTGTAGTTTCTGTTCCTGTGTCCTCCCACTTTACATACTTCTTGCTGACCTCCAATTTCACTGTGCCTATCATCTATTCCTTGGTCTCCCAACTGGCTTCTCCCCTTTCACTTCTCTGTCAAAGTAATTCCTTGCTGTTCTTGTTCCGTCCATCCACATAAGTCCAAACCATTGTAGACTGTCTTCCTAAAAACTCTAACAAGTTTGCTTCATTTCTAATCTTGTCCTTCCTGGTCTTTTGGTTCATTGTTCTGATGAATTTCATTTCTGTTGACTGGATTTTAGTATTTGCCTTGTTATGCAGGGTACGTTTCATGTCCGTACGTGAGAATTGTAATGAAGTGTAAAACAGGGGTCAATTTTGCTTTCTTGGGGCATTTTATCATCCCAGAGTAGATTTCTCACTTGAAAATAAAACTGAGAAGCTTTCTGAGTCCTATTAAGTAATTCTTGGTTTATTTTGTTATCTTCTGAAATGATATTTCCAAGGTATTTGAAGTTAGAAACAGACTGTAACAGAGTTCCTTCCAGGAAAATGTTTGAATCTGTGCCTGTTGATAGTCATTTCAATATGAAATGGCATATGGCTTTTAGTGCCGGGCATGTCCGAGGACATGTTTGACTTGCCAGGTGCAGGTCTTTTGATTTGACGTCCGAAGGGGACTTGCGCGTCGTGATGAGGATGAAATGACGATGAAGACGACACATACACCTAACCCCCCCTGTCAGCGGAATTAACCAATGATGGTTAAAGTTCACGACCCTGCCGGGATCCGTGACCAAAGGCCAGCACGCTGACCAATTCACCATGGAGCCGGATGTCTTTTAAACAGTTTTTGTTTTACTGATATTTAGTCCATATTCTTTAGACTTGCCATTCCAGAGATTTAGTTTCTCCTGTACTTCTGCTTCATTTTCTCCCCATGCTGAATACCATTCACAGCCAGCAGAATATTTCTTAGCTTTGTTATGACATGATGCAAATGTTGAAAAAGTTTTCTCTTTAATTTCTGCACAGTGGACACATTTTAAGAGTAGATCTTAATCAGAGTTCTATAAGTATATTCAGAGTCAACAAGGTCAAAGAAGATAAATTTGTCAAAGCACATAACGACTATGCCAATTCAACTAATAGTTCACCACCTATAAATCCTTGATTACTTTTTGTCAAAATTAATTCTTATTTTGACAACGTAGACTTTCCCTAGGCATGGTCTCAAATTCAACGTGCATAATTTGAATTATGTTTTATATGAAATGAAATCAACATAGGACGGTTTTTGGCTTTTATGCCATAATGTCCTTCATTTTCACTTATGAAATCCGGTCACCCAGCATGAATTCAGTAACAATATTGAGGATCAGACGGAGCTCATCATTTATAAAACATTTCTCTTTTATTCACAAAAATATGTAGCAAACTTCAAAATGCATAGTGTAACAAAGCTAACAATGCATTCTGGCCATGTTCCACATCAATGAACTGAATACCCCAGTCTAGCTTACTTTTTCCTTTCAATTAATTTCTTCTTCCATGACTTTGATCTCACAGCATCTGAAAAGCACTCAAAATTAAATAAATTTTTTGGGGTGAGGGGTGGGAGGGGAGAAAGAGGATTTTTCAGGGAATTTGGGCTTTCCGAAAACGAAAACTACAGGAGCAAATAAAAATGTTATACTTCGTTATAAAATATGTTTAATCCCATAATAAAAGAGTTTTCAAATACTTTTTGAGCTGTACAATACCTTTTACAATCCAACAGGTGAAGTGGAAAAGTCAATTACTTCATAGCTGTATAGTGGGCGCTGTAACATGTGCATACACCGGAAGACAAGAAGTTCTGTCATTTTTTTAAACATGGTAAGCAAATTAATTACTTAAAATGAGTACAGGTTTGATACATTTTTGAAAAATCTTTCACCGGCTCAAAATCATGAAAATATTTCTACGTGAATACAAAAAAATTGATTATTTAAATTAAGAAAAGGAAATCTGAGTGTCATTCTTATTTAACAGTTAGTCCCGTTTTATATGTTAGGCTTCTATGTGAATTTCATTAATTTACAACTCACATTTTTGAAGTTATGTATTAAAAAACACTCCATTTGTTTATATCGTTTTTACAATAATCTGATTTTTGTGTTAAGCCAAAGAATCTTTCAATGAATAGGTCTACTATTTTTTTAAACTGTATGTATGTATGTTTAGTCTTATTTTGACAATGTAGAATTTCCCTAGGCATGGTCTCAAATCCAACGTGCATAATTTGAATTATGTTTTATATGAAATGAAATCAACATAGGACGGTTTTTGGCTTTTATGCCATAACGTCCTTCATTTTCACTTATGACATCCAGTCACCTAGCATGAATTCAGTAACAATATTGAGGATCAGACATTGAAGGCTGGTTGGATCCTCAACAGCTCCGCCATCAGCTGTCATAGATGGCCTAGGCATCACTGAAGAGGCGTTCTAGGGATATGAGGAATGAGCAATAGTTTCACACCATTCACAGCAGGGACTGGCTGCATAAGGAATGGCATTACTAGCATCGCTCATACCTCAGTGACTTCCATATTGTCAAAGCCAAGTAGACGACAGAGACAGATCAATGAAAGTAAGAAAACTGCTCTAGCCTATACCAGAAGACAAAGCGCACTGTAAACACTAGGTCTTGCCAGCAAAGGCACTTTATTATTATTATTATTATTATTATTATTATTATTATTATTATTATTATTATTATTATTAGAGGGGCTGCCTGGCCGAGGCGGTAAAGGCGTGCTCGGTCCGCCCGGAAGGACGTGGGTTCGAATCCCCGTCAGGAAGTCTTGAAATTTAAGAAACGAGATTTCCACTTTCGGAGGTGCACATGGCCCTGAGGTTCACTCAGCCTACACCAAAAATGAGTACCAGGTTAATTCCTGGGGGCAAAGGCGGCCGGGCGTAAAGCTAACCACTCTACCCCATCAAGTGCCGAGGTTACGGATAGTGGAAGCCTTTACCTTCCACCCCTCCAAGGGCCTTCATGGCCTGTACGGAGATGACTTTGCTTTGACTTTGACTTTTATTATTATTATTATTATTATTATTATTATTATTATTCAGGATGAAGTCTAGGAGGACATTGAAAAATTGGAGACTGGAGACTGCATTATGTTGTATAAAAAGCAGTGTAGTGAGCATCTAGGAGTGGTGGTGATTATTGTCTTTAGAGGAAGTATAACTAGGCAACAATTCTCTATGCAACACTTAAACAAAAGTGGAAGGGATCCAACACTTCAAACAATGATCGCATCAGTCAAAGAAAGACAAGGGTCACGAAGGGTGTGAAAATGAAAAACACCCTAGGCCTCGCAACCTAATATCGTCGGGACCGGAAAAGAACAAGAGTTGACCAAGGGATGTTGGATAGGATAGATGAAAGTGAGGAACCTGGCACAAGTAAGTGTAAGCAATGCTAGTACTCAGCTATGGGTCCCGTGGACACCAACCCACACTCCTAAGTTCAGAGCCCCTGGGATCCCTTTTAGTTGCCTCTTACGACAGGCAAGTGATACCATGGGTGTTATCCTACTGCACCCACGGGGGGGGGGAGCATCTAGGATGGCACATGTGAATGTGAACACATAATCACAGTATAACAAGGAGAATGGTCAACAACGTCATTTGCTCGATGTGTGGGCCATAATCGAAGTGATTTGGTTCGAACATTGAAGCGGTCATGTTTATTTTTTAATAGGTCATTGTGGTTGCTAAAACAAATCATTCCATCATTTTGAATTTTCCTTTGAGTGACTGCATTTTTAAAGTGGTTGCCCAAGTCAGACAATTATCATAAGCCAAAAACCCTGACTCAGAAGCACTAAAAATAAGATGAGCAGCAGGACCTCAATTGCGAGGAAAACTCAACAGCCCATATTTCTCAACAAAATTTAATTAAAAATAATTTACTTTTCAGTAAAAATGTTACCTAACATACTTCCCTAGAGAAATATTTTAAGATGGCACAATTCTTAAAGATTATTTTTTTTTTTTAATTTTTCAAACGCTTGATGTCCTCATAGTAATGATTTAATGGTTTGGATTTTCAAAAACCCATACATGCTGTTTAAATTTGTCAAGATCTATTTCACTTGGTTGGGGGGGGGGGGGGGGGGAGGAGGTAGGCAAATTCAAAACCCTTAACCTAACCTGGGTGTACAGCTTGTACCTACATGTATCTTCACTAGAGACTGTTGTGCCTTTCAGTGTCCAGTCTGCAAGCCTCTGTAAATTAACTACATGCCTCCACAACCCTGTATTTGCACCTAGCTCTGTGGCCTTAAATTATTTTTGGTCTTTTTTCTACTTGCTCTACATCACACCGTCACCGACACGTCTTATGACAACGATGGGATAGGAAAGGCCTAGGAATGGATAAGAAGCGACTGTGGACTTAAAGTACAGGCCCAGCATTTGCCTGGTGTGCAAGTGGGAAATCACGGACAACCATCTTCACGACTGCCAACAGTGAGGTTTCAAAACCCACTATCTGCCAGATGCAAGCTCTCAATAATTTTACTGGCTTTTAAGTCGTACTAACTACTTATAGAGTTTTTTTGAGCCGCCGATGCACCAGAATTTAGTCCCACACAAGTTCTTTTACGTGCCAGTAAATCTATCGACATGAGGCTTAAGTTTTTAAGCACCTTCAAATACCACCAGACTGAGCCATTCAGCCTGGCTCTAATGCCTCATTTAGTTTCACAACCCTCATCTTTAGTTCATTAAAAACAGAGCCTAACCATCATTGCTTGGTCTCCTCTTAACTTCCATAAACAAGTCCATATTTCTCCAAATTAACCTGTCCTATATTTGTCTCATATGACTCCACCACTCAAGCCAGTTAATGCATCTTTGATGATGATGATAATAATAATAATAATAATAATAATAATAATAATAATAATCGTATGGCCTCAGCTACCGGGTGCAGACATTTCAATTTGACGCCATCTGGCTGTCTGCTCGTCAATTTTGACGTTCCGTTTTACTCTAGGTCCCCACTAGATGGCAGACCGAGTAAACCGAAACTCTCTTGGGTGTCTAAGGCTGAGATTTAATTAATTTTGTCGGGTAAACACCAAATGTGTCACCAGAGATCGTACGACATCGAGTGTCGAATGGACTTTTTTCCGCCCTTCAAAAATCCGACTACCTCTGCCGGGTTTGAACCCGCTATCTTGGGATTCGGAGGCCGACACTCTACCTCTGATCCACAGAGGCAGCTATCTTTGATGATGATTGTTGTTTAAAGGGGCCTAACAGCTAGGTCATCGGCCCCTAATCGTAAGAAACGAGACAAAATGTAATGACAATTTAAAAGTTTAAAATCATCCACTGACCAGAATAAAAAACGTGATGAAGAATGAATGGATGGATATGAATTTAAAACAATCAGTGGATCCAACGTAGAAACTACAGTATCATAAACAATAGTATTACTGACCAAGGGACTGCTTCTAAAGCACAATCCTGAATCAAGGATGCTTGTTGTCTAAGAGGTCCAAATTCTAGGTCAAAGGACCCTCATAATGGTACTTACTGCTAGTAAAGTAGAACCATGCTAGTTGTCATGTTGCGTTACTAATCAAAAGTAGCATAGACTCACAGTGTTCCACACATTATGGTAATGCTCAAAAGTATTGTACTTCGCACAGGTAACTTAGACCAATGGTGTTTCTCACATGATGGCGCCACTCATAGGCAACGCAAACCCATGGCGTTCCTCACCTAGGTGTACTAATCACTGGCGCCGGTATTACCATGGTGTTCCTCATACAGCGGGTTCTAAGCACAGGCAACGCCCAGTCCCGTGGTGTTTCTCATAAGGGTACTAATCATGAGTACTAGAAAACCCATATAGACTCACCTTCCGTTCCTACTAATCACAAACCTATTGTGTACCTAACATAGTGGTACTACTCGCAAGTAAAGGCGACCCCTGGTGCTCCCCACATGATGGTACTAGTAGTTTCATGGTTCTAATACAATCATCCCTTGGACGCATCACAAGTAGTTTGATGGTTCTAATACAATCATCCCTTGGACGCCGCCTTTAGTCGCCTCTAACGACAGGCAGGGTATACCGTGGGTGTATTCTTTGTCTGCATTCCCCACCCACAGGGGGTCCATGTGCCTTTATCTGCTCATTTCCCCCTCTGCAATTGTTCCCACTTGCATGTACCAGAAATCCTACTCACTACTTTCATGTCTGTTACTTCTTATTAATGAATAAAATATCCTGAGCCCACTCAACTTTTATACCAAATTAAAATTAATATGAACAATATAGATCATGATTAAGTTTATATCGTATGATACGATCCACCCAACTTACATTCCAGTACAGCAAAGTTAGTCTGAAAACAGATCTGTCTGAGAACTCGCTTCTTACAGAATACCACTGCATTAGCCCATCTGGTTGCTGTAACTGTCAAGGCGTCAAGTCTACACGGTCTGACACCATGGATACCCGGTTCGAATCTTGCCGATCGGAAAAATTTTCACCATCAGAATGTTGGCCAGCATGGTAGGAGAGGTGTTGGTATAAAATTTCTAATCACTAGAATGTGTGCCACAAGCCTGGATAAAATTCCAAACCTCTCCGCCGTACTCATGTGGTGCGATAGCATACGATGCTGATGACTGATTCATCCATCGGATGGGGATGTAAAGCTTTGAGCAGACCCCGTGGTGTTATTCGACAGGAGTAGACTACGTGTCAATACTGGGTTTCACCCTTTCCCAATCTCAGTATCATCATGCCACATCCAGGCGTGCAAGTCGCCCATGGGAGTCAAATAAGAAAGACCTGCTCCAGGCGAGCCAAACATGTTCTCGGGTCCTGGCACTAACAGCCATACAATAAATGAAATAATCACTGCATTAGCCTAGATATTCAATTTCGCTTCCTATACTTCCATCCTGGAAGAATACACATCCTTAAAACTTGAAATGATCTACCAGATCTAATTTTGTATTCCCAGCCTGGCACTCAATCTTCTCACTGCACTTTGGACTTGGAAATGCTAATGTTCATATCATATTCGCTGCACCTCTTTTCAAGCTCTCAACACAGTGTCATTAAGACCAAGTCACAAGCATTGGCCAAATTGTCCATTATGTTTCCACCCAACCGATTGCCTCCCTGCCATTTTATTATACGAAGGCTGATCAACAAAGACAGACCAGTATTGCCAACTTATATTTTCAAGATCCGCTAAATACTACTAAAAAACTGCTAAAATTCCGCCAAGAAATCTGATCTCAAATAATGAGCAATAAAAATGAGCCATAAAATGAACAATAATAATGTCCGTCTGTTAGGTCATCAGCCCAGAGGCTGGTTGGATCCTCAAATAGCACCACCAAAGGTTATGCGGTTATAAGGAAACCGCAAAAACCAATGGCAGCATCAAAATGAGGCGTACTAGGCAAGACGAGGAGTGAGGTAGTTTGCCATTGCTTTCCTCACTGGGTCAGAAAGTGCTATTGCAGCACGACTGACCTTATGAGCAACACCTTTCACAACACTCAGATGCACTAGTCGTGCTCTGAATGCCATTACTCAGCACCACCCATACCCCAGCAGCTTCCATATTGTCACAGCCATGGATGAGACTGGGACTTGGTGAAAGCTACACTTTACTCTGGCCTGTGCCAAGAGATGGATACAAAAGTACTGTATCCATCAAGAAATGGCAGCAAGCAAACAATAAATAATAATAATAATAATAATAATAATAATAATAATAATAATAATCATCATCATCATCATCATCATCATCCATCGTAATCATAATAATAAAAGTAAATGTCTGCACTCACCTGATCTGTCAGTTTCACTGGGATTAACCCCCTGCCTGCTAGCCAGCAAGCTAAAACTTGTAGGCGTTTTAGTGCCGGGTGCAAACTAGGTGAATCCCCTACCTCAAGGGCCACAACAGAACATGCCAGTTCATTAAACGGTCTTCCTTCATAGCATAAATATAAATGCTACTCTCCGTTTCATTATCTGTCTTCATTCGTCAACTAAGTACCCTTTCCCCACGCATTACAGATTTATGATACCATGGTCTCATAACATCAAATCCAAATAACATGTTTTCCTCATGTGACTGCTAGCTCCTGACAAGAAATACGGAATAACTTGGAGAGCGTGGAGTGCAAATTTAAAAAAAAAAAAAAGGAAAATGGATAAAACACTAAATTCCACTATAATAATTCTAGAATCCTGCCAAAAAAATCCACCGTCCGCTAAATGATATATTTCTCCGCCGACAGTCTTCTAATTCCGCCAAATTTAGCGGAAAATCCGCTAAGTTGGCAACACTGACAGACTGATTTTTTTTTATTTTTTTTTCACAAATGTTTATTACTCCATTTCAATGCTTAAATGATCTTTTACGAAGTAGCTCCCTCCTACTTCAATGCACTTATTATATCATCTCTGCCAGTCCTTGAACACATGCTGCAGATCATTCTTTGTCAGGTCCTTGACAATCGCCTCACTTTTCTTGAGCACTACTTCAGAGTTCTCAAATAAAATGCCCCTAAGCTTTGCCTTTAGTGATAGGAATTTTAAAAAAATCACAGGGAGCAAGATCAGGGCTATAAGGTGGATACGGTACACAGGCAATGTTGAATCGAGCCAGAAACTGCACGACTCGATTTGCGACGTGAAGCCGTGCATTGTCATGATGAAGTCGCCACCCAGTCTGAGAAAGCTCTCGTCGTTTCTTTGCAATGTGGTTCCTCAATGCAGCCAATACTGACGTGTAGTAACAGTAGTGTAAGAGGGAACTGCATGCTGGTAAATCATTCCATTACCGTCAAAAAATGTGATCATCACTTTACCTGCAAATGGAACGCCTTTTTTGGCAATTTCCACACTGTGCTGGCTTGTTTTCCTTCAGGATCATAATGATGCTTCAGCTTTTAGTAAGTTACAGTGGCTGTATGGTTTAAACAAAAACAGAATTAGATTGCGCTGTACTGCTCCTCTCGCGTCACCTCCATTGTCTGGTATGCGAAATGCACGTAGCGTCTACAAAACAGAGCATTACTACCAACCTACCAATACGAGAGTGCTGCCGCCTACGGACATTACACATAAAAATCCGCTCTTTTCAAATATTTATGTTATAGATGGGAAACTATCACGGAAGCTACAGGAAAAAATCAGTCTCAGTCTTTGTTGATCAGCCCTCTTACCTTTCAGTAAACGATCCACATATACTATGATCAACAGTGGTGAAAAATCACAGCCTTGTCTAATCCCTGCAGCTAAACTTTGAACCAAGAACTCATTGTAATATTAATTTTCACAATAATCTCGCTATCAACATAAATGCATTCGATTGCACGTACCCCTTATTCATAAAATATGTACCGAACTTCAAACTACACAGTCCGACAAAGATAGAAATGAAGTTAGTTTCTGTATTTTGGTCATGTTGTGTACCAGTGAATTAAAAGTGTGTCTAGCCTATTTGTTCCTTACACTTAATTTCTTAATTCTCCCTGGTAATAATGTGAAGTATACTCTCAAAATTAAATATATACATGAAAAATGTATACCAAAAATCAGATTTTATAAAAACAAAGGCAAGAGAAATGATTTTTTAAAGCGTCCATTTAACAATTACTTCATAAATTAAATCGTACCAGACGGCAGATACGACCTGCTCGCCTCTCTCGACACCTATAAAATAGTCTTAATGTTCAGAATTATTATAATTTTTCGAAATCAGCACGAAGGAAATAATGACACTGATAGATCACATTACATGAAGTCCAACACATCCACCCCTATATCACCACGTTCACATTACGATATGTTTCCTTCTATAGCCATATGCTCAATCTCACCACAAGCGAAACCTGTGAACAACTGGTGACCAGCATAAGCCCCTTTTCAAAATCGATGCTGGAGTGGGGGGCTTGGACAAGAAACCAAACTAATACCAATACTTGTATTTCACAAAAACAATTCACAAACATTATCAGGTCAATCTTTAATAATATCAGCACAAGACTATCTCAACATTAAAATATTTAAATGGTAAACAAGATTCCCTTCACTTTAATAAGAAAATAAAAATAACTATAGAACCTCATTATCTATCCCACTGAAAATAGTATCCCAATGGACAGTATTAAACACGCACAGATATAAAACCTGCATGATTAATAGTACAGGTCAACTCCTCAATATAGCTGTCACAACAAATATTACAATAAATATATACTTCCGAAATACGAACAATGAACACTTGACAGAAGCACAAAATATATTTTTATTTTAAATGACATAAAACTGTTGTATTTCAATTAATAAACATTGAAGAATGTAAGCCAAAGGCAATTATTAAGGATCAAGTCTACTTACGTGAGAGTATCGTGAACAATAACTTGATCGTCATTTCCAGCAGAAAATACTTTACTGTTGATACTATCAAAACCAAGGCAAAAAATATTGCTTGTGTGCTGTGCTCTCATAGCAGCAGGTTTACACACCCCATGTACTGCTTGTTCAACATTCCATATCAACACACGCCTGTCATCTCCACCTGTGGGAGGCACATTGCATGTAAGTCCATACAACTTTCAATCACTTACAGGAAATTCTACATCTGTCATTATAATGCCTTAAAGAAAAACATTCACACATTTCTCCTCCGATGTCAAATGTCTAACTTGTAATATATTAATTGTCAAATGTCATGTCAAGAAAATTCAAGAGATGGTCAATTAAATTAATAAAATAACGCACAACCGGGTTAAACAAGACGAATTCAATACTACATTTTCTTACCTGATACTAAAAGTTCACCTTTGTTCGAAAACTCGATGGCGTTAACACAGCCATAATGAGCAAGAAGGTCCTTTCTATACAAATTACTCGCACTGTTCAATCTCTCTCGTAATAACAGCTTTCTAATGAGCACATTATTGCTGTACTCTCGACGAACAACATATCCTAATGGATTAGCTGGTGAAGGCCTGGCCATCGCCAAAATTTCTACTATAACTTTTCAGCTCGAATGATGTCTGCTCTGCATATTTCACGTCCACTTTTCAATCAGCTGCAAGAGTACATAGAACAAACAATATCTCTGATGCTATGGGAGAATACCCCTAGCTACGTGTGTAACCAGCTGTCAACCTTTTGGTTTACACCCAAACGCCACTGATACGCTGCGAGCATTAAACCTCCGCACCAACCCACCAAGGCGGAACATTAAAATCACCAAACGATAGTCCGCAAGAAGAACGTGTATTAGTGAGGTACGAATTTCCTTTCATACAGTATTCCTCAAAATTTGACATTAACTATAAATGGATAACGCAAGTGAAGTAAAATTTTATTTAGAAAATCACAACAAACACAGAATGTAACTTAATACAGAATTAAATTTCATTAAGTAAAATGATGAAATGCCCAGTTCCACACTATTGTTAAAACATATTTATGTATATTTCGATTAGGAAACCTACTTATGATTTCTACAATAAAATCCCAATATTGCAAATAACACAACGAACGTAGTCCACCATAGACATGAATCGTTCAAAAAAAAAATCATATGAACTCAACATACAGAATTCTTCATAACCATCAAAATGTACAGTAGGACTTCCCGAAAGTTAATATCGGAGAAAGAAAGTAATTCTGGAGACTATTCATGAATGAATTTAATAACCTCGTCCCTCACATTTTCGTTGGGCTTCGTTTCTAGGTCACGTTTATTTTCATCCAAGCATTTCGATTGTTAGGCATCCAATTTCTTCACCTTCATGGCCTTAATTCATTCTAAAACAACAATTATTCTTCTTGTCGAAGACTCAGATGACGTTCTTCTTCTTCTTCTTCTTCTTTTCCTTCTTGATGATAATCCTCGATTCGCCCCATTGAGGGTGAGAGTGTGCATTGAATCCATCCAAAACATTCTCAGCCTTTGAAAAGACTCAAAAGGGTTACTAGTCAGGGACCCCCAACTTCAGAGCAGGGGAGACGAGTCCCGGCTGAGTCGGGGATTGCTCCAAATTAACTTGTGCCTCACTTTCACATATCCTATCCGACCTTCTTTGATCAAAAATTGTTCTCTTCCGATTCAGACATTATTTGTTTTCCAACCGCTTGGGATCTTTCGTTTCCACGCCAGGGCCTCTGAACTTTGGAGCGTGGGTTGGCATTGCTTCCACTTACTTGTGCTAGGCTCCTCACTTTCATCTATCCTATCCGACCTATCTTGGTCAACTCTTGTTCTTTTCCGACCCCGAGGCTATTAGGTTTGCGAGGGCTAGGGAGTCTTTCATTTTCACGCCCTTCGTGGCCCTTGTCTTCCTTTGGCCGATACCTTCATTTTTGAAGTGTCGGTACCCTTCCATTTTTCTCTCTGATTAGTGTTATGTAGAGGATGGTTACCTAGTTGTACTTCCTCTTAAAATAATAATCACCACCACCTTCCACGCCAATCGTGGTTTTCTCTTTTGTCCCGACCTTCATTTTTCGAAATTCCTCACAACACCTAATTAGGAGTAAGAGGGACGGCTATCAAATTATATCTGTTCTTAAAAACATAATCGTTGATATAACCACCACCAACTGTCTATCCCAAACATAATCTCAACATAAAAGGTAGTATATCATTAGTAAGAAGGTTATAAAGTAACATGGGTACACCCCCACACATACATACATACATACATACATACATACATACATACATACATACATACATACAAGATGACCGATGCCCAGAGAGAGTGCCTGCAGATACTAGAGTGAAACGTGGTCAGTGTGACAGCATTCTCAGTTATATTGCTTGTATTTCTTGCCCGGATACGCAACCTCTCGTATCAGATAGGTAACAAATCTAGGCTGAGTGAAAAGCCCTCAGTCCAGAATTGAAATCCCTGAACTGGTCGGAAATAGAACCCGGAACCTTCGTGTAAGAGGTAGGCCCTACATGACGAAGCAAAAGTACGTTGCCCGATAAAAATAAAATTGAAGCATCCAGAAGAAATGGTCGGATGTCAATGTAGCATCGTACACGTACACACCATCGGCGGGTATGTACATTGTTAGAGTTGGAATACTCTGTGATAGGTAGAACGACCACCAGAGTGCATTAGTGTGGTTCGTGTTTAGTGTAGTTACCAGGCCTTGTAGGATAGATAACGGGCTTGAATAGCGTCAGATGAGTGAAATCGGTGAAGGACACGGAGATGCCGCGTTCTCGTGTGAGACAGCGTTAACAGCACCTGACAGAGTTTGAAAAGGGCCTCATTGAGGGTCTCTATTTGGCCAACTGGTCGAATCGAGATTTGTGGGGCATTCGGATGTCACAGTGGCCCGATGTTGGTCTGCATGGGATCGTGAGAACGGGCATACTCATCATCAAGATTTCGGTCGACCATGTCAGACTACCATAATGTAAGATCGCCGTATTGTGCACCAAGCACATGGTAACTCCTTCATATTTGCGCCTGCCATCTGAGAACAAGTAATGAATTCTCTGCAATGTTCTGTGTCATCCCGTACCATTGGTCGGAGACTAGCAGGACTAGGGAATTTTCGTTCCATGCGTAGGTTGCCGTTAACACCGCAACACAAACGACTGCGTTTGGAGTCGTGCCGTGACCGGCAAGCAAGGACTGCTGATGAATGGCGTCGCACGGTGTTCACCGATGAATCGCGGTTCTGAATTATCAAGATAAACATTGTTTGGGAGTATGGCGGTGACCTGGGGAGAGGTCCCATTCTTCCACTATTTTGGAGAGGTACAGCGGTGTTCTCCTGACGTCATCCATCCATCCATCCATCCATCCATCCATCCATCCATCCATCCATCCATCCATCCATCCATCCATCCATCCATCCATCCATGACTTCAGGCCACGACTGGAACTGATTGAGGGAACTCTGACTTCACAACAGCACGTCACATACATTCTGCGTCCTTGCGTGTTACAATTTGTGCTACAGTATCGTGGTGCCGGTTTTTTAACAAGACAATGTCCGTCCACACATGGCACGTGATTTTGTGAAACGTCTATGTGGTGTTGAGGTACTCTACCAGATCTGTCCCCGATAAAACATGTGTGGGAGAAGCTCGGATGTCAGCTCCATCCCACTGTCAGTATCAAGGATCTCAAGGACCAGTTACAACAGCTGTGAGTCAGCTTGCCTCCAGAGAGGATAAAACGATTTTATGGTACCCTTCCCAACCGAATCAGTGCATGCATCCTGAGCAGATAGGCTCTGCAACGTCATACTGATAAATGGGCCCGTACTGCCTTGTTCCTTGTAAATTTGACTCGATATTTAATCTCTAAAATCACATCACATACCCTCTCAACACGTGAAGTTCCATTTTGTTTCCTCCTCCCCTTCTAGGGCCTTCAAAATTTTCTTTGTCAGGCAGTGTACGCACATATTACCCCTTTCAATACTTTCCCAATGGTTCGCGAGGGCGGAGGCGTTGACAAATATGCGTGAATTTGGGGAGTACAATGTGATGTTCACATGTTAGGCGTTGGAGTCCGACTCAGCGGCAACCTTCGGGCCCTGAGCTGTGTCCCTGAATTGCTTCTAAGCTATCTGTGGTCAGCACTTGTTCGTTTCCTGTCAAGGGTTCTGCACAAAGCAGGCCTCGAACCGGCTAACCTCGGTGTCAGCGCCTTAATACCAGGTGGGGCTAATGTCATAACAATGTTAGAGTACCTATGATTATGCAATTCCGTCTGTCTTACAAGTTGTTACTAGAACACTAGCAGGCTCTGAGTTGAGTTGTAGCATTGCTTCTGCGGTGACCCTCGAACCGGCTAACCTCGGTGTCAGCGCCTTAACCACCAGGCGGAGCTAATGTCATAACAATGTTGGTGTACCAATGATTATGCAATTCCCTCTTTCTTACAAATTGTTGCTAGAACACTAGCAGACCTTCAGGTGAGTCGTAGCATTGCATTGCATTGCGGTGACTAAGAGAGAGGGAGTTCGACTCAGCGGCAACCTTCGAGCCCTGAGCTGTGTCCTGGCATTGCTTCTAACCTATCCGTAGTCAGCGCTTGTTCGTTTCCCTGTAAGTAGAAGAACATAAGTTGACGACTACGAGGCCCTGTGTACTCGGCGCTTTCGAGTAAGAGACACGTAGTGTCCGCTGAGCTTTTTAGCCAGAATCACAGATAGCCTTCTTAACAACTTAGGAATCTGTCGGATGCTCTTCTATCAAGTAACAGGACATGAAGTTACCGGGATTATCCAGTAACGAAGAACGTAATGTGTATTTTTGCTAAAACACGTCCTTTCACAAGCAGTAGCAAAAACTCGCAGAGCAGACTACATATGATTTATTCCTTTTCCTCTACATGTAGAGGTTGCTTGCCACTCCCGTCGTGTAGGGTGCATGCTTTGCCTCTGAGTTCGTTTCCTAACTACGTCTGAAAATTTCGCAGACCAAAATATTCGTTCTTACAGTTGCCGCACAAGAACAGTTTTAAGTTAAAGCATGCCGTTTGCTTCTCGTCCCAGACACCTCGAGTTCGAAGATGCAAGTAGCCTAATTCGTGCTGAGCACCAGTCGCATCGTAGATCTGAGCCATGCTTGAATATTAGCATCATTAAAGTTACCTTTCTGGCATTGCTAATGGCCTAATGGCCTTTTCCGGTCTTCTCATTGATTGACTTAACTATTTTCAAGATTGCACTAGAGAGGGCAGCTCTCTCGGTTGTGAACACGGGGCATCATTCGTTCCGACGAGATAGTTGTCGTATATCTTTGGATCGAATGTTTGCATTGTTTATAGATAGAAAAATATAAAATGGAGCCCACGCAGATCGGAGTGGCATTTTTAAGCTACAGATGGGTTTTTAATCGGTTCAAACTTAGCCTATACTACCATCCTTTAATTTTGACGGCTAATATTTTAGGTATGGTAATTCTTGTTTTTATATTGGTTCTACGGTTCTCTCGTGGATTTGTTTCGCTTTTATTCATAGCTGATTGATACGAAACCTGCTGCTCTGCTGCGTGAATGGGCTGCGTGCCTGTTGTTTTATTGTGATTGAGTTATGTTGATAGCTGGGTATCTGATTAATATTAATTATGTGCACTGCATTCTAAAGTGTTACGCCGTCAAAACAACGCACGCCCCCGTGTCGTACGAGGTGCGTAACCTGATGAGTTTATATATGACTAGGGGAACATCTCTGATCCCACTGCTGAATTGTTTGAGCCGTGCACGCTGCTTCCGAGGTGTATGAGGCCTTTGTCGATGACCGTGAGAGTCATAGTATTTGAATTGGAACTCGACCGTTAACTGGAGTTGAGCTCATATTGTTGCCGATACCGACAATGTCTGGATGTTTGGGTGTGTGTTGGCAAGTGAGGGGAGTGAAAGGATCACGTATCGCTCGGCTCAATTGTTGTTGGAGTCATCAGTCCATAGACTGGTTTGATGCAGCTCTCCATGCCACCCTATCCTCTGCTAACCTTTTCATTTCTACGTAACTATTGCATCCTACATCTGCTCTAATCTGTTTGTCATATTCATACCTTGGTCTACCCCTACCGTTCTTGCCACCTACACTTCCTTCAAAAACCAACTGAACAAGTCCTCGGTGTCTTAAGATGTGTCCTATCATTCTATCTCTTCTTCTCGTCAAATTTAGCCAAATCGATCTCCTCTCACCAATTCGATTCAGTATCTCTTCATTCGTGATTCGATCTATCCATCTCACCTTCAGCATTCTTCTGTAACACCACATTTCAAAAGCTTCTATTCTCTTTCTTTCTGAGCTAGTTATTGTCCATGTTTCACTTCCATACAATGCCACGCTCCACACAAAAGTCTTCAAAAACATCTTTCTAATTCCGATATCAATGTTTGAAGTGAGCAAATTTCTTTTCTTAAGAAAGCTCTTCCTTGCTTGTGCTAGTCTGCATTTTATGTCCTCCTTACTTCTGCCATCGTTGGTTATTTTACTACCCAAGTAACAATATTCATCTACTTCCTTTAAGACTTCGTTTCCTAATCTAATATTTCCTACATCACCTGCCTTCGTTCGACTGCACTCCATTACTTTTGTTTTGGACTTATTTATTTTCATCTTGTACTCCTTACCTAAGACTTCATCCATACCATTCAGCAACTTCTCGAGATCTTCTGCAGTCTCAGATAAAATAACAATATCATCGGCAAATCTCAAGGTTTTGATTTCCTCTCCTTGGACTGTGATTCCATTTCCAAATTTCTCTTTGATTTCCTTTACTGCCTGTTCTATGTAAACATTGAAAAGGAGAGGGGACAAACTGCAGCCTTGCCTCACTCCTTTCTGGATTGCTGCTTCTTTTTCAAAGCCCTCGATTCTTATCACTGCAGACTGATTTTTATACAGACTGTAGATAATTCTTCGTTCCCGGTATCTGATCCCTATCATCTTCAGAATCATAAATAGCCTGGTCCAATCAACATTATCGAATGCCTTTTCTAGATCTACGAATGCCATGTACGTGGGCTTGTCCTTCTTGATTCGATCCTCTAAGATCAGACGTAAAGTCAGGATTGCTTCACGTGTTCCTACATTTCTTCTGAAGCCAAATTGATCTTCCCCCAACTCAGCTTCAACTTGTTTTTCCATTCTTCTGTAAATAATACGTGTTAAAATTTTGCAGGCATGAGATACTAAACTAATAGTGCGGTAGTTTTCACACCTGTCAGCACCGGCTTTCTTGGGAATAGGTATAACAACATTCTGCCGAAAATCGGATGGGACTTCTCCTGTCTCATACATCTTGCACACTAAATGAAATAACCTTACCATGCTGGTTTCTCCTAAGGCAGTCAGTAATTCAGAGGGAATATCATCAATTCCAGGTGCCTTGTTCCTATTTAGGTCACTCACAGCTCTGTCAAACTCTGACCTCAAAATTGGGTCTCCCATTTCATCAGCATCAACAGCCCCTTCATGTTCCAGAACGAAATTATCTACATCGTTACCTTGATACAACTGTTGGATATGCTCCTGCCATCTTTCTGCTTTGTCTTCTTCCCCTAGAAGTGGCTTTCCATCTGAGCTCTTAATATTCATGCACCTAGATTTCCTTTCTCCAAAGGTTCCTTGATTTTCCTGTATGCAGCATCTACCTTTCCCAGGACCATACAGCCTTCGATATCCTTGCACTTCTCCTTCAGCCATTCTTCCTTAGCTACCTTGCACTTTCTATCCACTTGATTCTTTAATCGCCTGTATTCTTTTCTGCCCTCTTCATTTCTAGCATTCTTGTATTTTCGTCGTTCATCAATCAGGTCTAGTATCTCCTGAGTTATCCACTGATTCTTAGTTGATCTTTTCTTCCTTCCCAACATTTTTTCAGCAGCCCTACTGACTTCATTTTTCATGACTCTCCACTCTTCCTCTACTGTGTTTCCTTCGGCCTTTTCATTTAGTCCTTGTGCAACATGTTCCTTGAAACAATCCATCACACTCTTTTCTTTCAACTTGTCTAGATCCCATCTTTTTGCATTCTTTCCTTTCTTCAATTTCTTCAACTTCAGATGGCATTTCATGACCAACAAGTTGCGGTCAGAGTCCACGTCTGCTCCTGGGAAAGTTTTGCAATCCAACACCTGGTTTCTGAATCTCTGCCTAATCATAATGAAGTCTATTTGATACCTTCCAGTGTCTCCAGGTCTCGTCCACGTATACAGCCGTCGTTTGTGGTGTTTGAACCAAGTATTGGCGAGGACTAAATTATGGTCAGTGCAGAATTCAACCAGCCGACTTCCTCTTTCGTTCCTTTGTCCCAATCCAAATTCTCCTACTGTGCTACCTTCTCTTCCTTGGCCTACCACTGCGTTCCAGTCTCCCATCACAGTTAGATTCTCGTCACCTTTGACATATTGTATTAAATCTTCTATCTCCTCATATATTCTTTCAATTTCTTCATCATCCGCTGATCTAGTAGGCATATAGACCTGCACTATTGTGGTGGGCATTGGTTTGGTGTCTATCTTGGCGACAATAATTCTTTCACTATGCTGGTCGTAGTAGCTTATCCGCTGCCGTATTTTCTTATTCATTATTAAACCAACTCCCGCATTACCCCTGTTTGATTTCGTGTTGATAATTCGGTAGTCGCCTGACCAAAAATCCTGTTCTTCCTGCCAACGTACTTCACTTATACCAACTACATCTAACTTTAGCCTATCCATCTCCCTTTTCAGATTCTCTAACCTACCACAACGATTCAAACTTCTAACATTCCACGCTCCGACTCGCAGAATGTCAGTATCCATCTTCCTGATGATCGCCCCCTCTCGTGTAGTCCCCACCCGGAGATCCGAATGGGGGACTAGTTTACCTCCGGAATATTTTACCCGGGAGGAAGCCATCATCAGTACATCATTCATACAGAGAGAGTTGCAAGTCCTCGGGAGGTGGTTACGGCTGTAGTTTCCCGTTGCTTTCAGCCGTGTAGCAGTATCAACACAGCTAAGCCATGTTGAGTATTATTACAAGGCCGTATCAGTCAATCATCTAGACTGCCGCCCTTGCAACTACCGAAAGGCTGCTACCCCCCTTTCGATGAACCATTCGTTAGTCTGGTCTCTCAACAGATACCCATCCGATATGGTTGCACCTGCGGCTCGGCTATCTGCATCATTGGGACACGCAAGCCTCCCCACCGCGGCAAGGTCACATGGTTCGTAGAGGAGGCGGCTCAATTATCATTCTTTAATGTCGTTTCTGTACCTTACGTTTGTTTGTGGTACGGTGTTATTTATTTTAGCTTTGTGGCTATCTTGGTCACTGGATTTCCCGCGACGCCGCCATGTTTGTTTTCCTTATATTTAGGCTATGCAGATGCCTGTGTTTCTCTTTGGGTTTTGATCATTGCTTCTTTGATCCAGAGATGTTCCCCCTCTGTGCCATGACGATACCTACATTCCTTTGTATTATCTGCTCGGGGCTTCTTCTTCTTCTCCATGATGCGTGGGAGCTATCGTTGTAGGGTAATTGTTGTGGAGATGGTGGAATTTAAAGACGCGTAGGCCTATGTGAAGGATGATTGTAACCTCACGGAAGGAACGATGTACTTGTTCCGTATGGATTATATTTGCATTGACAGATAATTAAATGAGATTACTTTTAAAGCGGTGAGCCCGTTGTAAGTGTAATTTTATCTTGGAGTTGAAAAATGCCTTGCTCACGAAATGATGTTACGACATCAACTCAACAGACTCTGCTCATGAATGTAACCTTTGGTTATTTATATTTTTAAAGTGTTTGCTTCATTTTCTTTGCTTCTTTTTAAATTTCATTTTACCAATAAACCCTCATTAATCTTAATTTGAATTTCATTGTTAGTAGCATTAGTGCCTGTCGTGACCTACCTGTCCTGAGAGACGTTCTCGTAGGTTGGTCACCAGGCCGTTGGATGTTGAAGTATTACCTGACCTGCCGAGCGGATTGTAGGGAGGTAATTTGTAGGTATGACTCGTCCCGCAACTCACGAAATAAAAGATGATGTTATTTCCCTGTCCTTTATTACTGAGGACAACTAAAACTACTATGTACAGTATATTTACAAGTCTGAAAGTGATGATCTATAGAGAGAGCGAGCTTGTTCCACGCGCCTACTTTTCTACTACGCGTATCTCTGAATCTTGCCCTACGGCACTTGGGCTATGCTCGAAAAGAATATCGTTCTGACAAGTACGAACTACTAGCTGGAAGAAGGCCCCGCGCCATCTTGGCCAGGGGTTATATCTCCGCTCCTGAACTCAAAGTTCTATCCCTACCTCCTACCAAGGGGTTGGGTCTTACGGGCATTACCAAACTGTTCATCCAGTCACTAGCGCCTTCAAGTGGCTATTCTCAATAGTTGTCACAGTAAGTGCTGCTACCTAGGCACTACTGTCTTCTGTCTTACTTTGTCCTCATCTTTCCTTGTTTCCCTAAGTGCATCTGTACTGACCCTGAACGGCCTTGCACTCGGCTTTGTTCCTTTGTCGGTTTATCGGCGGGCCGCCTGGCTCGATGGCATACTAGCTCTGTTTGTCGATACACAGTAAATACCTTGTTGTGATCAACAAGTCCCCGCTCTTAGTCAACACTTGTGTAAGCGCACTTCGCAAGCTCTCTCCACTACATGTAACTTCTTGAAATATTTCCCTTTTCTTACAGTAACTAAATCTGACTATAATTATTATTCAATTACCTTAATGCTACAAGGTGTCTCCTGTCTTTGATTATCATTCTAACACTAATTAATCTCCTCTGACACCTTGAGCTCAAGACTCGGCTGCGAACCCCGGCTGCCTTCCACCTGGCAGTCCGCCGGTTCGAGTCCCTGGGAGGTCGGTACACGACATCCCACATTTATTTAAATCGGTAATGAGGGGCATTTCCAGTTCAAGGCTGTTTATCTGGCCTTTCCTAGTCGCGATCCACGCCTCGTAATCTCCCGATGTGTGTGTATATGCTGTGGTATTGTTCTCGGTAAGGGAGGGGTTTGGTCCAGACCAAGGTTGTAGAGGTTTACTTTTCTGCTTGCTTCCCTAGTCGTGTACGGTGCATTCTTTGACTCTAATTTCGAATCCTGAGCAGGTTAGAGATTTCTCCGTCGGATGGGGACCGTAAAGAAGGGCATCCGGTCGTTCTCTGAGGTAATAGTATGTTGAGAAGGACACCTTGATGTAACTTGGCGGTGTGTCCACAAGTAGCAGCTTGCTTGCTATTACCGTTAAATTCATTACCAAGAAAGCATTTGACCATGCGCAAGTCGTGTGTTGTTTAAAGATGGACGCTGACCGCTGTCAAAAATCACGTGGCTTTGAAGAGAACGTTGCTAAGGTAGTGTCGTAAACATAGCAAGACGATGCTGTCTTGTTTAAATATGGGCGCTGTCAAGAAAGCACGTGGCTTTGAAGAGCACGTGGAATTTTTCAAATTGTCCGCAACCACATGCCTAAGGCAACACCAATGAGGATTTAGCCCCGTCATGATGGCAGCATGATGCTCTCTTGTTTAAAGACGGCCGCTGTCAAAAAGCACCTGGAATTTTTCATATTACCAGCTACTGCGTACCTAAGGTAGCACCCATTAGGATTTAACCCTGTCACGATGGCAGCATGATACTCTCATGTTTAAAGATGGCCGCTGACAGCTGTTAAAAGGCGCGCGGTGTTTCAAATTGTCCGCCACCACGTGTCTAAGGTGGTGCACGTGGCTTTGTTTAAAGATGGCCGCTGACAGCTGTCAAAAGGCAGGTGAAATTTCAAATTGCCCGCCACCACGTGCCTAAGGTGGCACCAATGAAGATTTAGCCCCGTCATAATAGCAACATGATGCTCTGTTGTTTAAAGATTGCAGCTGTCAAAGCACGTGGCTTTGTTACAAACAAGAGCAAGTGGAATTTCAAATTGCCAGCCACCATGGGCCAAAGGAGGCAGCCGTGAGGTTTAGTGCTGTAAAGTTGGCAGCACTGGAGTTTGCGATGCCTTCTTGTTTAAAGATGGCCGATGCAAGCTGTCAAAAACACGTGGCATTTCAAATTTCGCGCCCACGTGCCAAAGGTGGGCCCATGAGTTTGAGTGCCGTAAAGATGACAGCACTGAGGTTAGCAATGCTCTGTTGTTTAAGGATGGCCGC